>NC_135233.1:783228549-783950424 GCF_051348905.1 Ranitomeya variabilis
CTTAATATTATTTTCAAGCAAATAATCTGTCTTCTCAATTACTAATAAAAACCTCCCTCAGCCTTTATGAGCAGAGCAGTTTTCAGTGGCGTATTCACCAAGATTGCAATTCAGGACGTTTTCTATAACGACCCTCAGATGCTTGGGTAAAGAAATTCTATTAAATATAAAATGTGTGGCCATATAAACTATAAAGATGGTGACCAGTGTTGAAGAGTCACTCTCTTTTTTTTTAAGGGGTTGTCCACTAGCTGAACAATCTCTTTTTAAATGAAGTAGTCCCCCTTGTAAATATGACAGATACTCACCTCCTTCACCAGCTCCATTCCACGATGTCAACGGCGGGTCTCTTGTATGAAATTGTTATGCTACATGAACCAATCAGCGGCCACTAATAGGCTGCTGCCCTTCTTCTGCTTGTATAAGTTCATCTGGGAAGTGAGAGCGCGGCAGCCAAAGACTGGCTGCTGATTGGCTAAAGGGGTGACGTGGCATAACACTGAAACGGAGGCCAGGGGATAGTCATGGCGGAGGGTGGCAGTAATGGCACACCCTGACCCTCCATCACATTAACACATTGCAGTCCACTTACATGTAAGTCAGGGTCCATTCCACACTGCCGGGGTTCCTTTTCTTTCAACACCACACAATGATAGTCAGAGTCCAGGGTCATCTTCAACATAATTTTACTCAGCTCGTCCAATTTAGCCACCAAAACAGCACAAGATTCTTTGCAGAATATCACCATTCTGGTCCCTGTACTGTCCCCACTCCTCCAGGAATATCTACCGGATCCGTCGATGCCACAGCTTCCTGACTGGTCAGACTAACCCGCTTCAAGAGTTCCACGCCTGCTTCCCTCTCCAAACGTGAAGTCCATTCCTTACTAGGCGTAGGCCTCAGACGTTAAGAGTTGTTTCCACGAAGTTAGCTGCTACCATTTGTATGCTGCCCTGATATTCCTCTGCTACCCTGTGACTGTCAGCTCTTAGGCCCTGGACTGCTGGGCTCCTCTGCTTGAACATTCCCCTAGACACGACTGTCCTGTCCCTGCTCCCAGCTCACACACACTAACTCCAGGAAGCTCCCCAACTTCGCAAAGTGGGAGGTAGTATATGTTAATGTACAAGGAGGACTACTTAATTTAAACTAGGGCTGCCCAAATAGTGGACAACACTCTTCACTAATGTGTTGAGGACATGATTCTGAGGCACTTACAGGTTCTCCTCCTGCATTTCCTGACACACTTCCTCACAGATTGCATTTTAAAAATGGCTGCTGATGGAGGAGAATGTGAACAGACCTGTGCATCAACCTCCTTTAATTGAAAAAAGGCCATCTCCTCCATTATTCTAATTGGAGGAGATGGCCTTTTGGCCTGATCATATGCTTCTTCATCAGCAATCATTTTTAGAACAGGAGAAGTGCAGCCTGCGATGAAGGCTACATTAGAACCTGTAATACTTATACATAAATAATTGTCACAAAATCATGTTCCCAACACATATGCTAGAATGAAGAAAAAGTAAACAACCACATTAAAGGCATTGTCCAGTGTTCTGATTAAAGTCTGCAGTCACCCTCTGTGACTTCAGACTTCTGAATCCTTAGTGTCCACACCACTTTCTGTCAGGATTCTCCAGTGTTGTGAGCAATCACATGACTGCAACTGTCCAATTCGTATACATGCAGTCATATGCCGACTAGACTTGTTCAGCCTCACTCAATACAAGTGAATAATGCTAGTTGGAATGCAGCTGTAAGTATGAAAGTCGCATACGCAAGTGACCACCGGCTCTCACAGCCAACACAGGGAAAATCCAGACAATGTGCGGATTCAAAAGTTTGCAAAGTGACTACAGACTTTTATCAAAAGACTGGACATCTACTAACTATTTTGTACTTTTTTAACCGTGAAAATATAGACTTCTAAAAATAATGTGTATTTGTATTATGCAACTTTAAATAACACTACATATTTTTTTTTTATTTTGAGGCTGCTATGGGAATTGCTGACTTAATAGTTATGGCAATGGAGAAAGAAGGGAAGCCAAGAAATGAAGCAATAAAGAAGATATGGATGGTGGATTCCAAAGGGTTGATAGTCAAGGTATGATTGTTCAATCTACTATATAATTGTCTAAGGGTCACTTCCGTCTGTCCTTCTGTCTGTCACGGATATTCATTGGTCGCGGCCTCTGTCTGTCATGGAAATCCAAGTCGCTGATTGGTCGCGGCAAAACAGCCACGACCAATCAGCGACGGGCACAGTCCGGCAGCAAAATGGCCGCTCCATCCTCCCCGCAGTCAGCGCCCGCTTCATACTCCCTGCAGTCAGCGCTCACACACGGTTAATGGCAGCGCTAACGGACCGCGTTATGCCGCGGTGTAACGCACTCCGTTAAGGCTGCTATTAACCCTGTGTGACCAACTTTTTACTATTGATGCTGCCTATGCAGTATCAATAGTAAAAAGATCTAATGTTAAAAATAATAAAAAAATAAAAAATCGTTATATACTCACCGTCCGTCGGCCCCTTGGATCCAGAACAGGCCTTCCCTGCTCCTCGCGACGCTCCGGTGACCGCACCATGCATTGCGATCTCGCGAGATGATGACGTAGCGGTCTTGCAAGACCGCTACGTCGTCATCTCGCGAAACCGCAATGCACTCTTGAGACCGGAGCCCAAGGAGCGTCAGTAACCGCTTCACCTGGATCCGAGGGCCAACGGAAGGTGAGTATATAACTATTATATATTTTAATTCTTTTTTTTTAACAGGGATATGATGCCCACATTGCTATATACTATGTGGGCTGTGCAATATACTATGTGGGCTGTGCAATATACTACGTGGGCTGTGCAATATACTACGTGGCTGTGCAATATACTATGTGGGCTGTGCAATATACTACATGGGCTGTGCAATATACTATGTGGGCTGTGCTATATACTACGTGGGCTGTGCTATATACTACGTGGCCTGTGCAATATACTACGTGGGCTGGGCAATATACTGCGTGGGCTGTGCAATATACTGCGTGGGCTGTGCAATATACTGCGTGGGCTGTGCAATATACTGCGTGGGCTGTTCAATATACTACGTGGGCTGTGCAATGTACTACGTGGGCTGTGCAATGTACTACGTGGGCTGTGCAATATACTATGTGGCCTGTGCAATATAGTACGTGGCCTGTGCAATATACTACATGGGCTGTGCAATATACTACGTGGGCTGTGCAATATACTACATGGCTGTGCTATATACTACGTGGGCTGTGTTATACACTACGTGGGCTGTGTTATACACTACGTGGCCTGTGTTATACACTACGTGGCCTGTGTTATATACTGCGTGCGTGGGCTGTTATATACTACACTATGTGGCTGTGTTATATGCTATGTGGGCTGTTCTACACTCCGTGGGCTGTGCTATATACTACGTGGCTGTGCTATATACTCCGTGGGCTGTGCTATATACTCCGTTGGCTGTGCTATATACTACGTGGCTGTGCTATATACTACGTGGCTGTGCTATTTACTACGTGGGCTGTTATATACTACGTGGCTGTGCTATATACTACGTGGCCGGCCGCGAACAATCAGCGACACACGCAGTCGGCCGAATCCTGTGTATTCAATGTATTATTCTAAAATCTTCATAAATAAACTACATACATATTCTAGAATACCCGATGCGTTAGAATCGGGCTACCATCTAGTCAGTTAATAAATATCATGATTTCACATATGTCTTAAAGGGAATCTGTCACCAGGTAATTTTTCTAAAATTGTTCCACAATGTTTATGCAGTTGTTCACAGATTGGTAAACTTCTGACTATGTTTGCTTTTGGGAGACTCTGCCTCTCTAACATGCTCTTTATATACACAGCCATGTGTCTTAGTTGAAAATTATTTTCAAATTTATTAGCACCACTTACTTTTCCATAGTTTTGATAAAATCAGACAAGGGGATTTTCTGCATTTGTTTTCTCGTTTTGACTTTTGGCAGAAGTTGCACATTTGGTGTGATAATGTGTCAGCAGACGTAATAGATAACATACATACCGTACTTAGTTAACATTATTTGATAAAAGACATAAGTCATTCGACCATAAACCTAAAAACTCAATAGTTATTGTCCGATGATATCCGTCCTTTTTCTGTCTGTACTGTTAAGCAGCTTTTTTCTCTTCATTATTTCCTTGTGAGTAGACTGAGGTGAAAGCAGAGTCTTATATCAAAGCTTCATTTAACATCACAGAGCTCTTCTGTATAACTCACACTATGTGAATGTTGGCCTATGGAGCTTGCATGGCTGTGTGCTTGATTTTATACACTTGTTGGTAATGGGTGTGGCTTAAACAACTGAACTCAGTAATTAGGAGTAGTGGCCACGCACCAAGTCTTCCTTGTCTTCCATAGATATTGGTACATTCTGAAAAAAAGTGATCTAAAATGTTGGCACCAATAAAAGGGTTTATTTGTACAAAGCTAAGTATTAACTCACACATGGGCCACATTTGGGTTGACCTATGACAACAGACAACTCAGATTCCTACGTTTGAGCTTAAGGGAAATCAGACCAAATGTGCTTTTATAGAAGGAATAGAACACTACAGCCTGATGAAAAGTATTCTAAACCAACCATACTGGGGGCCATGTGGATAAATGTTTGACAAATGGTTGAATACATAAAATTTAAGATAATGATACTTCTACAACACTGATTTCAACGCTTGTATCTTGTAAATGAATTTCCTACTCTAAACTCATGAGACTGAAAGAAGAGCAATGTCAGAGAATAAACTTGTGGTCCATTGGTTTGAAATAAAGAACTATATTTTCAGCTAAACACTGTGACATTACCAGCTTTGTAATTTGTGGTTTCCTCTGGTCCCACTTCAATGTAAATCTGAAAATACACCACCTATATATGTTACTTCACATGTAGGCTTGTGGTATATTATGTTTTGTGGGCATTTGAAGACCTCAAAAATTCCCTTGTCTGCACTTGCATTTCGTGTTCATTGGAAACTCTCTTGCATGTGCAGTGGTTCTGAACTCGGACCTGACTTTCAATACTGTTAATGGAGCATGTTATTGTGCACATTCTGTAGTTTCTATCTGGCCCAGACCACAATGTAGACTTCCCCACTACAATTTGTGTCTAGAGTCACATTAGGCTCTTCTTTTCTCACTTATTCCCAAACAACACAAATTTCTGGCTGCTCTTGCCAATTATAATAATGTGTCTATTGCTTTCCTTTTGTCCCCATTAGTGCACCTCCTGTGTAGCAAGGTGCCTTCAAATAATGCACTTGAGAAATAATGTTTTGATACCTACAATTTCCATTCAAAAAATATTGACAGAATTTCTGAAAACAATAGTGCCAGATAGATAGTGTCCCTTAATATAAAGGTTTTTAGACAATAGTACCCCATATTGCTACCTATTGGAAGTAGTAATCCTACAAATCATTATTAACCCTTTAATGAGCCTTGCAATATGATATGTAATTTCCCAGAGGAGCATGCAAGGCGTTTCAGTCTCCTCATACTGGTGTGCCAGACCTGGCATGTCACTCTCAACAAGGAGAAACCTTACCCCTTAGATTCCACTCTTAAGCCTCTCACCCAGCCAAATAAGATTGCATACTTTGTATTGACGAGCGGCAGTACCCCGAAACACCGTGTCTGCAAATTGAGATTCTGATTTGGCTTTTATCCTAAGTCATATTGCAAGGCTCGTTAAAGGGTCGATAATGACTTGTAGGATTGCTACGACTTTCAATTGGTGGCACAAGAGATCATGTCAGTGGTGTATCCAGGGGGGGCAGCCGGGGCATGTGCCCCGGGCGCAGCTGACAGGGGGGCGCCAGCGGGCCGCCTGATGATGCGGCGGTCCAAGGAGGGGGTTGGCAGGGCCAGGGAGCGGGGGCTGTCTAATTATACTCACCTACTCCTGGCGCGGTCCCTGCAGGTCCCTGGCTGCCCGGCTTCTTCCTGTACTGAGCGGTCACATGGTACCGCTCATTACAGTAATGAATATGCGGCTCCACCTCCCATAGGGTTGGAGCCGCATATTCATTACTGTAATGAGCGGTAACGGTGACTGCTCATTACAGGAAGAAGCAGCAGCGCTGGGGAAGCAGGGACTGCACAGCGCCAGGAGCAGGTGAGTATAACGGGGGAGCGCTGCGCTGCACGATATTCACCTGCTCCTCGTTCCAGCCGCCGCTCTGTCTTCTGCAGTGACGCTGAGGTCAGAGGGCGCGATGACGTAGTTAGTGCGCGCCCTCTGCCTGAACGTCATTGCAGAGGAGGCGGAAGATGGAGCGGCGAATGGAACGAGCAGGTGAATATTGAAAGTGCCGGGGGCCTGAGCGACGGAGAGGTGAGTATGTGATTTTTTTTTTATCGCAGCAACAGCAAATGGGGCAAATATCTGTATGGGGCATCTTATGGGGCCATAACATTTGTGCAGCACTATATGAGGGCCATAATGTTTGTGCAGCACTATATGGGGCAAGCGTCTGTATAGAGCATCTTCTGGGGCCATAAGGTTTTTGCAGCACTATAACGGGGCAAGTGTCTGTATGTGGCCATAACGTTTCTGCAGCACTATATTGGGCAAATGTGTCTATGGAGCATCTTATGGGCCATTATTAACCTTTATGCAGGATTATATGGGGCTCCTGATTCAATATGGATATTCAAAAACACTTAACCTACTGATGTCTCAATTAATTTTACTTTTATTGGTATCTATTTTAACATTATGGAGATTCAGGAATGTACCTTGGCCATACAGTTTCAATAGAGTTAAGGTTCAAATGGGGGAGGGTTTTTTTTTTGGGGGGGGAGGCGCCAAACTGATCCTTTGCCCCGGGTGCAGGAAAGGCTAGATACACCTCTGGATCAAGTCCTCTTCCTTTCTGAAGAGACAATTTGCATGAAGAGTAGTTGAGAACCCGAAAACAGTCAGATCCATAGAAATAATGAAAACAGTTTATTTTGAAAAAAAAAATCAAGAGTCACTCATCCTGTTATGGTCGTGTCAGGACAGCATCTCTCGCGTATCTTCATGTAAATGGATTTGTTACAGGTCTTTGTTAATGACAAAGGGTTAACAACATGATATATACTTGAAATAGGGTAGTCCAGTTTCTAAAGCAAAAAAAAAAGCCTTGTTAAAAATAATTGACCACACATTGTCAGGGCAAAAAATAGAAGCTTGTATCCCAATACTTGCCATCCGCTAAGGTCTCCTTGCGCTCAGCTATTGGCAGCAGCCACGTATCCAATTATATACACAAGTGAAGACTTTACAATATGTTTCCCCTCTTACTTTGGCCTTAGAATCCATTCTTTACATTTCATTATTCATTTACAAACCTTACGACTGTTCATATTGACATTCTCTAAAAGATGTATTTTCTTTCTATGCTAAAAAGATAACGACTTGCTTCGTCTGACAGCCCAGCTTTTCCAGCTGACAGTGGAATTTTAAGTGTAGGCCTCTGACTACCACACCCATGTGCCAAACCAAGGCTGTAATTGCAGAGCAGTGTGGTAGCACAGCTGGGACTTAATACATAGAAGAAAAGCTGTATTGTAGGATATTCCAAGAAACTGTACATTTTTACAGCAAGATTCTATTAATCACCTTATCTGTCTGGACAGCTCCTTTTAAATAGTTGGAAGAGCCTTCAAAATGGGATCGCCATTACACAAGTTATCAGTCCTGGCTCTCTTCACTGAAGTGTTCATTGACATCGGTGAACATCCATTCATTTAAGTTGGCTAAGTGGGGGTCAATATGTACGGTTTGGAGTGCTATTTGGGAGCCATTATACTGTTCGGAGGGCTATTTGCAGGCCATTATACTGTTTAGAGGGCTATGTGGGGACAATTATACTGTTTAGAGGGCTATATGGAGGCCATTATACTGTTTGGATGGCTATGTGGGAGCCATTATATAGTGTTGGGTCCATTATACTGTGTGAGTGCTATTATACTATTATTATGGAGAGCTGTGTGGGGGCCATCATATTGTGTGGAGGGCAGTGTTGGAGTCACAGTTGGGGCATCAAACTGTGTTGAGTCACCTTACTTTGCCGGGTGGGTACATTAAGTTTATCATATTGTGCGTGTAGAGGGTACTGTGAAGAAATTCATTGTGTTATTATCATACTGTGTTTGGGTGGGCACTATTGTTGGCATCAAACTTTATGGGGGCTTTTCTGTGCCACACAGAATATTTTTTTTTTCTTTTGTTATGTGGGGGACCCGATCAGAACGTCTGCTGTGGGCCCCAATTATGTCTATGTATGTGTCACAAAAGGAGACAGGTATGTCAGTCAGACGACACAACATATACGTACAACGGGATAATAAAGGGAAAGGAAGGCCCTAATATTATAGCGAGAGGGATGGAACACCTCCTGACACCAACTTGGGCCTGTCCCTAAGGTCCCCTAAGGCCCTATGTGGGTCCTTACCCCTGTAATGGTCACATGTCTAGTCCCTGGCTATCACCTCTACTAACCCTGGCTAGTGCACTGTCTGATAAGGTCTCTAACCTTGCAACTACAGGAAATATTATACAGGTAAAGAGACAAACAAGGGACTGACAGAAAGAATACAACTTAGCTCAGAATCTGCTGCTACGCTCCACAGCAGCAAAGTAAACGGCACCTGATAAACAGGACTCCAACAGCGGCAATAACACTGTCACAGGAGAGCTCCACGCCCCAGCTGGTCTGCATAGAAGTAACTCTATAAATGAAGATCAGCTGATGGGTCATTAAATAATTTAAAAGCAGGTGGGAGTGGTTACCAACCAACATCATGTGACCAGCCTTAAAGAAGCTGCCAGTAAGAGACTGACATTAACTCTTGCTGGATCAAAGGAAAAAAAGCTACATTTAAGTTCCAGCAGATCCAGAGCTCTTTTCTATGAGGGGCCTCAGGACCCTTAAGTTCAGACTTGTCTGGAAATGATGAATGGCAGGGACACATCAAAACACTAGCATTCACCTCCGTAGTCATCTGATCCTCAAGGTAAATAACACAGAACCACAGTGATGTTAATAACTTAGGCTCTTGAGGCGCGACAATTCTCCTGAGCGACGACCTGTGGCACTCGTTATGGAAATGCATCACTGGGGATAACTCCAACTGGAAGCTCATAGGGCTGAGAATGGCCACCACCCTATACAGACCGATCACCCTAGAACTCAGAGTCTCAGATGGGAACTTCCACCTGATGTTTTTAGTGGACACCGACAGGTACTCATTCACACACAGGTCCGAAATGCTACTACAGTCAGGGACTGGAGGAATGGAGCACATTTTGGCTTAAATTACCTCTCTAAAGTGGAGTAAATTTTGATGAATGTTCCTGTAAGAAATGATGATTCCTTCTGAATTCTAGCTACATACTTTGCTGATATTCTCTGTCTGTCCCACCTAAATTTCCATATTTCAGAGATCCTTGCTATAGGCAACAATTCATGCTGGACACAAGGATCCTAGTGCCAAATATGCACACAGGCAGCGATGATGCTTTTCTGAAGAATCCCACAGCGCACTGCATGGACGGCACAGTGAGCACACACTAGGGTAATCAGGTAGATCGCAGATTTAAGGTTTTTACACTTAAAATACAAAACGCCACCTTGAAGTGTGAACCTTTCATCCTTTTCAAAGTCTCACACTATTAACCTCCTTGTTTGGATTTTAGGTGCCATTGCACAATTTCCTAGACCTTCATAAATTTCCAGCTCTGTGCTCATTAAGACTCTTGTAATTTAGATTCTCATATATTTTATGACAAACTGCATGATATTCCCCTGCCCCAGGAGTAGAATATTTTCCTTGTCCAATATTCAATGCTTAGATCACTATATCTTATAACAGTTGAATTCTGGAAACTTCATAATTAGTTCCTGAAGGCAATAAGTGCTGGATATTGCCAGCAATCCATTACTGCCACCCACCTACTACTTGTATGGAGAATCCATTCAGTTTTCCATTGGCTAGCGAAATTTAGAACTTTGCTGTGCCAACAATGATAACTTTATGATCTACTTAGCGTTGTTCTTGGCATTGGATAGTCCAAAGCTGGACTAATATAAATAATATAAAATACAATGCACTGCCTGTATTACAGCCTGATAGGATCGCAACTATTAGTAGGTGAAGGCTTCTCTTGCCGACTTATTATGGACATCTATGACATCGATAACTTGTGGATGGAGTAGTTACAGTCTGTCTTTATACTGAAATTTAACTACTGACTAGTTTCAACGGCTTCATTACTTACAAACATCCAAGCTTGAGAAATTAGTTAATTCTTTGAAAATAAAGCAATATAAAAGCGCTAATAATTCCCAAAAGGTAGAAAGTTGAACTGCCGCTAGTCCATCATGTTGACAATGCAGCCAACTTGTTGGGCACTTCTGGATAACCATCCATTGTTACTCTATGGCAACAGCAAATATCCAAGATTTTTTATATGCAATAGCAAATATCTGCAGCACTCACGAAATCCTTTTATTGGTCTTTATTTCCGCTTAATAGAGAAAATATTGAACAGATACGGAACATGTTGCTTATCAGAAGTCCAGTAAGAGGAATACCCATGATGAAACCCTATTCGAATAATGCAAATACAAGGTTGGGCTCACAAGTTCCAGCCATGGGGTGACAACAGCACACTATCTGTCCGTTGTGTGCCAGGTGGCTGTGTGTCTGTGTTTTTCAATCCTGCATGTGTATAACAGTATAAACTGTATATTTGCCACATCATCAGTTATTGTAATTAGCATTTTAGCATTAGAGCCCAAGATAACATACTGTATACTATGATTTATGTGGCTCTGACCAGTAGTGACCTCTGGTGAAATTCCTAAAATTAGTACGGTATATAGAATTTTGCTTACAATAGCAGATACTTTCCAACTACAGCCATAATGTATAGGTTGAAAGCTGTGCCACAATTTGTCGTCAGGCCATAGCACCATCTACTGGAACATTTATGGCAGGATTCACAGAATGTGGAAAACAGTTTCCTGAAGGGAATCTGTCAGAACAATCCACCAACCCAAACTGTTAATATCGTCATATTGCTCCGTGAAAGATAGTATTATCCATACTTTTATTTATTCAATCTGTTCTTCCCTGACGACAAAATTGCTGTTTTAGTTAATCTGCAAACGAGGCTTACGTTCATTGGGCGTGATCAGAGCACTTCCCAAGTCTCTGCCTCCCAGGTCCTATTATTCGGCTAGTGCCACCTTCTGCTTGACTGACAGACAGAGACAAGGCAGAGGAAGGTGAGGCTGGGCAGAGAAGGTAGTTGGGGAGGCAGAGACTCTGAGGTGCTCCGGTCACACCCATAATACTTCAGTGCATGTGAATTTAATACATGACCATATAAACAGTTTCAGGGAGTGGATTTTGTTGAGTACAATACAAGTACACATACAAAAAATTAATTTTCTTATTTTCTCTACGACTTTACTACATTTTTTAGATCGGCACAAAAGACTAGCATATTGGAAGGCATAGATTGTATGAATGTGTTAGTATTTACTATTCAGACCCGTATCTTGTAGAATATCACAGAATCATAGAATGTAAGTGTTAGAAGGGACCTCAAGGGTCATCATGTCCATCACCCTGCTCAATGCAGTGCAGGATTCACTAAACCAGATGTCTGTCCAACCTCTGTTTGAAGACCTCCATTGAAGGAGAAGTCACCACCCCTTGTGGCAGCCTGTTCCACTCATTGATCCCTCACTGTCAAAAAGGTTTTTTCTAATATCTAATCTGTATATTCTCCTTTCAGTTTCATCCCATTGCTTCACGTGTTTCTATGCGTAAATGAGAATAGGGATGATCCCTCAATACTGTGACATCCCTTCAGATATTTGGAGACAGCTATTAATCTCCTCTTAGCCTTTTTTTGTGCAAGCTAAACATTCCCAGATCCTTTAACCTTTCCTCGCAGGACATACGGTACCTTGCAGTCCGCTCACCATCCTTGTAGCTCTTCACTGAACTTGCTCCAGTTTTTCAATGTCTTTCTTAAAATATGGTGCCCCTAACTGGACACATTATTCCAGATGACGCCTGATCAAGGAGAAGTAGCCTCCTTGGTCAGGGCTCATGAGGAATATGAAGGGTGTAGTTATAAGGTTACAGAGTTAGTAGGCCCATGTTTCTGAGGGGACCCAAAAGTCTCTTTACCACATAAAAAGATACCAGTATTAAAAGCAGAACATGATCGGTGGGTAACCTGTTAAACCCCCAGGAGGACCCTGGAGTTTCAAGATCTGCCTTTAATTTAATCCTTATACAGCATGAAGATTTGCAGAACTTGCGCTTTAGGACAGTCACTCCCACAGAAGTAAAGGAGAATGAAGGCTGACACACAATTTCTCCCATTTACTTCATTTGGGCCTCATTCAGACATCAGTGATTTTTCATATGAACAAAAAGCGTCCCACTGTCATCAGTGTTTTTCAGCCTACATCCATCAGTGTCAGTTTTACCATTTGTGGCAGAGAGCACAGACTGCACATTGATGCCATCCATATGTCTGTGATTCTCACGGACCCCTAGACTTATAAGGGTAATTTTGATCTATGACTGATTTCTTTGCAGACACATGGTCCGTAAAATAACATGGACATGGGAATAGCACCATTGATTTCAGTTCAATGCATGGCCTCCACATAGTAGAGAGGAGATTTCAGGGAATATACAGTAACTGTATATAGAATATCTGAATATTATGCACAGCTACAGATCAATGCATTCACCTTCATTCTTTACACCTATCCTTTTACAGGGACGATCTTCTCTGACACATGAGAAGGAACGCTTCGCTCAACCACATGCTGAAATGAAGAATTTGGAGGATGTGGTTAAAGTAATCAAACCTACTGCTCTTATAGGTAAAAGTCTAAGCATCAATCTATAGATTTCTTATCTTACCTTGTCTATTTTCTGCCCATAATAAGAGATCTTTCACTTCAGGTGTTGCAGCAATTGGCGGAGCATTCACTGAGCAGATCATAAAAGATATGGCAGCGTTCAATAAGCGACCCATAATATTTGCGCTCAGCAATCCAACAAGCAAAGCGGAGTGTACTGCCGAACAGTGCTACCGGCTGACTGAGGTACCCCAATAATAGCATGATACTGATGGAATCGAACAATAAAATGTTTCCTTTTATTTTCATTTTTTATTTTATTTTAGGAATATCTAAGGCTAGTTTCACATTTGCGTTTAAAAACGCAGCGTTTTTAACGCAAACGCATGTGGTGAAAAAACGCATGTAAACGCGTGCAAACGCTGCGTTTTTTAGACGCATGCGTTTTTGCATGCAGAAAAAAATGCAGCGTTTTGCCGCGTTTACATGCGTTTTTTCCTGCGTTTGCGTTTTTGAAACGCATGCTGAGAAGTGTGTGACCGCTGCCAATCATCAAAATCAACAAGAAAACCCACTATAAATAGAAATAGCTAGGGTTAGGGGTAGGGTTAGGATCCCTAGGGTTAGGGGTAGGGTTAGGGGTAGGGTTAGGATCCCTAGGGTTAGGGGTAGGGTTAGGGGTAGGGTTAGGGTTTGGATCCCTTTATCACCTTGATGGTGGGGGGTGGCTTATAAGTGTGTATTCTTGTTTTTTTCTATAAAAACGCATTTGTTTTTAACGCAAACAAACGCATGTGCTTAAAAACGCATGCTTTTACATAGACAGCAATACTTTTTTTGCGGCAAAAAAACGCCTCTAGAAATTACTACATGTTGCATTTCTGCAACCAAACGCAAGCATGGAAAAAACGCATGCGTTGTCAAACGCGGCAAAACGCATGCAAAAAAATGCATGCGTTTTTAATGTTAAACATAGGAAAAAAAAGCATGCATTTTTTTGGCGGAAAACCGCTGCGGCAAAAAACGCAAATGTGAAACCAGCCTAAATATGGAATATCTAAAAAGGTATCTGGCGTGTAGACTATAGGGCCAATGCTTCAAAGTGTTTACGTGAGAACACTGGTGTAAAGAGCCTTATACAGGAGGAGTTGCTGAAAAATGTTATGACAGTTTGTCATTGACTGGAGTAACATTTCCGGCGGAGCGCACTGACGCGCATAACAATGATAACTTACGTCAAATTCATTAAGGGGCGTGTGCCTCTCAATGTATTCAGTGCATCTTATTCCTGCCCGCCCTCCTTTAAGACTGTTGTATGGAACACCTATATTAATGAATGGGGGCCAAAGTCTTCCATCCACTTTCCGTTGCACAGTAAGCAATGTGTTAGGCTACGTTCACATTTGCGGTCGGCGCCGCAGCGTCGGGCGCCGCAGCGTCGCCGCATGCGTCATGCGCCCCTATATTTAACATGGGGGTGCATGGACATGCGTCGCACTTGCGTTTTGCGCCGCATGCGTCCCTGCGGCGCCCGCGTCCGGGCGCAGAGGACGCAGCAAGTTGCATTTTTGCTGCGTCCAAAATCAATGAAAAAAAGGACGCATGCGGGGCAAAACGCAGCATTGTGCATGCGCTTTGCTGCATTTTTGTTTGCGTTGTGCATTGCGGCGCCGACGCTGCGGCGCACAACGCAAATGTGAACGTAGCCTTAGATTCCCAAAATGTAGGTGTAGGTGTCTCAGATGAGAACAAGAAAAGCAGATCTGTGATTATTTAGATAGATTGGTGCAGAGCGCAACACTATTTTTCTAGCTGTGTTTCCCAGTAATAAACTGTAACCTGGACGCTTGTGTCTAGTTCCCCGGTAGCAGGAAACATAACATATTACATGACATGTACTGAAATCAGTATTCTACCTGTGTAATACATGGCATGCTGGGTTTTATGGAGCCACTGCTCCGCTTATTAATGGAGGAGGCACGACCAGTTATAAACTCACAGTGCTCCAGAATGGTATTTGGAAAAAGGTTTGCTAAACGTGATATCCCCTCTTGAATTTTCCATAGCATGAAATCAACCATTCCCACAGTAATCTTACATCAGTGACACATATTTGTCATTCATAATGGAACAATAAAATAAACAAATATTTTTAATGTTTTTTTTAATGGCATATTACCAACTTTCAATGTTGCGACGTTAGAGCTCGGGACCGTCCTGCAACATGCAGACATATATGCAATGTCGGGGAATAGCGGGTGACCGCTACGGCATTAGTCCCTGCTGTTGCGTGGGCAGGCAGTGGGGGTTTATGGGGTGGCGCCAAGAAGTTACGGTACTTTGCGGGTGCCGAATATATTTAGATACGGGGTGAGGGTAGTATATAGGATAGGCTCTCCTGGGGCAAAAGGTACTAACCACAGCTCTAATGAGATGGCAATACCAGTGGAATGTTCCAGAATTAGTGATAATTTTCTATTGATTTTTAATAAAGCTAACAGGGGACTCCATTGTAGGCCAACATTTGGGGCAGTAATTACCTTTTGGCACCTGAGTAACATGGATATATGCCTTATGATGATATAATGCTTGTTATTTTAAATACATCTTTGCATTTCATAAATCTACAGGGTCGTGGCATTTTTGCAAGTGGAAGTCCCTTTGATCCTGTGACTCTCCCAGACGGGCGAACACTATACCCTGGACAGGGTAACAACTCCTATGTGTTCCCCGGTGTTGCTCTTGGAGTTGTAGCTTGTGGAGTGAGACATATTAGTGATGACATCTTTCTGACTACTGCTGAGGTAAGTAACACCCGGGCTGTGACAGGAGAGGTCACTGGCAGCGTAATGCATTTTTTTTAAAGCTGGATTTCACATCATAAAATTTACGTTTTTATATACTATTAAGTTTCTTATTTTTTTTAATTTTCCTAGCAAGTGGCTTACATAGTTCCCCTGCCGAGACATCTTATGTTAGGTTTTCCAGTTCAGCATCAAGCATTTCTCATTCCAGTTGCAGATATATAGAAAAGTCTCCAGCAAGAGCGTACAAGAGAGTGACATAGATGGCGAATGTAAAAAATGCAAAATAGAACCCCTTCTGTGAATAAAATGCACGCAGCTAATCCAGAAATACAGCATAACCTCATATGCTTCTGAAGTCCAACTGCAGAGATAGTCAAATTGAAGGAGTAAAGCCTTAGGTTATGTTCAATTCCCCGTAAAGGACATATTCAAAATCCATCACAGAAAAAGGCAGCCGTATACCAGGTCACGATACTAATGCACTATAGGATGCAGCAGGCCACAAAATAATACGGAGGAGGAACAGTGTAAAACACTTATGAAACAACCACTCACACACCTACCATTCATGGTGAGGGTAGCTGCCTAGTATATGAAATGCACACTGAGAAGGTGTCACGGGAGACCTAGGTAGGAAAGAGCTAATAACCGGGCCCCTGCGATTTCCCTCAGACTAGGGAAACCCTGACTGACCCTCTCCCAGAGTTTACACTGATGGTGTGCATGTCTGGGCCTCCACCCTCGCCCTATCTCCTGTTTCAACCCTAGGCTGAAACCACCACCCACCACCCAGTGAAGAGACCACACTTCAATACCCACAGTTAGCACAGACAAGGATAAAGGAAAAATAAGCACCACGCCGCAGTCACTCAGGAATACACTATAAGTGCAAAGGGCAAAACAAATACAAATATGGGAAGGAGAAAATAAGACAAAGGGAAATACACCACCAGCAACGATACTCCAACTACTAGCTCACCACTCCAGACCGAGATAACCACGCACAAGACAGAAGCTATAATCGGCGACGCCCAATGTTCAGGAGAACTATTTAAAGGCAGTGGGCATGGCCCAGCTTCCAATCTGAGCACCAGCTAAATTAACCCCGGACCAGCTAGATAAAATCTAGCCGACGCCAATGAGAGCATAGTGGACAAAAGCGGAATTACCGCTGTCTGTCGAACGACCTGGTCTGAACAGCGTCCGACATGACAGAAGGTTTGTAAAGCACAGTGTTTGGCCAATATTATTAGATTAGGTGGACTATCCAGCACTGTGGAAGTTCACACTGCAGGGGCATCTACTGCAAATTCCCCCAACCAACACTAAAGGGGCTGGCTGCATCCTGTGAAAGATTAAAAAAAAAGTGTAATAAGCGCAGGGTCAGTATATTTGGCCCGCAACGTCGAGCAGATGCCCTGCCTGGCATCACACTTTCAACTATGCTTTCTCCCATCATTCCCCCTCTGCGTCTGACATCTCAGCGCAGTGTGCACGATAACATCATTATTCATTACAACATGCCCGCTGTACCAAGATCTACAGAGGATCTGAAGACATGATAAACAGACTGGAGGAGCAGGGGAACGGGCAGAGGTGAGTATTTTGTTTTAATGGGGGGCTTATTATACTTTATAGAGCACTATGTGGGGACCATTAAACTGTACGGAAGACTATGTGGGGCCACTATACTGTATGGAGCACTATGTGAGGCCATTATACTGTATGGAGCACTATTTGAGGCCATTATACAGCATGGATGGCAATATGGGACCCTGTTATACTGTATGGAGAACTATGAAATCAGAAAAATATAGAGCATATAGACCACTAAAGAATTATGAAAAAATATATATCTTTACTTTTAATCAATATTACATAGTATACAAGACAATACATCCGTAGCAGAGTTGTATCAATGACAGAGCTATTAATTACAAATCACAGGTGCACCACAGTGTAGTGTCATCGAAAAAGAGCCTGATTATTCAAATAAATATAGTGACAGTGCAACTGATTGGAGAAACATAGGTGTAACGGCATATTCATGACACTATACAGGGGAAATAATTCAAAGTTCAAATATTCAAATAAATAGTGATCAGGGTAGTATCCCCAGCAATGGTGAAATGAATGCTAGAAAAAAAGCAATATCAATATAGAGAGGGTCCTAGACAAAGGACAAATGAGAGAAATGCAAAATACAATGTATTCTAGTAAACCCTATTAGGTCACTATACTGAACTCTGCCTGACAGTGGAGGTGGGCACCCTTAGTTTCTGCGGTATGGCGCCCCCACTCCTCGATGGCTCTCCCTGATGTCCCTATTATTCCCTATCATGGAAAAAATATCCATGTTTATTTAATTAAAAGTTATATTTTAGGGGTCCTTGTTTTTTGATGTTTTTTGTGAAATGAATGCTACGATTGATGGCGCTTACCGGTGTCCATGTCCGCAGTACCACATGTGCCCCAACTTGCGTTTCGCGTCAGCTTCCTCAGGGGGCAGAGATAGAGTGAAAAAGTCCCCTAAAAACTCTCTTATATAGCCCATTGCCCCGATATCATTTGTCGGCACTTAGATAGAGTAACAACACATGTGAACACGAGCACAAGAAGTTGCATGACCCTCTGGTACCATCATGGAGGCGCAGTTCACTGGGAACTCCCCGTCACTTCCTGGTGCCGCAAGCAATACTTTTGCCCCATTCAAAATAAAACAATTAAAAAAAATACACATTTGGTAGTGCTGTGTCCAGAAACTCCCGGTCTTTCAAAATCTAAAAAGAATTATTCCAATCGGTAAATGGCGCAACAAGAAAACAAAAATCAAAACTCCAGAATTATGTTTTTTGGTCGCCACAACAGTGCAATAAAATGCAATAACAGGCGATCAAAAGATCATATCTACCCCAAAATGGTATCCATAAAAACGGCAGCTCGGTGCTCAAAACATAAGTCCTCAGCCAGTCCGAGATCCCGAAAAATTGAGATGCTATGGGTCTCAGAAAATGGCTCCATTTTTATTTTATTTTTTTTACAAACTTTGGATTTTTTCACCACTTAAATAAAAATGTTTTTCTTTCCAATCCCCCATCAAAAAATAATAAATGTTAACAATTTACTTTTACTTCAAAATGATTTTATGGTTTTATTCAAGAAGGTTTTGACCCAGAAAACAAGTCCATAATAAGTTTACATTGAATGGAAAAAAAAAAGATAGCTCTTGGAATGCTGACAATTTTTTTCATGTGAAGTAACTACAGTTGTAGTGTAATTTCAGAAAGCAAGCAAGTCCTAAATAAAGGCATGAGCATAAATCCTCTTTAATGCTGATTACATTAATACCTTGTTAGCATTTCAATGGGACATCTTTGAAAAATCAGTCCTTGATGTATTAAGTGCAAGTGCAGCGCCACCACTTCTAGCTCTGCTGTACTTTCTTTCTTTTCACCGCCCTCCACTAGTATCCAGTCTTTGCCTTACAGGTCACTATTCTCTCAGTGAGCTGTCTTCCCCTGCCAGAGGCTCTTTGCAGGTGCCATCATTGCTTTTGTTCATCTCATGAGAAGGGACAGGGCATGCGCAGTAAGCTCCTGATTACGTTGGGGCACCACCACGGGCACTGCACTTCCAGCTCTACTGTACTTTCTTCCTTTTCACCGTCCTCAACTAGTCTCCAATCTTTGATTGACATGTCACTCTTCTCTCAGTGAGCTGTCTTTCCCTGCCCGAGGCTCTTTGCAGGCGCCATCATTGCTTTTGTTCGTCTCATGAGAAGGCATGCGCAGTAAGCTCCTGATTATGTTGCCGCACCAACACTTGTGATGAAACGAACTTGGGTAGTGATGGTGCCTGCAGAGAGGAGACAGTTCTTTGAGAGAAGAGTGGAGGTCCGTGGTAGGCTGCGAAAAGAGGGAGCACACAGCAGAATTGGAAGATCATTGTCTGCCCCCTGCAATTACAATTAAAACATCAAGCAAGGGATGAAAGTAATAAGCATTAAAGGGGCTTTACACTCATGCCATCAGTTAGGATTAGCTGCATCCTGCTGAAAGTCTCATAATTTTCTGTATTTATGAAGAACCTATGTCAATTCTAAGGAATTACCAATACACCCTATAAAGAGTGAAAAAAAGCCTTATTTATTACTGCAGTGCTTTCTGACACACCACTGCCAGACAGGAATGTCAGGTTGACGTGCATGCTTGGTTTACAGTCTGGTGTAAAGAACTGCATCCAGCTGAAGATTAGACTGTCTAAATGTTTGCAGGCCATCTGGTGGCATTATTCAGGAGGATGTCTCTTTCTTCTGATTATACCACGATAGTGGTCTCTCACAAATGACCATTGTAGAACATGACAGTGATTTGCTTTATACCATTAGTTAAGAAGCTCTTGACTTGCTGTGGCAAAGACGATGGCTCGGGATATAGAGAAAAGTTTGGGAATGTCATCTTTGCATGGATCAATGTCTAAGGAGTCTCGTATAATCTAATGGGATGAACAATCATGAAAGTTGCCAGGAACAATCAGTACGGCGCATTGTGTTCCATTCTATTGAACTAATGTTCAATCTTCAGCATTTCTTCCAGTTTTAATAATGAAATTTTAATAAGGAGAGGAATCTGTCCACACATCTAGGAGCCCATTCAAGATTTTATGGTGACTTTGAACTTCATTTTCTTAGTGCTTTGTGCTTCCAGCTAATGATAGGCAGCACGTGCACATCTTGGCTTCCATACAGCATAGTTTTCTCCAGAAGACATTTTTAATGGGATTATCTGTGAAACTAGTTGGGCATCCAGCGGCATTGCCAAAACTATTTCATTAGTTCGTAAAATCCTTGACATTTTTTTTGTTCTGCTTGATAAAGCTCATAAAAACAGGCAGCACTGCTTGTCATCACAGTCAAATTGTCTGCAATTAGTAGGTATTACAGCTTGAAATACCTTACATTTATCAACGCAAATCAAAGTTACGCTCTGTGTTATTTGGCTATGGAAAATGAACACCTGAATCAGCGCTTTCTTGCTGACAATAAATGGACTGTTACGGTAATGGTCGGGAGGCTGAAGAGGTGGGAAAGCATGATTGCGCATGAAGTCTTACTGGATACATGATACAATCTTCATTTACAAATAATGAGTTCTATTAGAGGAAGAATAAAAGACACTGTCACATTGATACTCGAAGAAAATAATACTGAGTGCTGCTTTATCATGTGTGAAAAGCTTGATCACGTGTGCCAGTAAGCCCCCATTATGTGGAATATGGCTATTTAATCAGCAATACAATATTATGTAATAATACATATTTCCTAAAAAATGCCGTTTTTCTAATAAACTGCTTTTTTTACAGCAGTAACATAGCTCCAAGTACCAGTATGTTTCCTTCCATGTCATTTGGTTTTTTTCTCTTCCCAGAAAATTTCAAACCAATTTAATTTCCAAAGTATAACATGGAACAGAATTGGATTTGCATTAAGTTATGTACTTATTAGACGGGAAACACTGTGCCACGCGGGCACCTGGCAGCGGGCACTAAGCTTACTTATTCTATTACTTTCAAGAAATAAGACCACATAGTACTGAATGACACATGGCCTATAAATGTTCCACAACAAGAAATGAATAGGACAAAAATTCTATATCCAAAGTCTTAGATAGATCGTTTCTCCTTGCGGAGATTGACATGCTAAGCATGCCGAGATGAGGAGACTTAAAGCCGCAATGCTCCTCTGGAAAATATGCAAATTGCCTCTTCAGAGAGGAAGAGGACTAGATCTCTAGTGCCGCATATTGGATTCTTAGCATGTCAATCTCCTCAAGGAGAAACGATACTTCTTGGATCCCGGTCAGACGCCTCTCACTCAGCCACACCAGATCTCCACTTTGCACTGACGAGGGGGCAGTACCCCGAAAACACAGTGTCTGTCAATTGAGATTCTGGTTTGGCTATTATCCTATGTCATGTGACAAGGCTCGTTAAAGGGTCAACTTTTTTTTTAGGATTGCTACTTCCAATAGGTGGCACTAGAGTTCTAGTTCTCTTCCTCTCTGAAGAGGCTATTTGCATATCCAAAGTCTAGAACACATGTAAAGAGCGCAACAGAAAACTTTTCTGCATGGAAGATTTTTTATACTCCATAGGAATAGTAGGCTAAACTGTCCACAGAAAACTCTTTACATGGATTTCTTATAGTAAGCTTCCATCAGTACTGCTGGTTTCTGCATGATACCAAAAGTGACAGTCTGAATTCTACTCTCGTGTTTTTTTCTACTTATTATTTTGTTTTCCCTTTTCTGTTCCTTTTAGAGCACACCCTGCAAACTCTATAAAAGGAAACAACCAAAATATTTTAACGGAACGTGTCCTGAGGATTATATATATACCTTAAGCTAATAACATGCATGTTCAGACGCCATCATGCTGATTAAATCCATATCTTGATTTTAGACATCCCTCTTGAAGTCTCTGAGAAATCCATCATTGAAATCATGTGCAAAAGAGCTGCAAGTGCTTTGGGGTGAGACTGTGCACTTGCAGCTCTCCTGCCCTCCCTATTCCTTCCTCTTGAGTCTAAGGGTGTGTGTCCACGGTCAGTAAACGCTGCTTGTTTGACGCTGCGCAGAGCTGCAGCGTCAAACCCGCAGCGTCCAGATGTTCCAGCATAGTGGAGGGGATTTTTTGAAATCCCGTGTCCACTATGCGTGGAAACCCGCACGCGGCGGGCCTGCGACTCCGGACATGCTGCGCGTCTTTTCAGATCGCAGCATGTCCGTACACCTTGCGGGGACGCAGCGTCCCCGCAAGGCATAACACAGGGCCCTATGGGAGGGGGTCAATGATCCCGGATGTGTACAGTTAACACATCTGGCATCATCGCGTCCCTGAAGGGGGCGGGGCTTAGCGCTGAGCGGCTTCGCCGCTCCGGCGATACCGCCGGCCATCCTGAACGTGGACACGCAGCCTTATTGACAGGTCTCTCTTGATTCAGTTACCTCCTCTGACTTGACGCCATCACCTCTTCACTGCTGCTCATTCCTGCACCACTCGTCTCCCCAGATGGGGGCGGCACGTGGACAGATGAAAATAAAATACTGGGTCTATCAATGTTGTAAGGACCTTACTGCGTATGCACCTCCTCAGAAACTGATGGCAGAAGTTCTCGGAAAGTGGAGACAAGTCACTGAAACAAGAGTGCCCTGTAAGTCAGACACAAAAGGCAGGGGGAAATAGAGAGAGAGGGCAGGAGAACTGCAAGTATAGTGTCCCACCCTAAGCACCTATGGCTCATTTGCATAACATTTTTAAGCTGGATTTCTCAGAAAAAGCTAAACGGATTTCTACAATCAAGGTATGGATTTAATCAGCATGAAAGTGCCTGTGCATAAATCCATTCATTTGAAAGATAAAATCCCATGACAGGTTCCCTTTAATGTGACATGGTCTTGAATTCACCAACACAGCCCAAAAATCAGAATTAATAAAGTACATAACCTACAAATCAACCCCAATAATATTAACCACAAAAAAAGTAAACTCTTTATTGATTTATCTATTTAAAACAATTCATAATTGAAATACATATACTTAGAAAACACCACAAGATAATACAAAGAATCCCCTTAAAAAACAATACAAGAAGCCTCCCATGTAGCCCTAGTCATATAATATATGCATTACTATGGGATTCACAAGTTTTCTAATTGATACAATAAATTACCGTAGTGCAAGAAATCCAACAGCACAGTACCAAAAGTATCCACCAAATGGTAAACTGGTGGATATCAAATATTGCACTACATCCCAGAGTAATCATCTGTGGACATTGAAGGACTAGAGCAGGGCAGGCTGCACATCCACCTCAACGCACGTTTCGCTTCTTTGTCAGGAGTCTTGTAGGACTAGCCTGCACATCATATTACTCTTTGCTGTGCTCTGGCATTTAGTATTTTTAGTTGCTTGACTAAATCATAGTGAATACATTTAGTGACTTTGCAGGTTGTAATAGTTATTTCTAGAGGTAAATAATGTAATCAATGCTAATTATACATTTTATGCAGATTCTGAATATCTATTACAAATCAATAGAGAAATGTAAGGATCCACTGAATAATGTAACGGTTTCATGTTATCTTTTTGCACAAAGGTCATAGCTAAAGAAGTTTCTGATAAACATTTGGAAGAAGGACGTCTCTACCCACCTCTACAGACAATACAAGAAGTCTCGGTGAAAATAGCTGTTAAGGTAAGCGACAGTAATGGTGCAGGGTAGTAAAGAGATTAATATTTCTACCAGAATTTATTAGAACATCTGTAGAATCAGGATCCATTCACATGCTTGTCATTTTTAGCTAAGCATTTAGTTAAAACATTGGTACCCACAAAGTTTTTTAGTTAATATTACCACTGAATTTTTTCATGTGAACTTTTTATCTGATATGAACACTGAATTATTTCATTTTAAAATACAAAATGCTCTAGTGGTGCCGAGCACCATATCTATTAAGTTTTCACATGTTTTTTGCCTTAAAGGAGAATTATCATCTCCAAGATCCTATAATAATAGTAATATTAGCAAATACCTCCAATTAGAAATGTAGTATAGTTTTTCTGATTCTCTTTGTCTCTTCCCTCATGTGCAGGCATTGCAGGACCTTAGGTATCCATGGTTACGACCACTGATATAGGTCATAACCATGGTTACCTAAGGTCCTGCAATGTCTGCACATGAGGAAAGTGACATAGCAAATCAGAAAAACTATACATTTCTAATTGGAGGTGTTTGCTGATATTATTGTTATTACACCTACTACATATTGGGATAGGATATTTGAAATTGGAATACCCCTTTAAAGAATATTTTTCAGCAGTTTTATGCTGCCCTTTTGCTTAATTAAAGAGTGGGCAGCCCCAGACTGGTGATTTTTCTTTATATCACCTATTAACAAAAGTGCTCATAAATAAACAAATGCACCCCAAAAACATTGAAGGCAAACTTATGGGTTATGAAGGCCAAACTTCTTGTTTGTAAGATCTCGGTGCGCAGATCAGGATCCACAAACTTCCACAGCTGCTTTCACGGTGAAAGAAAGATCTCTTTGCACCAACCCAGTGCAGCCATGTCCTATAATAAGATGTTACCGAATGGTGACATCATTCAATAGCGGCTTAGTAAAGTATGTGCCGGTGCTCGGTCAGTGCAAAGAACAAGATTTCACTCTTTCATTGCAAGATGGTAAGCTTAGGGTTGTGGGATCTTGCTCTGCACTCCAGGATCGCACAACCCAAAAGATTGAGGCGTCTGGTGATAGGAACACTTTAATTGACAAGAAGGGAGTGGCTTTTACAGAAAGGGGGCTTGGCTTAAGATGCGCTGAATTGCGCCAAAAGTTTGCTACTAAAAGTCTCCTCTGAAGTTAGTGCAGATGAGGTGGTTTAAAGTTGGACATCATAGTCTAACCATGTGCCAAATGTGTTATCCAGCATGAGCTACTGTGGTAAATCTGATGCATCTACTTTAATTCCAAGATATCTAATTTTCATATCATTTTAGTAAATCTGCCCCAATGTTTGTGGATTGTGAGCTGTCTCATGTGAAAATGCATTTGTATGTCTGTGTTACACCTAAAACTCCAGAGTAATTTACATGTATGCACTTTTAGCACTATAAAATCCTATGGGGTCCTAATTTTGGCACAGGTATACTAAATGGGGTTTGGATATTATGTCTACTAAGCTTTACTTCCACACCTGAATTTACATATCAGTAAATTGCAGCAGTATTTGTAAGCCAAAATCAGGACAGGGACACACTTGCTTTGAGATTTTTGCTTATAAATACTGACAAAAATATTAATGTATTAATTATTATGCTTACATATATAGCGCCATCATATTCTGCAGCAGTATACAGAAATTATTATCACTGTCTCCATTAGAGCTCACAATCTAAATTCCCTATCAGTATGTCTTTGGAATGTGGGAGGAAACCGGAGTAACCAGAGGAAACCCACGCAAACATGGGGAGATCATACAAACTCCTTGCAGATGTTGTCCTTGGTGGGATTTGAACCCAGGACCCCAGAGCTGCAAAGCAACAGTGCTAACTACTGAGCCACCATGCTGTCAATAAGGCCTTATAGAGTTGTTGAAAGATAAAAATAAGAGATGCCCACCTCCCACTCCGGCACTGTTCCAGTGATGGAACACATCCAGGGTCTTCAAAGGCTCACGTGATATTGTTATGCCATGTGAGCACTGTGACTAATCAGCGGCCACTGATGGGCTGCAGTTCTCATGCTTCCCCTGGATGTCCAGTATGGTGCTGGTTTAAGAGGTGAGTATCTGTTATTTAAATTTTACTCTGGGGAATATAGCATTAAAGAAGGAGATGTCCAACTAGTGGACAACCCCTTTAAGTAACTCCATTGAGAATAATAGGAGTGTGCACCAGTAAGGTGTATAGAGGTGGCATTGACCTTGCAGACCACATGCCGAAGAATGGAGCATTTTCCAATAAACCTTCTTGATAAATGTAGCGGGTGTGATGTGCGAGTATACTCTACGCCGCGGGATGCTTGATCTGGCACTATGTGATTGATGAATTCATGGCAGCAGTCAGAGATCATTTGTGGTTATGATGGATGTTATTGTGAAAGTTTATAATCCGATGTATTTCCAGATTGTGGAGAATGCCTACAAGGATAATACAGCATCTGTCTTCCCGGAGCCCGAGGATAAGGAGGCGTTTGTCCGTTCCCAGATGTACACCACGGACTATGACCAGTTTGTAGTGGATTCCTACTCCTGGCCCGAAGAGGCAATGAAAGTTCAGACTTAGGCTCAAAGGAAAGGAGTCAGATTGATGTTTCTCCATGAAACAATAAGAAATGCTGTTGTGTAACACTTTTTGTATTGACTTAATACTACATTTTATAAATCACACTTCAAATAAATATGTAACGTAGAGATTGAGGCCACTCTGAAATTGATTTATTGTTTAGAATGTAAATCAAGATTTATCTGCACTAACATTGATAGAAGGCAGAAATAATCCGGCTACTGAAATGTTGCTAAGGTAGGAAGCTAAACTTACAAGTTTTGCAATTTTTAAAAGGAAAAAAATTACTATATCTATATATTTTTTTGCCTGAAATATAAATGAAATGTATCATCTTTAACTTTAGGCCTTTTAGAGATCATTTACTTAACTGTTCACAATAACAGTAATTTTGACCAGGGGTGCCCAAACTTTTACATGCCACTGTAGTTATGCCTTTTGCAATCATATTTATTGAGCAGATGGGCATGTACTATTATCATTAATAATCGGCCAAAGTCACTTAAGCATATTAAAATGCAGCTGACATAATTAGATGAATACAAGGACACAATATGGATTGATTTATCGATATTTAGTGTATGCAGGCAGGCACTTGACCCTGGCGCACCCAGCAGAGGGACACCGACCGGCCACCTAAATGCATCAGTCCAAGATGTCGCTCAGGCAATCCTTAGAGTGAGATTCAGACATTCTCTGAGCCTGCCATCAAGCTGACAGATGGTTCTGAGAAGGTGTAAAACGCTGATTTCCAGCATTCAATTGTACTTGCATTTTTTTCAAGCCTGAGCACAATTAAAGCCCTGACTGCCTGTACTTCTGGGTCAGGGCGACGTCAGCCACACCATCAGGTCAGCTGATCATGCTGCTGACGTCACTTCTGCACCGCATAGGAGGTTGTCGGCAGCAATCTGAGAAGTATGATCAAGGGGATTGGGAGGTTAATTTGTGGGAGGAGACTGTATAGGCAAGGGGATCTGGGATGGGGAAATGTGTTAAGAAACAGTATGATCAGAGGGAAGAAATGTATGAGTAGACGTATAGTTAAATGGGGAATGTGTAAGGAGACAGTATGGGCAGGGAGGAATGTGTGAGGAGACTGTTGATGAAGGGGCAGAGTGAGGGGACAGTGTGAGGACACAGCATGGAGAAGACAGTATGCAGCGCAGAGAACTGTGAGAAGGGAAAAGAGTATAGAGATTTGGCAATATAGAGGGACACAGTGTGAGGAGAGTGTGAAAAGGGGGCCCGGTATGAAAAGTTGAGGACAGTTTAAAGGCCATGTATCATAAGGGGGGACAGTGTGGGAGTAATATTTTGTGCAAGTAGCACAATAAGTGGTAAACATTTATTCCGGGGTCATAGTGTAGGGCAGGCATTTTTATTCAGGAGCATTACCATGCCACTGTTAGTTTTAAGGGCACCGTGTCAGGAGAGCTGCAAAAGACGGGAAAAGATGAAAGTTGGCAGAGATTAGACGTGGATATGAAAAGTCATCATGGTGCCTGTACAAGATGGAAAAGAAAAGAGAGAATAATTCCAATCAGAGAACACACACACTGTTTGAAAAACTCAGCAGGTACGCTGGCACACACCTTAATAGCCAAGCAAGTTATTCTTTCCCTCAAAATCAGACAGAACCTTAAAGACCCTAAGTCAGTGGCACCTGTTTGTTGCCAATTTTGGATGTGGTGTGATGGATCTGCCATTGCATTACAATTGCTGTTCAGAAGACAGGAAGAAATCAGAAGACCGGAAGAAATAGCTACTGCGCTACACAAACCTTTATATAGGACTGCAGGGAGAGCAGTCACAAATACTAGGTATCTTTTAAGTTGAAGATCTGCATCAAGAGATGAGCTCTCTTATGGATTCACTGCGAATAGTATTCTGTAGTCTGCTATGGACTGTGATATCAGAATCTAAACAAACCAAAATCTAAAAAAAAAACCTTTAGCAAAAATATTTTTGGGAAAATGTTCATGCACTGAAAGGGCACTTGCCAACTAGTTTTCCCTATATAACCTGTTGTCATCACTTTGTATCCTTCCATAACATTGACCCTACAACGCCCTTATATAATCCAAGTTGTCCCCCATACTTCATTAAAGGTCACTTATAATGGTTCTGCGCTACCTTATTGGATACCTACGGAGATCCAAGCACATCAAACTAGGGTTAGTAGAAATCATTCTCTTAGCCCGTATGTTGCTACTAAGATCACTGACAATTTCTTACACATCTGTTTAACAGGCCAGTTGTGTTGTGTTTTTCGGCTACACCCTTATAAATTTCCCTCTCTGTAAACACATTACAGGCGCTCGGGGTGTGTTCTCCATTCTAAACCTTCCACAATAAGTAATAAATGCATTTTATATTGTATTTTATATTGTGTCGCCCACCCATTCAGATTTCAATTAGAAAGAAATGCTCCAAAATAGAAGAGCATACACTATAACATCTGATCTTGTTCTTCCAGCAAAGACAAACAACAATCCGATCAGACATAACATTAAAACCACTGACATTTGACTTGAACAATATGTCTCACAACAATGGTCTTTGTCATGGGGTGGAATAAATTAGGTAGAAAGTGAACAGTCAATTCTGGAAGTTGATTTGATGGACACTAGTATGGATATTAGCGGCTTACACAAGGGCCTCATTGTGATATCGGAATGACTGTCTAGAGCAGTGTTCCCCAACTCCAGTCCTCAAGAGCCACCAACAGGTCAAGTTTTCAGGATACCCTTAGTATTGCACAGTTGATAATTTCATCACCTGCTCAAGCATTAATTCTATGACTTATGCAATACTAAGGAAATCTTGAAAACATGACCTGTTGGTGGGTCTTGACGACTGGAGTTGAGAAACACTGTTCTAGAAGCATCTACAAAATGGCAACTCTTATGGTGATGCAAACGTGACGCAAGAATAAAGTTGGTGAGCTGCTGACAGGCTCAATGATACATGTTGAAAGCAAAGACTATCACATCTGGTTTGATCTCACAAAAGAGCTACTCTACTGTCTCTGAAAATGAAGACGGAGGATATTGTGAAGGTATCAGAACACACAGGGCACGTGCTGACTCTTCTCCTTCACCAAAAGCACTTGAGCACAATGTGCATGCGAGCATTAGAACTGGATCATATAGCAACATGGCATATGTCACTGCTTTGATGCGGACAGTGAGGAAGCATCGGTAATGTCATTGTTGTAGCCAAGTAATCATGACCCGTTTATGTTACTACTTTTCCTGTTAGGTGGAGTAATCACTGTCCAACTATTTAGTTATATGTTTCACCGTATGCAGATTTGGTCTTATTGATACGCCAACTGCACATCTAACCCATTCGTGACATGGCCAATTTAAATTTTTGTGTTTTTGCTTTTTTTTCCCTCTCCTTCTTCCAAGAGCCATAAGTTTATTTTTCTGACCACGTAGACATATGAGGGCTTGTTTTTTCTAGCACAGGTTATACTTTCTACAGTGTGCACACCATACACTATGAACAATATACACTGCACACTCTGGGAGTATATAATGCAAAGATAGTGGGATTTATTTGTGTTGCATTAGACATAAGACTCAATAATGTAGAAGGCAACCAGAAGTTTAAGCTGACGTTTCGACTCTTCCCGAGTCTTTATCAAAATAGGTTGCTTAGCAAGTGAAAATAGAAGTAAATGTAGGAGGATCCCTTGCAGGGTTAGAGTATCCTATAGAATCGTATTAATGGGGTAGGGTTATAAGTAGCCGTCCCGACGAGCGTTGGGCCTGGAGAAAGTCTGTAGTCCTAGCGGCGCTCCCGCGCCTAGCTGAGTGTGACCTATCCAGTCCACTACACCAGCACCTCACCAAATATCGATCCTAGTGCACACCAATTTTTTCTTTACTGCACACCATACACTGGCATGTAAAAATTTGGGCACACCTGTTCAAAGATACTGTTATTGTGAATAGTTAAGCAAGTTGGAGATTAAATGATCTCTAAAAAGCCGAAGGTTATAGATGACACATTTCCTTTATAGTTTAGGAAAAGTTTTTATAAATGTGAATTAAGGCTAATTAAGGTGTGAAACCTTGGTCAAAGTTCACCAGGGGTGTCCAGACTTTTACATGCCACTGTAACTGTGATGTAAATTACGGTAGTTTGTATTAAAGGGATTCTTCAGTGAAATCAAGTTATCACCGATCCATAGGATCCACACAATAAGTGATAACTGATCGATCAGTGGAATCCAGTCATTGGAATTCGCACTGTTAGGAAGAATGGGGAAGTTTTATCCCTGATAGAGCACTTTCATCCCCATTTTAAAATGGAGCGGCAGGTCGAATATTTGACCGCATTCATCCTCTTTGGGGCTTCCAGAAAAAGCCAAGTGTAATGCTCAGCAGCCACATAGTGAATGAATGGATTAGTGGTCGAGTCGTACATACTGCTCCATTCTAATGGTTCCACATTCTGTCGAATGGCCGGTGTTATGATCCTTAGTGGTTGAGGATTACAAAATACTCCAGCTAAGTAACAAAACATAGGACAAGCTCTAGGGAGGTGGTAAACTGGACTGACCGCAAATCTGAACCTATCCAACACACTAGAGGTAGCCGGTGAACGTGTCTAAAATCCTAGACGTCTCGAGCCAGCCTGAGGAACTAACTACCCCTAGAGAGAAAGAAAGACCTCACTTGCCTCCAGAGAAATAATCCCCAAAGATATAGAAGCCCCCAACAAATAATAACGGTGAGGTAAGAGGAAGGCACATACACAGGGGTGAAAGCAGATTCAGCAAATGAGGCCCACTAATACTAGATAGCAGAAAATAGAAAAGGGGTCTGTGCGGTCAGTAAAAAACCCTTACAAAATATCCACACTGAGATTTCAAGAACCCCCGCACCAACTAACGGTGTGGGGGGAGAAACTCAGTCCCCTAGAGCAACCAGCAAGCGAGGAAATCACATTTTAGCAAGCTGGAAAAGAAACATGATGAATGCTGATAATCAAAAAATAAACAAACAAAAACTTAGCTTGTCTTGGAGAGACTGGGAGCAAGGTAGTCACAAGGAATCTGAAGAGCACTGAATACATTGAGAGCAGGCAAGGAACTGAGTATCCAGATGAGCTAAATAGGAAACCAACCAAGGATAACGAACCAGCTGATGTTGCCAACCTGCAGAAAGACAACACTACACAGTACCGCTTGTGACCACTAGAGGGAGCCCAAAAATAGAGTTCACAACAGTACCCCCCCTTGAGGAGGGGTCACCGAACCCTCATCAAGACCCCCAGGGCGATCAGGATGAGCCGTGTGGAAGGCACGAACCAAATCGGCCGCATGAACATCAGAGGCGACAACCCAGGAATTATCCTCCTGACCATAGCCCTTCCACTTAACCAAATACTGAAGCCTCCGTCTAGAGATACGAGAATCCAAAATCTTCTCCACCACGTACTCCAATTCGCCCTCGACCAGCACCGGAGCAGGAGGCTCAACAGAAGGAACCACAGGTACCACATACCTCCGCAACAAAGACCTATGGAACACATTATGAATGGCAAACGATGCTGGGAGATCCAAACAAAAAGACACCGGGTTAAGGATTTCCAAGATCTTATAAGGACCGATGAAGCGAGGCTTGAATTTAGGAGAGGAGACCTTCATAGGAACATACCGAGAAGACAGCCACACCAAATCCCCAACACGAAGTCAGGGACCCACACCGCGGCGGCGGTTGGCAAAGCGCTGAGCCTTCTCCTGTGACAACCTCAAATTGTCCACCACATGGTTCCAAATCTGCTGCAACCTATCCACCACAGAATCCACCCCAGGACAGTCAGAAGGCTCAACCTGACCCGAGGAAAAACGAGGATGGAAACCAGAATTGCAGAAAAAAGGCGAAACCAAGGTAGCAGAACTAGCCCGATTATTAAGGGCAAACTCGGCCAATGGCAAAAAAGTCACCCAATCATCCTGATCAGCAGAAACAAAACATCTCAAATAAGTTTCCAATGTCTGATTAGTTCGCTCGGTTTGGCCATTAGTCTGAGGATGGAAGGCCGACGAAAAAGACAAATCAATGCCCATCTTAGCACAAAAAGTCCGCCAAAACCTGGATACAAACTGGGATCCTCTATCAGACACAATATTTTCAGGAATGCCGTGCAAGCGAACCACATTCTGAAAAAATAGAGGAACCAAATCGGAGGAGGAAGGCAACTTAGGCAAGGGCACCAAATGGACCATCTTGGAAAAACGATCACACACCACCCAGATGACAGACATTTTCTGAGATACTGGAAGATCCGAAATAAAATCCATGGAAATGTGCGTCCAAGGCCTTTTCAGAATAGGCAAAGGCAAAAGCAAACCGCTGGCACGAGAACAGCAAGGCTTAGCCCGAGCACAAATCCCACAAGACTGCACAAAGGAACGCACATCCCGCGACAAGGAAGGCCACCAGAAGGACCTAGCCACCAAATCTCTGGTACCAAAAATCCCAGGATGACCCGCCAACACCGAAGGATGAACCTCGGAAATAACTCTGCTGGTCCATCTATCCGGGACAAACAGTCTCTCTGGTGGACAACGGTCAGGTCTATCCACCTGAAACTCCTGCAGCACTTGTCGCAAATCTGGGGAGATGGCAGACAAAATCACCCCTTCTCTGAGGATACCAGCTGGCTCTGAATCACCAGGAGAGTCAGGCACAAAACTAGAAAGAGCATCAGCCTTCACATTCTTCGAACCAGGCAGGTATGAGACCACGAAATCAAAACGAGAGAAAAACAACGACCAACGAGCCTGTCTAGGATTCAGCCGCTTGGCCGACTCGAGATAAATCAAATTCTTGTGATCAGTCAAGACCACCACACGATGCTTAGCTCCTTCGAGCCAATGTCGCCACTCCTCAAATACCCACTTCATAGCCAACAACTCCCGATTACCAACATCATAATTCCGCTCGGCAGGCGAAAACTTTCTTGAAAAGAAAGCACATGGCTTCATCACAGAGCCATCAGAGCTTCTCTGCGCAAAACAGCCCCTGCTCCAATCTCAGAAGCATCAACCTCAACCTGGAAGGGGAGAGAGACATCTGGCTGACATAAGACTGGAGCTGAAGAAAACCGGTGCTTCAGCTCCCGAAAGGCCTCCACGGCCGCAGGAGACCAATTAGTCACATCAGAACCCTTCTTGGTCAAATCCGTCTAAGGTTTAACCACGCTAGAAAAATTAGCGATGAAACGACGGTAAAAATTAGCAAAACCCAAGAACTTCTGAAGACTCTTAACAGACGTGGGCTGAGTCCAGTCATGAATAGCCTGGACCTTGACTGGGTCCATCTCCACAGTAGAAGGAGAAAAAATAAAACCCAAAAAGGAGACCTTCTGTACTCCGAAGAGGCATTTTGAGTTGAGCCCTTCACAAATAAAGCATTAGCACGCAGGACCTGAAACACCATCCTGACCTGCTTCACATGGTACTCCCAATCATCAGAAAAGACGAAAATGTCATCCAGATAAACAATCATAAATTTATCCAGATATTTTCGGAAGATGTCATGCATGAAGGACTGAAACACAGAAGGAGCATTAGAGAGTCCAAAAGGCATCACCAAGTACTCAAAATGGCCTTCAGGCGTATTAAATGCTGTTTTCCATTCATCTCCCTGCTTAATGCGCACAAGGTTATACGCACCACGGAAGATCTATCTTGGTGAACCAACTGGCACCCTTAATCCGAGCAAACAAATCAGACAATAGTGGTAAAGGATACTGAAATTTGACTGTGATCTTATTCAGAAGACGATAATCCATACAAGGTCTCAAAGAACCGTCCTTCTTGGCCACAAAAAAAAATCCTGCACCAAGAGGGGAAGAGGATGGGCGAATATGTCCCTTCTCCAAAGACTCCTTTATATAACTCCGCATCGCGGCATGCTCTGGTATAGACAGATTAAAAAGTCGTCCCTTAGGGAATTTACTACCAGGAATTAAATTTATAGCACAGTCACAATCCCTATGAGGGGGCAGGGCACTGGACCTGGGCTCATCAAATACATCCTGGTAGTCAGACAAAAACTCAGGGACCTCAGAAGGAGTGGAAGAAGCAATAGACACCAACGGAGCATCGCCGTGAATTCCCTGACAACCCCAACTTGACACAGACATAGCTTTCCAATCTAAAACTGGATTATGAGCCTGCAGCCATGGCAGACCCAAAACGACAACATCATGCAAATTATGCAGAACAAGAAAGCGAATCACCTCCTGATGTACGGGAGTCATGCACATGGTCATTTGCGTCCAATACTGAGGCTTATTCTCAGCCAATGGCGTAGCATCAATTCCCCTCAGAGGAATAGGAAATTCCAAAGGCTCCAGGACAAAACCACAGCGCCTGGCAAACGACAAATCCATCAGATTCAGGGCAGCACCCGAATCCACAAAAGCCATAACCGGGTAGGACGACAAAGAACAAATCAAAGTAACAGACAAAATAAATTTAGGCTGCATAGTACCAATGGTGACAGGTTTAGCGATTTTTTTTAAGCGTTTAGAGCATGCTGAGATAACATGAGTAGAATCACCACAGTAAAAGCACAACCCATTTTGACGTCTATGACTTTGTCGCTCAATTCTGGTCAGAGTTCGGTCACATTGCATAGACTCAGGTCTCTGTTCAGAAAATACCGCCAAAGGATGAGCAGATTTGCGCTCCCGCAAACGCCGATCAACCTGAATGGCTAAAGCCATAGAATCACTCAGACTTGTAGGGGTGGGAAACCCCACCATAACATTCTTGACGGCCTCAGAAAGACCTTCTCTGAAATTTGCAGCCAGGGCACACTCATTCCATTGAGTAAGCACCGACCATTTCCGAAATTTTTTACAATACACCTCTGCTTCATCCTGACCTTGAGAGATAGCCAGCAACGCTTTTTCTGCCTGATTCTCAAGATTAGGCTCCTCATAAAGCAGTCCAAGAGCCAGAAAAAATGCATCTACATTAAGCAATGCAGGATCTCCTGGCGCCAGAGAGAAAGCCCAATCTTGAGGGTCGCCACGCAACAAGGAGATAACAATTTTAACTTGCTGAGCGGAATCACCAGAGGAACGAGGTCTCAGAGATAGAAATAACTTACAATTATTCTTAAAATTTAGAAACCTAGATCTATCTCCAGAAAACAACTCAGGAATGGGTATCTTTGGTTCTGACATAGGGCTATGAATAACAAAATCCTGAATACTTTGCACCCGTGCAGCAAGATGATCCACACTAGAAGCCAGAGTCTGAACATTCATGTCTGCAGCTTAGCTCAAAACCACCCAGAGTTCAAGGGGATGAAAGAAGCTAAACAGACTGCAGCAAAGGAAAAGCGGGAGGAAAAAAAAAATGTACTCAGGTCTTCTTTTTATCCCACTTCTGCGATGCATTAAACACTTTTTGGCCTGCTCTACTTTTATGATCCTTAGTGGTTGAGGATCACAAAATACTCCAGCTAAGTAACAAAACATAGGACAAGCTCTAGGGAGGTGGTAAACTGGACTGACCACAAATCTGAACCTATCCAACACACTAGAGGTAGCCGGTGAATGTGTCTAAAATCCTAGATGTCTCGAGCCAGCCTGAGGAACTAACTACCCCTAGAGAGAAAGAAAGACCTCACTTGCCTCCAGAGAAATAATCCCCAAAGATATAGAAGCCCCCAACAAATAATAACGGTGAGGTAAGAGGAAGGCACATACACAGGGGTGAAAGCAGATTCAGCAAATGAGGCCCACTAACACTAGATAGCAGAAAATAGAAAAGGGGTCTGTGCGGTCAGTAAAAAACCCTTACAAAATATCCACACTGAGATTTCAAGAACCCCTGCACCAACTAACGGTGTGGGGGGAGAAACTCAGTCCCCTAGAGCAACCAGCAAGCGAGGAAATCACATTTTAGCAAGCTGGAAAAGAAACATGATGAATGCTGATAATCAAAAAATAAACAAACAAAAACTTAGCTTGTCTTGGAGAGACTGGGAGCAAGGTAGTCACAAGGAATCTGAAGAGCACTGAATACATTGAGAGCAGGCAAGGAACTGAGTATCCAGGTGAGCTAAATAGGAAACCAACCAAGGATATTGAACCAGCTGATGTTGCCAACCTGCAGAAAGACAACACTACACAGTACCGCTTGTGACCACTAGAGGGAGCCCAAAAATAGAGTTCACAACAGGCCGGGTCCCAACAGTTGGACAGCTACAAATCAATAAGATATCACTTAAATTATGGATCGACGATTACTTGCTTTCACCAAATAACCCTTGTAAGTGCATCTTTGCTAATGTGTAATGGTTACAGGGCAGGGAGGGGTTAAATTCCAAGTAATTGATCTCTAATGGAAATAAAGAATCTTCTTATTGATATCAGAACAAGTGACCTCCTTTCACAACACAATCCTCTAAACCAAGACCAATAATACGATACAAGGGACAAATACCATCACGTCATGACCAGACCACATATTACCACCACATAGTGACCGAATAATACCATACATGGGAAAATACCACCACACCATGACTAGACCACATATTACCACCACATAGTGACCAAATAATACCACATACAAGAGACAAATACCACCACACAAAGACCAGACCACATATTATCACCACATACTGACCAAATACTACAACAATACTAATACACTAATATTACCACTGGTGACATTATAAAACCAGAAAAAAGACCCCTAAAACATAACTTTTAATTAATGTTAAAACTTTCAGAAATACCTACAATTAGTTTAAAGAGGTCCCTTTGATTATATACAAAATCTGTAAAGGTCATCAAAAATTTGTCAGGATGCAAGAGAACTGTCAAACCCAAGAAATCCCTAGGGTGTCCCTACCTGTCAGCGGAAGTTGGCTGCCTAATTTTTGCGACATGATATCCCTGCCCAATGTCAAATATACCGCTGGACCCTATTAAACACCTATCACTAAAGTGCAGCACAGGTAGTAAAATATACATATACAGTGGGGGAAATAAGCATTTGATCCCTTGCTGATTTTGTAAGTTTGCCCACTGACAAAGACATGAACAGTCTATAAGGGTGGGTTAATTTTAACACAGAGATGGAATATCAAAAATAAAATCCAGAAAAAACAACTGCAAGAAACACTATAAATCACAAGGGCGCTAAACACGTGTGCCTGAAAGAAACAGCAGCAGGCAAACCAGCCAGTAAGGTGTGTGTAACTGCCAAAAAGTAATAAACATATATAAAAGAGGTTGCCGCGCTGAAGGCACTCACGAATTGAAGTGTAGTCCTGGGTGGAAAATGTCCGTTTGTACAGCAAAGCTTCACCACTGTTCAGTGGTACTCAGCAAAGGGAGCGTCCTCCCCGTAATTGCAGTCCCCGAACAGGCACCCGCCGCTGTGTGTCAGCGGTAGCTTCGGCCGATAGCGCCGCTGCAGCGTAGCGAGGTTAGCGGGGGGCGTGGTGTGTTGGTGACGTCACCTGACCTGAACAGTGGTGAAGCTTTGCTGTACAAACGGACATTTTCCACCCAGGACTACACTTCAATTCGTGAGTGCCTTCAGCGCGGCAACCTCTTTTATATATGTAAAATCCAGAGAAATCACACTGTATAAATTACATACATTTATTTGCATTTTGCAGTGAGAAATAAGTATTTGATCCCCTGCCAACCATTAAGAGTTCTGGCTCCTACAGACCAGTTAGACGCTCCTAATCAACTTGTTAGCTGCATTAAAGACAGCTGTCTTACATAGTCATCTTTATAAAAGACTCCTGTCCACAGACTCAATTAATCAGTCAGAATCTAACCTCTACAACATGGGCAAGACCAAAGAGATTTATAAGGATGTCAGGGACAAGATCATAGACCTGCACAAAACTGGAATGGGCTACACAGGAGTTCTGTATATAGTGTACAGGTAATAGTGATCACGAGTGATATTATACACAGGTGTTCTGTATATAGCGTAAGTGTACAGGTAATACAGTGGCTTACCAGTGACGTCTCTAGTTTAAGTCCTTCATCTTCATTTTCTTTTTCATCCGGCGCATACCGCTATCACTTCTTCCAGCCAAGAATCATGTGTGCAGAAAATAACAAACAGACATCTATAGCTAAGTGCTTCTTCAACACATTGCCCACTTTTTCCCCAACTTCTACACTGCACCAGTTTAGGAAAAAAGCAACATAGGCTGTCATGCACAGTAACAGCAAAAAGGAAGTCTAGCACTCAACTTCAGTAAACGTGAATAACGTTTTTATTTTGTAGCACTCGAAACGTTTCAGTCCTATCATGGACTTTCATCAGTCACTACAATATCATAAAGGATAAAGTAAAACAGTACAGCCAGTACAAAAAAATATATAAAAATAAAGTATATACAACAAAACAAACACAATGAACATAAATAAACATACAGAGTTTACTTGAAGAAAAAGGTCAAAATGTACTGCAATATGAAGAAGAGATGCATGCAGTGGAAAGTGGCAAATAGCTAGGCTCAGTAAAAAATGGGAATGGTGCTGTAGAACGTAAACCGTGATAGGTACGAGTAGTTTAGACATACCGTGCCAGTGTAGGCCTGTGGGGCCAGGCAAAAACAAGGAGATGAGAGCTATAGATCAAGATCTGTGGTAGAACGCAAAATCCGAGGGGAGAGAAAATATAATGTTAAGTCAGGGACTATGATGGTGAGAGAATAGTGGTCTGTATACAGTACTTACATAGAAGAAGAACCCTATGCGGCACAAATGAGGAGAGTAATATTTGCTGTAAAATAAATGAATAAGGTAATCGTACATTGTGTCCATAGAGGAGGTATAAGGGTGCCTAACAGAAGTTAGTGATGGTACCTTAATTGCGGTATTAAACTCGTGGATGATGATACCTCAGGTAGAAAGTGGCACCTATGAGCTAAGAGGGCAGTAAGGATGTAAATGAGTACCGGTACAATGAAAGGCATAATAGCTATAGTACCGCCGAATATGGGAGAGAGAGTGTCTTACCCGAGACAGTGCCGGTTGCAGGGAGAGGGTGCAGCCTTCAGACGCGGTATCCGCCGCTAGTCTGAGGAGGGGGAGCCCCCTAGAACAATATAAAGCATCCGAAATTGGCGCCGGGAGTGTGGGGGGCGGGACCGCTATTACCGGAAGTGACGTAGCGGCTTGGAGCGCAAACCGGAAGAAGATGGCCGAATGGATGCTGAAGGTGGTGTGCGTGCCACCGTATGCTAATCCCCGCTGAAGGGGTGGAAGGGGGAGGAGAGTGCGCACCTCAACTGCGCAATGCAAAACAAAGTGCCGTACAGGTATACTTTGTAAATAAACAGAGTACGGCGGAAAGAACCGCATAGGGTGTTGTAACATATGTGTGGAAAGCTAGAAGCGTCATACTGAGGACCGTCATAGTGGTAGAGAAATAACGCCTGCAAAGGAATATATAGTAAAACAGTGATAACAGTCATATATATAAGACAGATGGTGGTGCCCCAAAGGAAAATGTGGCAGGATATCTGTAAGACGTGTCAGATCCATAGTGGAGTGGCAGGATTATAGGTGGTGGTGATAACATGCCCCTTCATTCAGTCTAGTAGAGACGATTCTAAAAAGGAACAAGAACCTGAGTTAGAGAACAGTACATACACAGATGTCAATATGAACAGGTTAAATCAGTATAGACAGTTGTACAACTTCACGTAAAGGCAGACAGTTCATATTCCCTATTAAGACCCTTTGGGGACAGTGTGTCGAGGGTGTGGATCCAAAAGGCCTCACGTCTTTTGAGGGTGAGGATCCTATTGCCACCACGTCGTAGGGGTGGTACTTGTTCCAGAACTCTGAATTTAAGTTGGGATATATTATGGCCCTTAGTAATGAAATGGTGGGGTATTGGCAATAAAAGGTTTTGGCAGCGTATTGTGGACTTATGTTTGGACACCCTGTCCCGAATTGGTTGGGATGTCTCACCAATATACAGGAGTCCACAGGGGCATTTGATGACATATACCACGAATGTAGAGTCACATGTGAAATACCCGTGGATCTTAAATTCCTTGCCAGAGTAAGGATGCGTGATTTTATCGCCTTTAAGGACATTATTACATTGCGCGCAATGTAAGCATGGGAAGGTCCCTTCCCTTGGATTATTGAGAAAACGTTGCCGAATTATGGTTTTGGGACCTATGTCGGCTTTAACAAACGTATCTCTCAAACTCGGGGCGCGTTTAAAGCATGGCATGAATGGTTGTTTAAATTCAGGGACCTCAGGGTATGCAGTAGAGAGAAGTGGCCAATGTTTACGTATTGCTTTATGGATTAAATATGCGGAAGGGTGGAATGTATGGATAAATGGGATCCGTTTATTGGTGTCTTTAGTAGATCTATCAGATATTGTCATGGAATTCTCTAGGAGAGAATGGGGGTAACCCCTGGCCTCGAATTTCTTCGTCATGTCTTGGAGACGGGATTCTCTTACCCCAGTATCCGACACAATGCGATTTACTCTGTGAAATTGTGCCTTGGGTATAGACTTCTTGGTAGCAGGAGGATGAAAACTCGTGAAGTGTAAAAGGCTGCTACGGTCTGTGTCCTTGGTGTACAGGTCTGTGCTCAGGACACCATTTGAATCTTTAATGACCAGAGTGTCAAGAAAATTCATTTTATCTAGGCTATAGCTCATAGTGAAGCTAATGCCAGGCCAGGAGGTGTTCAGGGTGTTAAAGAAAGTCTGTAGAGAATCTGTGGGGCCCCGCCATATACAGAAAACGTCATCTATATAGCGCTTCCATAGTAAGACGTTTTCCTGAAACAACGAGTCTTTGTAAATGAAACTCTCCTCAAAATCCATCATATAAGCATTAGCATAAGGGGGTGCTGCGTGTGAGCCCATCGCGGTCCCCCTTATCTGCATATAAAATGTCTCTTGGAAGAGAAAAAAATTACAAGTTAGAATGATTCTTAGGAGATCGATGCATAATGACACCTGGTCCGTGTGAAATTCAGTGTCCTCCAAAAGGCGGCGTATCGAGAGGAGACCCTCTGTGTGAGGGATGGAAGTGTAGAGATCTTTAACGTCCATGGTTACCAAAAGGGCATCTGTGGGTATGGTATGGGTGTCGCGGATAAGATTAAGGAAGGATCCTGTGTCCAAAAGGAAGGACTTAGACTTTTGTATGAGTGGGGTAAGGATTTTCTCCAGGAATCTAGCAATGGGGGATAGAAGGGAGTCGGTGGAGGCTACAATGGGCCTACCAGGTGGATTTTCTAGGTTTTTGTGGACTTTAGGTAGCGTATAGAACACAGGGATAATAGGATCTGGATTCGTGAGAAAGTTACATGTTTTTTGATCCAAGACCCCAAGATGTAAATATCTGTGAAGAACAGTTTCGATCTCATGGCGAATAGTGGAAGAAGGGTCCCTATCTAACACCTGGTAGATCGAACTATTGCTGAGTTGCCTAGTAATCTCTGTTAAATACATAGTCTTATCTATGATAACAATGGCGTCAACCTTATCGGCCGGTTTGATTATAATGGATTTATCATTCTGTAGGTTGGAGAGAGAATGTCTCTCTTCTATTGACAGATTGGGTGGGTGAAACAAGATACCTTTCTCCACACTACTTTTAAAGGACGCAAATGAGTCCTGTACAAAATCAATGAAGGTTTCCACGGCATGGTAGGAGTGTGGAGGTCTGAAATGACTCTTTTGACGTAGGCCTAAGTTGGAAGAAGACAGCAATTTAGGGTTACATACAGTGACAGCATTATCTCCCACAGAGGGAGTGACAGCAAAATTTGCTTTGAGTCTGATCTGACGAAAGAAACGCTGCAGGTCCATGTCCAGGTCGAAAGTTCGACAACGGTATGAGGGACAAAAGGAAAGACCCTTTTGTAACAGGGAATGTTCTGCGACACTCAGAGTCCTAGACGAGATGTTAATTACCAAGTTCTCCAGTTCTCCATACCTTCGATCTGGTGGTTCGTCCTGGATCCTGGTTCCTTCTTTGATTTCTGTCCACGTCTCGTCTTCTTCTTGGGTAACGATGGCCTAAAAAAGAAGAGGAGGAAGAGGAGGGAAGAGATAGCGTAGAGGGTCCCTGCTCGTGGTCCGAGCCCGATGTAGATACATCTGATGCCGTTGGTAGATTCCCTCGTGGATTCGTGCGCCAGGAATTGTCTTGCCATTGGTAAACTTTGTTGTTCCTGTAGTCTTCTGCGTCCCTTGCGAACTTATTCCGTTTTCTGGTTTCGATGTCTCTTTTGTGACGATTGATGCGTTCCTGTATTTCAGTTTTGAGGGTACTCAGTTCATCTGCTGTTCCTGTAGTGGATAGTTGTGCTTCAATGGACTTTATTCTTTCTGAGCTGTCCGAGATCGCCCGCTGTAAATGCTCAACAGTAAGAGTGATTAAATCCAAGGAACATTTATTAAGGATGTGTTCAAATCTAGAACAGAATTCTGGTGATTCCTTAAATAATGTGGGGCGCAGAGGAACCCGTAAACCTCTGGGTATGCGTTGTACCCTTAGATATTCTGTAAGGGTGGCACAGTGTAACTCTAAGTTAACGGAGGATCTGAGTTCACGCTTTAAGTCCCTCCCACGAGTTTCACGTGGTGGGATGGAGAGGAACTCGCTGGATAGTTTAGACTGAGCAAGGATATTTGCAGTTTCCTCTGCGTTGTATGAGAAAGTTGGAAGGGTGGACATGACCTTGTGACGTGCAACACGTTTTCTCATATGCACAGTAACAGGACCTCTCGTGTTCTCCCCATGAAAAACTATATCATCAAAAGTAAATTATATTACAGCAATAATAATGTCTGCTATTTGTTCCCTACCGTAATTATGTCCCCACTTGCCACCAAGAACCAATAATGTGTGTTCCTCATTCTGGCCCCCATACAGTAATTATGTCACACATCCTGACTCCCTGCTACAAAAATGTCCCCCATCCTAGCCTATTAATTTAATAATATTCCCCATCATGTGCCCTTTTATACAATAATGTCCCCCATCCTAGGCCCCTTTCTTTAATGTCACCCATTCTAGTTCCTTTATTTAATAATATCCCTCACTGTTGGTCCTTATGTTCTCCCATCTTGAACCACTATGTCCCTTGTCTTGGGACCCTATGTTTCCCATCCTGGGCCCCTATATTACCCTATCTTGGGCACCTATGTCCCTTAAACTGGGCCACTAAGTTCCCTCATGCCTGGCTTTTATGTTACTACTGGGCCCCTATGTTCGTCTGTTCTGGGCCCCCGTTTCTCCATCTTGGGCCCCTGTTTCTCCATCCTGGGCCCCTATGTTCCTTGTCCTAGGCTCCTATGCTTCCTTGGTCTGATATATATATATATTAGGGGTTTTACTCTTTTGGGTGCAACGGGAGGAATACAGAGGAGGCTTGTTCCATGAAAAGTTCATGTGGGTTTATTGCTTCATAAACCCGGAAGCCAAAGAAAAAATAAACAGCCTTTAGATCAGGCAAGCAAAATACACATGTCCATACCAGGGCTCTGCTCTTCCAGGCCAGTGGGCACACAGGTTGGGGTAGTGTTCAGTACTCAGGCTCGGTCTGGAGACAAACACCCAGAGGAGGCCTTCTCCCTCCCAACAAACTGACCATGTGACAAACAACAGCCTCCTTTATATAGGCTGTTAACTACACCCAGAGGTGAGGTATCTGGGTAGCCAGACCTGCCCATCTCTCACAGCTACTCAGTCCCAGGTGCAACAATCGGACCTCTTAGTGCTTTCATGTAGTAGAGAAAATACTCTGGGTTACATCACAGAGACAAGCCATCTCTGTGACACATACCTCCCATCGACTAAATGACCTTTAGCCACACTACAATACATATATATATATTGATGAGGGGTGGAATACCAGTGTGTCCCCCAAGACTTGATAACCAGAGTAGCTGATCAAGAATGGCTCGTGAATCAAAGAAAAAGTTTGAGGTTTCAATATTCTGACTTGGCCTCCAAAATCATCAGATGCTCATCCAATTGAGTATTTGTGGAAAAGCCAAGTTTGGTCGATACAGGTGTGAGCTTGCAACTCGCAGATTAGCTTAAAGCATATCCTATTATGGTCTTGTTGCCAGATATCAGATGATGACAAACCTGGTTACAGATTTCCTTTAAACCCTTTCTGCCAGCTGACGGAATAGTACGTCAGCTGGCAGAACCCCCGCTTTGAGGTGGGCTCCGGCTGTGAGCCCACCTCAAAGCTGCGACATGTCAGCTGTTTTGTACATGAGGAGATCTTTGGCTCCAACCACCGTGTTTTTGTGCAATGCAGAAAAGGTGAACGGATGGACTCTACATGCCTGGTTCCCACCGTAAAGCATGGAGGAGGAGGTGTGATGGTGTGGGGGTGCTTTGCTGGTGACACTGTTGGGGATTTATTCAAAATTGAATGCATACTGAACCAGCATGGCTACCACAGCATCTTGCAGCGGCTTGCTATTCCATCCGGTTTGCGTTTAGTTGGACCATCATTTATTTTTCAACAGGACAATGACTCCAAACACACCTCCAGGCTGTGTAAGGGCTATTTGACCAAGAAGGAGAGAGATGGGGTGCTACGCCAGATGACTTGGCCTCCACAGTCACCTGGCCTGAACCCAATCGAGATGGTTTGGGGTGAGCTGGACCGCAGAGTGAAGGCAAAAGGGTCAAGAAGTGCTAAGCATCTCTGGGAACTCCTTCAAGATTATTGGAAGACCATTCCCGGTGACTACCTCCTGATGCTCATCAAGAGAACGCCAAGAGTGTGCAAAGCAGTCATCAAAGCAAAAGGTGGCTACTTTGAAGAACCTAGAATATAAGACATAATTTCAGTTGTTTCACGCTTTTTTGTTAAGTACCGTATATACTCGAGAATAAGCCGAGATTTTTCAGCCCACTTTTTTGGGCTGAAAGTGACCCTCTCGGCTTATACTCGAGTCAGTGTTGGCAGGGGGTCGGGGGGTGAGGGGGAGCGGTGCGGTGACATACTCACCTGCTCCCGGCGCGGTCCCTGGCTGTGTCTCACTGTCAGATGGTCTCCGGGCAGCTCTTCCTGTGTTCAGCGGTCACGTGGCACAGCTCATTACAGTAATAAATATGCACGCATATTTATTACTGTAATGAGCGGTACATGACCGCTGAACACAGGAAGATGCCGCCGGCTTCCGGAGACCATCTGACAGTGAGACGCTGCCAGGGACCGCGCAGGGAGCAGGTGAGTATATCAGGGGAGGTGAGCATTGCGCGATAGTCACCTGTCCCCCGTTCCACCGCTGCGGGCCGCTCTCTCTTCCGTCCTCTGGCTGTGACTGTTCAGGTCAGAGGGCGCGATGACGCGATTAGTGTGCGCGCCGCAGCGATGGAACGTGGAAGGTGACTATCGCAAGTGCCGGTGGCCTGAGCGAAGAGAGGCGAGTATGTGATTTTTTTTATTTTAATCGCAGCACCAGCAAATGGGTCAAATGTGTGGAGCATCTTATGGGGCATAATGTATGGAGCATCTTATGGGGCATCTTATGGGGCATATATGAGGAGCATCTTATGGGGCATATATGAGGAGCATGTTATGGGGCATATATAAGGAGCATGTTATGGGGCATATATGAGGAGCATCTTTTGGGGCATATATGAGGAGCATCTTATGGGGCATATATGAGGAGCATCTTATGGTGCATATATGAGGAGCATCTTATGGGGCATATATGAGGAGCATCTTATGGGGCATATATGAGGAGCATCTTATGGGGCATAATGTGTGGAGCATCTCATGGGGCCATAATGTGTGGAGCATCTCATGGGGCCATAATGTATGGAGTATCTCATGGGGCCATAATGTATGGAGCATCTCATGGGGCCATAATGTGTGGAGCATCTTATGGGGCCATAATGTGTGGAGCATCTTATGGGGCCATCAAGCTTTATGCAGCATTGTATGGGGCAAATGTTTCTATGGACCATCTTATGGGGCCATTATTAACCTTTGTGCAGCATTATATGGGGTATATTTTAATATGGAGCATCTTATGGGGCCCATCATGAACTGTATGGAGCATTATATGGGGCTCCTGATTCAATATGGATATTCAAAAACACTTAACCTACTGATGTCTCAATTAAGTTTACTTTTATTGGTATCTATTTTGTAGGGTTGAGCGAAACGGGTCGTGCATTTTCATAAGTCGCCGACTTTTGGCAAAGTCGGCATCTCATGAAACCCGACCCGATCCCTGTGCGGGGTCGGCCATGCGGTACGCGATCTTGGCGCTAAAGTCGCGTTTCGTATGACGCGTTTAGCGCCATTTTCAGCCAATGAATGAGCGTGGGCAGCGTGATGACATAGGTCTTAGGGGGAGTGAACGCCTCTCGTCATGTCATCGCTTGTGCGCAGTAGGGATTTGGAATGTGCAATACAAAATTTTCTGTGGAGAGAGAGAGAGAGAGAGCGAGAGAGAGAGAGAGCGAGAGATAGAGAGAGAAAAAAAATTAAATTCCTTCATTGGGTTTCGTGTTTCGGCCGAAACCCGACTTTTCATGGTGGTCGGCCGATTTCACTCGACTCGACTTTTAAGACAGTCGGGTTTCACAAAACCCGACTCGACCCTAAAAAAACTAAAGGTCGCTCAACCCTACTATTTTTATTTTTGACATTTACCGGTAGCTGCTGCATTTCCCACCCTAGGCTTATACTCGAGACAATAAGTTTTCCCAGTTTTTTGTGGCAAAATTAGGGGGTCGGCTTATACTCGGGTTGGCTTATACTCGAGTATATACGGTATATAATTCCACATGTGCTAATTCATAGTTTTGATGTCTTCAGTGTGAATGTACAATTTTCATAGTCATGAAAATACAGAAAAATCTTTAAATGAGAAGGTGTGTCCAAACTTTTGGTCTGTACTGTACATATTGCAAATGGCTTTACGGCCAAATGGATATGTATGTGGTCACAATCATGCAAAAACAAAAATGATTTAATGGTTATTAGAAAGCTTAGTGAATGTCAAGAAATCACTCTCCACACAACCACAGCATTATCACCAATTGGAACCATGAGTGAAGTAAATTGTGCCAAATAATTATACTGCACGGCATAGAAGTCAACCAGGAAACATTTGCCCAAGCTGTTCTTTCTCCATACAGGTAGATGAAGTTTTCTGCTCGTTTTTATAAACTATGTTGATTCTCAAACAAATTTTTCTTTTGGCATTTCACGCGTTATTTTTAATCACGTAGGTTTTTTGTTTATTAGTAAAATATTACCTGAAGCATAATATGATGTAGTGAAGTAAAGTTTCCAGCATGTAAAGAATCTAGTGTGTGCCGCAGTGAAATATTCCCTTACATGATTAATGGACTTTATGTAAAATAAACATTTTTAACTAACGTAAGATTATTTTTGGCTTTTTACCTTCTTAACGATTCCAAAAAGCTATTTAACAGTTTCGTCATGCCAGTGTATTGCCACTGGGTACTGAGACTGTAACATCTCAAAATTTAAGAATTTTGGCCTAAATATTGGTATAATGTTTATGTGTGCCCAATAGCTTTATCGCTTCTAAATAACCTTGATGCCTGAAGCAAAAAATGCCCACAACTTTTCGCTGTCACATTGCAGAGATCATTATCTCAGGCAGATTGAAAGCTTTGCAAAATGATAGGTTTTGTAGGCAGGAACACTTGGCATGTCCGCATAGCAATTATACAGAACTGGAAACACTGCTACAACCAAGTAGAAGTACATGTAACGATGTAGCCTGGGTCTTAATTGAGGTACTGTCACTTGCCAGCCTTGAAATGTGGCATTTTTCATTCTTATTTCAAATCAGAACTGAGTTGCAGTAATATCTGGTAAATATGAGAAGTAAAATTACACGTCACTCCGTGTGTAGAAAATTGGTGCACAGAAAAGGGATACCACTCAATCAAATTTTCGAAAAAAAAAAGCGCTTTCCGCAGGTAGCATCTCTACCACAGCTCATATCGCACTGCTCTCTTGGGTCCTATATCTTTATAGCAATCCATCTGAGGAAGGCCTGAGTTAAAGACCGAAACGTCAAAAAAATGTATTGATTGGGATTGTTCTACCTTTATAAACATAAATATACGGTATGTTAAATATTGAAGCCGTTGGTTCCACCTTTTGCACCAAATTTTCTATCATAAACTGTGATAGATTTTCAGTTTACCAACACCACGTAGAACTGATAGGAAAATGCTTTTATAGGAACACCTAAAAAGAAAAACTAAAAAACCTTTGTTACCCTACTTATGAAAAATATATCCAGGAGATCTTCCTCATGTGCCCCAGTTACCTGTGGATGGAATTCATCAAGTCTGTGTTTTTTACATTAGCTTTGATGAAAAACCTGCTTGAATAAGATGTGCAGGAATTTTCAGTATTTTTTGAACAGCATGTGAGCCAGAAATGTACTTCAGGCACAGATTATAGTGACACTGCTGGTCTGCAACAGATCATGACCCATCTCTACTGTATGTTCCTCCCATTCTTCATAAAAGTGGCAGAACTGGCACAGAAATTACAAAAGTTGCAATTTTTTATGCAACTGTGTTGTGCACAAATCCCATTATATATCAGTTTTACCTGTGGTGTAAAACATATGACTGTTAACTGCATGATAACATTTAGATCTTAAAGTGAATCTGTAAATAGGATTTCATCCCCAAACATTTAAAGGGAACCTGTCACCCCCAAAATGGAAGGTGAGGTAAGCCCACCGGCATCAGGGGCTTATCTACAGCATTCTGGAATGCTGTAGATAAGCCCCCGATGTATCCTGAAAGATGAGAAAAAGAGGTTAGATTATACTCACCCAGGGGCGGTCCGGTCCGGGGTCTCCCATCTTCATAGGATAACGTCCTCTTCTTGTCTTCATGCTGCGGCTCCGGCGCAGGCATACTTTGTCTGCCCTGTTGAGGGAAAGCAAAGTACTGCAGTGCGCAGGCGCCGGGCCTCTCTGACCTTTCCTGGCGCCTTCAATACTTTGCTCTGCCCTCAACAGGGCAGACAAAGTACGCCTGCGCCGGAGCTGCGGCGTGAAGACAAGAAGACGTGATTGTAAGAAGATGGGAGGCGCCGGAGCGGACCGCGACGTCCATCACAGCGGGACCGCCCCTGGGTGAGTATAATCTAACCTCTTTTTCTCATCTTTCAGGTTACATCGGGGGCTTATCCACAGCATTCCAGAATCCTGTAGATAAGCCCCTGATGCCGGTGGGCTTAGCTCAACTTCCATTTTGGCGGTGACGGGTTCCCTTTAACCCCTTAATCCCGTTTGACGTACTATCCCGTCAAGGTGACCTGGGACTTAATTCCTGGTGACGGGATAGTACGTCATACGCGATCGGCCGCACTCACGGGGGGAGCGCGGCCGATCGCGGCCGGGTGTCAGCTGCCTATCGCAGCTGACATCCGGCACTATGTGCCAGGAGCGGTCACGGACCGCCCCCGGCACATTAACCCCCGGCACACCGCGATCAAACATGATCGCGATGTGCCGGCGGTGCAGGGAAGCATCGCGCAGGGAGGGGGCTCCCTGCGGGCTTCCCTGAGCCCCCCGCAGCAACGCGATGTGATCGCGTTGCTGCGAGGGTCTTACCTCCCTCCCTGCAGGCCCCAGACCCGGATCCAAGATGGCCGCGGATCCGGGTCCTGCAGGGAGGGAGGTGGCTTCACAGAAGCCTGCTCAGAGCAGGCACTGTGAAGCAGCCTGCACTTCTCGCAGATCGGTGATCTGTCAGAGTGCTATGCAAACTGACAGATCACCGATCTGTAATGTCCCCCCCTGGGGCAAAGTAAAAAAGTAAAAAAAAAAATTTCCAAATGTGTAAAAAAAAATAAAAAAAAAATATTCCAAAATAATGAAAAAAAAAAATATATATTATTCCCATAAATACATTTCTTTATCTAAATAAAATAAAAAAAACAATAAAAGTACACATATTTAGTATTGCCGCGTCCGTAACGACCCGACCTATAAAACTGCCCCACTAGTTAAGCCCTTCAGTAAACACCGTAAGAAAAAAAAAAAAAAAAACGAGGCAAAAAACAACGCTTTATTACCATACCGCCGAACAAAAAAGTGGAACAACACGCGATCAAAAAGACAGATATAAATAACCATGGTACCGCTGCAAACGTCATCTTGTCCCGCAAAAAACAAGCCGCCATACAGCATCATCAGCAAAAAAATAAAAAAGTTATAGTCCTGAGAATAAAGCGATACCAAAATAATAATTTTTTCTATAAAATAGTTTTTATCGTATAAAAGCGCCAAAACATAAAAAAATGATATAAATGAGATATCGCTGTAATCGTACTGACCCGACGAATAAAACTGCTTTATCAATTTTACCAAACGTGGAACGGTATAAACGCCTCCCCCAAAAGAAATTCATGAATAGCTGGTTTTTGATCACTCTGCCTCACAAAAATCGGAATAAAAAGCGATCAAAAAATGTCACGTGTCTGAAAATGTTACCAACAAAAACGTCAACTCGTCCTGCAAAAAACAAGACCTCATGTGACTCTGTGTACTTAAATATGGAAAAATTATAGCTCTCAAAATGTGGTAACGCAAAAAATATTTTTTGCAATAAAAAGCGTCTTTCAGTGTGTGACGGCTGCCAATCATAAAAATCCGCTAAAAAACCCGCTATAAAAGTAAATCAAACCCCCCTTTATCACCCCCTTAGTTAGGGAAAAATAAAAAAATTAAAAAAAATGTATTTATTTCCATTTTCCCATTAGGGTTAGGGTTGGGGCTAGGGTTGGGGCTACAGTTAGGGTTGGGGCTAGGGTTAGGGTTGGGGCTAAAGATAGGGTTAGGGTTTGGATTACATTTACGGTTGGGAATAGGGTTGGGTGTGTCTGGGTTAGGGGTGTGGTTAGGGTTACTGTTGGGATTAGAGTAAGGGGTGTGTTTGGATTAGGGTATCAGTTATAATTGGGGGGTTTCCACTGTTTAGGCACATCAGGGGCTCTCCAAACGGGACATGGCATCCGATCTCAATTCCAGCCAATTCTGCGTTGAAAAAGGAAAACAGTGCTCCTTCCCTTCAGAGCTCTCCCGTGTGCCCAAACAGGGGTTTACCCCAACATATGGGATATCAGCGTACTCAGGACAAACTGGACAACAACTTTTGGGGTCCAATTTCTCCTGCTACCCTTGTGAAAATACAAAACTGGGGGCTAAAAAATCATTTTTGTGAAAAAAAAAAGAATTTTTATTTTCACGGCTCTGCGTTATAAACTGTAGTGAAACACTTGGGGGTTCAAAGTTCTCACAACACATCTAGATAAGTTCCTTGGGGGGTCTAGTTTCCAATATGGGGTCACTTGTGGGGGGTTTGTACTGTTTGGGTACATCAGGGGCTCTGCAAATGCAACATGACGCCTGCAGACCAATCCATTTAAGTCTGCATTCCAAATGGCGCTCCTTCCCTTCCGAGCTCTGTCATGCGCCCAAACAGTGGTTCCCCCCCACATATTGGGTATCAGTGTACCCAGGACAAATTGGACAACAACTTTTGGGGTCCAATTTATCCTGATACCCTTGTGAAAATACAAAACTGGGGGCTAAAAAATCATTTTTGTGAAAAAAAAAAAAGAATTTTTATTTTCACGGCTCTGCGTTATGAACTGTAGTGAAACACTTGGGGGTTCAAAGTTCTCACAACACATCTAGATAAGTTCCTTGGGGGGTCTAGTTTCCAATATGGGGTCACTTGTGGGGGGTTTGTACTGTTTGGGTACATCAGGGGCTCTGCAAATGCAACGTGACGCCTGCAGACCAATCCATTTAAGTCTGCATTCCAAATGGCGCTCCTTCCCTTCCGAGCTCTGTCATGCGCCCAAACAGTGGTTCCCCCCCACATATTGGGTATCAGCGTACTCAGGATAAATTGGACAACAACTTTTGGGGTCCAATTTATCCTGATACCCTTGTGAAAATACAAAACTGGGGGCTAAAAAATCATTTTTGTGAAAAAAAAAAGAATTTTTATTTTCACGGCTCTGCATTATAAACTGTAGTGAAACACTTGGGGGTTCAAAGCTCTAAAAACACATCTAGATAAGTTCCTTATGGCGTCTACTTTCCAAAATGGTGTCACTTGTGGGGGTTTTTAATGTTTAGGCACATCAGGGGCTCTCCAAACGCAACATGGCATCCCATCTTAATTCCAGTCAATTTTGCATTGAAAAGTAAAATAGCGCTCCTTCCCTTCCGAGCTCTGCTATGCGCCCAAACAGTGGTTTACCCCCACATATGGGGCATCGTCGTACTCAGGACAAATTGCACAACAACTTTTGTGGTCTAATTTCTAATCTTACCCTTGGGGAAATAAAAAAATGGGGGCGAAAAGATCATTTTTGTGAAAAAATATGATTTTTTTATTTTTACGGCTCTGCATTATAAACTTCTGTGAAGCCCTTGTTGGGTCAAAGTGCTCAACACACATCTAGATAAGTTCCTTAGGGGGTCTACTTTCCAAAATGGTGTTACTTGTGGGGGGTTTCAATGTTTAGGCACATCAGGGGCTCTCCAAACGCAACATGGCGTCCCATCTCAATTCCAGTCAATTTTGCATTGAAAAGTCAAATGGCGCTCCTTCCCTTCCGAGCTCTGCCCTGCGCCCAAACAATGGTTTACACCCACATATGGGGTATCAGCGTACTCAGGACAAATTGCACAACAATTTTTGGGGTCCAATTTCTTCTCCTACCCTTGGGAAAATAAAAAATTGGGGGCGAAAAGATCATTTTTGTGAAAAAATATGATTTTTTATTTTTACGGCTCCGCATTATAAACTTCTGTGAAGCACTTGTTGGGTCAAAGTGCTCACCACACATCTAGATAAGTTCCTTAGGGGGTCTACTTTCCAAAATGGTGTCACTTGTGGGGGGTTTCAATGTTTAGGCACATTAGGGGCTCTCCAAATGCAACATGCGTCCCATCTCAATTCCAGTCAATTTTGCATTGAAAAGTCAAATGGCGCTCCTTTCCTTCCGAGCTCTGCCATGTGCCCAAACAGTGGGTTACCCCCACATATGGGGTATCAGCGTACTCAGGACAAATTGTACAACAACTTTTGGGGTCTATTTTCTCCTGTTACCCTTGGTAAAATAAAACAAATTGGATCTGAAATAAATTTTGTGTGAAAAAAAGTTAAATGTTCATTTTTATTTAAACATTCCAAAAATTCCTGTGAAACACCTGAAGGGTTAATAAACTTCTTCAGAGTGGTTTTGAGTACCTTGAGGGGTGCAGTTTTTAGAATGGTGTCACACTTGGGTATTTTCTATCATATAGACCCCTCAAAATGACTTCAAATGAGATGTGGTCCCTAAAAAAAAATGGTGTTGTAAAAATGAGAAATTGCTGGTCAACTTTTAACCCTTATAACTCCGTCACAAAAAAAAATTTTGGTTCCAAAATTGTGCTGATGTAAAGTAGACATGTGGGAAATGTTACTTATTAAGTATTTTGCATGACATATGTCTGTGATTTAAGGGCATAATAATTCAAAGTTGGAAAATTGCGAAATTTTCAAAATTTTCGCCAAATATTCGTTTTTTTCACAAATAAACGCAAGTTATATCGAATAAATTTTACCACTAACATGAAGTACAGTATGTCACGAGAAAACAATGTCAGAATCGCCAAGATCCGTTGAAGCGTTCCAGAGTTATAACCTCATAAAGGGACAGTGGTCAGAATTGTAAAAATTGGCCCGGTCATTAACGTGCAAACCACCCTCGGGGCTTAAGGGGTTAAAGTGAATCTGTCAATAGGATTTCATCCCCCAAACTATTCATAAAGTAATGTTCAAAATAATAGCAGTGCATTCAAAAACATGAGTTAATCACAAAATCTTTATACTAGTTTTTAGTTCCATGCATTGGGAAGATTGCACACTGTTTTCTAATTCAAATCATGGAGAGAAATCTACTTTACAGAAAATAACAAAAAATGAACATTGTGCTGTTCTAAAAAATAGCTGTGTCTGCATTTTTCTTTACAAACTCACAATATGTACTTTTTTTTGTGGATTTCACATTCCTGTGAATTACTAACCTAATATTTATTTGCATACCCACAATTTTTTTTTAGAACTGCTTCAGATCTATGTTTCAACCAACTTCTGGCACCTGTCACCTATTATTCCAGCCCAGGATACCTTGACTACATCCCACAATTTTTTTGGCTTTGCCTCAGAAACTGAATTTTTGACGTCACCCCACAAGTGTTCTATCGGATTAAGGTCTGGGGATTGGGCTGGCCACTCCATAACCTCAATTTTGTTTGACTGGAACCAAGATTTTGCTCATTTACTGGTGTGTTTAGAGTCTTTGTCTTGTTGAAACACCCATTTCAAGGGCATATCCTCTTCAGCATAAGGCGACATGACCTCTTCAAGTATTGTAATATATGCAAACTGGTCCATGATCCCTGGTATGCGGTAAATAGGTCCGGCACCATAGTAAGAGAAACATGCCCATATCATGATGCTTGCACCACCATGCTTCACTTCCTTCAGAGCGTACTGTAGCTTGACTGCAGAGTTTGTGGGGCATCTGACGAACTGTCTGCGGCCCTTGGACCCAAAAAGAACAATTTTACTTTCATTAGTCCACAAAATGTTTCTCGATTTCTGTTTAGGGCAGTTCCAAGTCTTCTCTGGTTTGGCTTTCAATTTTAAAGCATGGGAGATCATTTTAGCTGACCGGCCTATCATTGTCTGCACTTCTTTATAAGTGTTACCCTCTCCAATCAACTTTTTAATCAAACTACGCCGTTCTTCTGAACAATGTCTTGAATGACCCATATTTCTCAGGCTTTCAAGGAAAAATGCATATGCAACATGTCCTGGCTTCACCCTTAAATAAGGACCTAGAGGACGTCGGTCAATCCGGAGGAGGCAGCGCTGGTGGGGAATAGAGCTGGACAGAGGCTTAAGATCTATAGCCTCATTTGCATACCAATTAAAATGCCAATTTTTCAGTAATGGAGGAATACCAATGTTCATGTATTGCTGGACTTTTATTTATCCAGCAATAAAGCTTTATGGTGGATTATTTTTCTGTGTAACAAGTTGCATTTTCAATAGCATCATTTTGGTGTACATACAATTTATTACGGTTTATTTTCTTTTTCTGAGGAAGAAGGGAAAAAAAACACCATACTTTTTTGTGCTTTTTCTTATTGCTGTTTACTGTATGGTTAAAGGGAACCGGTCATCAGGTTTGCTTCATATGAGATATGGCCACCACCTTTCAGCCCTCATAATATGCTGTGTATATGCCCCCAATCCGACCTACAACAAAAGAAAAACACTTTTTATGATACTCCCCTGCGGAGAGGTCAGCTCTGATGGGTGTCACTGGTCCTGGTCTGGCACCTCCCTTCTTTTGATGCTGTCCTCCTGAGGATGATGCGTGCTAAGTCGTCCACACAGTATCCCTGGCACTGCGTTCCTGATGAGGGCAGAGCAAAGTACTGCAGTGCGCATGTGTCGGGGCTCTTTGACCTTTCCCGGCACATGGGCACTGCAATACTTTGCTCTGTCCAGGAGGATACCATCGAAAGAAGAAAGGAGGAGCCAGACCAGGACCAGCGACACCCACCGGGCCCAACCGCCGTGCAAGTGAGTATAATAAAAGGTGTTTTTCTTTTGGGTGGATTGAGGGCTTATACACAATATATTAGAATTCTATAGATCATGGGTGAAAGATAGTGTCCATATCTCATAGTGGGCAAACCTGGTGAAAGGTTCCCTTTAAAGTAAAATAACAGTTGCATTTATTCTATGGGTGAAAGAAATGTGTAGATACCAAATTTGTTTTTTGTAAGTTTTAGTACAAATGCCAACAAACTCATTTTTTACGGAAAAAGTCGTTTTTGGGTGACAGCGTCCCAAAAGCCACAACTTTTTGTTTCAATTAACAAAGCCATCTTAGGGCATGTTTTTTAAGGGAAGGGTTTAATTTGGTAATGTTACTATATTAGCGTAAATACAACTTATTGAATTTCTTTTTTAATTTTTATTTACAGGGGAGGGTCAATTAAAAAAAAAAAAAACAGCCATTTTTAATACAGTGAATAATTTAAAAGCCATATTTTTTTTAAGGGGGATTTTTGTATTTTCTTTTAGAAACTTAAACATTTCTTATATGTATTATTGCCACCCTAGGGACTAGAAGCAGCAATCTTCTGATTGTTTATATAAAGCTTTGATATACATAGCATTAAAAAACATTATGACCTGTCGAAGAAACATTGCCAAGCAAAATATTGGGCTACATCTCTGGCATGACATATTAGTCACAGGCTAATGGCAGACCAGAGGACCTTTGCAGATCCTTGCAATTGTGTTGAGTGGAATGAGGGGTGACCTGACATGTATAGGGTTAAATGAAAAGACATCAACTTTATTGGGCTCTGATCATTGCTCAATACTGCTTAGTGGCACCCCAGGCATCGGTACTTGACACCACAAAGAACGGCATTGGTCTGCAGAAGTGTTGCTGTAAAAAGGTGAAACATTAGAAGTTCTATTAATGGGTGCTGCAAGTACACATTAGGGTGGCTGAATTTTGTGGGTGCTGTGGGTAGGATCCATGAGACGCATGTCTGTTTTGTGAGACATAAAGCTCATAAATTCAACTGAATTAAAACTTCAACTATAAAGTATCTCTGCATCATATGGAAGCATGCAGGTCCCCACAGCTCTGTAGTATGGCATCATAAGAACAAATCCTCGTGACGTTGTTACCACCAAAACAATTTTATTTGAATATGTTGAAGTGTCTGTGGAAACTTTGTATATATGGGTTCTCAGGTCACCATGTTGGACTCGTCTAAGAGGGCTTCTTAGTGCTGAAGGGCACTCTTTGTTGTTAACATCAGAAAATGGATCTGAAGTGATCAAGATTTCCTCTCTATGCCAAATAAAATCTGAAAGATATGTTCGCTCTGATGCTGTCTTAGATATTCAAAGAACTGCCCTAGGTCCATATGGTAATCGTTCCTCAGTCCATATTCTCCATGTGCCTCAAAGATCAGCTCTTCAAACGAATGGAAAAGTCTTAGCGCATCCATAGAATCAGTGACATGGACGCTCTCTGTGTGCTTACACGAGATATGTTTCCAGTTAGGGTAGCGGATGTCCCTCCAGAACTCCTCACATTGCTCCTTATCCCCCTCTACACATATCACACCCGGCTTCCCTGTCAAGCAGAAACCTGTCAAGTTAAGTCGCTTAGCACAGTCCAAGATCTTTTTCTTCAATTCCTGCCGGTATATGTGGTGGCTATAGATCCACATGCGATGGAAAGTCATAGAAACGTTTTTCGTATCTGCTTCATTTCCATTGGTGTTCTTGGATATTTCCACATAGGAGGAGAGATTGTCTGTCAGCCACTGGATAGCATTTGTGATGCACAGATCCCCACGATCCAGTGAACTTATATAGGTTGCTAGACATTTATTCAGATTGTTGTGCTGCAGCTTGTCCAAAGCACTGGACCGGACAAACAGCTGAGGCTCCCCTGTAGGGTAACTATGGGGAAGATACACATGGAGCTCTGCTTTATCCTGGTAAAACCCAAGAAAAAGACAAAATCAGCGTATACGGTACCTTGTAGTAAGTAAATAAATAGCAATAGTGCATGTAAATAAATAAATAACATCGGGTACTTGGTTAACACCATTTTGATCAAAAAAAAGCAATGAAGCCTTCCCACCGGGACAAGGTGTACCAAATCGGGATGATCTTATCTTTAGTAATTTTCCTGTTAAAACATATTAGAACTCTTTTATATTACATAAGTTTAAACTTATTATCTCTATATATTACAGAATCATTTTATCTCAATGTGCATCTGTATTAAAGGGGTTATCCAGTCTCAGAAGAAAAGACTGCAGACCACTAAACTGTGAATGCGTGCAATGCCCACACTGTCGCGATTCCCCTGTATTCCCCATATATAAATATATACACACACACAGTACGGACCAAAAGTTTGGACACATCTTCTCATTTAAAGACTTTTCATGACTATGAAAATTGGACATTCATACTGAAGGCATCAAAACTATGAATTAACACATGTGGAATTATATACTTAACAAAACAGTGTGAAACAACTGAAATTATGTCTTATATTCTAGGTTATTCAAAGTAGCCACCTTTTGCTTTGATGACTGCTTTGCACACTCTTGGCATTCTCTTGATGAGCTTCAAGAGGTAGTCACCGGGAATGGTCTTCCAACATTCTTGAATGAGTTCCCAGAGATGCTTAGCACTTGTTGGCCCTTTTGCCTTCACTCTGCGGTCCAGCTCACCCCAAACCATCTCGATTGGGTTCAGGTCTGGTGACTGTGGAGGCCAGGTCATCTAGCGTAGCACCCCATCACTCTCCTTCTTGGTCAAATAACCCTTACACAGCCTGGAGGTGAGTTTGGGGTCATTGTCCTGCTGAAAAATAAATGATGGTCCAACTAAACGCAAACCGGATGGAATAGCATGCCACTGAAAGATGCTGTGGTAGCCATGATGGTTCAGTATGGCTTCAATTTGCAATAAATCCCCAACAGTGTCACCAGCAAAGCACCCCCACACCATAACACCTCCTCCATGCTTCACGGTGGGAACCAGGCATGTAGAGTCCATCCGTTCACCTTTTCTGCGTCGCACAAAGACACGGTGGTTGGAACCAAAGATCTCAAATTTGGACTCAACAGACCAAAGCACAGATTTCCACTGGTCTAATGTCCATTCCTTGTGTCCTTTAGCCCAAACAAGTCTCTTCTGCTTGTTGCCTGTCCTTAGCAGTGGTTTCCTAGCAGCTATTTTACCATGAAGGCCTGCTGCACAAAGTCTCCTCTTAACAGCTGTTGTAGAGATGTGTCTGCTGCTAGAACTCTGTGTGGCATTGATCTGGTCTCTAATCTGAGCTGCTGTTAACCTGCGATTTCTGAGGCTGATGACTCGGATAAACTTATCCTCAGAAGCAGAGGTGACTCTTGGTTTTCCTTTCCTGGGGCGGTCCTCATGTGAGCCAGTTTCTTTGTAGCGCTTGATGGTTTTTGCCACTGCACTTGGGGACACTTTCAAAGTTTTCCCAATCATTTGGACTAACTGACCTTCATTTCGTAAAGTAATGATGGGCACTCGTTTTTCTTTACTTAGAATTTGTATTATGGCAAGAAAAAAGCAGCTAACAGTCTATTCAGTAGGACTATCAGCTGTGTATCCACCAGACTTCTGCACAACACAACTGATGGTCCCAACCCCATTTATAAGGCAAGAAATCCCACTTATTAAACCTGACAGGGCACACCTGTGAAGTGAAAACCATTTGATTACCTCTTGAAGCTCATCAAGAGAATGCCAAGAGTGTGCAAAGCAGTCATCAAAGCAAAAGGTGGCTACTTTGAAGAACCTAGAATATAAGACATATTTTCAGTTGTTTCACACTTTTTTGTTAAGTATATAATTCCACATGTGTTAATTCATAGTTTTGATGCCTTCAGTGTGAATTTACAATTTTCATAGTCATGAAAATACAGAAAAATCTTTAAAATGAGAAGGTGTGTCCAAACTTTTGGTCTGTACTGTAATATATATATATATATATATATATATATATATATATATATATATATATATATATATATATATATATATATATATATATATATATATATATTTTCAGCCCATTTTTTTTAAGCTAAAAGTGCCCCTCTCGGCTTATACTCGAGTCATTGTCCCAGGAAGTCGGCGGGGGAGCGGCAGGATTGGCGGCTGTCACATCATACTCACCTGCTCCCGGCGCGGTCTGTGCTTCTCAGATGGTCTCTGGCGCCCGCAGCTCTTCCTGTGTTCAGCGGTCACGTGGTACTGCTCATTAAAATAATGAATATGGACGTGACTCCACTCCCATAGGCGTGGAGATCATATTCATTACTTTAATGAGCGGTACCATGTGACCGCTGAACACAGGAACAGGCTGCCGGCTCCAGGGACCATCTGAGAAGCAACGACTGCACCAGGATGGGTGAGTATGACGGGGGAGGGTGAGCCATGCAATATTCACCTGTCCCCGTTCCACCGCCGGGCTCTGTCTTCCGCATCCACTGGCTGTGATGTTCAGGTCAGGAGAGATGACGTGGTTAGTGTGTGCCCTCTGCCTGAACAGTCACTGCAGAGATCCGGAAGACACAGAGCGCGGCACCTGGTGGAACGGGGACAGGTGAATATCGCAAGTGCTGGGACCTGAGACAGCGGCGACTCCGGCACCTAGCCCCCATAGCGCGCCAATGTCCCCGCCTGCTCAGGACACCGGCACCAGACCCCCAGTGACGAGAGGTGAGTATGTCATTTTTTTTTTTAATCGCAGCAACAGCATATGGGACATATTATTCTATGGAGCATCTTATGGGGCCATCAACCTTTATGGAGCAGCATTATATGGGGCATAATATTCTATGGAGCATCTTATGGGGCCATCAACCTTTGTGCAGCATTATATGGGACATAGTATTCTATGGAGCATCTTATGGGGCCATCAACCTTTGTGCAGCATTATATGGGGCATAATATTCTATGGAGCATCTTATGGGTCCATCAACCTTTGTGCAGCGTTATATGGGGCATAATATTCTATGGAGCATTTTATGGGGCCATCAACCTTTGTGCAGCATTATATGGGGCATAATATTCTATGGAGCAACTTACGGGGCCATCAACTTTTGTGCAGCATTATATGGGGCATAATATTCTATGGAGCATCTTATGGGGTCATCATTCACCTTTTATGCAGCATTATATGGGGCGTATTTTGTATGGAGCATCTTATGGGGCCTATCATGAACTAAATGGAGCATTATATGAGGCTCCTGATTCAATATGGGTATTCAAAAACACTTAACCTACTGATGTCTCAATTAATTTTACTTTTATTAGTATCTATTTTTATTTTTGAAATGTACCAGTAGCTTCTGCATTTCCCACCCTAGGCTTATACTCGAGTTAATGTTTTCCCAGTTTTTTGTGACAAAATTAGGGGTCTCGGCTTATACTTGGGTCGGCTTATACTCGAGTATATACAGTAAATTATATACATTTATTTGCATTTTGCAGTGAGAAATAAGTATTTGATCCTCTACCAACCATTACGAGTTCTGGCTCCTACAGACCAGTTAGACGCTCCTAATCAACTTGTTACCTGCATTAAAGACAGCTGTCGTACATAGTCACCTTTATAAAAGACTCCTGTCCACAGACTCAATTAATCAGTCAGACTCTAACCTCTACAACATGGGCAAGATGAAAGAGCTTTCTAAGGATGTTAGGGACAAGATCATAGACCTGCACAAAGCTGGAATGGGCTACAAAACCATAAGTAAGACGTTGGGTGAGACGGAGACAACTGAAGGAGACAACTGTTGGTGCAATAGTAAGAAAATGGAAGAAATGCAAAATGACTGTCAAGCGACATCGATCTGGGGCACCATGCAAAATCTCACCTTGTGGGGTATCCTTGATCATGAGGAAGGTGAGAGATCAGCCTAAAACTACACGGGGGAGAACTTGTTAATGATCTCAAGGCACCTGGGACTACAGTCATCAAAAAAACACATTATGCCGTAAGGGTTTAAAATCCTGCAGTACCCGCAAGGTTCCCCTGCTCAAGAAGGCACATGCACAGGCCCATCTGAAGTTTGCCAATGAACACCTGGATGATTCTGTGAGTGATTGGGAGAAGGTGCTGTGGTCAGATGAGACAAAAATTGATCTCTTTGGCATTAACTCAACTTGCCGTGTCCGGAGGAAGAGAAATACTGCCCATGACTCAAAGAACACCATCCCCACTGTCAAACATGGAGGTGGAAACATTATGTTTTGGGGGTGTTTCTCTGCTAAGAGCACAGGACTACTTCACCGCATCAATGGGAGAATGGATGGAGCCATGTACCATAAAATTCTGAGTGACAACCTCCTTCCCTCCACCAGGACATTAAAAATGGTTTGCGGCTGGGTCTTCCAGCAAGACAATGACCCAAAACATACAGCCAAGGCAACAAAGGAGTCACTCAAAAAGAAGCACATTAAGGTCAAGGAGTGGCCTAGCCAGTCTCCAGACCTTAATCCAATGGAAAACTTATGGAGGGAGTTGAAGCTCCGAGTTGCCAAGCGCCAGCTTCAAAATCTTAATGATTTAGAGACGATCTGCAAAGAGGAGTGGACCAAAATTCCTCCTGACATATGCGCAAACCACATCATCAACTATGAAAAACTTCTGACTGCTGTGCTTGCCAACAAGGGTTTTGCCACGAAGTATTAAGTCTTGTTTGCCAGAGGAATCAAATACTTATTTCTCACTGCAAAATGCAAATACATTTCTATAATTTATTATGTTGAGGGCAGAGCAAAGTACTGCAGTGCGCAGGCGCCGGGAAAGGTCAGAGAGGCCCAGCACCTGCGCTCTTCAGTACTTTAATCTGCCCTCAACATCGCATGCTTACTCAATTGCCAGTCTGCCGTCACACAGTGACTGCAGACTTTTCTTCTGAGATTGTACAATCCCTTTCAGAAGTACTTTGAGTGCAATGGAGGCCCGATTAGTACCTCACAGTTTATGACACTAATATTGACAGCCAAATATCTGTCAGCCCCACAGACACTGACTGGAGGGGCAGGGCACTTGCAATGTGGCAGAATCTAACTGGTCCGCACAGAGCTCAGCCTTCAACCCCATCAAACACCTTTAGGATAAACTAGAATGGAAATTGCAAGCCAGACTGTTGTGAAATTGGATTCTGGGCTCCCCCGGTGGCCACTTGTGGAATTGTACTTGTGTGCATCATCCCCTCTGTTCACCTGCTCCTATCAGGATGTGGGAGTCGCTATATAACCTTGCTCCTCTGTCAGTTTCATGCCGGTCAACAATGTAATCAGAAGCCTTTCTGTGCATGTTCCTGCTACTAGACAACTCCCAGCTAAGTTGGACTTTTGTCCTTGTGTGTTTTTGCATTTTGTTCCTGTTCACAGCTGCTGTTTCGTTACTGTGTCTGGAAAGCTCTTGTGAGCGGAAATTGCCACTCTGGTGTTATGAGTTAATGCTAGAGTCTTAAAGTAATTTCTGGATGGTGTTTTGATAGGGTTTTCTGCTGACCATGAAAGTGCCCTTTCTGTCTTCTTGCTATCTAGTAAGCGGACCTCGATTTTTGCTAAACCTATTTTCATACTACGTTTGTCATTTCATCTAAAATCACCGCCAATATATGTGGGGGCCTCTGTCTGCCTTTTGGGAAAATTTCTCTAGAGGTGAGCCAGGACTGTCTTTTCCTCTGCTAGGATTAGGTAGTTCTCCGGCTGGCGCTGGGCATCTAGGGATAAAAAAACATAGGCATGCTACCCGGCCACTTCTAGTTGTGCGGCAGGTTTAGTTCATGGTCAGTATAGTTTCCATCTTCCAAGAGCTAGTTCTCATATATGCTGGGCTATGTTCTCTCGCCATTGAGAATCATGACAGTTTGACCGGCCCAAAAAAAAAAAAGGGTTAAATTACTGGCTGAGAAAGGAGAGAAAAAAGAAGTCTGCTACAATTTTTTTTTTTTTTTTTTTTTTTCCCTCTAGTTCTGAGTGTGCTCTTAATTGAATCACTTGCTAGTCTGCCTATACTGCAGCCTTCCTCTCTTTCTCTCCTTCTAATCCTTGAATGGCTCTGTGTTCACCTGTTTCAAATGGATCTTCAGAGTGTAGCTACAGGTTTGAATAATCTCGCCACAAAGGTACAAAATTTGCAAGATTTTGTTGTTCATGCACCCATGTCTGAGCCTAGAATTCCTTTGCCTGAATTCTTCTCGGGGAATAGATCTCACTTTCAAAATTTTAAAAATAATTGCAAATTGTTTTTGTCCCTGAAGTCTCGCTCTGCCGGAGACCCTGCACAGCAGGTCAGGATTGTAATTTCCTTGCTCCGGGGCGACCCTCAAGACTGGGCTTTTGCATTGGCACCAGGGGATCCTGCGTTGCTCAATGTGGATGCGTTTTTTCTGGCCTTGGGGTTGCTTTATGAGGAACCTCATTTAGAGCTTCAGGCGGAAAAGGCCTTGATGTCCTTGTCTCAGGGGCAAGATGAAGCTGAAATATACTGCCAAAAATTCCGCAAATGGTCTGTGCTTACTCAGTGGAATGAGTGCGCCCTGGCGGCGATTTTCAGAGAAGGTCTCTCTGATGCCATTAAGGATGTTATGGTGGGGTTCCCTGTGCCTGCGAGTCTGAATGAGTCCATGACGATGGCTATTCAGATCGATAGGCGTCTGCGGGAGCGCAAACCTGTTCACCATTTGGCGGTGTCTACTGAGAAAACGCCAGAAAATATGCAATGTGATAGAATTCTGTCCAGAAGCGAGCGGCAGAATTTTAGACGAAAAAATGGGTTGTGCTTCTATTGTGGTGATTCAACTCATGTTATATCAGCATGCTTTAAGCGTACTAAGAAGCCTGACAAGTCTGTTTCAATTAGCACTTTACAGTCTAAGTTTATTCTATCTGTGACCCTGATTTGTTCTTTGTCATCTATTACCGCGGACGCCTATGTCGACTCTGGCGCTGCTTTGAGTCTTATGGATTGGTCCTTTGCCAAACGCTGTGGGTATGATTTGGAGCCATTGGAGGCTCCGATACCTCTGAAAGGGATTGACTCCACCCCATTGGCTAGTAATAAACCACAATACTGGACACAAGTGACTATGCGTGTTAATCCGGATCACCAGGAGGTTATTCGCTTTCTGGTGCTGTATAATCTACATGATGTTTTGGTGCTGGGATTGCCATGGCTGCAATCTCATAACCCAGTCCTCGACTGGAGAGCTATGTCTGTGTTAAGCTGGGGATGTAAAGGAACTCATGGGGACGTACCTTTGGTTTCCATTTCATCATCTATTCCCTCTGAGATTCCTGAATTCTTATCTGACTTTCGTGACGTTTTTGAAGAACCCAAGGTTGGTTCACTACCTCCGCACCGGGAGTGCGATTGTGCCATAGACTTGATCCCGGGTAGTAAACACCCTAAGGGTCGTTTATTTAATCTGTCTGTGCCTGAACACGCGGCTATGCGAGAATATATAAAGGAGTCCTTGGAAAAGGGACATATTCGTCCTTCGTCATCTCCCTTAGGAGCCGGTTTTTTCTTTGTGTCTAAGAAAGACGGCTCTTTGAGGCCGTGTATTGATTATCGACTTTTGAATAAAATCACGGTTAAATATCAATATCCGTTACCACTGCTTACTGATTTGTTTGCTCGTATAAAGGGGGCCAAGTGGTTCTCTAAGATTGATCTCCGTGGGGCGTATAATTTGGTGCGAATCAAGCAGGGGGATGAGTGGAAAACCGCATTTAATACGCCCGAGGGCCATTTTGAGTATTTGGTGATGCCTTTTGGTCTTTCAAATGCCCCTTCAGTCTTCCAGTCCTTTATGCATGACATTTTCCGCGATTATTTGGATAAATTTATGATTGTGTATCTGGATGATATTCTGATTTTTTCGGATGACTGGGACTCTCATGTCCAGCAGGTCAGGAGGGTTTTTCAGGTTTTGCGGTCTAATTCCTTGTGTGTGAAGGGTTCTAAGTGTGTTTTTGGGGTTCAAAAGATTTCCTTTTTGGGATACATTTTTTCCCCCTCTTCCATCGAGATGGATCCTGTCAAGGTTCAGGCTATTGGTGATTGGACGCAACCCTCTTCTCTTAAGAGTCTTCAGAAATTTTTGGGCTTTGCTAACTTTTATCGTCGATTTATTGCTGGTTTTTCTGATGTTGTAAAACCATTGACTGATTTGACTAAGAAGGGTGCTGATGTTGCTGATTGGTCCCCTGATGCTGTGGAGGCCTTTCGGGAGCTCAAGCGCCGCTTTTCTTCCGCCCCAGTGTTGCGTCAGCCTGATGTTGCTCTTCCTTTTCAGGTTGAGGTCGACGCTTCTGAAATCGGAGCTGGGGCGGTGTTGTCGCAGAGAAGTTCCGACTGCTCCGTGATGAGACCTTGTGCTTTTTTTTCCCGTAAATTTTCGCCCGCCGAGCGGAATTATGATATTGGGAATCGGGAGCTTTTGGCCATGAAGTGGGCTTTTGAGGAGTGGCGTCACTGGCTTGAGGGGGCCAGACATCAGGTGGTGGTATTGACTGACCACAAAAATTTAATTTACCTTGAGTCTGCCAGGCGCCTGAATCCTAGACAGGCGCGCTGGTCGTTGTTTTTCTCTCGGTTTAATTTTGTGGTGTCTTACCTACCGGGTTCTAAGAATGTTAAGGCGGATGCCCTTTCTAGGAGTTTTGAGCCTGACTCCCCTGGTAATTCTGAGCCCACAGGTATCCTTAAAGATGGAGTGATATTGTCTGCCGTTTCTCCAGACCTGCGGCGGGCCTTGCAGGAGTTTCAGGCGGATAGACCTGATCGTTGCCCACCTGGTAGACTGTTTGTTCCTGATGATTGGACCAGTAGAGTCATCTCTGAGGTTCATTCTTCTGCGTTGGCAGGTCATCCTGGAATCTTTGGTACCAGGGATTTGGTGGCAAGGTCCTTCTGGTGGCCTTCCCTGTCACGAGATGTGCGAGGCTTTGTGCAGTCTTGTGACGTTTGTGCTCGGGCCAAGCCTTGTTGTTCTCGGGCTAGTGGATTGTTGTTACCCTTGCCTATCCCGAAGAGGCCTTGGACGCACATCTCGATGGATTTTATTTCGGATCTGCCTGTTTCTCATAAGATGTCTGTCATCTGGGTGGTGTGTGACCGTTTCTCTAAGATGGTCCATCTGGTTCCCTTGCCTAAGTTGCCTTCTTCTTCCGAGTTGGTTCCTCTGTTTTTTCAAAATGTTGTTCGTTTGCATGGTATTCCGGAGAATATCGTTTCTGACAGAGGGACCCAATTCGTGTCTAGATTTTGGCGGGCATTCTGTGCTAGGATGGGCATAGATTTGTCTTTTTCGTCTGCTTTCCATCCTCAGACTAATGGCCAGACCGAGCGGACTAATCAGACCTTGGAGACATATTTGAGGTGTTTTGTGTCTGCGGATCAGGATGATTGGGTTGCTTTTTTGCCTTTGGCGGAGTTCGCCCTCAATAATCGGGCCAGCTCTGCCACCTTGGTGTCCCCGTTTTTCTGTAATTCGGGGTTTCATCCTCGATTTTCCTCCGGTCAAGTGGAATCTTCGGATTGTCCTGGAGTGGATGCTGTGGTGGAGAGGTTGCATCAGATTTGGGGGCAGGTGGTGGACAATTTGAAGTTGTCCCAGGAGAAGACTCAGCTTTTTGCCAACCGCCGTCGTCGTGTTGGTCCTCGGCTTTGTGTTGGGGACTTGGTGTGGTTGTCTTCTCGTTTTGTCCCTATGAGGGTTTCTTCTCCTAAGTTTAAGCCTCGGTTCATCGGCCCGTACAAGATATTGGAGATTCTTAACCCTGTGTCCTTCCGTTTGGACCTCCCTGCATCCTTTTCGATTCATAATGTTTTTCATCGGTCATTGTTGCGCAGGTATGAGGTACCAGCTGTGCCTTCCGTTGAGCCTCCTGCTCCGGTGTTGGTTGAGGGTGAGTTGGAGTATGTTGTGGAAAAGATCTTGGACTCTCGTGTTTCCAGACGGAAACTCCAGTATCTGGTCAAATGGAAGGGATACGGTCAGCAGGATAATTCTTGGGTCACTGCCTCTGATGTTCATGCCTCCGATCTTGTCCGTGCCTTTCATAGGGCTCATCCTGATCGCCCTGGTGGTTCTGGTGAGGGTTCGGTGCCCCCTCCTTGAGGGGGGGGTACTGTTGTGAAATTGGATTCTGGGCTCCCCCGGTGGCCACTTGTGGAATTGTACTTGTGTGCATCATCCCCTCTGTTCACCTGCTCCTATCAGGATGTGGGAGTCGCTATATAACCTTGCTCCTCTGTCAGTTTCATGCCGGTCAACAATGTAATCAGAAGCCTTTCTGTGCATGTTCCTGCTACTAGACAACTCCCAGCTAAGTTGGACTTTTGTCCTTGTGTGTTTTTGCATTTTGTTCCTGTTCACAGCTGCTGTTTCGTTACTGTGTCTGGAAAGCTCTTGTGAGCGGAAATTGCCACTCTGGTGTTATGAGTTAATGCTAGAGTCTTAAAGTAATTTCTGGATGGTGTTTTGATAGGGTTTTCTGCTGACCATGAAAGTGCCCTTTCTGTCTTCTTGCTATCTAGTAAGCGGACCTCGATTTTTGCTAAACCTATTTTCATACTACGTTTGTCATTTCATCTAAAATCACCGCCAATATATGTGGGGGCCTCTGTCTGCCTTTTGGGAAAATTTCTCTAGAGGTGAGCCAGGACTGTCTTTTCCTCTGCTAGGATTAGGTAGTTCTCCGGCTGGCGCTGGGCATCTAGGGATAAAAAAACATAGGCATGCTACCCGGCCACTTCTAGTTGTGCGGCAGGTTTAGTTCATGGTCAGTATAGTTTCCATCTTCCAAGAGCTAGTTCTCATATATGCTGGGCTATGTTCTCTCGCCATTGAGAATCATGACACCAGACCCTCTCGTCCAGTATTAATGTCTGATCTTATAATTGCTCTTCTAGGTGAATGGGCAAAAATTCTGACATAAGCACTCCAAAGTCTTATAGGAAACTTTCCCAGAAAAGCGGAGTGGCTATAGGTGTAAAAAGGGGAAAATGTTCATATTAATGCCCGTGGATTTAGGATGAGAGGTCATAAAAGCTCCAGGAGGTGGAATGTGTCGTTTTTTTCCATGTAATGGCCATGTATAGAAATGACACATGCTATAAATTAATCATATGATTTTTAAATCTCAGCCAGCTTCACATGTCAAACTTTGCACACCCAAAATCAACAGCCTCATATACACTGGATTGAGTGTATACATAGTAGTGTAATATATAGTAGTGATGTCACGGTTTCCACCAACCGTGCTACCTGGCGGGGTTGGTTCACAGGCGCCTATTGATCCATGCATTTAGCAGGCAGGTACATTGACGTGTCTAACATATTCATTATTACTACAGCCAATGATGGTACAAAATCTAGTTTTCTGATACACAGTCACAAAAACACACCTCTTAATTTAGTGGACTTCACTCTAATTATTTTTTATGTTACATATGAGATGGCAGTACTAATAGATGTGTGCCGTAGTGTTACCAGCAGCCACCACGATGGCAACAGTAACCATTGAGCTCAATGCCAGCAATATCTGTCCATATGCTTTGAGCTCCCCCTGGTGGTGGCTGCAGGCTGTGCAGTGGGAAGCAAAAGGCCTCATGAAAGCTATAACATAAAATAACATTTTGGGATTTTCTACGGCACAGCCCTCAGTGGAAGCATTCCTAATTTTTCCTATGGATGTCAGTGCAAATCCAGGCCCAGCAACAGATAAATACATGTACATACATACACTTCTTACCATCACTTCCTCCGTTTTAACAAAAACAGAAAACTGAATATTTGGTGGCGGGGATTCGTTTGTGCCTTCTAAATACTGTCTCAAAATGGAAAGTGAAGTCACGCCATTGATGACAAGGTCCTCCTTGCTAGGAAACATTGAGAAGAGCATTTCCATCTCCAAGAGCTGAAGTTGGAGGCATTCTCGCACGCTTGTACACATCCCAATACTGCAGAATGGCACCGACAGCACCTGAACAAAGCAAAGAGGGTAGAACACAACAAATTACAGAGGGTTGTGTGATCGCACCCATAGGTGGATTATAATGGGGGATTATAATAAATCTGGGCTCCAGGGGGCCCATGGCTACATCGCCCTCATTAGAATTTCGTGTGCGCCACTTATTGTCGGACAGGGAGCTTTCTTATTGCTCAGATGCCGACACTACCAAATTCCAGAGCGGTAGCATAGGAGCTCCCGTCACCTTTCCCGGGACACACAGGAGGCCCAATGATGTCATCAGCCAACCACAAGAAGCCATGGAGCCGCAGAGAAGCAGTAAATAACACAATAAAATAAATTAAATGGGGGTGGGAAAGAGGAAACTATAATGAACTGAGGGTGAGGCATGGGAGAGGGAACAAGACAATGAATTGGGGGAAAGAGTACAGGGGATAGTTAATTTATATATTTATTGGGAGGGGAAAGTGGCTAATTTTAGTTGTCAGGCTGGCAGGGCTCACTAGCCCTTTGGACCTTTGGCATTCGGACTGATTTTCCCCCAGGGTCATGCTCAATAAGTATTGTTGTGGAATCTTTTCCTCTATTGTGATGGCATGCCCAGCAAAGGTGATGCTTATATCAATGGTTGTCTATTGAGACATTTCCCTTATACTTACCGTATATAACCTCTCTTCTATTTTGATCCTTTTTTCATGCAAATATATTTTTTATGATGAGGTTTATTTTTATGGGATGACTGATATTTTTATTTTAGTGTAGACACTCTGTCACCATTGATAGTTTTGCATCTTATCACACCTGCATTCAGTCCTGTTTTGGGCGACCTCCCATTGAGCATGTTAGACTGGTCTGCACCACTGATACTATCTAAGTGTAGGTTTATTTTCCCCTTGCTTACTTTGTTGTGTGGTCAAAGTTCACGCCATACAGCCCTGTTACCTTGGCTGTCTTCTGACAATCTATACCAGGGGTAAACTAAATGATACACAAACAACATTACAATAAGTAGCCGGGGTTTATCACAATATACAAACTATTATGATTTGATTGTTAACCTTTGACAAGAATGTATTGATTGTCTTATTTGTGATGTGACTCCTGCTTGTTTATCCATCTATTAAGAAGTGGTACTTTGTCTATTGTTCAGTCACCCCTTATCAGGTGCCAAAATCATTATATCATATTCTACCTTTTGGTCTGTGGGGTGGTACCCCCTTCTTTTGGGCATTCTTGCTTTTTAAATGTTTTTATAATGCTTTGATTGTTCTGCATACTCTAATAAACTTTGTATTCTTCGTACTTAACTATTTTTCTGGTGATCCTCACAATAGCATGTCTTTTCTATGTTTGCGTGTATGTAATAACAGAGGTCGCTGTGAATAACAAAATTAACAAGAATACACTATGTAAGAGGCAGCACTGTACATAACAGCAGAGGAAGCTATATAATAAGGGACGGCACCATATATAACTAAAGAGGATAGAATGTAATAAGGGATGGTGTGATACATAATAAAAGAGGAAACTAACTAAGGATGGTGTTAAACAGAATTAGTGAGTACACTACATACTAAGGGACTGTATTAGACATAAGCGAGTACACTATATACTAAAGGACTGTGTTAGACATAATAAGCGATAATAATGTCTTAGGAACAGGGGGAGGTTGACTAAGTCCATTATAAGTCCACCTTCCTCCGATTCCAATCCCCGACACCCCTCGTCCACCTTCCCCAGCATCCCATTTTTGTCCTCTCCCCAACCCCATCATTGCCCATTCCACCACCTCCATCATTTCCTCCTCCCCCACCACCCCCATTATTGCCTTTTCCACCACCACCATCATTGCATTCTCCCCCACCACCATCAATGCATTCTCCCCCACCACTCCATCATTGTTCTTTCCACCACCTTATCATTGCTTTTTCCGCCACCACCCTATCATTGCCCTTTCCACCACCTCCATCATTGCTTTCTCCCCTACTACCCCATCATTGCCCTCTCCTCCATCTACACACACACAGCACCATTCACCTCTCTGCACATTCCCCCCAGTGCTACGCATGCACGCACACACACCACCACTCATCTCTACACACAACACACATACATACAACAAAACACACACACACACAGCACCTCTCAGCATGCTCTCCCGCAGCTGAAGCCTCACCGTCACCAGCAGCTTTCTCTCTAGCACAGCCAGAGACAGGAAGTGTGGACCAGAAGCAGGACAGATCCCTGCAGCTCCGTTCCGCTATTTTCTCTTGTAGGCAGCGGAGGTGCAGGGATCACTCCCTGCCCGCCGCACATGTGGGCAATCTGGCCAGGGGTCCCCCGAGGTCAGATAAACAGGCCAGATTGCCATCATTATTAGCCACCCTGCAGGGGCCCCCCTCCACCTCTGGGCCCCGATGCAGCCGGACAAGCTGCACATGCGGTATGTCCCCCCATGTCAGGGGGTCTCCAAACGCGACATGGAGCCCGCCATTGATTCCAGCTAATTTTATGTTCAAAAAGTCAAACAGTACTCCCTCCCTTCTGAGCCCTGTCATGCGCCCAAACAGTTTATTTCCCCCATATATAGGGTATTGGCGTACTCAGGAGAAATTGCACAACACATTTTGTGGTCCATTTTCTCCTGATGCCCTTGTGAAAATAAAAAAAGTTTGGTTCCAAAGTAAATTGTTTGTGAAAAAAGTAAAATGTTCATTTTTTCCTTCCACATTGCTTTAGTTCTCATGAAGCACCTGAAGGGTTAATAACCTTCTTGAATGCAGTTTTTCGCACCTTGAGGGGTTCAGTTTTTAGAATGGTGTCACTTTTGGGTATTTTCTGTTATATTGATCCCCCAAACTCACTTCAAATGTGATGTGGTCCCTAAAAAACTGGTTTTGTAAATTTTGTTGGAAAAATGAGAAATCACTGGTCGACTTTTAACCCTTATTATAACGTCCTAACAAAAAAAAAATGTTTCGCAAATTGTGCTGATGTAAAGTAGACATGTGGGAAATGTAATTTATTAACTATTTTTGCCAAATTTCCATTTTTTTCATAAACACAAGTCATATCAAAGAAATGTTACCACTAACATGAAGTACAATAAGTCACAAAAACAGTCTCAGAGTCAGTGGGATATGTCGAAGCATCCCAGAGTTATTACGTCATAAAGTGACAGTGATCAGAATTGTAAAAATTGGCTTGGTCATTAAGTACAAAATTGGCTCTGTCACTAAGGGGTTAATATGCTTGGATACAGCACTCTGAACAGCCAGCTTCTTTAGCAATGACTTTTTGTGGCTTAGGCCCCTTTCACACATCAGTCTTTTGCCGTCAGTCTCAATCCGGCGAATTATGAAAAAAAAACGAATCCGGCGAATGTTGCCGCCGGATCAGTTTTTTTCTCATAGACTCGTATTAGAGACAGATTGCGACGATGGCCTCACGTTTCATCCGTCATTCGCCGTAAGACGGAATCCGGAGACGGATTTTTTTTTTTTTTACTGAGCATGCGCCGATTTTTTTTAGGATCCAATTAGCTGGATCAGTTAGTCGGATCCGGTGAAAAAACGGATATGTCACATCAGTTTTTCACAATCTGCGACAGATCCGTTTTTTTCAACATTCGACGGATTGTGACTGATGGCAAAAAACTGGTGTGAAAGCAGCCTTACCCTCCTTGTGGAATGTGTCAATGACTGCCTTCTGGACATCTGTCAAGTCAGCAGTTTTCCCCATGATTGTGGAGCCTACTGAAACAGACTAAGGGCTGTCCCACACGTCCAGATAATTCCGGTACCGGAATAAATCGGTACCGGAGTTATCCGTGTCCGTGTGCCTGGGAACTCACGGAGGCCATACGTGCGGCACACGTGTGCCGCCCGTATGGCGAGTGGGTACCACACGGAGCGTGTGGTACCCACTCTGCATCATGCTGAAGCCGCGATTCATATGTTCCCTGTAGCAGCGTTTGCTGCAGAGAAAATATGAATAATAGTGTTTAAAATAAAGATCTATGTGTCCGCCGCCCCCCCACCCCCTGTGCGCCCCCCCGCTGGTCAGAAAATACTTACCCGGGTCCCCCGTCGGCTGTCGCTCCTTCCTGGTCTGGCCGCGGCTTCTAGTGTATGCGGTCACGTGGGCCCGATCATTTACAGTCATGAATATGTGGCTCCACCTCCCATAGGGGCGGAGCCGACTATTCATGACTGTAAATGATCGGGCCCACGTGACCGCATACAGTAAGCCGCGGCCAGACCAGGAAGGAGCGACAGCCGACGGGGTCCAGGGTAAGTATTTTCTGACCAGCGGGGGGGCGCACAGGGGGTGGGAGGGCGGCGGACACATAGATCTTTATTTTAAACACTATTATTCATATTTTCTCTGCAGCAAACGCTGCTACAGGGAACATATGAATCGCGGCTTCAGCACCATGTGGGGGGGACAGCGCTTACTGTAGCGCTGTCTCCTGCATGCACACGGACCCCAGACGGAGAATGTCCGTGTGAGGTCCGTGTTTTACACGGACCCATTGACTCTATTGGGTCCGTGTAATACGTGCGCTCCCACGAACACTGACATGTCTCCGTGTTTGGCACACGGAGACACGGTCCGCAAAAAAATCAATGACATCTGAACAGGTGCATTGATTTTTATGGGTCTACGTGTGTCAGTGTCTCCGGTACGTGAGGAAACTGTCACCTCACGTACCGGAGCCACTGACGTGTGAAACCGGCCTAAGGGACCATTTTAAACGCTTAGGAAGCCTTTGCAGGTGTTTTTTGTTAATTATTCTAATTTATTGAGATAATGACTTTTGGGGTTTCATTGGCTGTAAGCCATAATCATCAACATTAGCAGAAATAAACACTTAAAATAGATCACTCTGTTTGTAATGACTCTATATAATATATGAGTTTCACCTTTTGTATTGAAAAATTAACTTTTTGATGATATTCTAATTTTGTGAGAAGCACCTGTATGTGCTGTATAGAATGTAGGAGCATCTCAGTCACTGCCAATCCAAAACAGGATGATGAAGCCCAATTCTCCACAGGACGGCTACCTAACATTACTGACGTAGAAAAGGGAATATCCCAACTTCTGCTGAATCAGTTGGGCTAGAGCTCCACATCTGCCGCCCTATAACACCTGATAGGAAAGTAGCCGTGCACGCTGTGCTCTTTTTATTTTACAATGATGGATCTGGGGTGGCTGGTGTCTTTACTATGAACAGAGACCATAACACAGGTGTGATCTGAGAATTAGTCTAGAGATCTGCTCTTATCGCTACATGAAACAATAAAACCCCCACACATAAGGTGGAGTGGGAAAACAAGAAGAGAATGAAAAAATGTAACAAAATAGTATTTTTTATTAAATTGTTTAAAACCACAATGTAAACAAGCAGAGACAGAAATGCCGAAACAGGGGAACACCAAGCAAAGGAGGATAGGGTGCACTAAGTGTGGAAGGGGGTAAAGAAAAGTACAATGACTTCCCCTAACAAAATAGTCAAACACCATATATCCATGTAAATCCACTGGAAAAACATATGTAATGGTGGCAGGCAAATCTAATGACACTCACATGGGAGGTTGACAAAGGCATAATATCCCTCCTGATATCATAGATAAGAAAAGACTGCATCAGAGGTAAGTGTATACACAAATGCAATATTATCAACTGAATGCAGGGGTCATCAGATAAATAGAATGAGATAATCACCTGTATGATAAAGGTTTGCCACCCAGGGTCTGCAACCCAAGGCCTGTCACCCAAGGTCTGCCACTCAGGGTCTGCCACCCAAGGTCTGCTACCCAGGGTCTGCTACCCAGGGTCTGCCACCCAAGGTCTGCCATTCAGGGTCTGCCACCCAAGGTCTGCCACTCAGGGTCTGCCACCCAAGGTCTGCCGCCCAGGGTCTGCCACCCAAGTCCTGTCACCCAAGGTCTGCCACCCAGGGTCTGCTATCCAGGGTCTGCCACCCAAGGTCTGCTCTGGTGTCCCCTCACCACTGGGGGTTTTGTTGTTTCATTTTGAATTAAGTGCCTTCAATTATACAGGACATTTTTTGATTTTCTTATCTCTACATGACAAGTATCACTGAGACTCCGGGAGTGGAAACTTTCCTGGTGTTGCATGCTAAAACAAATTTTTGAAAACAAATGTAAGATTGGGGTCACACGGCCATAGCGTAGCTGCGCTTGTATAATCACCGCAGACCCCAACTAATGACCCAGACTCCGATCCCCATAGTCGAGTGCAGCAGTGGTGATAGTCGTACATAAATCTATTGGCCCTCACTGAAACCTGGATCCAGGATTCTGACACTGTCTCCCCTGCTGCCATTTCCCATGGTGGCCTATAATATTCCCATTCCCCGAGACCCACAAACAGACCTGGTGGTGGAGTCGGCATACTCCTCTCCCCACAATGCACCTTCCAGGTCATCCCCCCAGCTCCATCACTCTCATTCCCTTCTTTTGAGGTCCACACCATCAGGCTCTTCCGTGCCCTCTCCCTCAGAGTAGCGGTCATATACCGGCCCCCAGGCTCACCCACCCACTTCCTGGACCATTTCTCTGCCTGGCAGCCGCACTTCATGTCCTCAGAACTACCAACCCTTATCCTGGGAGACTTCAACATCCCCATAAACAGCCCCACTTCTACATCTGCTTCCCAGCTTCTATCACTAACCACTTCGCTCGGCCTCTTGCAGCTCTCAACCTCTGAGACTCACAAGGACGGTAACACCCTTGACCTGGTCTTTGTCCAGCTGTGTTCAATCTCCTACCTAAATAACCCACCGCTTCCCCGCTCTGACCTAAACATTCTCTCCTTCATGCTCACAAATCCTCACCTACCCCAGCACACTCCTACCTACCATACATTCAGAAATCTACATGCCATTAACCCTCATACACTTTCAGACTCCGTACACTCATCACTGTCACCAATCTCCTCTTTTTCCTGTCCTGATCTGGCTGAACATCACTACAATGACACTCTTAGAAGCACCCTGGACCAAGTAGCGCCCCTCACCCTCAGAACCTCCAAACACAGAGTGAAACAGCCCTGACTCACATCGCAAACTCGATTTCTCCAGCGATGCTCTAGGAGTGCTGAACGCTTATGGAGGAAAACTGGCACACCAGAAGACTTCACACACTTCAAATTTATGTTAAGGACCTATAACTCTGCCCTTCACCTCACCAAACAGACCGACTTCACCACCCTGATCTCCTCACTATCCAACAACCCCAAGAAACTTTATGACACCTTTCACTCCCTCCTCAGGCCAAAATCACAAGCCCCTATCACAGACATTTGTGCTGATGACCTGGCCTCCCACTTTATAGAGAAAATAGACAATATCGGTCAGGAAATCCGCTCCCAATCACCAAGTTCAGTGACTCCCATCGCTCCCTACATCTCCCCTGGCTCACTCTCCACATTTGATCCCATCACAGAAGAAGTCTCCAGGCTCCTCTCTTCTTCGCGTCCGACTACATGCACTACCGACCTCATTCCCTCTCATCTCCTCCAGTCTCTCTCCCCAGTCGTCACTACTCACCTAGCTACAATCTTTAATCTCTCCCTCTCCTCAGGCATTTCCCGCCCTCCTTCATACACTCTATCATTACTCCGTTACTAAAGAAACCCACCCTCGACCAATCCTGCACAAATAACTACAGACCAGTCTCCAACCTCCCCTTTATCTCTAAACTCTTGGAGCGCCTGGTCTACTCTCGCCTTACCCGTTACCTCTCCATTCACTCCCTCCTAGACCCTTCACAGTCCGTCTTCCGCCCCCTACACTCGACAGAAACTGCACTCATCAAAGTGACCAATGACCTTCTGACAGCAAAATGTAACGGTGACCACTCTCTGCTCATTCTTCTCGACCTCTCTGCAGCTTTCGACACTGTTGACCACCCTCTCCTACTCTCTAGGCTCCAGTCACTAGGCATCAAGGACACTGCTCTCTCCTGGTTCTCCTCCTATCATTCTGACTGCTCCTTCAGTGTTCTGTTCTCTGGCTCCACTTTGTCTCCTCTTCCTCTCACTGTTGGGGTACCTCAGGGCTCAGTCCTTGGCCCCCTTCTCTTCTCCCTCTACACAGCCCCAATTGGACAGACCATCAGCAGATTTGGCTTTCAGTACCATCTTTATGCTGATGACACAGAACTATACACGTCATCCCCTGACCTTACCCCTGCTGTACTACAGAACGCCACTGACTGTCTATCTGCAGTCTCCAACATCATGTCCGCTCTCTATCTGAAACTCAACCTCTCCAAAACTGAACTTCTTCTGCTCCCGCCGTCTACTAACCTCCTTAAATCTGACATTTCCCTCTCCGTGGATGGCACCATAATAACACCCTGGCAGCAGGCACGCTGTCTGGGTGTTATGTTTGACTCCGATCTCTCCTTCACCTCCCATATACAATCTCTTGCCCGCTTGTGCCACTTACATCTAAAGAACATCTCTAGAATCCGCCCTTTTCTCACCATGGAAACAACAAAAACCCTCACTGTCGCCCTGATTCACTCCCGTCTGGACTACTGCAATGCTCTATTAATTGGCCTCCCCCTTTACTCGACTTTCCCCTCTCCAGTCCATCCTTAATGCAGCAGCCAGGGTTGTCCATCTAGCTAATCGTTACTCGGACGTGTCCGCTCTTCGCCAGTCGTTACACTGGCTACCCATTCATTACAGGATACAATTCAAACTACTTGCTCTCACCCACAAAGCTCTCCACAGTGCGGCACCCCCATACATCTCCTCCCTCATTTCGGTCTATCGGCCTAACAGACCGCTGCGCTCTGCAAATGACTTTCGACTAACCTCTGCACTAATCCGTACCTCCCACTCCCGACTCCAAGACTTCTCCCGTGCTGCGCCAATCTTCTGGAATGCTCTACCCCAAGAAATTAGAACCATCCACAATTTGCATAGTTTTAGGCGCTCCCTCAAAACTCATTTGTTCAGAGCGGCCTATCACGTTCCCTAATCAGTCATTTTATGTTTGTGTGTGTGTGTGTGTAGCCCATTCACTATCTCATCTACCCCACCCCCTGAAGATGGCTGGACCATCATTGTAAATACATCATTGTAAATACACACCTGTGCTTTGTATCTCCCCCACCTCATTGTGGATTGTAAGCTCTCACGAGCAGGGGCGTCTTATTGTGCTTTAATTATTGTATTGTTAACGTTGTTACTTATGACTGTTGTGTTTGAATCTGTTAAACTGTAAAGCGCTGCGGAATATGTTGGCGCTATATAAATAAAGATTATTATTATTATAGCCCCCCGGCCTCTGCAGACCAAACTGAGATACCCGGGGCGGTGTGCGCATAGTGTGCTAGTCTGGCCATGAGCTGCACGGGGGGCTGCGGAGGGCAGTGTGAACACAACCGTACAGGCGAGGGCAGTACACAGAACATCCACTCTGGTTACTTCATTCATTTTCCTTCTAGCTTTGGATCCAGGAGAATTCCCTCTTTCTGTGAGTTCTCTCCTGCCCCCACCATGTGTACCCGGCACCACAGCTGCTTGGTGTGACTGCGGCCTTATTCACACGTGTGCAGGTTCCGCTCCTGACCGGGTATACAAACACTGACGGAAATTCCTGACGTGTCAACAGAAACATTTGTGTGCAGCGAGCGCCCACTTGTGGTAGCTGCATGCAATCACAAACAGCTAAATTTGCGCACTGAATGTCTAGTAAAGTTGGAACCACAGCGCCCCCTGCTGGTAAATTATAAGTACAAGTTTATATCTGCCTATATTTTCTTGCCTACGTTTGAGGACTCAGAGCCGCTTCTCCGGCGCAGAGCGCAGCTCACAATGGCCGTACTGCGGGATGTCAGTATCCGTAACGGAAGTGAGAAGACCAACCTGTGCCACCTCAGCTTCACCCGCCTCCGGTGCCCTGATTGGTCCTTATGAGCCCCGCCTTTTCCTATCCTGGACACGTGGTGGGCGGAGCCAGCGACTGACCGCCTCGGCTGTGGCCGGTGACGTCACCGCCTGGTTTCTCTCCGGCATCCCTGATCTGGCTACGTCATCCGGAGACCGTCACCTTCCCGAGAGGCGTGCAGGTAACGTGCAGGGGCTGCCGGGCTGGGGGTCGGGCTGGTCACCCCGATACCAGGAAGTCACTGTGGTCACATGATGCAGCCAGCAGCGCACAGAGCTAGTGCTGGGATCGGGCAGTGGCTGCTATTACAGGCTGATCGGACCGATCACTCAGATTTCCTCACGATGATTGCAGTTTTGCAGATTGTAAAGTGACCAGGTTCTTAAAGGGGTTTTCCGGGAAGAAATGCTGCTTGTTCATTGGTTGTCCTAGTTGTAAGTAACACATTCCCTAGTCGCTCATCTCGCGCTGCCTGATCTGTGTTGACAGGCTGCAGTGGTGATGACACTACTTTAAACCATATGACCACTGCAGCCAATCACTGAGCGCAGCAGTAACGTGCCATCTATGTTGTCATTGCTGTTGAGCCCAGTGATTGGCTGCAGCGGTCACATGTGCTATAGTTGTGGCGTCACCGCTCCTCCCATGTAAATAATATTTGTGTGCAGGTGATGTGCATTCAGTATTGTGTATTATACACTGTAGTCTTCTGCAGCCAGCGGACCCCTAATCAGTAGGCTGGGGCCAGGTAATGGGGGCTGCTGCTATCAGTGTGTACGCTGGATTACAGTACAAAGACTCCTGAAGACCCTATTGTAGTCCGACCATTGGGGGTGAGACCACCGGCCAAATACAGGGCAACGATGCTAACAAGGGAGGATATATACATATATATGATGTATGCTGCGTATACTGCGGGGGGATGTATGCTGCGTATACTGCGGGGGGATGTATGCTGCGTATACTGCGGGGGGATGTATGCTGCGTATACTGCGGGGGGATGTATGCTGCGTATACTGCGGGGGGATGTATGCTGCGTATACTGCGGGGGGATGTATGCTGCGTATACTGCGGGGGGATGTATGCTGCGTATACTGCGGGGGGATGTATGCTGCGTATACTGCGGGGGGATGTATGCTGCGTATACTGCGGGGGGATGTATGCTGCGTATACTGCGGGGGGATGTATGCTGCGTATACTGCGGGGGGATGTATGCTGCGTATACTGCGGGGGGATGTATGCTGCGTATACTGCGGGGGGATGTATGCTGCGTATACTGCGGGGGGATGTATGCTGCGTATACTGCGGGGGGATGTATGCTGCGTATACTGCGGGGGGATGTATGCTGCGTATACTGCGGGGGGATGTATGCTGCGTATACTGCGGGGGGATGTATGCTGCGTATACTGCGGGGGGATGTATGCTGCGTATACTGCGGGGGGATGTATGCTGCGTATACTGCGGGGGGATGTATGCTGCGTATACTGCGGGGGGATGTATGCTGCGTATACTGCGGGGGGATGTATGCTGCGTATACTGCGGGGGGGATGTATGCTGCGTATACTGCGGGGGGATGTATGCTGCGTATACTGCGGGGGGGATGTATGCTGCGTATACTGCGGGGGGGATGTATGCTGCGTATACTGCGGGGGGGATGTATGCTGCGTATACTTCGGGGGGGATGTATGCTGCGTATACTGCGGGGGGATGTATGCTGCGTATACTGCGGGGGGATGTATGCTGCGTATACTGCGGGGGGATGTATGCTGCGTATACTGCGGGGGGATGTATGCTGCGTATACTGCGGGGGGGATGTATACTGCGGGGGGGATGTATGCTGCGTATACTGCGGGGGGGATGTATGCTGCGTATACTGCGGGGGGGATGTATGCTGCGTATACTGCGGGGGGGATGTATGCTGCGTATACTGCGGGGGGATGTATGCTGCGTATACTGCGGGGGGGATGTATGCTGCGTATACTGCGGGGGGTGTATACTGCGGGGGGTGTATGCTGCGTATAGTGCGGGGGGGGTGTAAGCTGTGTATACTGCGGGGGATGTATGCTGCGTATACTGCGGGGGGGATGTATGCTGCGTATACTGCGGGGGGGATGTATGCTGCGTATACTGCGGGGGGGATGTATGCTGCGTATACTGCGGGGGGATGTATGCTGCGTATACTGCGGGGGGGGATGTATGCTGCGTATACTGCGGGGGGGATGTATGCTGCGTATACTGCGGGGGGGATGTATGCTGCGTATACTGCGGGGGGATGTATGCTGCGTATACTGCGGGGGGATGTATGCTGCGTATACTGCGGGGGGTGTATGCTGCGTATACTGCGGGGGGATGTATGCTGCGGGGGGATGTATGCTGCGGGGGGATGTATGCTGCGGGGGGATGTATGCTGCGGGGGGATGTATGCTGCGTATACTGCGGGGGGTGTATACTGCGGGGGGATGTATGCTGCGGGGGGTGTATGCTGCGTATAGTGCGGGGGGGTGTAAGCTGTGTATACTGTGGGGGATGTATGCTGTGTATACTGCGGGGGATGTATGCTGCGTATACTGCGGGGGGGATGTATGCTGCGTATACTGCGGGGGGGATGTATGCTGCGTATACTGCGGGGGGGATGTATGCTGCGTATACTGCGGGGGGGATGTATGCTGCGTATACGGGGGGGGATGTATGCTGCGTATACTGCGGGGGGATGTATGCTGCGTATACTGCGGGGGGTGTATGCTGCGTATACTGCGGGGGGTGTATACTGCGGGGGGATGTATACTGCGGGGGGATGTATGCTGCGGGGGGATGTATGCTGCGGGGGGATGTATGCTGCGGGGGGATGTATGCTGCGGGGGGTGTATGCTGCGTATAGTGCGGGGGGGGTGTAAGCTGTGTATACTGCGGGGGGATGTAAGCTGTGTATACTGCGGGGGGATGTGTTATGATCCCTAGTGGCTGAGGATCACAAATAGACCAGCAAGTGATTAAACTAAGGACGAGCTCTAGGGAGATGGTAACTGGACTGATCGCAAATCTGAACCTATCCAACACAACTAGAGGTAGCCAGTGAACGTGCCTAAATAATTCCTAGACATCTCGAGCCAGCCTGAGGAACTAGCTACCCCTAAAGAGAAAGAAGGACCTCGCTTGCCTCCAGAGAAATAATCCCCAAAGATATAGAAGCCCCCAACAAATATTAACGGTGAAGTAAGAAGAAGGCACATACATAGGGATGAAATCAGATTCAGCAAAAGAGGCCCACTAGTACTAGAAAGCAGAAAATAGAGCAGGGGTCTATGCGATCAATAAAAAACCCTTACAAAATATCCATCCTGAGATTTCAAGAACCCACACACCAACTAACGGTGTGTGGGGAGAAACTCAGCCCACTAGAGCAACCAGCAAGCGAGGGAATTACATTTTAGCAAGCTGGAACAGAAAACATGATAAACACTGCTGATCAAAAAAAGAGCAAACAAAACTTAGCTTATCCTGGATGGACTGGGAGCAAGGTAGTCAGAAGGAATCTGAGTAGCACTGATTACATCGACAGCCGGCAACAAGTGGACGTAAAACAGAGCTATATAGGAACCTCCCAGAGGATAACGAACCAGCTGATAGCCAGAGACCAGCAGGATAACAGACAAAGCCACCAGGGGGAGCCCAAAGCAAAAGTCACACCAAACCACCAGTGACCACAAGAGGGAGCCTGAACACAGAGTTCACAACAGGGATGTATGCTGTGCATAGTGCGGGGGGGGGATGTATGCTGTGTATAGTGTGGGGGGGGATGTATGCTGTGTATAGTGCCGGGGGGATGTATGCTGTGTATAGTGCCGGGGGGGATGTATGCTGTGTATAGTGCCGGGGGGGGGGATGTATGCTGTGTATAGTGCCGGGGGGGGATGTATGCTGGGTATAGTGCGGGGGGGGGGGATGTATGCTGTGCATAGTGCGGGGGGGGGATGTATGCTGTGTATAGTGCGGGGGGGGATGTATGCTGTGTATAGTGCCGGGGGGATGTATGCTGTGTATAGTGCCGGGGGGGATGTATGCTGTGTATAGTGCCGGGGGGGATGTATGCTGTGTATAGTGCCGGGGGGGGGATGTATGCTGTGTATAGTGCCGGGGGGGGGGATGTATGCTGTGCATAGTGCGGGGGGGGGGATGTATGCTGTGCATAGTGCGGGGGGGGATGTATGCTGTGTATAGTGCGGGGGGGGATGTATGCTGTGTATAGTGCGGGGGGGATGTATGCAGTGTATAGTGCAGGGGGATGTATGCTGTGTATAGTGCGGGGGGGATGTATGCTGTGTATAGTGAGGGGGGGATTTGTATGCTGTGTATAGTGCGGGGGGGGAATTTGTATGCTGTGTATAGTGCGGGGGGGGGAATTTGTATGCTGTGTATAGTGCGGGGGGGGATGTATGCTGTGTATAGTGCGGGGGGGGATGTATGCTGTGTATAGTGCGGGGGGGGGATGTATGCTGTGTATAGTGCGGGGGGGGATGTATGCTGTGTATAGTGTGGGGGGGATGTATGCTGTGTATAGTGCGGGGGGGATGTATGCTGTGTATAGTGCGGGGGGATGTATGCTGTGTATAGTGCGGGGGGGATGTATGCTGTGTATAGTACGGGGGGGATGTATGCTGTGTATAGTACGGGGGGGATGTATGCTGTGTATAGTGCCGGGGGGATGTATGCTGTGTATAGTGCGGGGGGGGGGGGGGAATGTATGCTGCGTATAGTGCGGGGTGATGTATGCTGTGTATACTGCGGGGGATGTATGCTGTGTATAGTATGGGGGGGATGTATGCTGTGTATAGTGCGGGGGGGATGTATGCTGTGTATACTGCGGGGGGGATGTATGCTGTGTATACTGCGGGGGATGTACGCTGTGTATAGTGCGGGGGGGATGTGCGCTCCGTGTGCTGGTGGGGAGATGCGCGCTGCGTGTACATGTGGGGGGGGAAACAATTTCCAAAAAATAATGTTAGAATTGCTTTCTTTTTTTTCTCAGTTTCACCTCACGTGGATTTTTTACCCTTTTTTTCCCAGTTAACTTTGTGGTAAAAAGAATGGTGTAGTTCAGAATTACCACTCATCCCGCAAAAAACAAGCCCTCATGTCTATGTGGAGAGAAAAATAAAAAAGTCATGACTCTTGGAAGAAGGGGGGAAATGAAAGTGAGAAAGTGAAAATTAGCTCCGATCGCTGATGTTTACCCAATAAAATGTCGCTGTCAGTCATGGGGAGTCGATGGGTTACCATGGCAGTAGGGAGCCTATTGAAGGCCCCATGGCTGCCATCTTAATCCTGGGCTTCAGGGCATTTTGTCAGTTGTGGCACGCTGGAAAAGTCCAATGTATCTAAATATACATTATCTAAACAGTAGAGTAAATGCTGAGAAGAATAAAGCTTGAAGCGGTAGAACTGCCGTTTCTTAGTCATCAAAATCCTTTACCTCAGAAATCCCTAAAAAGCGATAACAAAATGGTATCAATAAAAGCTACTGCTGCAACGACACAAAAAAGTCAAATCAAAGCTCTCACAAGATAGCGACAAACAAAAATATGTACTTTTTTTTCTTACAAAGATCAGAATTTTTTTTAAATCACTAAAATATAAAAAGTTGTCCTTCATAAATCAAATCCTCATATGGCTATGCTAGCTTAAAAAAAAAAAAAAAAAAAAAAAAAAAAGCTCTTGGAAGAAAGGGAGGAAAAATGAAAACACAAAAACAAAAAATTGGCTGGTTCTTGAAAGTGTTGTCATCCATGAATAAATCTGGTAGACAGCAATTCTGCCTCAAATATTCCATAATTCAGTAGAATTTTTCTGTAATTAGTAAATCTGCCCTGTTCAGTTTTTGCTCAGCTGGTAGATGGTGGCCCTCGGTAAGGTATTTTTTTCTCTGATGGTGATTTTCCATTTCATCCAGTAGAAGTAACCGGAGCATTGTCTATATGCAGACATGATGGGCATTTGCTTGCGGGACAAGTTTTTATATGTTTTCTGTAGCAGGTGTACATGAGACGTCACCTGTCACACACAGTATTCCCATCTTTGACTTTATATACCATAAATATCTAATTGGTGCGGTTCCACATTTGTGGAGAATATGAATCTTGCACTCATGAGAAGAGGACACAAGACAGCCATACATTTATTTTTGCTCACTTTTATATAGCGCCATTAATTCCACAGCGCTTTACAGACACTATCGTCACTGTCCCTATTGGGGCTCACAATCTAAATTCCCTATCATTATGTTTTTCGAGTGTGGGAGGAAACCGGAGTACCTGGACGAAGTTTGTGCCTTTCTTTTCTGAAGGTCCACAACTTCCATATACTACAATGGTCAGATCCTCCAGTATAAGAATGGTAAATCTCAGTACCCGCTCTTCACGATTCTTCTCTTACATGGAAGATCCTTGTGCGTAGCCACTAGAGGGCGCTCACATGTTTTCCAATCCCTGCATTGGAATGTATGCTAGGTGCAGAGGAGTGTGAGGGAGCGTCCAGAACTCAGCTCTCTGTATCAGAAGGATGAAGCTGTCTTGACAGTTGGGTCCTTCTAATCCATCAGGATACAGACAAACCCTACATCTAGGTGTGGATCCGTGCCAGTATGGCCGGGTGTACTCCGAGCAGCATTGTCTAACCTTGCACTCATGTGTTGGCTTTAATGCGGGCATTCTGGCTAACTCTTTTTCACACTTGGCCAGGGCAAAGGTTCATTGACTCCACTAGTATCTAGTAATGGATACCCTGAAAGTTTATGTGACACTGTTGATGAACTGTATATTTTTCAGGATGCATTTGGAAGCCGTGCTGAGATCATCGGCCCGCCATGCCAGGCCTGCCGGACTCACACTCGAGTATGGCACCGCAGGATTTCGGACCAAAGCAGAACATCTGGAACATGTTATGTACCGCATGGGCTTACTAGCTGTGCTAAGGTCAAAGAAGACCAAGGCTGTTATTGGAGTTATGGTCACTGCCTCTCACAACCCTGAGGTTAGTGGAAATGGCTTATGTTTTGTTTTCTGACATCATGGTGTACCCGATGACATCACTGAACCGTTCTTACCTAGGAAGATAATGGGGTAAAGCTAGTGGATCCTATGGGAGAAATGCTTGTTCAGGAATGGGAGTCGTATGCTACTAACCTGGCGAATGCTGAGGAGCACGAATTACAGACGGTGCTGACGAACATAATCAAGCAGGAGTCCATCAGCATGCAGGACGCGTCGTGTGTAGCCATCGGAAGAGATACACGGTAAGCACAGTGAAGGTCTCTGGCTCGGCTCAGTCCACACTTGCTCTGTGGTTTCCAATACATCCGGATACCAATACACTTAACTGGATCTGCCGCTTCCCGTATGGTGGCAGAAGGTTGCACATCTCCACCCAGAGGTAGGAGCGACCTAGCGGTGTCGAGTCACTGGGACTTGCTTCATTTGGTATTTAATAAGCTACAATATTTTTTTTATGTGGGATTTGTATGGAAAAGCTCTCAGTATAATATTGCCCTAATAGTAAAGTCCCATGTACCTACATGGTTGTCTCATTACAGTCCGGCAAATGATGGGGCTCTAATATGGGCATGTCTATGAGGACTAACATGTCCTTCTTCTTTTTTTTTTTGCAAAACCAGTATTGTGACTATTTTGTCACATTGTTATAAATTACTAGTAGATAGCCTGACCTAGGGCGGTGACTGTAATAGATCGGCTTAAGGGCAGAGTTCTTGTGCCAGAAGCACTTAGCGACTTTTGACGTTTTCCCTCCAGTTTGAATCAGCTATGTGAAAATGGAGAGGGATGGGGCATGGCCACGCACGGCCATAAAATCAATCAAAAGTGATGGCTGTTGTACGTCAGAAATGCTACTCAAGTCCTTGACTGAAGGAGCATTTCTGGCACAATGCACGGAGGCACACGGCACTTGGGAAAGATGCCGAATTCAATAAGTGGCGCGCTCCCATTAATGCCTCCTACTCCTGTAAGACCGGTGCAGCGCGATTGTGCGCTATGCTGTTCTTCATGAATGTCTATGTCTCTATTTGCAGGCCTAGCAGTGACCGCCTTTCCCTTGCAGTTGTGGATGGAATTTCTGCTCTTGAATCCAAATACCAAGGTACGTAAAATGCTGACCGGTGTTATATGCTACATATTTCTCAGCGTCTGGTAGAATTATTATCAGATATTCTGGAGACAAGACTCGTCAACTGACCACTTATTACATTGTCTAATTATCGGAGGACATTCCCATGAGTTTCTCCACTTATTACGTGTTTAGCTACATGCATTGTTTTCAGTGTTTTTGAGTGCTATTTTTTACATGTGTTTTTTAATCATGCTCACGACGCTGTTTTTGTTTTTTACCTCCTCTTGGCACATAATCTTTTAAATAAATCTAAATAAACCAGCGCTTCCACCTGAAAAATAGATTAAAAGATTGATTTATGCAGATTTCTGTACAATCTGCCTTCATGTTACAGTACGGAGTATAAATGTGATCAGCGCTAATATGTCTGAAGTAGTGATTACAAGCTGTGATCAGACCTGTATAGATGAGGGCCGCTGGACACGTGATGGCTAACAGGTAGCCATTAGGGAAAGTCTTTGTATAGACTGCATGTCCTGAAGTTCCGTGCTGCTCGTCACAAAATGTTCAAATATACACAGGCATTTTTTTTTATTTAAACATTTTCCTAGTTTTCAATACTTTCTGGTATTTGGCTTTGACAAACCTTTGATACGGCCATGTGAGGATTATTTGCGTTTTATACCTGCGGGATTTCTGCATCTAATGCAATTTTATGGGGAAAGTCTGCACATAAAACTCAGCATACCCGCAAGAGAAATTTACATGTTGTGGATTTGAAACACGCACCAGAGGTCAGTTTATGCTGTATTAAAAAAAAAAGCACAGATTTCTATAAATCCCATCTACTTCTTTGGAATTGTAAGACTCATCATGGGAACTTAAAGGGAACCTGTCACCCTGTTTTTTGAAGATGAGCTAAAAATAGCGTTAAATAGGGGCAGAGCTGGGCGTTACATTAGTGCCTTTATTACCCACCTATGCTGCTGAAATACCTTTGTAAAGTCGCCGTTTTGTGCTGTCACTCACGCTGGTCTGGTCCTATGGGCGTGGTGACAGCGCTGTTTCTACCCCAGATCAGGCTCATCATTCCGTTGGTGGCGTAGTGGTGTGCGCATGTCCAACAGAGAATATCCACTGCCTAGGTGATGAAAAAGAGCGCGATCTGCGCTATTCAGCCGTTTACCGGTGGGCGCGGCCATCTTTCCTGTGGCCGCGCGTGCGCAGATGGAGCGCTCTGCTGCCCGGGACTTCAGGAAAATGGCCGCGGGATTCCGCGCGTGCGCAGATGGAGATCGCGGCGGCCATTTTCCTGAAGCCCCGGGCAGCAGAGCGCTCCATCTGCGCACGCGCGGCCACAGAAAGATGGCCGCGCCCACCGGTAAACGGCTGAATAGCGCAGATCGCGCTGTTTTACATCTCCTGGGCAGTGGATATTCTCTGTTGGATATGCGCACACCACTACGCCACCAACGTAATGATGAGCAGGATTCTGGGGGAGAAACAGCGCTGTCACCACGCCCATAGGACCAGACCAGCGTGAGTGACAGCAGAAAACGGCGACTTTACAAAGGTATTTCAGCAGCATAGGTGGGTAATAAAGGCACACAAAGACACTAATGCAACGCCCAGCTCTGCCCCTATTTAACGCTATTTTTAGCTCATCTTCAAAAAACGGGGTGACAGGTTCCCTTTAAAGGAGTATTCCCATCTCCAAGATCCTATCCCAATATGTAGTAGGTATAATAATAATATTGGCAAATACCTCCAATTAGAAATGTAGTATAGTTTTTCTGATTCTCTATGTCTCTTTCCTCATGTGCAGGTATTGCAGGACCTTGGGTATCTATGGTTATAACCATTGATACAGTGACAGTTAGTTGTTAGTGGTCGTAACCATGGATACTCTAAGGTCCAGCAATGCCTGCGCATGAGGAAAGAGACGTAGACAATCAGAAGAACTATACTACGTTTCTAATTGGAGGCGTTTACTAATATTATTATTATTATACCTTCTAAATATTGGGATAGGATTTTGGGGATGGGAAAACCCCTTTAGCCTAAAGGTTAGGCTATGTGCACACGTAGGTTCGGGTCCCTGTGGGTTCTCCCCCAGCGGATTTGATAAATCTGCAGGGCAAAACCGCAGCGGTTATCCCTGCAGATTTATCACGTTTTGTCTTGCAGTTTCCGCTGCGGGCTTTGGTTTTACTATTGATGCTGCATATGCAGCATCAATAGTAATGTTAAAAATGTTAAATGTTAAAAATAAAAAAAAAATACTCACCCCCTCTGACGTCCCGATCTCCTCGGCGCTGCACGCGGCGGTCCGTTTCCAAAGATGCTGTGCGAGCAGGACCTTCGTGACGTCACGGTCATGTGACCGCGGCGTCATCACGGTCATGTGACCGCGACGTCACCGCAGGTCCTGCTCGCACAGCAAACCTGAGACCGGACGGCCGCGTGCAGCGCTGAGAGGTGAGTATATCATTATTTTTTATTTTTATTCTTTTTTTTTTACCACAAATGTGTTTCCCAGGGCCTGGAGGAGAGTCTCCTCTCCTCCACCCCGGGTACCACCCGCACATTAGCCGCTTACTTCCCGCATTGTGGACACAGCCCCATGCGGGAAGTAAGCGGATCAATGCATTTCTATGTGTGCAGAATCGCTGCGATTCTGCACAAAGAAGTGACATGCTGCGGGTTGTAAACCGCTGCGTTTCTGCGCGTTTTTTCCCGCAGCATGTGCACAGCGGTTTGCGGTTTCTATACGGTTTACATGCAGCATCAAAATCGCAGCGGATCCGCGGTAAAACCCGCAAAGTGTGAACATGGCCTAAGAGATGTAGTGACTGAGGGTTCAGTACTAAATGTTCATGGCCTAGAGGAAGAAAAGCGAGGTGGGGCAATTTCTCCTGCAAGTAAAAGGCATAGCTGTAGATGGGAAAGCTATGTAGTGTGCTAAAATGATAGGAAGGAGGGTTCAGGTGACTCCTATTTATGCTTTACTATTTGCCGGACACACTTTCAAGATTTGCTATGGATAACTTGTTACATTAGTGTGAAGGCTAATACAGGTTGTTGACAAATCCGTGTAGTCACATCAAACTGCATACTGGCTGAGAGACCAGTTCTGGGAAAGGAAGGCATTGGACAATGGCTTGAACAGTGCATCCTGGGAAGTGGTAAAGGAGGTTCCTGCACCTGTAGTGCTGGCAGAATGCTGAAGAAGAGGAAGCTCTCACTCAAGAAGTGTGGATGGCAAGTTGCTGAGCATGAGAAATAACAGTTCCTGGACATATTAGACTGGTATATAAACCAAAAGCAGTTCTAACTTGTAGGGTGTAAGGTAAGGAAGATACTGCTTTCCATAGGTTTTGGATGGAAGAACAGTTAAGCGTTAAAGCGCAGCTCTGTTATTGTGAGGGACCTAATGAACATTTACAATGCACCACTGGATTTTTGCAGCACTCAGTGCTATTAATGTTGTGTTTGCAGATTATGGCCTGGTGACCACACCACAGCTACACTACATTGTGTGCTGCCGCAATACAGATGGAAGATACGGGGAGCCGACTGTTGAAGGATACTACCAAAAACTGTCCAAAGCGTTTATTGAGTTAGTCAAACAGGTGCCACAAACCATTCATCAGAACTTTATATTAAGAATACAATTTACAGAAATGCTGACGTATAGCCTCTAATGAAATAACATATTTTTGTCTCTCATTAGTCTCCTGACTGTGAATCAGAAAAGAAGTGCTTGAGCATAGATGGGGCCAATGGCATCGGTGCCTTGAAGATAAAGGAGATTGAGCCGCATCTTCAGTCCATGCTTCCCCTACAGCTGTTCAATGATGGCTCCAATGGGAGATTAAACCACATGTGCGGAGCAGACTATGTGAAGGTTCAGCAAAAACTTCCCGAAGGTAAATGTGATCTTGAGTAAAGATGGGCGGAGCAGTTAAAAAACAAACAAATTTTGGGTACCAGAACAGTACCCGGACTCCATTCACTTGAATGTGGTGCCCGAACATCAGTGTTTGCCACACTGTGATGTCCATGGCAGCGCAGGAACCAGAGATTATGATCAGTGGTAAAATTATTACCGCCGGTCAGGCAGCTGTGGTTCCCACTCTGTCAAATGACAGCGTGAGCCCGCAGCTGTGATCGGAGGTAAAAAGTTTAACTCCGGTCACTGACGTCAGCTGATGGGACACTACTGCTTCCATCAGCCTAGCCTGCTGCTGCTAATAACAGTGAGAGCAGGCAGCGGCTGATGGGAGTATTCATCAGCCTGCATTCTAAATAAAAAATTTAAAGAAAAAAAAAAGTGGGTTCCCCTGTATTTTTGATAACCAGCCTTGCTAAAGCAGACAGCTGGGGGCTGGTATTCTCAAGCTTGTAAGGGGCCATGGATATTGGCTTTCACCCCCACCCCATTCTAAAAATAGCAGCCCACAGCCGTTGGTGCTTTGCCCAGCTCTTCCCACTTGCCTTGTAGCGGTGGCAAGTGGGGTTCATATTTGTGGGGTTGATGTCACCTTTCTATTGTCAGGTGACATCAAGCCCACGGGTTAGTAATGGAGAGGTGTCTATAAGACACCTCTCGAGTACTACTCATATAGTTGTATGGTAAATAATGACACAGCCCGAATAAAGTCCTTTAATTGAAAGAATGACACAGACTCCTTTAATGATTCTAAATTAAACCATACATCATCGCCCATTCCATTGACGCCATAGTCTCCTGTAATAAAACAAAACTAAAAACCACAACCATATCCTTCACCTGTCCGTCGTTTTGTCCCACGCCGTAATCCATGTCTGGGGATAAACAGTTATCAACCCAGACGGTGCCATGTTGCGACTGTCCAGGATGAGAACCACTGGGAGAATGCACTGCTGTGAGCGCAGCATCAGTCGCTAGCGACGACTTAATTGAGGTTACCACTGGTCACTGAGGCTGCTTTCCCAGCCGGACCCCTGAACTGCGGAGACCTCAGTGAGATGCTCGCAAGCACAGTGAGAAAGTCTTAACTGTACAGCGGTAAGCTCAGAAAGTTCACCGCAGTTCACTGTGAGAAATTTCTCCCAATGAACTGCGGTGAACTCACGTCTGCACCGTGATGCTTTTTCTCATTGTGCCCGAACAGTAGGTCTTTGGTACGGACGCCGAACTTTACTGTTCTGGTTTGCCCATCTCTAGTCTTGAGATAACATGACGTCCTCTGGGTTTCCTTCAAACACTTTGTTGTGGGGGGCTTGAGATTGAGGTGTCCCTAAACTTTACCGGACACCCGAATGACCAATCTGTCAAATTATGTATCAATATATTTCACAATATTGCATAAATGGACAGAGTGGAAAACTCTGCAGTGGCATTATCTCTTCATTCGAGATGAGACTATGAAAATTCATCTTTTACACATTTCCTATTGTAGAACCTTCTATTCAGCGTGGCGGTGTCGTACAGGTACAGCATTCATCTACTTCAGAAACTGATATTTGGGGACTTCTCAGCAAATCAAATCAACCAGCAGAGTGCTTATAATTGGTATCTACAAGTAGTAGGAACTTTACGGCACCGACTAATAAGGAGGACATTTTTCTCTTTATTACATTTATTTAAAAACTGTGAGGACCGCTTAGATACACAACAAGTAGGTGGCCCATAGCCCTTGCACGCTATGCTATCTTATTCTATGAATAAGGGAAATTTTTACTCATCATGACAGGAGATTGTTGAAACCTACATTACACGTGTCACATATTTTGTGAACTTGCTGTTTATATTTGCCCTGAATATTAGTGGTGTTTGTATGGCCCACATATGGCATCCTGTAGGATAAGCTGTATATCGTTCTTGCCAAGTACACTTGCTTCTCACCAGCACCTTGAGTCTGAGTTTCTCTTTTTCCTCTTCCTGTGTCTGCAGGTATTGATGTGAGGCCCGGAGAGCGATGCTGTTCATTTGATGGTGATGCTGACCGCATTGTTTACTACTACAAGGACAGCGAGGATCGCTTCCACCTTCTAGATGGGGATAAGATTGCCACACTGATCAGCACTTTTATCAAAGAACTCTTAGTAAAGGTGACTTAGTCCGTATCATATGTGAAAGACGGGCGCACTTAGACCCCTGTTCATCAAGATTTTTATGCCAGGATTCTGGTGTAAATGGCTTTGAAAAATCACAAACTTTGTGCACCACACACAGTTGTACAAAAATGTTGCATTTTTATGCTACGGTAGTCTCACCTGGCTCCGTCAAAATGGGTGGAGCTTGGACTGAACACCTCTTAATGAATCAGGCACCTCTGATTCCAGCATTCTCCTTCTTCAAGACCTTCATGAACGTCCTTCTTTATGAATCAGGCATTAAAGGAGTTGTCCACTACTAGGACAACCCCTTAATGATTTAATTGTTTGGACCTAATGAAATAAAAAAGCCTATACTCACTTCCACGGTCCTCGCCTTCTGTTGAGCTGAACATAGTTACATAGTTACATAGTTATTAAGGTTGAAGGAAGACTGTAAGTCCATCTAGTTCAACCCATAGCCTAACCTAACATGCCCTAACATGTTGATCCAGGGGAAGGCAAAAAAACCCCATGTGGCAAAGAGTAACTCCACCATGGGGAAAAAAATTCCTTCCCGACTCCACATACGGCAATCAGACTAGTTCCCTGGATCAACGCCTTGTCAAGGAATCTAATATTTATACCCTGTAATATTATACTTTTCCAGAAAGGTATCCAGTCCCCTCTTAAATTGAAGCAATGAGTCACTCATCACAACATCATACGGCAGAGAGTTCCATAGTCTCACTGCTCTTACAGTAAAGAATCCGCGTCTGTTATTATGCTTAAACCTTCTTTCCTCCAGACGTAGAGGATGCCCCCTTGTCCCTGTCTCAGGTCTATGATTAAAAAGATCATCAGAAAGGTCTTTGTACTGTCCCCTCATATATTTATACATTAAAATAAGATCACCCCTTAGTCTTCGTTTTTCCAAACTAAATAGCCCCAAGTGTAATAACCTATCTTGGTATGGCAGACCCCCCAGTCCTCTAATAACCTTGGTCGCTCTTCTCTGCACCCGCTCCAGTTCAGCTATGTCTTTCTTATACACCGGAGACCAGAACTGTGCACAGTATTCTAAGTGTGGTCGAACTAGTGACTTGTATAGAGGTAAAATTATGTTCTCCTCATGAGCATCTATGCCTCTTTTAATACATCCCATTATTTTATTTGCCTTTGTAGCAGCTGCCTGACACTGGCCACTGAATATGAGTTTGTCATCCACCCATACACCCAGGTCTTTTTCATTGACGGTTTTGCCCAGAGTTTTAGAATTAAGCACATAGTTATACATCTTATTACTTCTACCCAAGTGCATGACCTTACATTTATCCCCATTAATGCTCATTTGCCATTTATCAGCCCAAGCTTCTAGTTTACATAAATCATCCTGTAATATAAAATTGTCCTCCCCTGTATTGATTACCCTGCAGAGTTTAGTGTCATCTGCAAATATTGAAATTCTACTCTGAATGCCCCCTACAAGGTCATTAATAAATATGTTAAAAAGAAGAGGGCCCAATACTGACCCCTGTGGTACCCCACTGCTAACCGTGACCCAGTCCGAGTGTGCTCCATTAATAACCACCCTTTGTTTCCTATCCCTGAGCCAGCTCTCAACCCACTTACACATATTTTCCCCTATCCCCATTACTCTCATTTTATGTAACAACCTTTTGTGTGGCACCGTATCAAAAGCTTTGGAAAAGTCCATATATACTACGTCCACTGGGTTCCCTTGGTCCAGTCCGGAACTTACCTCTTCATAGAAGCTGATCAAATTAGTCTGACATGAACGGCCCCTAGTAAACCCATGCTGATACTGGATCATGAGGTTATTCCTCTTCAGATACTCCAGTATAGCATCCCTTAGAATGCCCTCCAGGATTTTACCCACAGTAGAGGTTAAGCTTACTGGCCTATAATTACCGAGTTCAGTTTTTGCCCCTTTTTTGAATATTGGCACCACATTTGCTATACGCCAGTCCTGTGGTACAGACCCTGTTATTATGGAGTCTTTAAAGATTAAAAATAATGGTCTATCAATGACTGTACTTAGTTCCTGCAGTACTCGGGGATGTATCCCATCCGGGCCCGGAGATTTGTCAATTTTAGTTATTTTTAGCCGCCGCTGTACTTCCTGCTGGGTTAAGCAGGTGACATTTAATGGGGAATTTTTATCACTAGTCATATTGGCTGCCATGGGATTTTCTTTTGTAAATACTGATGAAAAAAAGTCATTTAGCATATTGGCTTTTTCCTCATCCTCATCCACCATTTCACCCAGACTATTTTTAAGGGGGCCAACACTGTCATTTTTTAGTTTCTTACTATTTATATAGTTAAAGAATATTTTGGGATTATTTTTACGCTCTCTGGCAATGAGTCTCTCTGTCTCAATCTTTGCTGCCTTGATTTGCTTTTTACAGAATTTATTTAATTTTCTGTATTTATGTAATGCCTCCTCACTACCTACTTCCTTTAATTCTCTAAATGCTTTCTTTTTGTCCCTTATTGCGCCCCTTACAGCTCTATTTAGCCATATTGGTTTCCTCCTATTTCTAGTATGTTTATTCCCATACGGTATATACTGTGCACAGGTCCTATCCAGGATGCTAATAAATGTCTCCCATTTTCTTTGTGTATTTTTGTGTCTCAGGATATCGTCCCAGTTAATTGCACCAAGATCCTCTCTCATCCGTTGGAAATTTGCCCTCCTGAAGTTTAGTGTCCTTGTCACCCCCCTACTACCCATCTTATTAAAGGTTACATGAAAACTTATTATTTTGTGATCACTATTCCCCAAGTGACCCCCAACCCTTATATTTGCTATGCGGTCTGGCCTGTTGGTTAATATTAGGTCTAGCAGTGCCCCCCTCCTTGTTGGGTCCTGAACCAGTTGTGAAAGGTAATTGTCTCTCATAGTTGTCAAAAATCGATTACCTTTACTGGAACTGCAGGTTTCTGTTCCCCAATCTATTTCAGGGTAGTTGAAGTCCCCCATAATAATGACTTCTCCTTGAGTCGCAGCTTCATCTATTTGCTTTACGAGGATATTCTCCATTGCTTCCATTAGTTTTGGAGATTTATAACAAACCCCTATCAGTAATTTATTATTTTTTCCCCCTCCCCTTATCTCCACCCACAGGGACTCTACATTTTCATTAAATTCACCTATATTATCACGCAGGATGGGTTTTAAGGAAGATTTTACATATAGACACACCCCACCCCCTCGCTTATCTGTACGGTCATTTCTGAACAGGCTATAGCCCTGCAAGTTAACAGCCCAGTCATGGCTCTCATCCAGCCACGTCTCAGATATCCCCACCATGTCATAATTATGCTCCAACAACATTAGTTCTAATTCGTCCATTTTGTTGGCGTGGCTTCTGGCATTAGTATACATGCACTTGATGTTACTCTCTGTACCTCTATTCTTTCTTAAATTATTAACTGTTCTAACCCCACCCCCCATGCCACCGCCACCCCCAACTTCCTTATTTGTGCCCAGGTCTCTATCTACACTATCTTCCCCTCCTATAAAATGAATACCCTCCCCCCCAATCCCTAGTTTAAACACTCCTCCAACCTTCTAACCATTTTCTCCCCCAGCACAGCTGCACCTTCCCCATTGAGGTGCAGCCCGTCCCTAGCGTAGAGCCTGTAGCCAACTGAGAAGTCGGCCCAGTTCTGCAGGAACCCAAACCCCTCCTTCCTACACCAGTTCTTGAGCCACTTATTAACCTCCCTAATCTCCCGTTGCCTCTCTGGCGTGGCACGTGGTACAGGCAGTATTTCGGAAAATACCACGTTGGAGGTCCTTGCTTTCAGCTTGCAGCCTAATTCCCTGAAATCATCTTTAAGGACCTTCCACCTACCTCTAACTTTGTCATTTGTGCCAATGTGCACCATGACCGCTGGGTCCTCACCAGCCCCTCCCAGTAATCTGTCCACCCGATCAGCGATGTGTCGGACTCGAGCGCCAGGTAGGCAGCACACCGTCCGACGATCCCTGTCTTTGTAGAAAACAACCTCAGCTACTATCTGTATCACTGTGGTGTTCCTATTAAAAGACTCTTCACATTCATAATGCAAATATACAAATTGAGTGCGGTTGTTTTCTTCAATTTTTGAATGGTCTGGATTTCTCCAAGTTCAACCAGCACCTTCCTCATTTAATTCAGAGTGCACGTCATTTCTTCTATATTGATCCCTGTCTTTGTGACAGATTGCCCTATCTGTTCCCCTAATAATTGAGTCCCCCACTACCAGCACCTGTCTGGCCTGCCCTGCTCTCCTTTTTCCCTCCTTACTGGAGCAGTCACTCCTCCGGCTTTCAGAGGACATGCCTGGCTGCAGCAGTGCTACCCCTGTACTGGCACCCCCCTCATCTGCCAACTTAGCAAACTTATTGGGGTGTGCCAGATCAGGACTAGCCTCCCTGGCACTCTTCCCTCTACCCCGCCTTCTATCTGTCACCCAGCTAACTGCCACACTGTCCTGCAGCTCCATCCTACCATCCCCCTCCTCATCTATCCCATTGAGCGTCTGCTCTGTGAGCAGAAGACTCCTCTCCATATTGTCTATGGATCTCAGTGTTGCCAGCTGCACATTTAGATCCAGTATCTGGGTTTCCAAATGCACAATGTGCTCACATCTCGCACAGCAGTATGCACCCTCGACCGGCTGGTCAAGGACTGCATACATGTGGCAAGATGTACACTGGATGGCATTAACAATTGTGGAGCACATTTCCTAATGGGGATTGCACCACACAGAAACGTTAATTAAAAATAAATACAAAGTATTAATTAAACCAAAAAACAAAAACAAAAACAAAAAAAAACAGAAGCAATTCCTCCCTTGGAAACTCCCTGATTCCAAAGTCACTGAATCACAAGTCACACACTTACCGCCGTTCACACTTACGCTCAGGTCACACTCAGCTCGCTCACACTCGCTGTGCTGAAGATTTATAGATTTTTTTTTTCTCTCTATCTCCCCTCAACAGCAATCCACCTTGCTGTTCAGATGCACTTCCAAAAAGGAGGAACATGGAGGAAGTCAGGGCTGTTGCTGCTCTCTCACTTCCTCTACATGTTCAATTGGACAGAAGGTGGGGACAGTGACGCCAGCGCTGATTGGGAGCAGGGTTCACGTGTCATAACAACCATACGGGAGCCTCGGGGAGAGCGAATGCCGACACCACTGGAACGGTGCTGGCACGGGAGGAGAGTATAGGCTTTTTTATCTTATCGCGGCCAAACCTGAGGTATGACAAGGAGTTGTCCAAGTAGTGGACAACATCTTTTCCAAAAGTAACACATACGGTGTGACATTTTGAGCAAAATTTGTAGTTTTCAGGTCAAACCTTTTAAATAAGCGTTAAAAATTATGTATTTTTTTACAGCTCATTTAAAAGGATTGTCTGGTCTGAGAAGTAAATTCTGCAGTCGCTCTGTGACTTCAGACTGTTGAATCTTAACTGTGCAGTGTGCTGCGCACTCATGATTCTACTGTATTCCCTATGTGGATGGACAGTCACGTGGGTGTCCGTATATGCAATTTGCACATGTGCTGACTAGACTTTCCTCTGCTGGAACATTGAGAAGTGGAGGAGAATCTAGTTGGCACATGACCATCCACCCGCACATGAAATCGTGACAGTGTGTTCATTGCACACTGTCATGATTTGGCAGTCTGCAGACTTTTCTTCTTAGACTGGTTAAGCTTAGGGTTAGGGTTTTTTCAAAACTTGAAAAAAAAATTATGATGACTAGTGTTGAGTGCAAGTGCTCGCTGCTTGAGTTTGCATTGGGTGCTCGGGTAGACACTGAGTATCGCGGGTGCTCCAGCGACATGCTTGAGTCTCTGCCCCGCATGTGTCGCAGCTGTTAGCCAAAACGTACACGGCAATCCTCGCATGTTTTTTGGATGTCGAACACAAGTGGGACAGGGACTCGAGCATGTCACTTGAGCACTCACAATATTCGGTGCATACCTGATGCTGTCTCCAGTTGCGAACACTTGCTCAACACTAATGATATATTCAATATGACCAGTTTGGATGATAACACAATATCAGGCTGTCAACTTGTCAACTATCCTTGAGGAGATCATCCCCCACCACGAGGCAGCAGCACCTGATATCATCAGGTGTTCATAAGGGTTGTGCCTGCTCACAACCAGCGCAGGTGAGCATCTTCCTTTTACTTTCCTTTGTAGTTAAAAGGGTATCACCCGATGGTCTTGTGCGCTTTTTGTTCTACCACAGCTTTCATACTATATTCAATATGACGATCTAATGTTATCCTAATGTTATCAAATTCTGTGTTGTACCTGTGGGTTCAAAATGCTCACTATACCCCTGGATAAAATCCTTGAGGTGTGTAAGTTCCAAAATGGGGTCAGTTGTGGGGGGTTTCTGCTGTTTGGGCACCTTAGGGGCTTTGCAAATGTGACATGGTGCCTGCCATCTTTCAGCCAAATTTGTGTTCCAAAATTCAAATATTGCTCCTTCCGTTCCGAGCCCTGCCATTTGTTCCAAAATCACTTCACCTGTGATGTGGTGCCTAAAAAAAGAAAATGGTTTTGTAAATTTTGTTGGAAAAATGAGAAATTGCTTATCGACTTTGAACCCTTCTAACTTCCTAACAAAAAAAAAGTTTCAAAAATGATGCTGATGTAAAGTGGACATGTAGGAAGTGTTATTTAGTTACTATTTTGTGTGGTATAACTCTCTGAATTTAAGGCATAAAAATGTAAAGTTTGAAAATTGTGAAATTTTCAATATTTTCATAAATATACACAAATCATATCAACCAAAATTTACCACTAACATAAAGTATAATGTGTCACAAAAAAACATTCTCGGAATCAGTGGGTTCTGTTGAAGCGTTCCAGAGCTATTACCACATAAAGTGAGTGGTCCGATTTACGAAAATTTGGCTCCGTCACTACCAGTATCATAATATAGGATGCTGACAGTATAATCTGGTATGTACGGGTGTGTGAAAAGGCCCCCCTATACATAGGTGTATGGCACTTTACGTGGCCAATAGCGAAATGCATGTGCTCTCTAGTTAGTAGACTAATGTATTAATTCTAATACTGAAGGACATTTACACTATTTTGCTGTTCTAGAGTATAAAGAGTGACATCCTGCTTCCTGTATATGTTATTACCCAATGTTCAGTTACATACTCATTATAATATTATGGGATTTCTTATTGCAGGTTGATTTAAAGCTCAGTATGGCAGTTGTACAAACGGCCTACGCCAATGGAAGCTCCACTCGGTACTTGGAGGACGTTATGAAGGTCATTGTATTTTCACACTTTATTGATTGCTGATGTTCAGTGTTATTACAAAGAGAACTAGTTAAGCACTAAATTGACCGCATGGGAAAATATAAAATAAATATATATTATATATGGTAGCTCCTTTAGTAAGTATTGGGACAGTTTATATGTAGGTTCTAATCACATTTTTAACTTTACAGGTTCCTGTATACTGCGCAAAAACTGGTGTTAAGCATCTACATCATAAAGCACAAGAGTTTGATATTGGAGTTTACTTTGAAGCAAACGGTCATGGAACAGTAAGTTTAATGATACATAAGGTCATATTGTGCCAGTCCTGCTTAAGGAGTCACTAAATATTGATGGGCGCAATTCTAATTTGTAGCCAAAGCCATAATCTAGGAGAACTGTGACCCACTTTTAATTTTGATCGCTTTGGGATATAACTGCTAGTTGTGGGAAGCTGTGAGCCGCAGACCTTCCATAATCTCCTTATGGTTGGGGAACATATTTTCTGCCATTTAAAAGCACTTTTAATTTTATGCAGTTAAAGATAGCGATAGACATAAGATTAGTATCGGCTGAGCCTACCAACCTCTGCTGACCAGCCAAACCTGTGTATTTCATAGTCCACCAATATTTGGCCAATGTTGGGGAAAAAGAGGACAAGATTGATCCCCTTTGTTCTCATGACTGTCTGGCAGCGGCTTACTTACCTTCCTCCAATTTTGAATTCATGGACACTCAGATAAATGAAACGTGCATGTGTATAGGGTGGTCTGGATGAAACTGTTGTCTGATGGCTGTTGAGTCTTCGGCCACCTTAAGATCTCAATACAATTGCTGCAGTCCAGTTGTAGTAATCCACCATTGTAATTGACAGGTTCTTTTTAGTAAAGCTGCCGAAGAACAGATTGCGCAGCTGATCAATGCAGGGACCACTGAAGAAGCCCGAAAAGCTGTTCAGATGCTTGCGAATGTCATCAGTCTCATTAATCAGGTAAGAAATGGAGTACTGGCATTTCACTCTCGTAGACAACAGTGGAGTCCAGTCACACAAAGCTGACCCACCATATGCTTACTGCAAGTAAGCAACAAATGAGAAAAGTGAAGTTGCCAGAGGTAATTGTTCTTCATGTCCAGAAAGATCGTAGTGTCACACCACTGCCCACTGTGTCACCACTGCCCACTGTGTCACACCACTGCCCACTGTGTCACACCACTGCCCACTGTGTCACACCACTGCCCACTGTCACACCACTGCCCACTGTCACACCACTGCCCACTGTCACACCACTGCCCACTGTGTCACACCACTGCCCACTGTGTCACACCACTGCCCACTGTGTCACACCACTGCCCACTGTGTCACACCACTGCCCACTGTGTCACACCACTGCCCACTGTGTCACACCACTGCCCACTGTGTCACACCACTGCCCACTGTGTCACACCACTGCCCACTGTGTCACACCACTGCCCACTGTGTCACACCACTGCCCACTGTGTCACACCACTGCCCACTGCCCACTGTGTCACCACTGCCCACTGTCTCACCACTGCCCACTGTCTCACCACTGCCCACTGTCTCACCACTGCCCACTGTCTCACCACTGCCCACTGTCTCACCACTGCCCACTGTCTCACCACTGCCCACTGTCCCACCACTGCCCACTGTCCCACTAAGTATTGCATGCTAGAAAATAAAGGAACCTCTTTAACTGTAGACCTTACTGTGTTTTCATGAAATCTTGTGCCTCCAGACGGTGGGAGATGCCATCTCTGATATGCTGCTCATCGAAGCCATCCTATCCCTCAAGAGCTTTACTGTACAGAAGTGGAATGAAATTTACACCGACCTTCCAAATCGCCAGCTGAAAGTAAAGGTTAGTTGTGGTGATAAGATCACTATACAGTAGTTCACACCCAAGGCTTATTAGTTGCATGTGCTTTAAAGGGAACTGGTCAGAAAGTTTTACCCCAGCCCCTAATCCATTAATATAATTTTGTAACCCTTTAAAAGTTAAGCCAGGTGATTCCTTTAAGGTCCCAAGGAGATGAGCAGGTAGCAATAGATCATGTTTTAAAGTTGTGTGTGGAAGTGCATTTGGAAGTGATGATGCCTTCTGGCTTCTCAGCCTCACGTAGTATTTCCAACTTGGCCACATCCTGCCCTGGATGATTGATAGGTTGTTATCTCTGGTCTATGCCACTGACCTGTGAATCAGCCAGGAGAAGGTACAGCATGAGACTGAGGAGCTAGAAAGGCATAGTCATCACCATGTGCACTGCTAGACACAACTTCAAAATGGGATCTCTCTCTCTGCTGGACCAGTGCCTTGGGGTCATAAAGGTCAACTAGCTTATTTTTTTTTTAAAGGCTACACGCTATTATAAATGATTTGGGTGGGGGTTAGAGTTTCTGGCGTAGTCCCTTCAAAGTATATTATGTAAATAGTCTGTTTAGAGCAGAAAAAGTGACTGGAACTCTAGTGCCACCTTTTGGAAGAATGGGAATGGTCCTAAGGCTATGTGCACACGTTGTGGATTGGTGTGCGGATTTTTGCAAAATCCGCAGGTTAACTGCATTGTGGTTTACCCCCGGATTTATCTCCGATTTGCCGCAGTTTTTGTGCGAATTCCACCTGCGGATTCCTATTATGGAGCAGGTGTAAACCGCTGCGGAATCCGCACCAAGAATTGACATGCTGTGGAATAAACACCGTTGCGTTTCCATGCGTTGTTTTCTGCAGCATAGGCACTGCTGATTTTGTTTTCCATACGTTTACATGGTACTGTACAACGCATGGAAAACAGCTGCAGATCCGCAGCAAAATCCGCAGTGTGTGCACATAGCCGTAAAGTTAATATTGACCGATTAATGGGCTCTTGCCACATGATCTAGGATAAGAAGCCAAACCAGAAGCTCCATTTGTTGATATGGGGCCAATAAGTCTCCCGAAGCCAGCTTGGTGCCCTCTACAGAGGATATTCAGGGAAGGGATTATTTTCATCTATTGTCCTCACCCATTACCTATATAATGGTCATGATACAAAGTAAATGGTGTGCTGAGTGCTTTAATTTTTCTATAACACATCTATTTATACTGTCTGTGTCTTTTTAAGCATTTTTTATATTGTGATTAAATAAAGCTTTTCTATCTTTCATCAAAGCTCCTAGCCTTCGCCAGTGTTTTTGTAGTGCTTGCTATGGAGGCATACATGGTGACCTAGTATTGTGTATGGGTCACACTGAGTCTGGAAATTGAGAGCTACATTTTAACCCGTATCCCTCATCAGAAGCCTCTCACCCAGCCAAACCAGTTCTCCTGCATTGCACTGAGGAGGGGCAAACATGTTGAACACGGGTCAGCAAATGGAGTTTGAACTTTGACTTCTTACTTAAAGTGAGGCAGAAATGCCCTTCTAAAGGGTTGATATTGATTGATTTTAGGATTGCTAATGTCAAGAGTCAGTATTGCCTGGCTTATAGATTTCCCTACAATAACTCTGAAAATTAATTGTCCTGGTGTAACATATTACAACATCATTTAGCTGTGTAGCATTAGCCAGATGTGATGTTATAGTAACCAGGATTGTATGAAATCCCATTCGTACTCTGCAGCTGAAATCTGTCTTTAATGTTTGCTTTTCTTGTGCTCTATAGGTTGCAGATAGAAAAGTAATAGACACAACAGACGCTGAGAGACGCACTGTAAAGCCACCAGGATTGCAGGAGAAAATTGACGAGCTCGTCAAAGGCTATAATATGTCCAGAGCATTTGTACGTCCTTCAGGAACCGAGGATGTAGTCCGTGTGTATGCCGAGGCGGACACTCAAGTGAGTAGTTTCAAACAACACAAGGACAAAAGATATACATGTGTTTGTCGTAGTGTATATGTACAGTATATCACAAAAGTGAGTACACCCCTCACATTTTGTAAATGTTTTATTATATTTTTTCATGGGACATCACTGAAGCTTTGACACTTTGTTATACAAGCTGTGCACTGACTATTTTACATTATGTCAGTGTAAATTTGATGTGCCCTCTAAATAACTCAACACAGCCATTAAAGGGAACCTGTCAGCAAGGTTGTTCCGAGTAACCCACAGCTAATTATACTGATTAAAATGATACCTGGGAAGATGAAATCCGTCTTGTGGTTGTTGTGTAATCTTTATTCTCAGTTTTGCATTAATTATATACTTGTGTCCAGGGGCGGCCTGTGATTTTTTATTTTTTTTTTCTTTCTTCAAACCATATTATATTCAGTATGTAAAATAGGGGGCAGGTCACTGAGGGATCAGTGACCTGTCAGAAGCCATACAGATGAATATGTAAGCAGAGTTCCACATAAAGCCCCACCCACAGGGCACCCCGAAGCATGAGGATATCATTAACTGAAAACTACAAATAAAGATAAAACAACAACCACAAGATGGATTTCATCAACCAAGGTATCATTTTAATCAAAAGAAAAAAAAAACATGTTCCAGCTCCATGGCTTTACAGCCATCGTTTTTAAACAGGATTTAATAAAGATATAACGCCTGAATTTTACCATGGAGCTGGGACATGGTTTTTTTTTCTATGGATTTGACCTCGTTGATCAGCGTGGAGTTCCGTGCACATGCGGTGGTGGCTTGGTGAGCTGGCTTTTTTCCTCTATTTCTATATCATTTTAATCAGTTTAATGGCGCCAACCTGACAGTGTTTGCAGTTTACTGAGCAAAATCCAGCTGATGGGTTCATTTTAAATTGCAAACTCTCAGCTTCAATTTGAGGGTATTTTCACATCCTAATTGGAGTAAGGGTCTAGGAATTACAGCTCTTTATTTAATATATTTAGCTGCCTCATTTTCAAGGAATCAAAGTTAATTGGACAATTATCTCAAAAGCTCTTTAATGAGCTGCATGGGCTTTTACTCCATTATCACTTAAGCAGGTAAAAGGTCTGGAGCTAATTTCAGGTGTAGCATTTGCATTTGGAAGCTGTTGCTGTGAGCCCACAACATGCAGTTAAGTGAAACCGACCATCATTAGGCTGAAAAAAAGAAGAAATCTGTGAGAGAGAGCAGAAATGTTAGGAGTTATCAAATTGACAGATTGCTACACTCTGCAAAAAAATGAGTGCACTTGTGAGCTTCGGAACTCAAAAGGCTTGGACATTCATGGAAGACAACAGTGGTGGATGATAGAAAAATCAGATAGTAGAATCCTTTCCATGGTAAAGAAAATCCCCTTCACAACATCCACCCAAATAAAGAACACTCTCCAGAAAGTAGGTGTTTGTGTCTAAGTTTACCATAAAGGGAAGATTCATTAGAGCAAATACACCACAAGGTGCAAACCATTAATCGGCCTTGAAACAAGAAAGGCCAGATTAGATTTAGCCAAAAAAAATCTAAGGAAGCCATCCCAGTTCTGGAAAAGCATTCTTTGGACAGATGAAACTAAGATCGACCAGAGTGATGGGAATAACAAAGTATGGAGAGGGCTTGGAATCGAGCAGCACACATCCTCTGTACAGCATGGTGGAGGCAGTGTGATGGCTTGGGCATGCATGGCTTCCAAAGGCACTGGGTCACTAGTGTTTATTGATGTGACTGAAGACAGAAACAGCCAGATAAATTCTGAAGTGTTCAGGGCTATACTTTGTGAAACGCTTTAACCAAATGGACAGTGTTTACAGTATAGATGGACAATCATCCAAAACATAGTGTGAAAGCAACCCAGGAATTTTTTTTTTTTTTTTAAATCAAAGAAGTGGAATATTCTGCAATGGACGAGTCAATCACCAGATCTCAACCTCATTGACCATGCATTTCACGGGCTTACGACAAAACTTAAAGGTGTTTTTCCACCAACAAAGTTAAATTTTAAGTTGATTTTAATCAATACGTCTTGTAAGAATAATAATTTTCACAATTGGTTGTTTAAAAAAAAAAAAATAAAATCCTTGTGCTGAGATGTTATAAATGTGCTCCTGCTGTGTACTGTGTAATGGCCGTGTCTGACCGTGCAGGGACAGGGTCTGATCATACCGCTGCTCCTGGGCAGGGGAGGAAGCAAAAGTGGGTATACTGACATTACAGCAGGGGATCACAGCTGATTCTTTTTGTGAGATAAAGCATTTCTGTTTTGAAAAATGCTTTACCTTTACAGAAAGAATCAGCTGTGATCCCATGCTCTCCTGTCTGTATACTCTTTTGCTTCCTCCCCTGGCCAGGAGCTGTGGTATGATCAGACCCTGTCCCTGTACGGTCAGACACGGCCATTACACAGTACACAGCAGGAGCACATTTATTAGATTATCTCAGCACAGGAACATTTTATTTAAACAAAGCCAATTGTGGAAATAATTGTTATTTCAAGATCTATTGATTAAAATCAACTTTGTTCATAAGAAAGACCCACAAACAAGCAACAAGTGAAGTCAGCTGCAGTAAAGGTCTTACAAAGCATAACAAAGGAGTAATCCCGTTTGGTGATGTCCATGGCTTCCAGACTTCAGGTAGTCATTGCCATCAAAAGTTTCTCTACAGAGTACCAGAAATAAAATGTTCATTTTTAATAAAATTAGTTTATCCAATTACTTTTGAGCCCCTGAAATGAGGAGTCTTTTGTAGAAAAATGGTTGAAATTCCTAAACCTTTCACATGATATTTTTGTTCAATGCCTTAAATTAAAGCTGAAAGTCTACAATTCAATTTCATCTCAATTGTTTCATTTTAACACCGTCCTTTTCTTCCCCCTTATACCAAGAGCCATAAGTTGTTGTTTTTTTTAAATTATTTTTCTGTCCACATAGCTATGAGGGTTGTTTTTGTGGGATTAGTTGTACTTTTGAATGACACTATTCAATTTATCAGGTGGTGCACAGAAAAGCGGGGAAAAAATTTTCCAAGTGTGTTGAAATTGCAAAAAAACCGTAAACAAAACATTTTTTTTCTATTTATCATGGCCACTATATTATAAAACTGACCTGGCAATTTGATTCTCCAGGACAGTAAGATTACTCAGATACCAAACGTATATAGTTGTTTTTGTTTTTTTTCTTCCAAATTAGGGGGTGACTTTTTTTTTTTTAAATGGAGGGGGGAGTTGGAAAAAGCAGATAAAAAATAAAAAAGGATACTTACATTTGTCACCATTTTCTGAGATTTGTAACATTTTCAATTTTTGGGATATGTGGCTGTTTGAGGGCTTTTTCTGTGTGCCCTGAGCTGAAGTTTTTACTGATACCATTTTGGGGTAGATACAATGTTTTGATCGCCCCTTATATTATTGCAATGTTGCGGCAGCCAAAAAAAGTAATTCTGGCATTTTGGGTTTTTTTTCTCCTTGCACAGCTTCCATCGGATTGGCCTCTTTCATACTTCCGTCTTTTCAGATCCGTTGCAATGCGTCGTTTTGGGAAAAACTGATCATGCAAATGTGCCCGCAGGATGCGTTTTTTCCCATAGACTTGTATAAGCGGCGGATCATGACGGATGGCCACATGTCGCGTCCGTCGTGCAACGGATCCGTCGTGTTTTTTGTCTGCGCCAGGAAAACGTGTCGCGACGGATCCTGCGGCATACGTCGTTGACTAGAATGGAAGCCTATGGACGCAGGATCCGTCACGACACGTCGTATGATGGAATCCAGCCCTGGAATCCGTTTTTTTACACTGAGCATGCTCAGAATCAGGAATTTGTAGCCAATTGGCCAGACAGGCCTCAAATCTATATAAACCTGGCCTGGGGCGTCACCCCCAAATGTGCCAGCAAGACTCCTGCCAGAAGACAGCCAGCCAGTCAATATATTGGTTTCCCTATTTTCCAGTAGCCAATCACATTTGGGAGACTCCCATTTTTAGGCAGGGAAAACGAATCCGTCAAAAAAACGGATGAAACGGATGGTAAAAACGGACAAAATGGATGCAACGGATCCAGTTTTTCGACGGAACCGTCTAGCGGATTTGTCGCAATACTGTATGCGTTGCATCCGTTTTTCACTAATTTTCACAAATCCGTCGATACGTCGCAATGACGCATTATGACGGACGCCTGCCGGCGGAAGTGTGAAAGTAGCCTAAGGAGCTTTATTTTATATTTTGATCAGGTTTTGACAAACACAGAGATACCAATATGTGTTTTATTTTTGTTTTTTATTTTTAAATGGGCTAAAGGGGAATGATTTTTTACTTTTGTGGGGTGTGTATGGATGTGCATAGCTGTGCATCAGAAAAATAAAAAAGTTACTGGTAAAAATATTGGAAACCCAAACCAGTTTTTATATTTTTTTTTTATAAAGTTCAAAATATTGTAACCACAAAAATGGGAAAAAAAATACCCAAAGAGGTTTGATATCACTGCAATACCACAAACCTGAAGAATCCCATTAGTAGGCGTTTTTTTCCTGCACATTGAATGCTAACCAGAACAAAAATCTATGACGGGTTTACATTTTTCTTCACTATTTCACCACTTTTTCAGTACATTACATGGTAAAATAAATGGTATACTTGGAAAATGCAATAAACAAGCCCTCCTATAGTTATGGAAAAAATGGTACTGCAAGGACGGAAGGGTTAATGATGTATGGCATTTTGTTTTAAAAAGATTTATAGTAGCTGGCTGAACTGGGCCTGCAATATTTGGATTGTTAATGAAGTATGAGACATTCATAAATGTGAGTTGTCCTGGCTCGATTCTGCGTCTCGCAGCGTACATGATCCACACTCTTTACACTCTGGTCACTACAGAAATTGCCTGAAAAGCTGTTTTTTTTATATTGCATTGACAGGAAAATGCCGATGCGTTGGCACACGAGGTGAGCTTGGCAGTCTATCACCTTGCAGGAGGAGTTGGAGATCAACCAAAGCCTCTGCCATGAAGTGCCACCGACCACCTGGCAGTTTGTATGGCGTCTGCGTATGGACTTTGGAACGGTATCATATTCTGTGGGACTGGAACTTTCTTTTAAAACAAAAAAAAATCTAAAGTTTACAATTAGGGTGATGTATTACTTATCTATCGGACAGTCGTGATTTGTTTCACAGTGCCTTAAAGGGTTAGTTATCAAATCTTTTTATTTACAATACAGTATTTTACAATTTATTTTTGTATTCAAGTCTTCACTTTGTTCTTGATTAGTTGACTACAATATCACAACAAGGGAAAAAAGAATGCAGAATTTGGAAACAAGAAAAAAAGTGTGTGTGTGTTTATGTATATATTCAGTATATTATACACACCCATATACAGTGGGGGGAAATAAGTATTTGATCCCTTGCTGATTTTGTAAGTTTGCCCACTGACAAAGACATGAACAGTCTATAATTTTAAGGGTAGATTAATTTTAATATTGAGAGACAGAATATCAAAAATAAAATCCAGAAAATCACATTGTATAAATTATATACCGTATATACTCGAGTATAAGCCGAGGCACCTAATTTTGCCTGGAAAAATTGAGCAAACGGGTATGTATTGCCCCCTAATCTGGTATGCATGGTTCCTCATCCCCATCCTTGTATGCATGGCTCCCTATTCCCCATCCTTGTCTGTATGGGTCCTTATCCCTCATCTCCTGAGATCTTGGTGTCGAGATCTCCATCTAAGCATGCGCCGCCTCCGGCAGCCATTTTCCCGGAGTCCACTGTATAGGAAACCATGTAACTGCGGAGGTCTCTGGGCTTTCACAAGATGTCGGCAGAGCCCCCGCAGCACCGTACACCCGCAGCGGCGTGCCACACATCTGAACACCCCGTCATCCCAACCTGCGGCAACGCTCCACTCTTGCCTCTTTCAGCAGCGACCCTGGGACCCCGCTTCACCGCAGCCACCACCCACGGTAAGCAATAAGACACATATATTATAAGAAGCACCATTTTTTTTTTTTTTTTTTTAAATATATATATATATATTTTTCTCCTCAAAATTTGGGATGCGACTTATAATCCAGTGCATCGTATAATCCGCAAAATACGGTAATTTTTTTAGGAACCACAGCACATTTGAAGTGACTTTAAGGGACCTATGTGAAAGAAAATGCCCAAAAGTGAAACAATTAAACTTCACCCCTCATAGTGCTGAAGACTACATTCAAGAAGTTTATTAACCCTTTAGATGCTGAGCAGGAATTAAAGCAATGTGGAAGAAAAGAAGATACATTTTATATTTCTAACAAAAATATTGCTTTAGCCCTAATCTTTGCGTTTTGGGGTACCAGGAGAAAATAGACCATACAGTCGTGCAGTTTCTCCCTAGTACACCGATATCCCATATGTGGTGGAAAACTATTGTTTGGGTACACTGCAGGGCTTGGGAGGGAAGGAGCATAGGTGCATCCACAAAGTCGTCTTGCGATTGGGTAGATGGAATAAAGTGTTGGTGATTACAAGATCGTCTGGCACATGCCTGGAGGAGCAGAAGGCCATTACGGTTACACTCCTAATGACTCCTTCCCAGTTTTGATAGTCTGGTCCCACTCTGGCATTAACCCCTTCATGACCGTGGGATTTTCCATTTTTCCGTATTCGTTTTTCACTCCCCTCCTTCCCAGAGCCATAACTTTTTTATTTTTCCGTCAATTTGGCCATGTGAGGGCTTATTTTTTGCGGGACGAGTTGTACTTTTGAACGACATCATTGGTTTTACCATGTCGTGTACTAGAAAACGGGAAAAAAATTCCAAGTGCGGTGAAATTGCAAAAAAAGTGCAATCCCACACTTGTTTTTTGCTTGGCTTTTTTGCTAGGTTCACTAAATGCTAAAACTGACCTGCCGTTATGATTCTCCAGGTCATTACGAGTTCATAGACACCTAACATGACTAGGTTATTTTTTACCTAAGTGGTGAAAAAAAATTCCAAACTTTGCTAAAAAAAAAAAAAAAAAAAAAAAAAATTTGCGCCATTTTCCGATGCTCGTAGCGTCTCCATTTTTCATGATCTGGGGTCGGTTGAGGGCTTATTTTTTGCGTGCCGAGCTGGCGTTTTTAATGATGCCATTTTGGTGCAGATACGTTCTTTTGATCGCCCGTTATTGGATTTTAATTCAATGTCACGGCGACCAAAAAAACGTAATTCTGGCGTTTCAGATTTTTTTCTCATTACGCCGTTTAGCGATCAGGTTAATGCTTTTTTTTTATTGATAGATCAGGCGACTCTGAACGCAGCGATACCAAATATGTGTAGGTTTGATATTTGTTTTATTGATTTATTTTGATTGGGGCGAAAGGGGGGTGATTTAAACTTTTATGTTTTTTTTATTTTTTTCACATTTTTTTTAACTTTTTTTTTTTACTTTTGCCATGCTTCAATAGCGTCCATGGGAGGTTAGAAGCAAGCACAACTCGATTGCCTCTGCTACATAACAGCGATCATCAGATTGCTGCTATGCAGCAGAAAATCAGGTGTGCTGTGAGCGCCGACCACAGGGTGGCGCTCACAGCTACCGGCGATCAGTAACCATAGAGGTCTCAAGGACCTCTATGGTTACAATGCAGAAGCATCGCTGACCCCCGATCATGTGACGGGGGTCGGCGATGACGTCATTTCCGTCCGCCCGGCCGGATGCGGTAGTTAAATGCCGCTGTCTGCGTTTGACAGCGGCATTTAACTAGTTAATAGCGGCGGGTGAATCGCGATTTCACCCCCCGCTATTGCGGGCACATGTCAGCTGTTCAAAACAGCTGACATGTCCCGGCTTTGATGCGGGCTCACCGCGGAGCCCTGCATCAAAGCAGGGGACCTGACGTCGGACGTACTATCCCGTCCGACGGGGTTAAAGTCTCAAAGTGTAATGAGCTTGTCTGACTGGGATAAGCGGAGATAAGTGTGTCAAGTTTATGAATAAGTTCTATGATGAAGTAAATAATGTCATTTGGATTGGTCACAGTGGGAGCATATTTACTACTTTCTGTCAATTTGCCCCATCTGCTAAGTGCGTTTCACTGAGAGCTGCTATGTCAATGTTTTAACGAGCTTGCTCCTTTGCAACCAGTGCCGTTCTTCTATCAACATCTGTATTTTTCTTACGTGGCCGCTGAATCACTTTCATCCTGGTAGCTATGGGGTTAGAAAATCACTACTTATTATGTACTGCAGATTTCCATTGAGCCTGTGTTTTTATTTCATATTAAATGGAATTTGTTTCCTTTGGTGCTGAAAAGGTTAATGACCCTTTCTAATGGTGGTTGGAAACATGCAGTTCTGTCTTTCAGCAGTACCTTACCTGCTCATTTCCTCTCTCTATAAAACCTGTACAGACCTTCTCTTCCTCGCCAGTGAAAGTTTTACTTCCTAGCTCCTTGGAATCGTTGTGCTGAGTTGGAGATTGTTGCATGCTGTTTTTGGGTGTATGCATTCCCCATTGTCCTATTCCCGTTTGGTTTGTACATTCCTGCCCTTCCCTACATATTTCTTTACCTTTGCTGAGTGTTTTGTATGTTAGTTGCTTTTTGGTATCCCTGTTTGACTTATGTATTTATACACTAGCATTTCTGTCCCAGGCCTCCTCACGAGGGGACAGCTTATGGTATAACAGAAGAACAGTAAGGCTATTGGCCCAAACCTTCTCACCTTTAGAAGTACCTTTGGGAGCAGGGATGGTTAGGGTCCCAGCCCTAGGGAAGGTGCAGGGCCTTTTTCAGCGTGACAATATGTGCCTATAGTGAAATTATGACGAAGGAACAGAAGTTCCGAAACGCGCGTCGGGGTGCACGGCCTCAAGAGCTTGGTGATTTTCAGGTATATTCCCCCATTTTTATAAGTGACTCCTGAAAGCATCTGCATATAGCACTCCAATATAGCACTTTTCCTTCTATGCACTTTGTACAGGTTATTTGATTCCTTTTGCACCTTGTTTAATATTTCATGCACTTTGCATACACTTTATGATACAGATTTTATAACATTATCCCCCTTCTGATTGGTTTGTGCAATATATAGTCTTGTGGTGCTTTTTTTTGTCCTTAGGGGCATAATATAATTATACCTGCCGTACGCAATGATTGCATTTCTTTGTATATGGAATTGAATTGATAATATGCTCTTGCGTACATCTTGATACGTGCACATATACATTATATACTACATATTTATATTTTATTTTTGTATATTTTAATTGCCTTTCTGTTGTCTCAAAAAATATATATACATTTTAAAATGATTCCCTGTTTTGGTGGTTCTGGTCTTGTTTATGCTTAGAGCAGCACGGTCCATATCCTATAGTGAAATTAGTAGTGTCCTTATAGAGGGCTCCATAAACGCTGCTGAAGTTGGGGAGCTAAATTTCATTGATGGTATCATGAATTCAGATATACTACTCTATATTGAAACAGAAGATGATGCCATCACTCGGTGCTCTTGGTAGACCTGCACTTTTCCAACATGACAATGATCCAAAACAAATCTCAAGATGAACAGGGTGGAAGTGATTCAGTGCCCAATTACGGTATGTCTCCTGATCTGGACACAATCGAATACCTATGGAGAATTCTGAAGAGACAAGTTGAGCATCACTCTCCATCCAGCCTCTAAGAGCAGCAAATATACGAGCATGCCCAGGATACTTGGATAACACTCGAGCATGCTCTGATAAGCATGCTCGCTTGCAGGCTATTGCCGAACATTTCACCCCCTTTCTTTTAGGTTAGGATTTGGGAGAAGTTTATCTCAATTCTCACCTTTCAGTCTACCGGAGAATTATCAATGACTGAGTATGTTCCTTGAACGTTTTTATTCTTTTTTTTTTTTTTAATGTATGTACATATTTGTGTTCTTTTAACTTACTTTTGTTTAAAATGGTTTGTACTAAAAATTTTCTTAAGTTTTTCCTTCTAGGATTTGATTGGCGTAAGCCCAAAATAGTTTAATAGTTTTTATGGCTCTAAAGTTTTGCTCAATAAATGTCAAATGACTGAACATTCCTTTAAAAAAGGTTCTCCGCCTGGAGGGAAACTGTATTGTCCAAGGCAGACAGTGTTGCCTTTCTCCATATTTTTAAATAATCTTCTCCCATTAAGAAGACAAGAGGTTCTTATGGATATTAGGGATTCTGTATCCTTTCAATTCATAAACGAGGTCACGAATACCTATGGAAGATTTCATATATTAATGTGAATTATCATATACTGTGGTTAATATCTATACCCCAAACACAGGACAAATTACATTCCTTATCAAAATAAAAGAAGTTTAAGTCCAGAAGGTAAGGCTTATAATCCTAGGGGATTTTAACACCATCCCTGATAAGTGCATAGACCCTACAGCTTCATCTAAAGGTATCATGACCAGGTATGGACTGGGGATGAAATTCAATCACACAGGCCCATGTTGTCCCCGTCCCCATGAACCAGATGGGATATATCACTAATATTACCCTGGATGGAGGAAAGGAAGATTTACTACAAGACCAACAATTCTAATTATACCCAGGCCTGCTGAGGTAAGTGACGGAGTGTTGTGCTCCGTCACAACTGTTAACTGTATGGGTGTCTTGCGAACATTGATTCTGTTTACAACGTAGCACACAAGGCAGCCCACAACCAGACCGGCCCTTCTGGCATTTGCTAGAATTGCCAAATGGCCAGTCCGGCCCTGATCATGACCACTCTTAACAATTGGCTAATGAGGGAACAACTGTATGACGTTTTTCATTGTCTAAATTCCTTATCAAGTGAATTAACTTTTTATTGTAATGATCATAAGTCTTCTTGTAGGATAGATTGGAACCTCAGATAGCTCTTCCATTCAAAAATGTACAGAAGCCTTAATAGGCAACATAACCTGGTCTGATCATGCCCCAATCTCCTGCAAAATTAGAACACCATTAAAAAATTAATTTCGGGAATGTAAAGGTAATTCTTTTATCCTGAATCATCCAACATATAATAATAATAAAAAAAAAAATCGACAAGGCCATATAACATTATTTTAGAGAAAACTATCCCAGATATTTCAAGTCTTTGGAATGCCCATAAAGCTGTTTATACGTGGCATATTAATCCAAATTAACCCCACACAAGAATTAATAAAGAATATTTGGATATCTCAAAATAAAATTAATATTGAAGAAAAAATTCATCAAAACAACCTGGCACCCAAAACTCACTCAACCCTTTTAACCCCTTCCCGACCCATGACGCCACGTAGGCGTCATGAAAACCCGTGCCAATCCGACCCATGACGCCTATGTGGCGTCATGGAATGATCGCGTCGCTGCAGATCGGGTGAAAGGGTTAACTCCTATTTTACCCGATCTGCAGAGACAGGGGGAGTGGTACTTCAGCCCAGGGGGGGTGGCTTCACCCCCCCGTGGCTACGATCGCTCTGATTGGCTGTTGAAAGTGAAACTGCCAATCAGAGCGATTTGTAATATTTCACCTAAAAAAATGGTGAAATATTACAATCCAGCCATGGCCGATGCTGCAATATCATCGGCCATGGCTGGAAAACCTGAAGTGACCCCCCCCACCCCACCGATCGCCCCCCCCAGTCCTCCGTTATGGGGTCCGGTCCCCTCCGTCCTGTACTCCGCTCCCCCGTCCTCCTGCCCGCTCCCCCCCTGCTCCTATGTCACCCCCCCGTGCCCCGATCTCCCCCCCTTATACTTACCGAGGCTCCCGGTGTCGGTCCGTCTCCTCGCTGGGCGCCGCCATCTTCCAAAATGGCGGGCGCATGCTCAGTGCGCCCGCCGAATCTGCCAGCCGGCAGATTCAATACAAGTACATTTTGATCGCTGTGGTAGGTTCTATCACAGCGATCAAAATAAAAAAAATAATAAATAAACCCCCCCCCTTTATCACCCCCATAGGTAGGGACAATAATAAAATAAAGAAAATATATATTTTTTCTTTTTCCACTAGGGTTAGGGTTAGAACTAGGGTAAGGGTTACGGGTAGGGTTAGGGTTACATGTAGGGTTAGGGTTATGGCATGTGCGGATTTGGCTGCGGATCCGCAGCGGATTGGCCGCGGATCCGCCACGGATCTGCAGCGGATTGGCCGCGGATCCGCAGCGGATTGGCCGCGGATCCGCAGCGGATTGGCCGCTGCGAATTCGTAGCAGTTTTCCATCAGGTTTACAGTACCGTGTACACCTATGGAAAACCAAATCCGCTGTGCCCATGGTGCGGAAAATTCCGTGCAGAAACGCTGCGTTGTATTTTCCGCAGCATGTCAATTCTTTGTGCGGATTCCGCAGCGTTTTACACCTGTTCCTCAATAGGAATCCGCAGGTGAAATCCGCACAAAAAAACACTGGAAATCTGCTGTAAATCCACAGGTAAAACGCAGTGCCTTTTACCTGCAGATTTTTCAAAAATGGTGCGGAAAAATCTCACACGAATCCGCAACGTGGGCACATACCCTTAGGGTTAGGGTTGGAATTAGAGTTAGGGTTGGAAATAGGGTTAAGATTAGGCTTGTGGTTAGGGTTACGGATAGGGTTAGGGGTGTGTTGGGGTTACAGTTGTGGTTAGGGTTGGGATTAGGGTTAGGGTTAGGGTTGGAATTAGGGTTACGGGTGTGTTGGGGTTAGGGTTGTGGTTAGGGGTGGGTTGGGGTTAGGGTTGGGATTAGGGTTAAGGCTACAGTTGGGATTAGGATTAGGGGTGTGTTGGGGTTAGTGTTGAAGTTAGAATTGAGGGGTTTCCACTGTTTAGGCACATCAGGGGTCTCCAAACGCAACATGGCGCCACCATTGATTCCAGCCAATCTTGCATTCAAAAAGTCAAATGGTGCTCCCTCCCTTCCAAGCCCCGACGTGCGCCCAAACAGTGGTTTACCCCCACATTTGGGGTACCAGCGTACTCAGGACAAACTGGGCAACAACTGTTGGGGTCCAATTTCTCCTGTTACCCTTGCAAAAATAAAAAATTACTTGCTAAAACATAATTTTTGAGGAAAGAACAATTATTTTTTATTTTCACGGCTCTGCGTTATAAACTTCTGTGAAGCACTTGGGGGTTGAAAGTGCTCACCACACATCTAGATAAGTTCCTTCGGGGGTCTAGTTTCCAAAATGGGGTCACTTGTGGGGTGTTTCTACTGTTTAGGCACATCAGGGGCTCTGCAAATGCAACATGACGCCCGCAGACCATTCCATCAAAGTCTGCATTTCAAATGTCACTACTTCCCTTCCGAGCCCTGACGTGCGCCCAAACAGTGGTTTACCCCCACATATGAGGTATCACTGTACTCACAACAAACTGGGCAACAAACATTGGGGCCCAATTTCTTCTGTTACCCTTGTGAAAATAAAAAATTGCTTGCTAAAACATCTTTTTTGAGGAAAGAAAAATGATTTTTTATTTTCACGGCTCTGCGTTGTAAACTTCTGTGAAGCACTTGGGGGTTGAAAGTGCTCACCACACATCTAGATAAGTTCCTTGGGGGGTCTAGTTTCCAAAATGGGGTCACTTGTGGGGTGTTTCTACTGTTTAGGCACATCAGGGGCTCTGCAAATGCAACGTGACGCCCGCAGACCATTCCATCAAAGTCTGCATTCCAAAACATCACTACTTCCCTTCCGAGCCCCGGCATGTGCCCAAACAGTGGTTTACCCCCACATATGGGGTATCAGCGTACTCAGGAGAAACTGGACAACAACTTTTGGGGTCCAATTTCTCCTGTTACCCTTGCAAAAATAAAAAATTCTGGGCTAAAAAAATATTTTTGAGGAAAGGAAACACATTTATTATTTTCACGGCTCTGCGTTATAAACTTCTGTGAAGCACTTGGGGGTTCAAAGTGCTCACCACACATCTAGATAAGTTCCCTTGGGGGTCTAGTTTCCAAAATGGAGTCACTTGTGGGGAGTTCCTACTGTTTAGGCACATCAGGGGCTCTGCAAACGCAACCTGACGCCCGCAGAGCATTCCATCAAAGTCTGCATTTCAAAACGTCACTACTTCCCTTCCGAACCCCGACGTGTGCCAAAACAGTGGTTTACCCCCACATATGGGGTATCAGCGTACTCAGGAGAAACTGGACAACAACTTTTGGGGTCCAATTTCTCCTGTTACCCTTGGGAAAATAAAAAATTGTGGGCTAAAAAATCATTTTTGAGAAAAGAAAAATTATTTTTTATTTTCACGGCTCTGCGTTATAAACTTCTGCGAAGCACTTGGGGGTTCAAAGTGCTCACCACACATCTAGATTAGTTCCTTGGGAGGTCTAGTTTCCAAAATGGGGTCACTTGTGCGGGAGCTCCAATGTTTAGGCACACAGGGGCTCTCCAAACGTGACATGGTGTCCGCTAATGATTGGAGCTAATTTTCCATTCAAAAAGCCAAATGGCATGCCTTCCCTTCCGAGCCCTGCCGTGCGCCCAAACAGTGGTTTACCCCCACATATGGGGTATCATCGTACTCAGGACAAACTGGACAACAACATTTGGGGTCCAATTTCTCCTATTACCCTTGGGAAAATAAAAAATTCTGGGCTAAAAATCATTTTTGAGGAAAGAAATTTTTTTTTATTTTCACGGCTCTGCGTTATAAACTTCTGTGAAGCACCTGGGGGTTATAAGTGCTCACTATGCATCTAGATAAGTTCCTTGGGGGGTCTAGTTTCCAAAATGGGGTCACTTGTAGGGGAGCTCCAATGTTTAGGCACACAGGGGCTCTCCAAACGCGACATGGTGTCCGCTAACGATTGGAGCCAATTTTTCATTGAAAAAGTCAAATGGCGCTCCTTCCCTTCCGAGCCCTGCCGCGCGCCCAAACAGTGGTTTACCCCCACATATGAGGTATCAGCATACTCAGGATAAATTGTACAACAAAGTTCGTGGTCCAGTTTCTCCTTTTACCCTTGGGAAATTAAAAAAAATTTTGCTAAAAGATCATTTTTGTGACTAAAAAGTTAAATGTTCATTTTTTACTTCCATGTTGCTTCTGCTGCTGTGAAACACCCGAAGGGTTAATAAACTTCTTGAATGTGGTTTTGAGCACCTTGAGGGGTGCAGTTTTTAGAATGGTGTCACTTTTGGGTATTTTCAGCCATATAGAACCCTCAAACTGACTTCAAATGTGAGGTGGTCCCTAAAAAAAATGGTTTTGTAAATTTCGTTGTAAAAATGAGAAATCACTGATCAAATTTTAACCCTTATAACTTCCTAGCAAAAAAAAATGTGTTTCCAAAATTGTGGTGATGTAAAGTAGACATGTGTGAAATGTTATTTATTAACTATTTTGTGTCACATAACTCTCTGGTTTAACAGAATAAAAATTCAAAATGTGAAAATTGCTAAATTTTCAAAATTTTTGCCAAATTTCCGTTTTTTTCACAAATAAACTCAGAAATTATCGACCTAAATTTACCACTAACATGAAGCCCAATATGTCACGAAAAAACAATCTCAGAATCGCTAGGATCCGTTGAAGCGTTCCTGAGTTATTACCTCATAAAGGGACACTGGTCAGAATTGCAAAAAACGGCAAGGTCATTAAGGCCAAAATAGGCTGGGTCATGAAGGGGTTAAAACTCAGATCAGAATTTAAATCTCTTCTTCTTGAAGACTATGACAAAATTATTAAAATCTCAAGAACAAAATTCTACCGCTGTTTTAATAAAATTTCAGAATTTATGGTAAATACAGGGTTGGCCATTTATATAGCTACACCTAAATAAAATGGGAATGGTTGGTGATATTAACTTCCTGTTTGTGGCACGTTAGTATAAGGGAGGGGGAAAAAGTTTCAAGATGGGTGGTGACCATGGAGGCCATTTTGAAGTGGGCCATTTTGGATCCAACTTTATTTTTTTCAATGGGAAGAGGGACATGTGACACAAACTTATTGAGAATTTCACAAGAGTAACAATGGTGTGCTTAGTTTTAACGTAACATTATTCTTTCATGAGTTATTTACAAGTTTATGACCACTTATAAAATGCGTTTAAAGTGCTGCCCATTGTGTTGGATTGTCAATGCAACCCTCTTCTCCCATTCAACTGGCCCACGACGACCAGTCCACTTTCCAGGCCACCAAGGTCTCCCGATCTGACCCCCTTAGACTTTTATCTTTGGGGTCATCTGAAGGCAATTGTCTATGCTGTGAAGATACGAGATGTGCAGCATCTGAAACAACGGATACCGAAAGCCTGTGCTAGCATTTCTTCTGCGGTGTTGCTATCAGTGTGTCAAGAGTGGGTTGCATTGACAATCCAACACAATGGGCAGCACTTTGAACACATTTTATAAGTGGTCATAAACTTGTAAATAACTCATGAAACAATAAAGTTACGTTAAAACCAAGCACACCATTTTTCTTGTGAAATTCTCAATAAGTTTGTGTCACATGACCCTCTTCCCATTGAAAAATATAAAGTTGGATCCAAAATGGCCGACTTCAAAATGGCTGCCATGGTCACCACCCATCTTGAAAAGTTTTCCCCTTCCCATATACTAATGTGCCACAAACAGGAAGTTGTAATCACCAACCAGTTACATTTTATTTAGGTGTATCCATATACATGGCCCACCCTGCAGAATAATAGAACAGCGTACCAAAACCAGAGTTAAAACCATTACTACAGACGACTCCCCTTCATCACTTCCCCAAGATATTGCAAATACATTTGGAAAATTTTACTCTTCACTATACAGTGAGATAAATATTAAAGTTATCAACCAAAAACAGTTGACAAATTTCCTCTCAAACATTAATCTTTCTCAACTTAACACTGACCATTTAGATCTTTTAAACCTTCCTTTTAATCAAAAAGATTGACTGAGATTGACTCAGTTTGAAAGATAATAAAATTGCCCCTGGTCCAGACGGATACCCTAATGATAAAAGTTTCAATCATCACTTAATTCCACCCTTGCTCTCTTATTTTAACTCTGAAGCTAGTTCTAGTCTTTTCTCCAGAGTCCCTACACACCAATATAATGGTCATCCCTAAGAAAGACAGTAATCCAGAATTTATGAAAAATAATTTTCCTATTTCACCCTGACATGCTGACATCAAAATTTATGCCAAAGTTATATCTGAAAAATTAAAGCAAATTGTCCCCATGTTAATTTATTCAGACCAAATTGATTTTGTTAAGAAAAGACAAGCGTCCGATGGAACAAGGATTATACATTTGCAATTTTTTCAATCATTGAAATAAAAGTAATTACCATCTGTTCTTTTATCACATGATGCTGAAAAAGTCTTGATCGAATAAATTGGAAATTCATGATGACTACCCTTAAAGTTTGGCTTTGCAGGATATATACAAAATTCCATCCTTGCCCTTTACTCCACTCCCACTGCAAAAGTAAACGTTACCAACCATTACTCTGATATTTCCCCACTAACCAATAGAACTCAATAAAGATGCCCTATTTTTACAATTGAACCATTTGTGGAAAGAATAAGATCAAACAAAAATTTTAAAGGCATTCCTTCAGGATTGAGACAACACAAAGTGGGTCTTTCGCAGATGATCTTATAACGGTAACCGATCCTATAAACTTTGAGGGAGATATCCGTGACAATCAGAAAATTTGAATGAATATAATTTTATACAATTTACGAGACCAAATCTAAAATTTTGAGTTATTACCTTGATATAAATCTAAAAAATTCTATGAAAAGTGAGTTCCCTTACACTTGGGAAGATTCAAATATATTCCTTTTGGGTATAAAAATCATGAATCCCCTAAATTGTATTGTGGAAGTGAATTTTATGAAAATCTTAAAGGGAACCTATCACCCCGTTTTTTAAAGATTAGATAAAAATAGTGTGAAATAGCTGGGCTTTACATTACTGCCTTTTTGGTGCCTTTACACCCCCGTTAGGCTGCCGAAATACCTTTGTGAAGTGGCCGTTTTGTCCTGTCACTCAAGTTGGTCAGGTCGGATGGGCGTGGTCACAGCGCTGTTTCTCCCCCAGATCAGGCTCATCATTACGTTGGTGGCGTAGTGGTGTGCGCATGTCCAAGGTCCCGAATCCTGCACAGGGGAGTGAAAATAGCAGCGATGTCCGTTATTTCATTGGTGGTCGGTGGGCGCGGCCATCTTGCTTTGGCCGCGCGTGCGCAGAAGCGGCGCTCTGCTGGCCGCGGCTTCAGGAAAATGGCCGCGGGCATCCGCGCGTGCGCAGATGGCTATCGCGGCGGCCATTTTCGTGAAGCCGAGATGCGAACTCTGCTTGATGAGCCTGATCTGGGGGAGAAACAGCGCTGTGACCACGCCCATCCGACCTGACCAACTTGAGTGACAGGACAAAACGGCCACTTCACAAAGGTATTTCGGCAGCCTAACGGGGGGTGTAAAGGCACCAAAAAGGCACTAATGTAAAGCCCTGCTCTGCCCCTATTTCACACTATTTTTATCTAATCTTTAAAAAACGGGGTGATAGGTTCCCTTTAAAGAGATACAATTCACCCTAGACAAATATGATAAAATAAACTCTACATGGTTGGTGAGAATAACTTATAAAATGATTTTTTCCCAAGACTCGTATATCTTTAGAACCATACCTCTTCAGTTCCCAGATGTATGCATTCAGAAATTTCATAAAACAAATTTCCAACTATATCTTGCAAAATAAACACCCTTGAATGGCAAAATCCATTTTCAAATGTAGGAATAAGGGAGGCACAGCATTACCAAATATTAAGGAGTATTATGAAGCAAACATAAGTCTTCAGAGCAGAAAATGGCCTCTAAAGAGCAAAACAAATTGGACCTCACTGGAGTAAGAATTTAAATAATTCATTATCCTAATTAATCTAATTGTCCCCTCTCTTCCATTACCCATATACTTTAAAATCAACAATAATTCAATAAAAAAACTTATACAAGACGGCATGTGATAATAAAATATCTTACCCACTAGAGAAAATTCCAATAACTGATTTTCTAACAGTTTTTCCTAATTTACCTTTTGGGAAATGGATTAAACTGGGGATAAGAGACTGCTCCTCTTTATTATTCAGACCCAGTAAAGACTCTAGGAGAAACTTTCAGGCTTTAAAAACCTCTTTTGAACTCCTTAATCTGATTTCATTAAGGAAATTATTAGAGGGAAACTTACCCTACCTATAGTCTTACCAAGAGCCATATCTATTTTACTAGATAATCCCCTTTCCGATTTAATACGGAAAAATATTTTACATATTTCCTGGTCTTGCCCAAAAAGTAGACCATTATGGAAATAAATCTATAACTTATTAAATTGGGGAAAGATGAGATTCGAATGTCTCCGCAAATCTCCCTCCTTTCTCTAGTTGCAGACTCTATTCCCAGGGAAATCAAATATCTCCTTACATTTGTTTACAGTTGCCAAATTACTAGTTGGGACCAAATGGAAAACTAGTGGTATACCTAGCATGAATGATACTATAGACAAGGTTTCAACTCACAATACTTTCCAATTGGCTTTTAAAATATAATTCTCCATGTAAATATGAAGCCAAATGGTCACTCTGGAACTCATTCTTCTCCCCCGAAGCGGAGCGCCTTTCTAGAAGCTAAACTTTCGTCGGTACCTTAACGCAATTTGATTGTCATTCTCAGTATATCAATGTTTGATCTTTCCATGTAAAATTTTCTCAGTGGACTATTTTTTTTCCCTTTCCTTTTTCCCGTTTCCCAGGCTATATCTTCCCTTCCCATTCTTATCCTGATCCTTCCCTTTACTATTTCTCTCTTCTAACCCGACTAGACTTTCCTTGCCCCCAACTTTCCCTCTATCCTTTAGGTTTTGGGGTAGACATGGTATATTATTGATCTTTTATTTTACTGTATTTTGAATATTTTCAGTTCTTAATTTTTATATATATATATATATATATATATATATATATATATATATATATATATATATATATTTGATCGTTTTTTTGCTGTCTTCCCTACCCTTACCTTCCCTTGTTTATGTGAAAATCTCCCTAATAAAAATCATTTAAAGAAAAAAAAAAAAAAAAAAAAAAGGCCTGACAATAGGATTCTCCTTATCACTACAGTTGTGGCAATACTAAGCTTGTCCAGTTTTTTTTTTTCTTATTATAGTGGTGAATATAAAAAATATAGGGATTTTTGTGTTACTCACCGTAAAATCCTTTTCTCTGAGACGCTCATTGGGGGACACAGGACTGTGGGTGTATGCTTCTGCCGCCAGGAGGCTGACACTAAGTAATCGTGAAAAAACGTTAGCTCCTCCTCCTCCCTCGTATACACCCTGACACTGGCTACTGGAGACTCCAGTTCGGTGCAAAAGCAGTAGGAGAAAAAACACGAGAGATAATATAACAGCATAAATACAGAAAAACATATGTCTAGAAAAGGTCCTACTGACTGACAAAATCCGATATTACCAGGGAGGGAGCTGTGTCCCCCAATGAGCGTCTCGGAGAAAAGGATTTTACGGTGAGTAACACAAAAATCCCTGTCGAATGGCCCAGGAAGCCCCCACTGCTCTAGTGGAATGAGCCTTGATCCCAGCCGGAACCGTCACACCCCTGGTGCGATAGGCTTCCTGAATGGTTGCCCGTATCCACCTGGCCAGGGTGGATTTTGAGGCCGCGCAACCCTTCCTGCGACCTTCCGGAAGGACAAACAGAGCATCCGTCTGGCGGAAAGGAGCCGTTCGAGAAATGTATCTCCTAAGCGCTCTCACCAGATCCAACGTATGGAGAGCTTTTTCTACACGGTGCGCAGGTGCCGGACAAAAAGAGGGAAGAACTATATCCTCATTAATATGGAATGAGGAAACAACCTTCGGCAAAAAAGAAGGTGCTGGTCTGAGTACTAACTTATCCTGATGAAAACGCAGAAAAGGAGTACGACAGGAAAGGGCTGCCAGTTCTGACACCCGCCTTATGGAAGTTATGGCCACTAAAACACGACCTTCCAAGAAAGGAAAGTCAAGGAAATATCTTGAAGAGGCTCAAAAGGAGCTTCCTGCAATGCCCTTAAGACCAAATTAAGGTCCCAAGCTTCCAAGGGAGTTTAGTAAGGAGGGACCTTATGAGTGACTCCCTGGAAAAAAGTCCTAACCTGACGATTAGTAGCAATCCTGCGCTGAAAAAGGACTGATAAGGCCGAGATCTGCCTTCTGAGGGTACTTGGAGCAAGCCCAGAATCCAGGCCTGCTTGAAGAAAGGCTAGAATGTTTGGGATGGAAAAACGCAGAGGAGGCAGTCCGCGCTCTCTACACCATGAAAGAAAAACTTTCCAAGTGTGATAATAAATTCTGGCTGAAACAGTTTTACGCGCACTGATCATGGTATCAGCTACCTCTTGGGAGAATCCTGCCTGAGTTAGAACCCAAGATTCAACGGCCAGGCTGTCAAACGTAGGACCCCTGAGTTCTGATGGTAGATCGGCCCTTGAGATAGAAGATCCGGCCGATCGGGAAGCCGCCATGGAACCCCGGAGAGAAGCTGTACTAGGTTCGCATACCAGGTCCGTCGTGGCCAATCCGGGGCGATAAGAATAACAGATACTCTTTCTAACTTGATCTTCTTGATTACCCATCGGGAGAAGCGCCAGAGGAGGGAAAAGATAAGAGAGATGGAACTGGTTCCAAGTCAGAACTAGCGCATCCACAGCGATTGCCTGTGGGTCTCGGTACCGGGAGACAAATCTGGGTACTTTGGCATTCACCCTGGACGCCATTAGATCCACGTCCGGGGTCCCCCAAAGACGGCATATCTGCTGAAATACCTCGGGATGGAGACCATTCCCCGGACGCCAGACCCTGACGGCTTAGGAAATCTGCCGCCCAATTTTCTAACCCTGGAATGTGGACTGCTGAAATCACAGAGTGATTTATCTCGGCCCAGAAGAGAATTTGTCTTACCTCTCGCATGGCTGCCCTGCTGCGGGTGCCCCCTTGGTGATTTATGTAGGCCACTGCTGTGGCGTTGTCCGATTGAATTCGGACAGGGCGACCCGCCAGGAGATGGTGGAAATGCTGCAATGCTAGTCGAACCGCCCGAATCTCCAAGAGATTGATGGGGAGATCTGATTCCCGAGGAGACCAGCACCCTTGAGCTGTGTGGTGAATAAACACTGCTCCCCAACCCAGGAGACTGGCATCTGTTGTGACCACCAGCCAATTGGTTGGGGGAAAGGGCTTCTCCCCCGAGTAGGGATGGGCTGTACAACCACAAGAGAGCCTGTCTGACCTGGGGAGACAGCCGAAAACTGCGGTTGAGGGAGAGTGGATTCCTGTTCCATACTGCTAGGATTGCCTGTTGGAGAGGCCGAAGATGAAGCTGCACGAATGGTACTGCTTCTATAGTTGCAACCATCTTCCCTAACACCCTCATGCAGGACCGAATCGTATGAGGGTACGGTTGCTGAAGATTCCTCACTTCCCGCCGAAGGGCTAGGACCTTGTCCTGGGGAAGGATTGATAGGGCCTGAGAGGTGTCGAAAATCATACCTAGAAATATCTTCCGAGACGGTTGTAGGGATGACTTCCTTAAATTTACTAGCCAACCCAGGCGAGCAAGGGTGTCTAGAACAATGCTGACATTTTCCTTGCAAGCTTGAAAGGTAGGCCCCTTGATCAGAAGATCGTCCAGATATGGCATGATTACTATGCCTCGGGAGTGCAGAATGGACACTACAGTAGACATGACTTTCGTGAACACCCTTGGGGCGGAGGCCAGCCCGAAGGGTAACGCCGTGAACTGGAAGTGTAGGTTGTTTAGTGCGAACCTTAGAAACCTTTGATGAGGAGGAAAAATGGGAATATGTAGGTAAGCATCCTGAATATCTATTGAGGCCAAGAACTCTCCCTTTTCCATTGAAGCAATCACTGACCGCAGAGACTCCATCCGAAAATGGTGAACGCGAACAAACTTGTTTAGGCGTTTTAGATCTAGGATAGGCCTTACTGTTCCGTCCTTTTTGGGGACCACAAAAAGGTTGGAATAGAACCCTTGAAACATTTCCTCCCTTGGGACAGGAGAAATGACTCCACTGAGATGAAGAGATTCTACAGAATTGTACAGGTCTCGGAGGGACCTGGGAAGACGTGATGGGAAGAACCGTAGAGGAGGCTGATGGACCAGCTCTATCTTGTAACCTGAAGATACGAGCTCTTTTGCCCACCGGTCGTGGATTACCTGAATCCAGACCTGGCGAAACAAAAGTAGACGTCCGCCTACTCTGTTGGAGGCACTCTGAGGAGGCCTCCAGTCATTTGGCTGAAAACCTTTGAGTCCTAGATCCTCTAGATCTAGTCGACTGGGAACACATTCTTCCCCCCTGGTTGGCCGTATAAGAGATCCGAACGTCTCGGTCCTGATTGGGTCGACCCTGCTCCGCAGTGCCCATCTGGTATTGCGAAAGGATCTGAAACGGGCTTGAAATTGGCGACGAAAAGGCTGCCTAATCCTCTGCTGAGGAAGAAACTTACTCTTCCTTCCTGTGGAGTCAGAAATAAGCTGATCCAGCTTCTCTCCGAATAAGCAATCCCCCTGATACGGAAGGGTTGTAAGAGATTTTTTAGTCCTTAACCAGAGAGCCCTTCTAATAGCAATAGCGTTAGCCGCAGCCGAAGAGGCACAGTCTGCAGCATCCAAGGATGCATTGATCAGATAGCTACCAGCAAGTGCTATCTGAGAAGACATTTCTGCCAACTCTGCTGACAACTCACATTCCTGAAGAGCCTTTGTTAAAGACTCTGACCAGGACATCATAGCCTTCGCAACCCAAGTTGCCGCAAATGAAGGAAAAAGTGCTGAACTTGAAGCCTCAAAAACTGAACGAGCCAAGGTCTCTATAAGACGATCCGTAGGATCCTTAATCGACGAGCCACTAGGGAGAGATAGCAACGTGTTAGAGGCTAAACGGGACACCGGAGGGTCCACGGAAGGATTTTCTGCCCATTTACTACAAAGTTCAGTAGCAAAGGGGTACCTAACCTTCAAGGCCTTTTGCCCCAAAAAACGCTTGTCCGGATGTTCCCGGTTACGCCGAATCAGGTCCTCAAACTCAGGGTGAGAGGAAAAAACTCTATGGGCTCGTTTAAATGATACCTTATGATCTAAGGATGAGGCGAGTTCGTCCTCTATCCCCAGGGACGTATTGACAGCCTCAATCAGGCTTTCTACCGACTCCTGAAAACCAGGACTCTCAAAATTAAGGTACTCCTCTGACATAGTCTGTCTCAACTTCCCCGCTCTCTGCTGGGGAAGGAGAACGCGACACGGAACTCCAGGGTGCAGAAGCACCTGAGAGCCTGGGCGACGCTGTGCGAATCCGCTTTTCACGTGTCTGTCTGGTGCGGGCACGGCCCCTGCAGGCCGAAGGCTCTCGAGACCCCGAGGCCCTATCCGAGACAGAAGGACTGCTGGCCCTGACTGCCGGGGTCTGAAGGGATTTGATTGCTTCAGTAAGGGACGCCATGGATTGTGATAGACGTAACCCATTCCGGCGGATCAGCCCCAGCCACTGCTTGAGGGGCAGGGGCCGGAGAGATTGCTGGGGAGCTGGCGGGGGGGGGGGCTCCTGAGCGCGTTCCGAGTCACAGGCCTCGCAGAGACGGTTGCTCTGGGCACACGGGAATGGGGCACGACAAGTTACACAACCGGTAAATATGTGAGCCTTAACCCTTCTAGACATAGTGAAAGCTTTACCCAGGGCCTGAGACTGGGAAAAGAATAATGCTACTACCCGCTGGAGGGAGAAGCACTTACCCCAGTCCTGTGTCCCTACCAAAAGCAGTGATGCCGAACTCATGATGCGGAGCCAAGTGAGCCGTCTTTAACCTCTGCAGACCTCAGGGGCGGGACCGCCCTGATGCGGTGCGGCCTGTAGTAGGCCTGAAGCCGGGGACTCTATTTTTCCCTGGGAGAGGGAAGGGAAAGCGAAACCGGAAGTAGACACACCGGAGGGGGCGGGGCCTCACAGCGCGGTTTGCTGGGCGAAAATGCCGGGTCTGAGCGATCCGGAAGTGCTCTGATGGAGGCCAGGCCGGAGCCTGAAGCCTCTGGAGGACCATGACGCCGGCGCACGGTACCACCGGAGCGCCGCTGTACCGGATCGTAACGGCGCCGACAGAGCCGCACCTCCGATTTAAAATGCCACCTGGATTACAGCTCCATCCTCTGCTGCCTGTGCTCAGCAAGGGTAAGTGCTGCATGGAGTCCATTATCTGCACAACACCCTGCTATAGCGTTCTGCTCAGCCACACTGTCATAGTCAGCTACATTCGTCTGCCTCTCCACCGAGGAATACCTGGAACTGCCCCGAAGGGACTCGCAGAACCAGGTAAATAGACATCTGCAGATGCCTTGTGCGCCAAAACAGGAGCCCTCCTCTTATAAGTATTATCCGGTGGCCAGCGTATATTTAGCGGGGGGGGGGGGGAGGTAAATGACCGTGCAGGAACCCTAGCTCCATTATCTACTAAGGATAAGGAGAGGGACCGTCCACCACCCCATCTAACACCGTAGCAAACGCAGAGGTGTAGAGAAAACAGGGGGGACACACGGACATTCTACAGGCACCTGTACAGCCTAGGGTCTAAATACCTTAGGGTGGTCAGGGCCAAGTCCGGTGAGGGATCCCACGTCGCGGGAAAGGATATGTGGAGAAAATTCACACGTGCTTGCCCTTTGTTGGTTTTGGGGAGATCGGACCCTCAAAAAGGTCCGTCACCCCTTCAATTCCGTTAGTGAAAGGAAATGGGTCCAAAAGATCCGGGACCCGGATGGTGTGCCTCCTTCAGACACTAAGCAAGAACTAGAGTCTCCAGTAGCCAGTGTCAGGGTGTATACGAGGGAGGAGGAGCTAACGTTTTTTCACGATTACTTAGTGTCAGCCTCCTGGCGGCAGAAGCATACACCTATAGTCCTGTGTCCCCCAATGAGGCGAAGGAGAAAAATCAGATTTGTAAAAGGTAAATAAATTTATTGTCGCCATTTTCTGAGACCCGTAACAAAGTATTATTCAACAGATAGAGCTCTATAAGGGCTTATTTTTTTTTGCAAGAGGAGATCTGTTTATTGATACCATTTTTGGGATAGATACTACATTTTGATAGCCTCTTACAGCATTTTTTTTTTTTTTTGCAGTATTGCGGCTACAAAGATTTTTTTGTTGAACTTTTTTTCTACTTACGGTGTTTACCAATCAGGTTAATTAGTTTTAGATTTTGATAGATTGGTATTGCCATATATAGAAAAGTCCAATAGTGTATTTTTATCTTTATTTTTAACCCCTTCACAACCAAGAGTCCCTGCCTTTGATGCAGGCTCAGCTCGTGAGCCCGCATCTTTCCCAGCACTTGGTGGCTGATTTAACTCTAATTTAATCTCCGATCCATCTGTGGCTGTTAAACAGTGGGCAGTTAATACGCGCAAACAGGAAGCACGTCATTGATCTAGCCCATCACATCACATTGTCATGACAGCTGGGGGTCTGCTTAAGACCCTGTGTCTACCATCACAATCCTCCTCATAGGAGATTGTGAGCTTTGGCACGGGCAATCGCAGCTTCAAGTCTCTTAAGGGGACTATTAAATTCAGTAAGTTCATATCGCCCCATTAAAAAAGCAAGTAAAAGAAAAAAAAGCACACATTTGGTATCACTATGTTCAGAAATGTCCAATCTATCAAAATATAAAATATTTTCCGTAAACGCAATAAGGAGATCAAAACATTGTATCTAACCCAAAATGGTATTCAGTAAAAAAAGTCAGCTCAGGGTGCAAACAATAACTCCTCACACAGCCCAATACAAATTTATGAATTATTTTTTCACCACTTAATAAAACTATATATGTTTGGTATCGGGGGAGAAAGGACTTTTTTAATTGTATTTATTAGTCCCCTTAGGGGACTTGACTCTGCAATCGTCTGATCGCTTGTGCTTTTTACCATAATACCATAGTATTGCTGCATATAGTAAAAATCACGGTCTCCTTTGAAGCACAGTCACAGGCAGGGTTTCAAAGGAGCTTTGTGATGATAGGGACAGAGGTCAGAGCAAACTATCAGCAGCCCTAGATCACATTATGGATGCATAGAATGATGCACCCCCATACTGGCACACTGTTAATGCCACTGTCAAAGTTTGACAGTGGCATTTAATACGTTTAACAGTCGTAGAAGAGCTCTGCTCCATCACCCATTACAGCTGTTCGATGCAGACTCTGTGTCACAGCCATTATCTGCCTGGTATGGGTTGGGCTCACCCTGAAAGCTCGCTCCATGCACCTGCTAATGACTTGTGCATTATATGGCGGATGTCGGTAAGGAGTAAAATATTCTCAGCAGGTCGCCCCAGAAGCTTGACCAGTCTCAGGCAATGTACATATGGGAGAGAGCCGTAAGTCAATTTGTACAGGGTGGGGAGAATCCAGTAGGGGCCAGTTTATCCTCATCTCGTCTCTCCCTATGGTCCCATCCAATTTTATATTTACTCCAAAATGCTGCAGCCAGGATTTACGGTAATTCATGCTGCCCATGCTTTAGGCAACAGAAATGGAGTGACAAGTTTCCTTTAAGTATTTCTATGTCTTTTTTTCCAGCATTTTCTATGCGTATGGCAGATTTTGGATATACAATTTTAACCAAACTTTGATGCAATGTGAAAATCTAATGTCAAAATCTGCAAAAAGCACGGACCTATGGCAAACACAATAATATCCAAAATGGCTGGAATCACGCATACAATTTTTGTTGAAGCTTTTGGAGATCTATACTTGTCTCCTTTGTATCCAGTCCTGTAGAATTTTTCCTGTAAATTCCTTCTTTTTACATCTTCGCCTGACTTTGTCTCAAAAACCTGCATGTGTGATTCCAGCCATAATCTGCCCCAAGCCTCAAACTTTAAAGTGCAAATAAAGAGCTAATCTTGAATGAAAAATTGTCAAATCTGTATTTTGTTCAAGCAATCAATGACATCATAAAACATAAATTCTGCACCATAATTTGACATTAATATGATTAGTTCACATTCAGAATTGTCACCTTTATTTACAAATAAAAAAAAAATCTTCAAATTAAATAAGAGTCAAAACGGAATAAGAAGCGGATTTGTTACAATAGATACAGAGTAAAAAAGTCTATACAGCTGGGAAATATCAGTATATTCAGTGGTATGAGCCCAGGGAGCACATCAGCTCTTTAGTACTCCTTCCAGAAAATCTCTCTCAAGCATCTCCTCAATTTTCTGTCTTGCTTTGCTGGAGAACATTTTTTGGTTCTCCAGTTTAATATCCTTGTTGGAAAAAGAATTTTGATAAAGGATTGGGCTCCCCGAGTCTCCAACACATCTGCTGGTCACTTTGCTGTTGAAGACTTGACTGAGTACATTGAAAAAAGGCAGAAGCTGCTCCATGCTCCGAATGGTGGAAATTGTAAGCAGTAAGTGTCCAGGGTCCCAATCTAATATTCTTCCTGAGCTGTCATCTTCTGGATTTTTCTAAAATCAATAAATAAATCATGAATAAAAGATCAAAACAAATTCTATTGAATTTTTTTTTTAAATTTACATTCATGGGTAAAAGTTAAGATTTATTTAAATTTGGGTTTTCAGAAAATCTGTTTATTAAATCTATTAGTAACATTTCTATGGTTACTGAAGCACAATTATAAGAATTTCAGAAGGTTTATACTTTTATTGACAAATGCATTAAGTTGATGTAAAAACTAAATATTTGCCTTCACATTGCGTTTGGTGTCTGTCAGGGCATATGTTCAAAATTCCAGCAAAACAGGGTCATAGACTGTAATAGTGACGGCAGAGATAACGTTCGCTCTGCTGTGTGCTTTTTTCGGGAGTTTATGCCTATATCGGTTAGGTATAATTGGTTATAAATACACCTGACAATATTCCAACAAAATCCCTGGCAAGGGTACCCAGAAGAACTGATGTCCTGTCGAAGACATGGGGTGGGCATACCAAATGTTGATTTGATTTAGATTTATCTTGTATATTCCCTTAATCATTAGTGAATATGGCAAGTCTGTGTCAGTTGTGCAAATGATCAAGAACTGAGTTTTGGTCTCTAATAGTGATGTGCGATCGTGCTCAGATAACGTGTTGTCCGGGTATCTTTGGCATCCTCCATGATTTGCAGCTGTTAGGTAATCCCAGCATGTGTTGCTGCTGTCTAACAGCCATGAATCATGCAGCTGTAGGAACTCAGTACATATTAGAGCATGCAAGAGATACAAGGAGAGCACGTTAACTGAACATCAGGGCTGTGGAGTCGGAGTCATGGAGTCGGAGGTTTGGCTTACCGACACCACAGGCCTGCCGAGCACGTTCACTCATCACTAGTCTCTATTTAAGGCTGGGGTCACACTTGTGTGTGTGATGTGAGAAACTCGCACGAGTCTCTCGCATCAATACCCGGCACTCGGGACCAGAGTGTGCGGCTGCATAAGAATACATGCAGCCGCACGCTCGGGGCCTGAGTGCCGGCATCGGTGCCGGGTATTGATGCAAGAGACTCGTGCGAGTTTCTCGCAAGTGTGACCCCGGCCTAAGACTGAAACCAGGATGCTAATGATAACAAAGCTCAATATTATTTTCTGACTACTTTTGACACTTTTATATCTCCTAATATATTAATGTAATGAACAATACCTTGGCCCGTTTCCTTAAGAGTTTTGCTAACCGAACAACATATGGTTTAAATTCCCTTTGATGTGTTCCTTGCCTTCGAACTTCTAACCCTGAGTCATCTGATGCTTCTGGAATGAATGCCCATCGATACCTAAAAATAATAATGGCAGTAAAAAAAATACCGTACAATAGCAAATGTTAAATGCAGGAACATAGAACAGAGCAAATAATGATCGGGGATAACTTCTAGAGATCATCAGGAACTAATAGTACCTTCCTATAATAGCCTAACATTACCTTACAGTCTGGTATATAACAAGTCTAGAACATAAATGCATGCAGATGAATATGTCGAGGGTAGAATACTTCTCTATATAATATTGAGGTTGTAAAAGTATTTTACAACACAATGCCAAGCATAGAAATAACTTACATCTGAAACTGAGGCAGATTATCAGAGGGTAATGCCAAGGCTAAATCGAGAAATTTACAGGCTGACAGATAGAGGTTCAGCCACCGCTGGCTGTTATAGGATGTGGAGAATCCATTCCCACCAGTGTATGTTGTCTCCAAACCAGCTACAATAGGTCCAGAAGTCCTGAGGAGGGTGGATGAAAAATATATAGGTGAGGTACGAAACTGTAGAACAATAGTAATCAGAAAATGATGAGGATTCCCCAACAAAGATTTCACTTTAGTTATCCATTCTCCTAAAGACAGTTTTAGTAGAAGTCCTGAACACCCTGGAACTCGCCTACTAACGTGTTCAAGAAATGTTAAAAATAATAACCGTATGCATAATGTCAAAACAACTTGCTGTACATATAATTTCACTGCTTGGGCTTGAAAGCAGCGAAACATCTAAAAGAAGAGTCCTGACCATTCTTCAGGAGGATTTAAAAAAATGAAATAGAGATGCCGGCGGCACAACACTGCAATGAAAAAAAACACTTTGGGAACAACACCGCCATTTTTTTTCCTTAAGCATCTTCTGCTTCAAAAACGATACAGGAAAGCTGGTGTGTATAATATGCTGTGTGCACATAATGTAAAGGTGCCCAAGACTGCAGGGCTCCTTATACACAGTACCCTTACTGCATACTCCTATACAGCAATCTCCAGCTCTGATATGGAGCAGTGACCGCAGCGGATACACCACACATTGCCCTAGGACCAAATAATACGTTTATGTGAATTTTGTCTTAAGCTATGTACAGACCACAATGCCCAGACCTGAACGAAATGCCTAAAATATGCCTAGGTGGCTGTTCGTTAAAGGTCCAGTGGTTGGCCGGGCATTGCAGGCATACACAAACCACATAATACATTTATGTGTATGTAGTCTTACTCCAAGAGCCTTGCATAGTACAGCCATGCCATGGGTGGCTGCAACAAATCTGCACTTTTAAGACCTGTAAAAATCACAACTACAGCAGGACATAGCTAATTATTGATAACCTTTGTCAAAAAAACTATAAGTAATGCACTCATACTCCATGACCTCAATGAGCGTTCACTACACAAGATTCCATTGCTGAACAAAAAGCATGTTCAAGTACATTTACAGTTTGCTCAGCAACATTTAGACAAGCCAGTGAAATACTGGGAGAATATAGTCTGATCGGGTTAAAGCAAGACTGAACTTTTTGGATGCCATAATACAAACCATGTTTGGAGGCCAAAAGGCACTGCATATCACCCAAAAACTACCATACTGACAGTAAAGTTTGAAGGCGATAACATCATGGTGACGTCACCGCTGTGCTCTGCTTTACTGCCAGCGCTGACACATTCAGTGCAGGAAGCTCTGAGCAGCAGCGCGTAACCCTGTGGACGCCGGGGGACGTGACAGACATCAGAATGTGAGTATGTAGTGGTTTTTTTTTTTACTTTTACAATGGTAACCAGGGTAAATATCGGGTTACTAAGCGCGGCCCTGCACTTAGTAACCCGATGTTTACCCTGGTTACCCGGGTGCTGCAGGGGAACTTCGGCATCGTTGAAGACAGTTTCAACGATACCGAAGTCGTTCCCCTGATCGTTGGTCGCTGGAGAGAGCCGTCTGTGTGACAGCTCCCCAGCGACCACACAACGACTTACCAACGATCACAGCCAGGTCGTATCGCTGGTCATGATCGTTGGTAAGTCGTTTAGTGTAACGGTACCTTTAATGGACAAATGTACTGAGACATTCTTGATAAAAATCTGCTGCCATTTACAGGATGATGATGATGAAATGAGGGTGGATATTTCAGTAACACAATGATCCCAAATGATCTATATTTAGATATAGAGGTATATGTGTAAATAAAAAAAGCGCGCAAGTTTAAATTTGATAAAATTTATAGATTACATGTTACTACTTTTTAACCCCTTAGTGACGTAGCCAAATTTTTGAAATCTGACCAGTGTCACTTTATGTGGTAATAACTCTGGAACGCTTCAACAAATCCCAGTGATTTTGAGAATGTTTTTTCGTGACACATTATACTTTATGAATATGGTAAATTTAGGCCGCTATATTTTGTGTTTATTTTAAAAAAAATATCAGAAATTTGAGCAAAAATGTTAAAAAATTAGCAATTTTCAAACTTTGAATGATTATCCCTTTAATCCAGATGGCCATACCACAGCAAAACATTAATAAATAACATTTCCCACATGTCTGCTTTTCATCAGCATCATTTGTAAAATGTTATTTTATTTTGTTAGCATTTGGGGAGGTTTGAAAATGTAGCAGTAATTTTTCATTTTTTCAAGGAAATTTACAAAATATATTTTTTTAGGGACCTATCCATGTTTGAACTGCCTTTAGGGGTCCTATATATTGGAACCCCCCCAAAAGTGATACCATTTTAAAAACAGCATCCCCTGACATATTGAAAACTGCAGTCAGGTAGTTTATGAACCCTTCAGGTGATTTTCAGGAATTAATGCAAAGTGGCATGACAGAAATGAAAATGTGTATTTTTACCACCTAAATTCCACTAACATCTGAATAGGTTACAACAGCCATCAGACTCTAAGGCCGCTATATGGCCATGATTTGCCATGACAAACAACAGGACCACACAATCATGATCTGAGGGCACAGATTGGGATAAAGAGGAAGCCCCCACACTCTGTTAACCATTTATATGATGTAGTCACTATTGACACTCAGCATCTAAGGGGTAAAACACTGATCGTGGCTGATGCAGCAAGTTGTCAGCTATAGTGCACAACCGACAGCTGCAGGATTGTCAGCTGTATGGGGAGGCTGTTCTCTTATATCTCAGGTAAGTTAAAAGGCGTATTGGCGGTCATTAAGGGGTTAAATTTCTAAACAATGAGGCAAGATATAATGTGTGGGAATACAGATTGTAAGACTAGGGTTAAATGGTGATTTCTAGTGACTAGTGATGAGTGAGCGTACTTGTTGCTCGGGTTTTCCTGAGCACGCTCGGGTGACCTCCGAGTATTTGTTAGTGTTCGGAGATTTAGTTTTGATCACCTCAGCTGAATGATTTACAGCTACTAGCCAGGTTGAGTACATGTGGGGGTTGCCTGGTTGCTAGGGAATCCCCACATGTAGTTAAGCTGGCTAATAGCTGTAAATCATTCAGCTGCCGCGATGACAACTCAATCTCCGAGCAGTCATAAATACTCGGAGGTCACCTGAGCGTGCTCTGGATAAGCCGAGCAATGAGTACACTCGCTCATCACTAGTAGTGACTTGAGAATTTAATGTTGAGCTGCTACATCTCAGCAAGTCAGTAGCCAGACATCGAAAAATGTTAGCGATCATCTGTTTATCCAAAGCCGAAATGAAGGTTGAAGAATGTGAGATGCATTGAGAAAATCCAGAAAGAGTGGGGAACACAAAGTCTTGTACCCCAGAAAAAGTGATGGGGAATAGTGTGATAGACAGGAACTTGTCATTGGTGGAAGAAATGTGGCACAGAGCAAAGCAAGGACTGTAGGTTCCAGTAAGGATAATTCATTTGTATATATGTGTGATGTCCACCTCTGGAAGGACAAAATGAGCGTGTTGGAGAAGAGGAGTCGTGCACAGTTAGGGATAAATCAGAGAGGTGCCAGTCATCCTGTTTTCAATGTACTAGGGTTTGGGTAATCTCCTGTGTTAAGAAGGGATGTATACAGGAAAGGTCTGCCACTCTCTGAAGACAGAGCCTACCTGGTGATATCTTCATCCGCTGTAAGTTCCTGCTCCATTAGCAGAAATACTTGTACCTGATAATACACAGAAATAACAACATTATGTGAATCTCACTTAATAGCTACTTAGCAATTTGTATAATGAATGAATGAAGAAGAAGCCAAGAGTAATGTATACATGAGAGAAGCACGAAGCACTCACCAGTTCAGTGATCATGGTTGGCCACAATGAGGTGAGGTGTTGGGGGGACATTCTTAAGAGCAGCACTCGGAAAAACAGGAACACCTGGGAATGTAGAGTGGGCACTTGTGGTAACCGCAGGCTCTCTACTAACCTTTCTAAAAAGCAGAGACACAACATAGGTTCACATATGGGGAAGTGCTTGATGTTTCAAGGACTGTACATATAAGCATGTGATGTCATTTCCATATCTACCATAGACATGTATAGGAGAGGAGGCTAGCTTATTGACAAAGGATCTTTGCATTTCATCTTCGTCCGCTGTTCCGCATTACAATGCCTATTTTATGATGCCCAGTGGATAACATTGCTGCCTCACCTTGTATATCAGGTAGGAATTTCTGGTACTGGTCAATCTCACTACTGAAGATGGCAAAGGCCAGTCTCTTCAAGAGCATCGCCCTCTGCTCCAGCTCCGCATCACGGTTAGTAAAGAGACTGAGAGAACTGCTCTGAGCGACAGCTACTCGAGCTGAGAGAGAAACACGGTCAAGAGCACGACATGAGCATTACATTATTCTCACACCGACACATGATGGACATTACAATTCAGAATGTACAAGCAAATTACAAGTTACAGGTGAATTAAATATCTTAGGTACTTAGGTCTCCCAACTTCCCTATATACAAAACCCCTTGGTTAGTCCCAAGGCAGCAGGAAAGTCAAGAGGACCCCATGTACATTAGATGGCTGATCAATCTGCCACAGTCGGCGAGTTTGACTGACTTTTACTGAATGTGTACGGGGGTTTTGAACGTTAAGAAAAAAAAGTTCTGAACAAAAGGAAAACTCACTCATTAGGTCACGGAATGTGGTTTTGTCATGTGTCATCAGATGGTCCATGATGGCCCTCCAGCTGTAGGACAAGGGAAAAAATACATAGTTCTTGCATATCAGGAGTAGTCTAGAAATGGTAACCAAACAGGACTTTAAATAACCAACTAAAATACAGAGAAATGCAAAGTGGATGGAGGACTGCAAAATGGTCTAATAGTAAATAATTATGTAGGTATAAAGATCTCTTTATAGATCAATAAAACAGTTGTTTAATATATGAGATATAATATACAGGTGTTTCTCACAAAATTGGAATATCGTCAAAAATAGGGATTTTTGTGTTACTCACCGTAAAATCCTTTTCTCCGAGACGCTCATTGGGGGACAGTGGGTGTATGCTTCGGCTGCCAGGAGGCTGACACTAAGTAAACTTGAAAAAAGTTAGCTCCTCCACCGCCGTATACACCCTGACACTGGCTACTGGAGACTCCAGTTCGGTGCAAAAGCAGTAGGAGAAAAAATACAAGAAATAATATAACAGCCTGAATACAGAAAACTTATGTCTAGAAAAAGACTTAAGGTACCTTCACACTCAGCAACTTTACAACGAGAACGACAATGATCCGTGACGTTGCAGCGTCCTGGATAGCGATCTCGTTGTGTTTGACACGCAGCAGCGATCTGGATCCCGCTGTGATATCGCTGGTCGGAGCTAGAAGTCCAGAACTTTATTTGGTCGTCAGGTCGGCGTGTATCGTCATGTTTGACAGCAAAAGCAACGATGTCAGCAATGTTTTACATGGAGCTAACAACCAGCGAGAACGATAAGCGAGTCACCGTTACGTCACAGGATCGCTCCTGCATCGTTGTGGAGCTGCTGTGTTTGACGTCTCTACAGCGACCTAAACAGCGACGCTGCAGCGATCGGCTCATTGTCTATATCGCTGCAGCGTCGCTAAGTGTGACGGTACCTTTACTGACTGACAAAAATAGAAATAGTCAAAACAGCCCTCAGGCCACCAGGGAGGGAGCGGTGTCCCTCAATGAGCGTCTCGGAGAAAAGGATTTTACGGTGAGTAACACAAAAATCCCTATTTCTCCGCCTCATTGGGGGACACAGGACTGTGGGATGTCCTAAAGCAGTCCCTGGGAGGGAAATTAACTCACCAAAAAGAAATTCTTTCAAATACTGGTTGTCCTATAAGTGCGCCACTGCCGCTTGAAGAATCCTTCTACCCAGACTTGCAAGTGCAGAGATCTGGGAGTGGACATTATAATGTTTGACAAAAGTATGCAAACTAGACCAGGTTGCAGCTTTGCAAACCTGTTCTGCTGAGGCCTGGTGCCGAATTGTCCAGGAGGCCCCCACTGCCCTAGTGGAATGGGCCTTGATTCCCGCCGGAATAATCATGCCCTTGGCGCGATAGGCTTCCTGAATGGCCGCACGTATCCACCTGGCCAGGGTAGATTTTGAGGCCGCGCATCCCTTCCTGCGACCTTCCGGAAGGACAAACAGAGCATCCGTCTGGCGGAAAGGAGCCGTTCGGGAAATGTATCTCCTCAGAGCTCTCACTAAGTCCAACGTATGGAGAGCTTTTTCTACACGGTGCGTCGGTGCTGGACAAAAAGAAGGAAGAACAATATCCTCATTAATGTGGAAAGAGGAAACAACCTTCGGGAGGAAGGAAGGTGCTGGTCTGAGCACTACCTTGTCCTGATGAAAACGTAAAAAGGGAGTACGACAAGAGAGGGCTGCCAGTTCTGATACCCGCCTTATGGAAGTTATGGCCACTAAAAATACGACTTTCCAAGAAAGGAAGGTCAAGGAAATATCTTGAAGAGGCTCAAAAGGAGCTTCCTGCAATGCCCTTAAGACCAAATTAAGGTCCCAAGCTTCCAAAGGAGTCTTATAAGGAGGGACCTTATGAGCGACTCCCTGGAAAAAAGTCCTGACCTGACGGTTAGTAGCAATCTTGCGCTGAAAAAGGACCGATAGGGCCGAAATCTGCCTCCTAAGAGTACTTGGACCAAGCCCTGAATCCAGGCCTGTTGAGATAAAATATTAGGGACGGAGAAACGCCAAGGAGACAGCCTGCGCTCTCTACACCAAGAGAGGAAAACTTTCCAAGTGTGATGATAAATTCTGGCCGAAACGGGTTTACGTGCACTGATCATGGTATCTGCTACCTCTTGGGAGAACCCTGCCTGAGTTAAAACCCAATATTCAACGGCCAGGCCGTCAAACGTAGGACCCCTAAGTTCTGGTGGTAGATCGGCCCTTGAGATAGAAGGGCCAGCCGATCGGGGAGTCGCCATGGAATCCCGGTGAGAAGCTGTACCAGGTCCGCATACCAAATCCGTCGCGGCCAATCCAGGGCGATCAGAATAGCTGGCATTCTTTCTGCCTTGATTTTCTTGATTACCCTCGGGAGTAGTGCCAGAGGAGGGAACAGATAAGAGAGATGGAACTGGTTCCAAGTTAGTACTAGCGCATCCACAGCGATTGCCTGTGGGTCTCGGTACCGGGAGGCAAACCTGGGTACCTTGGCATTCCCGCTGGATGCCATCAGATCCACATCCGGGGTTCCCCATAGATGGCATATCTGCTGAAACACCTCGGGATGGAGAGACCATTCCCCGGACGCTAGCCCCTGACGGCTTAGGAAGTCTGCCACCCAGTTCTCTGCGCCCGGAATGTGGACTGCTGAAATCACTGAGTGATTTCTCTCGGCCCAGAGCAGTATCTGTTTTACCTCCTGCATGGCTGCCTTGCTGCGGGTGCCCCCCTGATGATTTATGTATGCCACAGCTGTGGCATTGTCCAATTGAATTCGGACAGGGCGACCCGCCAGAAGAAAGTGAAAATGCTGCAAGGCTAGTTGAACCGCCCGAATCTCTAAGAGATTGATGGGGAGGTCTGATTCCAGAGGAGACCAGCCTCCCTGAGCCGTGTGGTGAAAAAACACTGCTCCCCAACCCAGGAGACTGGCATCTGTTGTAACCACCAACCAATCAGTTGGGGGAAAGGACTTCCCCCCGAGTAGGGAAGAGCTGTTTAACCACCATGAAAGAGCCTGTCTGACCTGGGGAGACAACCGAAAACTGCGGTCGAGAGAAAGAGGATTGCTGTTCCATACTCCAAGAATTGCCTGTTGGAGAGGACGAAGATGAAGCTGTGCGAATGGTACTGCTTCTATAGTCGCAACCATCCTTCCTAACACCCTCATGCAAGACCGTATCGAATGAGGGTGCAGTTGCTGAAGGTTCCTCACTTCAGTAAATGCACTCTTTACTTGGTCGGGGCTCCTTTTGCATCAATTACTGCATCAATGCGGAGTGGCATGGATGCGATCAGTCTGGCACTGCTGAGGTGTTATGGAAGACCAGGTGGCTTTGATAGCAGCCTTCAGCTCGTCTGCATTGTTGGGGTCTGGTGTTTCTCAGATTCTGTATGGGGTTAAGGTCAGGCGAGTTTGCTGGCCAATCAAGCAAAGTGATATTGTTGTTTTTAGACCAGGTATTGGTACGTTTGACAGTATGGACAGGTGCAAAGTCCTGCTGGAGAATTAAATTTCCATCTTCAAAAAGCTTGTCAGTAGAGGGAAGGATGAAGTGCTCTAAAATTTCCTGGTAGACGGCTGCGCTGACTTAGGACTTGATAAAACACAGTGGAACTACACCAGCAGATGACATGGCTCCCCAAACCACATTAGACCTCAAGCAGCTTGGATTGTGTGATTCTCCACTCTTCCTCCAGACCCTGGGACCTTGATTTCCAAATGAAATGCAAAATTTACTTTCATCTGAAAACAACACCTTGGACCAATGAGCAACAGTCCAGTTCTTTTTCTCCTTGGCCCAGGTAAGACGCTTCTGGCGTTGTCTATTGGTGATGAGTGGCTTGACGCAAGGAATGCGACACTTGTAGGCCATGGCCTGGATAGGTCTGTGTGTGGTGGCTCTTGAAGCAATGACTCCAGCAGCAGTCCACTCCTTGTGAATCTCCACAAATTTTTTGAATGGCCTTTTGTTAACAATCCTTTCAAGGCTGCGGTTATCCCGGTTGCTTGTGCACCTTTTTCTACCACACTTTTTCCTTTCACTCAACTTTCCATTATTATGCTTGGATACAGCACTCTGTGAACAGCCAGCTTCTTTAGCAATGACCTTTTGTGGCTTACCCTGATTGTGGAGTGTGTCAGTGACTGCCTTCTGGACATCTGTCAAGTCAGCAGTGTTCCCCATGATTGTGAAGCCTACTGAAACAGACTAAGGAACCTTTTTAAATTCTTAGGAAGCCTCTGAAGGTGATTTTTTGTTAATAATTCTACTTTACTGAGATAATGACTTCTGGGTTTTCATTGGCTGTAAGCCAAATCATTGGCTGTAAGCCATCAACATTAACAGAAATAAACACTTGAAATAGATCACTCTGTAATGACTCTATATAATGAGTTTCACTTTTTGTATTGGAGACCTGAAATAAAATTAACTATTTGATGATATTCTAATTTTGTGAGAAGCACCTGTATATACACATACATACGTACACATATGCACACAAAAATTTGATTGCAACAAGCACATTGTCTGAAGGAGAGCTGGGTCTTACTGACTAACACAGGAGCCATCCATCTGGAAGAAGTTGTGATCCATGAAGAGATCAAACGCTTCCTTCTTCCATGTGCGTCTGGTGTACTGGTAACCACTGAGACTGCTCAGCAGCTGCACACAGGCTCGATAGCTTGGAGCATTATGAGCACTGCAAAGGAAAAAAACACAGCTTACATGGAAAACCACTGGCTGGTTTATAGCAGGCATTTATACAGTGAAATTAACCCCTTCACGACATGCCCCGTACTAGTATGGCGCATGTCGTGTCTCCCCCTTTGATGTGGGCTCCGGCGGTGAGCCCACATCAAAGTCGCAACATGTCAGCTGTTTTGTACAGCTGACATGTGCGCGCAATAGCGGCGGGTGAAATCGTGATTCACCCGCTGCTATTAACCAGTTAAATTCCGCTGTCAAACGCTGACAGCGGCATTTAACCGGCGCTTCCGGCCTCATGGCCGGAAATACCCGCATCGCCGACCCCCGTCACATGATCGGGGGTCAGCGATGCGTCAAGATAGTAACCATAGAGGTCCTTGAGGCCTCTATGGTTACTGATGCCAGTTTGCTGTGAGCGCCACCCTGTGGTCGGTGCTCATAGCAAGTCTGCAATTGAGATGATCGCTGCTATGTAGCTGAGCCGATCCAGTTGTGCCAGCTTCTAGCCTCCCATGGAGGCTATTGAAGCATGGTAGAAGAAAAAAAAAAAAAAAAGTTTTAAAAGATATGAAAAAAATGAAAAATATATAAAAGTTTAAATCACCCCTCTTTCGCCCCATCCAAAATAAAACAATAAAAAAAAAAAATCAAATCTACACATATTTGGTATCGCCGCGTTCAGAATCGCACGATCAATAAAAAAAAAGCATTAACCTGATTGCTAAACAGCGTAGCGAGAAAAAAATTAAAAACACCAGAATTACGTTTTTTTGGTCGCCGCGACATTACATTAAAATGTAATAACGGGCGATCAAAAGAACGTATCTGCACAATCGTAGTATCATTAAAAACGTCAGCTCGGCATGCAAAAAATAAGCCCTCACCCGACCCCAGATCACGAAAAATGGAGACGCTAAGGGTATCGGAAAATGGTGCAATTTTTTTTTTCTTTTAGCAAAGTTTGGAATATTTTTTTCACCACTTAGATAAAAGAGAACCTAGGCATGTTTGGTGTCCTTGAACTCGTAATGACCTGGAGAATCATAATGGCAGCTCAGTTTTAGCATTTAGTGAACCTAGCAAAAAAGCCAAGAAAAAAACACACCACACTTGGAATTTTTTTCCCGTTTTCTAGTACAAAACATGGTAAAACCAATGGTGTCGTTCAAAAGTACAACTTGTCCTGCAAAAAATAAGCCCTCACATGGCCATATTGACAGAAAAATAAAAAAGTTATGGCTCTGGGAAGGAGGGGAGTGAAAAACGAAAACGCAAAAACGAAAAAGGGCTGCGGCGTGAAGGAGTTAAGAGTGGAAATACACGGTGGCTCAGTGGTTAGCATTGTTGCTTTGCAGCCTTGGAGTCCTGAGTTCAAATCCCACCAAGGACACCGTCTGCAAGGAGTCTGTATGTTCTCCCTGTGTTAGCGTGGATTTCCTCCTACACTTCAAAGACATACTGATCGGGAATATAGATTGTGAGCCCCAATGGGGACAGTGATATAATGTATGTACATTGCTGTGTATATAAGTGAGTAAAATAAATACATACACCGCTTAAATACCATCACAACAGGCGGGAAAATTAAAAAAAAATATATAATACTGATCTGAAGTCAGAAGTATGTTATTGAAATTATACTCAGGTCTAGAAAGATATAAATGATCTCCCATCTTATTTAAGTGGCTTCAGTGGACATTTTCAATTGCAACAGGAATATAATAATTATTAATATTTTTACTGTGTTAAAAATTGAAATAATGCCTTAAAAAAAAAAAAAAAGACTACAGTTACCTGTGGTTCCGTAAATAGGGCACCACGTAATGCATGATATTGACCAGTAACGGGATAACCTTCTCCTTTTCATCGCTGTAGAACACCATGTCGAGTAAATGAGCAAGAACCTGGTAAGCATACAAAGTCACAGGATAAGCCCGCGTTATATACATGATACTGCAATAATGAGACTTACGGGTGACCTCTTACCTCTGCTAGTAAGGTGAGGGCATGTACACTGTACACCGAAGGGGTGATATGGGAGATCTCTATAGCCGGAGACAACATATCTAAGGAAGAAGAGGAGTGTGGTAAAAAGCTATCCTTATACAGGGCATTAATAATCCTAATACTCCCCATGAAAACGCAGTACCATTAGGTAGTACATCTTAGTATGACCATAAAAGTCGCACATCTTTCTGATACAATATATTATGCTTTCAGGAAAATACTTTATTTTATTTGTTTAAGCAAAATGAATGGATTTTGGGTTAAAAATCCAATTTGCAATGGGGATTAATTAAAAATATTGTCCATTTTTGGCTTTTACAGTCTTTTTCTTGACACGTTCAGCTTTTGATGTGGTCTGTGGTCATAAATTAGCTGGAGAGGTCACAAAAAGATAATATAGTTACAAACTCCTAAGAATGAGCTCATTTGTTGGGGAGGTAGAAATTTTACTCTTTACTTTCAGATTTGTAAGAATGACAACCTTTTTTTGTTTTGCATATAATTCTGTACATTATCCATGCTTTAATAATACCTTTTAAAAACAAGAATGAACTCACTGACAGATTCTCATTTAATGCACTGTGCAGCCAGCCATAGACAGTGCAATATTGCGGTTCTAGAAGGCAAACAATGCATATCCCCATCTCCAAATTGCCAAATGTTTATGGAAAGCCTACGCGTATTACAGCAGATCATTTCTTCTCCTGCTACGTCTTAAGGTCACCTTTAGTTAAGAAAGAACGTACCTTCTACATCAGATTCCACAGTCGGACCATCTACAGTTATCTTAGGCGAAGGTTTCACTTCAAGGTTTCTTCTTAACCAGGTTGTTTGCTCTAATGATGATCCAGCAATTGCGCCAATAGCATCTACAATTTTATGAGTAACATCCTAAAGGAAAATCAGGAAGGGCACGATGAGGTACTGATAATATAGCTACTATTCGAGCTGCACACTTCACATCAACTCAGCTCTTAAAGGCAATCTGTCACTAGGTTTTTGCTACCCATCTGAAAGCACTGGAATCAGGGTCTCTTCCCCTACATCATGCTGATGTATCACGTACTGGGCTGCATGCTGCAGTTTTGATAAAATCACAGCTTTATCTGCTGCAGATCTACCAGATCACTGAGCTGTGTAAAACCCCTCCAACACCTCCGATTGGCAGCTTTCTTACATGTACCCTGTGTACAGGCAGAAAGCTGCCAATCAGTGGTGGGGGCAGGGCTATAAAAAGCTCATGAATATTGAGGATTACATGGCAGCAAGTTCACTAATCTCATATTTCATGCTAATTATAACTACCTTGGTAGTCTAATGGTGGTCTATGTTGAGGCATTTCTTGGTGGTCTACAGTACAAGATTGGGGTAATGTTTTACCACTTTAGATTAAATTAAGTAGAGATACATACCTACTGATCTAATGCACAGTATATTAGGGGGGCTTAAAAAACACACTGCATGATATACCATGCTGTGCTGCACTGATATACTGTGATCTTCAGGATGCAGAGAGAGAGAACTACAGAGCCACATAGTTGTCTCAGTGATCGCTTTATGATGATTTAAGGGGGTTGACTGGCCTTGGGGTATAAGTCAGCAGTCAATCTAGACTTGCATCTGTCAGGATCCTCTGGTGATGGGAGTGGGCGGTCAAGTATGTGATTTGCATACGTCCAGCCACATTCCGACTAGACATGTCCGGCCTTGCTCAAGTCACTTGTACTGAGCATGGACAAGCACGTCTAGTCGGCACATGACAACATGTATGCAAATTGCACAATCGCAGTCAAGTGCCCCCCACTGGCACCAGAGAATCCTCGAAGTGCACGTAATGGGAGGATTCACAAGTTTGCAGTCATGAGGACAGTGACAATAATGTCTGTAAAGCGCTGATGAATTAATGGTGAAATATAAATTAGTAAAATAAATAAATTCCAGCTTTATTCTTCAGAATGTCATCTAGCTTTCCGTCAACTCTATTTTCAGACTTTGGAAGGAGATAAATGATAAAAGACCTAATTTCTTTTTCCCTTCAATATAAGATTCAGAAAGTTTCAAACCATTTCAAGTGTTCCCAATTACCTGAAGATCCCTCTGGTCTTTCTTGTTATCCAATGTGGGGTTTTTCATAATAAATTCATTCAAAACCCTAAAATACCAAGTGAATAAAAAAAAATAGGTAAATAATAAATACTGATTCATATAAACATCAAAAAGTTGTGTTTTCTAGTAGTGATATTTTTTTTCTACAATGCTATCCTGGTGGGCTCTACTTCCGGTTGACTTCCCATCACAGGATGTGTAGATGCCTGCAGCTAATCATTGGCTATGGCATTGGTGAGACATCACTGTGACCAGCGATTGACTGCAGTGGTCACATGTTTTAAATCATCTACTGTATATCTGTTCTAACCTCCAACTATGTGCTATATTAGAAAATGATGAAAAAGACCAGTCCTTTTACAATGGTATTTTTATGGTTATTTCCGCTTTGGACCATATAGTAATAAATGTATTACCCAAGTATCAAGAATTGCCCGGGAGCCGGAAGGTTCAACTGGATGGACTCTTTCAAAAGAGCCAGAAAAGAAGCCCAGCTATCCACAAGATTAGACACAGGAACTCTGCAAGAACACCAAGAAAATACTGAAATACACACTTTATAGAAGCAGCTAAAATCCATCTGTTCTACAAGGCTGCGTACAAATGCTAACATGCCGGTAAGGATTCCCATCTGATATAACACAATAGAACTAGCTAGGGCTTAAGCTACATGTGAATGACGTCCTTAAAGGGGTTTTCCCATGAACTAAGTACATTTTAATTAATAGATCTTGGAATAATAATAATTTCCACAATTGGAGGTGTTAAGAAATGTTCCTGTGCTGAGATAATCTTATAAATGTGCCCCTGCTGTGTACTGTGTAATGTCTGACCGTAGAGGGGCATGGTCTGATCATAACACAGCTCCTGGGAATGGAAGGGAGTAAAAGAGAGTACACCGACATTACAGAATAGGGACTCGGCAGCTGCTTTCTGTGAGGTAAAACATAGATTTTAAACAGGGAGGGGAAAGTTTTACCTCACAAAACGAATCGGCTGTGATCCCATGCTGTCCTGTCTGTATACCCCTTCCTCCCCTGCCCAGGAGCTGTGGTATGATCAGACCATGTCCCTCTACGGTACATACACAGCCATTACACAGTACACAGAAGGTCAAATTTATAGGATTATCTCAGCACAGGAACATTTTTTAACACATCCAATTATAGAACTTATTATTATTCCAAGATCTACTGAATAAAATGTACTTTGTAACTAGGACAGCCCATTTAAGAACACTCATTTAATAATAATCATTCAGTGTAAAGAGGCTGCCGGTCACCTGGTAAACAACCAAAATGATCTTTTGTGCAGCGCAAAAAATCAACAGTCTTAGTGGTGCAAAACTCGCATTGCTGAACACAATGGCAGCCTATGTGCACTGATAGATCTACTACAAATCGATCATTTACGGTGGTCTGCCTGTATAAACTAGCTATTAAGCGACCGATCAATAACTGCTTACTTATTGGTGGTCGTTCACTCCGTATGTACACTAGTACTGCATATCTTACACCTAGTATCCCAAGCATGATAACCATTAGGCACTGGCAGCCTAGGGAACACACAGCATCAAGCAATGCGCTAATCTTACCTCTGTATATAAGCATAAAAGAACTGTAACATGCAGACTTCAAGGGAAAGATGTTTCTGAAAAGAGGAGGGCAGAGAAAAAGGATTAGCACTTTTCTGCTGCAAATTTATTTGAAGGGAATAAATTACCACAAAATGACTACTTCCAGTTTTTCTTGTGGAGTTTTAAACGTATTTGATTATTTTCTTTTCTTATATTTTGCATCAATACAAAAAAAAAAAAATCTTTAAAAGGAACTTGTAAAGTGAAAAAACGCTATTAACCTGCAGATATTGGGTTAATCTACAGGTTGATAGCATTCTGAACTTTCCCGACACTTAGAGCCTTGCTGCCAGGAGGTAATTAACTTTATTCCCCTGACAGCGCTCCTTTTTCAGTCATGGAGGTGGTGCCGGAGCAGGTTCAGTAACCGTTCCATATATAGAGAGCGTTGGCTGTACCCGCACCCATAGCACTGACTGACAGCCAGCCCTAATGCAGAGTGAGCTTTCAGTCAGAACCGGGGGCACAGTTACAGCTGCCGCTCACTAAGCAGGGAGCGGTGACTGTACCCGTGCTGGTGCCACCCCTATCACTGGAACATGAAGGCTGCGGGAGAAATAAAGCTCCAAGTGCTGGGGCCGGGCAGGTTCAGAACACTGTTAACTTGCCGATTAGCCCCATAGCTGCAGGTTAATAGCGTTTGTTCATGTGACCGGTTCCCTTTAAATCTTGCCATTTTCACAGTGGCCACTGAGCTGAATATTAGACGGATATTTCCTGTTCTGTACAGATCACTGCTCAGTAGAGAACGCAGGATGTACCACGCACTATAGGTGATGGTTACAGCTCACCTCCTCCACAACGACCTGTACACAAGTCACAGAGAATAGATGGACATGGAATTTTGGTGTGTGGGAGAGTTCTCTAAATGTGCAAAGATGGAAAACATCTCCCAGACATCAAATTATATTTTTGTGTGCATGGTTATGGGGCATGATGGCTACCCTATAACCATCAGAAATAAAAAAAAAAAATAGCGAGTTTGAAATTTATTACAGGCCCTTTGAAGGATTTTTCAATCTTACAGCTGGCCCCCACTAATCAGAGCATGTTGGCAAATTGTAGTGATATTTTTTTTATTTACCACATTTTGTGGAATAAAGAAAATCATAACTATATACAAAACAACATGGAGTCGTTTGATAGAATACAGCAGCCCCTCAATTATGAGACACTCCGCCGGCTCCTGTACCTTAGGATCTGCCTTAGATGGTACCCAGCAGTGACCACCACTACATGGGACCATGATCACCGCGAATATCGGCTCTTACATCAGACTCTGCTGGATTCTCATTATTAGTGTACAGCATAATGATGGTTTAGAATCACCGCCGTTCACGGAAGCATTGTTATAAGGTATATTAATGTTTTTATGTATACACTAGGTGTTTCCAGCCAGCTAACGCTCGGCATGCTCATTGCTATCTAATTAACGCTGCTGGTGATTAAACTAAAGTAAATAATGACAACATTCAATAGCGCTTACGCAGGTAGTAAATTAACGTGTGGTAATGTGTGGGGACGAAGCCTCGTGTGGTAATGTGTGGGGACAGAGCCTCGTGTGGTAATGTGGGGGGACGGAGCCTCGTGTGGTAATGTGTGAGGACGGAGCCTCGTGTGGTAATGTGTGGGGACGGAGCCTCGTGTGGTAATGTGGGGGGACGGAGCCTCGTGTGGTAATGTGGGGGGACGGAGCCTCGTGTGGTAATGTGGGGGGACGGAGCCTCGTGTGGTAATGTGTGGGGACGGAGCCTCGTGTGGTAATGTGTGGGGACGGAGCCTCGTGTGGTAATGTGTGGGGACGGGGCCTCGTGTGGTAATGTGTGGGGACGGAGCCTCGTGTGGTAATGTGTGAGGACGGAGCCTCGTGTGGTAATGTGTGAGGACGGAGCCTCGTGTGGTAATGTGGGGGGACAGAGCCTCGTGTGGTAATGTGTGGGGACAGAGCCTCGTGTGGTAATGTGTGGGGACAGAGCCTCGTGTGGTAATGTGTGGGGACAGAGCCTCGTGTGGTAATGTGTGGGGACAGAGCCTCGTGTGGTAATGTGTGGGGACAGAGCCTCGTGTGGTAATGTGTGGGGACAGAGCCTCGTGTGGTAATGTGTGGGGACAGAGCCTCGTGTGGTAATGTGTGGGGACAGAGCCTCGTGTGGTAATGTGTGGGGACAGAGCCTCGTGTGGTAATGTGTGGGGACAGAGCCTCGTGTGGTAATGTGGGGGGGCGGGATTATGTGTGGTAATGTGGTGGGGGCGGGATTATGTGTGGTAATGTGGTGGGGGGCGTGATTATGTGTGGTAATGTGGTGGGGGGCGTGATTATCTGTGGTAATGTGGTGGGGGGCGTGATTATCTGTGGTAATGTGGTGAGGGGGCGTGATTATCTGTGGTAATGTGGTGAGGGGGCGGGATTATGTGTGGTAATGTGGGGGGGGGATTATGTGTGGTAATGTGGTGGGGGCGGGATTGTGTGTGGTAATGTGGTGGGGGCGGGATTGTGTGTGGTAATGTGGTGGGGGCGGGATTGTGTGTGGTAATGTGGGGGGGGGATTATGTGTGGTAATGTGGTGGGGGTGCGGGATTATGTGTGGTAATGTGGTGGGGGTGCGGGATTATGTGTGGTAATGTGGTGGGGGGCGGGATTATGTGTGGTAATGTGGTGGGGGGTGGGATTATGTGTGGTAATGTGGTGGGGGGCGGGATTGTGTGTGGTAATGTGGTGGGGGCGGGATTGTGTGTGGTAATGTGGTGGGGGGCAGGACTGTGTGTGGTAATGTGGTGGGGGCGGGATTGTGTGTGGTAATGTGGTGGGGGCGGGATTGTGTGTGGTAATGTGGTGGGGGCGGGATTGTGTGTGGTAATGTGGTGGGGGGCGGGATTGTGTGTGGTAATGTGGTGGGGGGGCGGGATTGTGTGTGGTAATGTGGTGGGGGGGCGGGATTGTGTGTGGTAATGTGGTGGGGGCGGGATTGTGTGTGGTAATGTGGTGGGGGGCGGGATTGTGTGTGGTAATGTGGTGGGGGCGGGATTGTGTGTGGTAATGGGGTGGGGAAGTGGGATTATGTGTGGTGATGTGGTGGGGGCGGAGCTACTGTGCTGGGGGAGGGATTAGCGAGTAATCACGATGCCATAGGGATTAGCGAGTAATCACGATGCCATATATATATATATATATATATATATATATATATATATATATATATATATATATATAGATAGCGAGTTCTTAACATTATGTATACCTACAGTTTCTATTATAAATTTAGACTATTGCAAGTCATATGTCTTATTGGCTGAAAATAATCAAAAATGCTAACAATATTTTTACCCTTCTGTAAAAAATGTAGCGTGTCCCCTGATCGCAAGTATGTAAATTGTGTCTGCTTAACCCTGCTGTTGTGTACGGGTCACAGTGACCTGTAGAGAATTTGTGAGGCCCTGTAGATATTTTTCTATAAGTTTCTAAAACTTGAGGTTACTTGACTTTTCCTCATTTGGGGGGGGACCTATCTATGAGTATGTTGTTTTTTTTTTTTGCTTACTTTTTGCTTCACGCCGATTTGTACACTTGTCGCGTTTGGGTCATAGTAACCAGGCATAATTTTTTTACATCTATGAGGCCGTATTTTCAGTGAAATATTTTCAGGAGTTATAACCTCAGTTGGGTCTATTTATTGCATCTACTATTCTATATCAATTTATTTATTTCCTACATTATTTCAATGGGGTCGTACACTCGCTCTGCCGGGTGTATGCATTGAGATCTGCGCACCATAAAAATGGCTTTATATTGATTATTTTTGGTGCACAGTCTATAGAGATCACTAGGTGTGCACTACACGTGTATATTCTGCGCAGAACGCGCTGTGTAAGAGGGCCTTATTTTGTAAAGCTGAGCTCTAAAGGCCTGCAAATGATTATTTTTGGCTACGTAAGTCTGTCTTCCTGGCTTATCTCCTTGTTTTCAGAAGGAGTAGCAGGCCTTGTACAGAGCATCCAGCAACATGCTCAGGAAAGTGAAACCATGGCCTCCACAAGCACTGAGTTTTCATAGCAAGAAGTGACTGTGATTTTTTTGCAATTCACCTAATCGGTAGTCATCATAATACAAATTGCTATATAAACTCAAGCAGCAGACTTTGTAATAACCAAAATTTGGATCAGTTTCAAAGCTCTTGCCCATGACTGTAGGTATGTTCTGTAGGTGTCACAATACCTTTATCCATGTAGTGTATATTCTCAAAAAACCCATGTAATAATAAAAACCATACTAGCGGTACTAGTATCCACATCATGAAAAATTCACCTTGTCCTTTGCTATGGCGGGGGGCTGCTTTAACACTTCCTTCACTGTTTGAATCACAGTCTCTGTCCTCATCACACTGATTGACCGAACCAACTCTACAAGGAGAAGTTGCTCTTCACTTGCTAATGGAATCACCTAGGCACAAAGTGAATAATACAAGAACATAAATGTACATTCTGGGAACGTAAGCAATACCAAACACAGAGGATTATAAAAAGAAATGCCATTAAAAAGGTGGAGTTTCATTAATCAGACTACAATTCAATTCTCAGGAAAGTTACGGATGGATGCTGCATCTCAACTTTTTCTAGGCAGTAATTAAAAAAAAAAAAAATGCCTGGAGCTAAAATAGGGATTTTTGTGTATTCACCGTAAAATCCTTTTCTCCGAGCCATTCATTGGGGGACACAGACTGTGGGTGTATGCTGCTGCCACTAGGAGGCTGACACTAAGTGATACAAAGAAAGTTAGCTCCTCCCCTGTAGTATACACCCTCCTGCTGGCTCTCAGCTAACCAGTTCGGTGCAAAATCAGTAGGAGATCAATAACAACATATGAGCGTATAGCATGTCATATTATATATGAGAGTATAGCATGTCAGATTATAAAAACAAGCATAAGCTAATAACAGGGTGGGAGCGGTGTCCCCCAATGAATGGCTCGGAGAAAAGGATTTTACGGTGAGTACACAAAAATCCCTATTTCTCCTTCGTCTCATTGGGGGACACAGACCATGGGACGTCCCAAAGCAATCCCTGGGTGGGGACAACATCAGATCAGGCCCTGTGTAACCGCTACTTACAAGTGCGCCACCGCGGCCTGCAGAGTCCGCCTGCCCAGACTCACATCTGTGGAAGTGTGGGAATTATAGTGCTTCAACAATGCATGCGGACTGGACGAATCCGCAAGCTTGCAGGCGTGCCTTGCCGACGCCTGGTGCCTAGAACCCTCGATAGACAGAGAGATAGGCTGACATCTAACATGGAAGGACTCCTGGATGGTGAAACGGATTCACCATGTTATCATGGCCGATGAAACGGCTAAATCCTTCCTGAAAACGTCAGGAAGCCTTCCTCTACCGTCAGGAAGCCCAAATAAAGTGTCCAACCGTCGGAAGGACGCCGTCCTCGAGACGTACCTACTCAGAGCACTCACTTTGTGTAGAATATGGGGAACTCATTCCATTTTGTGGACTGGTGCCGAAAGAGATGAGGGAAGATCTATGCCCTCATAACAGTGGTAATACATTACCATCTTGGTAACAAGGCATGGGGATGGCCTGAGGACAACCTTGCCTTGAAGGTAATAAGGGAAAAAAGCCTGAAAGAGCAGAGCAGCTAGCTCCAAAGACTAGTCAGAGTGATGATATCGCAGAGAAAAAAGGGGTGACTTTCCCTGATAGTAAAGTCTGCCCGGATGAAAAGGAGTCTACTGTAAGGCTCCTAGGATCATTAAGGTCCCAATGATCTAACGGTATGCGATAGGGAAGAACTACGTGTGAAAACTTTCTGTGAGAAAGTCCCTACTTGCAGTTTTGCTGCGATAAGGCGGGAAGATACTAGCTCCGCAAACAAAAACTCACGTGGTCAGTGCGGATCTCAGAGGATCACTGGGGCCCCTTTCTGCTTCCGAAAGGCTTTCGGAAGTAGTGGAAGGGGAGTTATGGAAACTGGTACCACGGCAGAACCAGAGCATGGAGTGCGATGGCTCTTGGATCTCGAGGCCAAACCACGAACATGAGTACATTGGCATTCAGTCTGGACGTCATCCGACCTACAACTGGAGAGCTCCAGTGAAGGCAGATCTGATAGAAGACCTCGGGGAGAAGTTCCCACTGACTTGAGGCGGAACCCTGACGGCTGAATTTGTTTGCCGTCCAGAGTTCTACTCCTGAGATATATACTGCCGAGATCACTGAATGATAGATATCGGCCCATCAGAGAATGTGAGATACCTCGGTCATGGCGCCTGACCATGGGTACCTGCTAGATGATTGACGTATGGCACCGCCGTGGCATTATCCAATTGAATTCGGATAGGGTGACCCGCCAGAAGGCAGTGGACCTGCTGTAGGACTACCGTTCGGATCTCCAGAGCAATGATAGCGAGAAGACTGGCATTGGTAGTTACTAATAACCATTGAATCGGGAGAAAGGCCCTGGATGAAGAAGGAGCTCAGAGACTATCGCTTGAAAGTCTGTTTGACTTGCTGAAAAAGAGCGGAGCGAAGGAAACCGCTTCCATTGTCGTCACCACTTTTCCTCAGAACTCTCCTAGCAAATTGAATGAAATGAGGGGGAGAGTAATCAAGCCCTCAGAACTCTCCTTGCGCGAGCTCCCTGTTGAAGGGCCATGACCTTGTCTCGAGGGAGAATTACCATCCTTCTAGAAGCGTGCAGGATCATCCTCAAAAAGGATATCTGCTGGGCTGGAAATGAGGAGAACTTGTCTAAGTGTAGCTGCCAGCCCAGGTGAGAGGGTATCGCAAGTGATATAGACGACTCAGCGTAGTCCTGGAAGGGCGGCTAGACAGTCGACCAAACAGGGCAGGACGAGCATGCCTCTAGGGTGCAAGAGAAAACATGACATCCGCCATGACCTGTGCGAACACTCTGGGTGAGGAAGCAAGGCCGAAGAACAAGGTTGTGACTTGAAAATGCTGTTCACGAATGGAAAGGCGAAGGAATTTTTGAAGAGGGTAAGCATCCCGAGTGTCAATAGTGCTGGAAACTGCACCTTGTTCAGTTGAACATTAAAGAACTAAGAGAAAAGCGAAGGTCATATAAACGGGGATCACCACACAATGGATTTGGCTACCGAGAATGGTTACTCTTCTCTGAAGCTCTGGCAAGTTCAGGCAATATCCAATCCATATTCAGAGCCTTGTTGTCATCAAATCATTGGTGAGGGAGCAGGAAACGAAAACTTCCGTTTTCTAGATGCCTGTATGTTTCTAGACGCCTGTACGTTTCTAGAATACTAGCAGCCCCTGCTAGCCGATGGCTCCCATGTAGGATAGGGACCATGTATATCAGTCCTGCGAGCACTTCGAGCCACAGAGGGTACCCGAGGGGATTTAATCTCTTGGTCAGAGAACCATGGATTGCGGTCAGTGACGAAGTCCACTGAGAGGAACTAGAGGATAAGCTGGGATTGGCGGCGGAGGGCCCCTCAGATTGATCATGCGCCCTTAAGACCAGGGAACACTGGTCATGGGCTTTTAAGAACAGAGAATACTGGACATGCGCCTTTAAGACCAGAGAATACTGGACATGCGCCTTTAAGACCAGGGAATACTGGTCATATGCCTTTAAGACCAGGGAATACTGGTCATGTGCCTTTAAGACTAGGGAATACTGGTCATGTGCCTTTAAGACTAGGGAATACTGGTCGTGTGCCTTTAAGAGACTGGTCAGGTACTTATGTAGAGTCGATGTGCCCCTTCAACCCCTTTCTGACCTCGGACGGGATAGTACGTCCGAGGTCAGAAGCCCCGCTTTGATGCAGGCTCCGGCGGTGAGCCCGCATCAAAGCCGGGACATGTCAGCTGTTTTGAACAGCTGATATGTGCCCGTAATAGGCGCGGGCAGAATCGTGATCCGCCCGCGCTTATTAACTAGTTAAATGCCGCTGTCAAACGCAGACAGTGGCATTTAACTACCGCATCCGGCCGGGCGGCCGGAAATGATGGCATCGCCGACCCCCGTCACATGATCGGAGGTCGGCGATGCTTCAGAATAGTAACCATAGAGGTCCTTGAGACCTCTATGGTTACTGATCTCCGGCAGCTGTGAGCGCCACCCTGTGGTCGGCGCTCACAGCACACCTGATTTTCTGCTACATAGCAGCGAACAGCAGATCGCTGCTATGTAGCAGAGCCGATCGTGCTGTGCCTGCTTCTAGCCTCCCATGGAGGCTATTGAAGCATGGCAAAAGTAAAGAAAAAAAGTTTAAAAAAAATGTGAAAAAAATAAAAAAAATATAAAAGTTTAAATCACCCCCCTTTCGCCCCAATCAAAATAAATCAATAAAAAAAATCACACCTACACATATTTGGTATCGCCGCGTTCAGAATCGCCCGATCTATCAATAAAAAAAAAGCATTAACCTGATCGCTAAACGGCATAGCGAGAAAAAAATTCGAAACGCCAGAATTACGTTTTTTTGGTCGCCGCGACATTGCATTAAAATGCAATAACGGGCGATCAAAAGAACGTTATCTGCACCAAAATGCTATCATTAAAAACGTCAGCTCGGCACGCAAAAAATAAGCCCTCAACCGACCCCAGATCATGAAAAATGGAGATGCTACGAGTATCGGAAAATGGTGCGCTTTTTTTATTTATTTATTTTTTAGCAAACTTTAGAATTTTTTTTTCACCACTTAGGTAAAAAATAACCTAGTCATGTTAGGTGTCTATGAACTCGTACTGACCTGAGGAATCATAACGGCAGGTCAGTTTTAGCATTTAGTGAACCTAGCAAAAAAGCCAAACAAAAAACAAGTGTGAGATTGCACTTTTTTTTCAATTTCATCACACTTGGAATTTTTTTCCCGTTTTCTAGTACACGACATGCTAAAACCAATGAAGTCGTTCAAAAGTACAACTCGTCCCGCAAAAAATAAGCCCTCACATGGCCAAATTGACGGAAAAATAAAAAAGTTATGGCTCTGGGAAGGAGGGGAGTGAAAAACGAACACGGAAAATGCCAAGGTCATGAAGGGGTTAATGCTAAAAATCGTCGCCCCAGTGTGAGCCGGCCGGGTGGACCAAGATGGCCACCGTGAGTTGCAGAGTTGATAAAATCTCGCAGAGAGCGAGAAGCGCCAATTCGGGGGGCGGAGCCACGGACACTATGTTGAATAGGCCCAAGCCGGGGCCTAAATTTCTGTAGCCGGCGGGCGACACCAGCGGGGCATTCCAGGCGAGACTTCCGGGATGCTGCCTACACATCGGCCGAAGCCGGGGGCTAAATTTTTGCAGCTGGCCGGACGTTACCTCAGAGAGGTGGGCCACAGGAAAGTGGCTGAGGCTGCCTGTCAGCATGTGGATATCCCTCTGAAAATGGATCCACTCACCATCGGTGTGCATCCCGGCATGGAGCCGCCGCGAATGTGGGTTTCAGCGCTGTTCTGTGCAGCGTGGACGGTGCAGGAATAAGCCTCAATCCATCACCCTTTGCTAGGGAGGTGGAGAGGAACCGTCCGCCTCCTTGTGCCATCCGCTTTCACAGTGGTGGGACAGTGGGGGCTGCTCGGACGCCATAGAGAGGGGCCTCTGTACATCCACGGAGTTAAGTCCGGGTGGACAGGGCCAGTTGTCCGGCATTAGGCCTGGCTCCAGGAGAGGATACATGGAGGAGACACTCCATGTGGTCGCCTGCTGCTGGTGTGGGGAGATCAGGACTCGAAGGACCCGTCGCCCCTGAAGTGAGCTTAGGCATGGCTTCCCACGTCGCAGGAAAGGGTACGGGGAGGTATACTCGGCGTGCTTGCCTGTTGATGGATCAGGGGAGATAGGAACCTTGAAAGGAACCGTCGCCCCCTTCACTCCGTTAATTAAAAAATAAAAATGTACAGAAAAGTAAAAAATAAAATAAAAACGTTGGGGTCTGAAACAGACCCGTGTGCCTCCTACAGACACTAAGCAAGAACTGGTTAGCTGAGAGCCAGCAGGAGGGTGTATACCGCAGGGGAGGAGAAAGGAAAAAGCCAATATGCTAAATGACTTTTTTTCATCAGTATTTACAAAAAAAAATCCCATGGCAGACAAAATGACTAGTGATAAAAATTCCCCATTAAATGTCACCTGCTTAACCCAGCAGGAAGTACAGCGGCGTCTAAAAATCACTAAAATTGATAAATCTCCGGGCCCGGATGGGATACACCCCCGAGTACTGCAGGAACTAAGTACAGTCATTGATAGACCGTTATTTCTAATCTTTAAAGACTCCATAATAACAGGGACTGTACCACAGGACTGGCGTATAGCAAATGTGGTGCCAATATTCAAAAAGGGGACAAAAACTGAACTCGGAAATTATAGGCCAGTAAGCTTAACCTCTACTGTGGGTAAAATCCTGGAGGGCATTCTAAGGGATGCTATACTGGAGTATCTGAAGAGGAATAACCTCATGACCCAGTATCAGCACGGGTTTACTAGGGACCGTTCATGTCAGACTAATTTGATCAGCTTCTATGAAGAGGTAAGTTCCGGAATGGACCAAGGGAGCCCAGTGGATGTAATGTATATGGACTTTTCAAAAGCTTTTGATACGGTGCCACACAAAAGGTTGTTACATAAAATGAGAATAATGGGGATAGGGGAAAATATGTGTAAGTGGGTTAAGAGCTGGCTCAGGGACAGGAAACAAAGGGTGGTTATTAATGGAGCACACTCGGACTGGGTCGCGGTTAGCAGTGGGGTACCACAGGGGTCAGTATTGGGCCCTCTTCTTTTTAACATTTATTAATGACCTTGTAGGGGGCATTCAGAGTAGAATTTCAATATTTGCAGATGAAACTAAACTCTGCAGGGTAATCAATACAGAGGAGGACAATTTTATATTACAGGATGATTTATGTAAACTAGAAGCTTGGGCTGATAAATGGCAAATGAGCTTTAATGGGGATAAATGTAAGGTCATGCACTTGGGTAGAAGTAATAAGATGTATAACTATGTGCTTAATTCTAAAACTCTGGGCAAAACCGTCAATGAAAAAGACCTGGGTGTATGGGTGGATGACAAACTCATATTCAGCGGCCAGTGTCAGGCAGCTGCTACAAAGGCAAATAAAATAATGGGATGTATTAAAAGAGGCATAGATGCTCATGAGGAGAACATAATTTTACCTCTATACAAGTCACTAGTGCGACCACACTTAGAATACTGTGCACAGTTCTGGTCTCCGGTGTATAAGAAAGACATAGCTGAACTGGAGCGGGTGCAGAGAAGAGCGACCAAGGTTATTAGAGGACTGGGGGGTCTGCAATACCAAGATAGGTTATTACACTAGGGGCTATTTAGTTTGGAAAAACAAAGGCTAAGGGGTGATCTTATTTTAATGTATAAATATATGAGGGGACAGTACAAAGACCTTTCTGATGATCTTTTTAATCATAGACCTGAGACAGGGACAAGGGGGCATCCTCTACGTCTGGAGGAAAGAAGGTTTAAGCATAATAACAGACGCGGATTCTTTACTGTAAGAGCAGTGAGACTATGGAACTCTCTGCCATATGATGTTGTAATGAGTGATTCATTACTTAAATTTAAGAGGGGACTGGATGCCTTTCTGGAAAAGTATAATGTTACAGGTTATATATACACTAGATTCCTTGATAGGGCGTTGATCCAGAGAACTAGTCTGATTGCCGTATGTGGAGTCGGGAAGGAATTTTTTTCCCCAATGTGGAGCTTACTCTTTGCCACATGGTTTTTTTTTGCCTTCCTCTGGATCAACATGTTAGGGCATGTTAGGCTATGGGTTGAACTAGATGGACTTACAGTCTTCCTTCAACCTTAATAACTATATGTAACTTTCTTTGTATCACTTAGTGTCAGCCTCCTAGTGGCAGCATACACCCACGGGCTGTGTCCCCCAATGAGGCGAAGGAGAAAGCAGCATGACTTCATAATTTATAATATAAAAGATATTGTAATACATTTTACCATGTAGTCAGATTCTCTAGAAATGCTGGAAAATGATTACTTTACCTTGGTACGCGCAGAGTTCTTGTGGTGTCTTCTTTCATTCCACACAAAGGCAATGGCTGCCATAAAATGAACGCCATGATTCATGGAAATGGGCCCTAACAGCTCCAAAATCTGCTGTCTTAAATTCTGTAAATGCAAACATCATTATTACAATTCTAGAGATTGTTATAATAAAAACCAACACTAAATCTTTGAGGCACGATATATCTGACATAGGGAAATTAGACCGTGAGCCTCTGACGACAGGACATTTAATATAAAATCTAAAAGGTCAGTAGTACCAAGAACTAATTTATCCGTCCTCTATTACCTTTGTCGAGCCAAGGTTGATGGTAGTGAGCGAGGCGGCCGCTGCTGCAGAGCTCTTCTCGGAGGAGTCAGCTTGGTGCAGAATACTCCATAGCAGGGTGACGGATGACATGATTAAATGGAGTATGGAAAGGATCCCACTGCGAGCTTCAAGCAAATGTTTCTGATCTACGTTCACCATAAGCTGCACATTGAAAAGTAGAAAGTCAACAATAGTCATGAGCAAAAAATGCTAATATGTCAAGAATATTTGCTATACTGTTCTTCAGATCCACTACAGACATTAAAGGGAATCAGACACCAGGTTTTTGCTATGTAATCTGAGAGCACCATAATGTAGTAGAAGAGACCCTAATTACAGGGATGTGTCACTTGATGGGCTGTGTTTTACTGTTTCAATACAATTAGTGTGTTATCAGCAAGAGATTATCACTACAGGACAAAGGACCCCGCCTCCTAATCCAACCACACCCCCAGCACCGATCAGCAGCTTATTATACAATGTACATAGAAAACAGCCAATCGGTGATGTAGCCGGGGTTTACAACATTCTGAACTCTACTAAATCTGCAACAGAGAAAATTGTAATTCCATCATAATTACTACACCCAGGAAACTAAGTGATACATCACTGGATTCAGGGTTTCTGTCTCTACCCCATGTGGTCAGAATAGAGTGCAAAAACCTGCTGACAAATTCATTTTAAAAGGGAGTTCGTCACCAGAGAAAAGTAAAAAAAAAGTCTATTAGATGCCAGTTACATGATCGTTAAGCTGCATAACAGTTGTGACTCCTTTCAACATAGTGCTGTTCATCTGATCACTGGGTGTTTGTCAGCCAGTCAGGCCTAGAGATTTTAAGGCAGTCTGTATACATTTTTTGTAAATTAAAGTCAGATGAACCTGCCCACAATTTAATGTTAATGGAGGCCTCCCGGTTCTCTCCTAGCAGGTGATCTTGGGGAAAGATGGTGGAAGGCAGTTGTATCAGATTTCCAGTCCTTTTGTTCTTGCACCTGAAAAGCAGCTGTCCGATGAATGAGTGTTCAGCCGTCAATTATCAATGGTGTATGGGATGCTATAGAGCCAAGGTGAGCAATTCACTTTCCAAATGGGCCACATGAGATACTGGGACTGTTGTAGAGGTGCAAACCAACTGACCAACCTTACGTTTGCTGGTTATTGTTTTATATTAATTTTAATCACTTAATACTGAGCAAAATTAAGGTTGGTGATTAGTTATTACTGCTAATCCATGTTACGTCAGCGCACATCATTGTGCTCCTGTGGTTCCGAACTTGTATTCTGATGAACAGCTCACAATACAATATGATACTCCACAGTATGATGTATGCACATGTTATCACTCAGCCCATCAAACAGTATGATGTCCCCACACCGCCCCCCTACACAGCAGGATGTCCCTACAAAGTCTCACTACACAGTATTATGCCCCCACAGCCCCCTGACACGGTATGATGTCTCCACACCGCCTCCTACACAGCAGAAGGTCCCTACAAAGTCTCACTACACAGTATTACGCCCCCACAGCCCCCTGACACAGTATGATGTCCCCACACCACCCCCTACACAGCAGAAGGTCCCTACAAAGTCTCAGTACACAGTATTACGCCCCCACAGCCCCCTGACACAGTATACCGTCCCCACACCACCCCCCTACACAGCAGAATGTCCCTACAAAGTCTCACTACACAGTATTACGCCCCCACATCCGCCTGACACAGTATGATGTCCCCACACCGCCCCTCTACACAGCAGGATGTCCCTACAAAGTCTCACTACACAGTATTATGCCCCCACAGCCCCCTGACACGGTATGATGTCTCCACACCGCCTCCTACACAGCAGAAGGTCCCTACAAAGTCTCACTACACAGTATTACGCCCCCACAGCCCCCTGACACAGTATGATGTCCCCACACCACCCCCTACACAGCAGAAGGTCCCTACAAAGTCTCAGTACACAGTATTACGCCCCCACAGCCCCCTGACACAGTATACCGTCCCCACACCACCCCCCTACACAGCAGAATGTCCCTACAAAGTCTCACTACACAGTATTACGCCCCCACATCCGCCTGACACAGTATGATGTCCCCACACCACCCCCTACACATCAGAATGTCCCTACAAAGTCTCACTACACAGTATTACGCCCCCACAGCCCCGACACAGTATGATGTCCCCACACAGCCCCCATGCAGAAAGATGGCCCTACAGAGCTTCTTTACACAGTATTACGTCAACCTCTACTCCTCCCTCCCACAGAATGTTAAAAAAAAACTACTCACCTCACTTTGTTCCCCTGCACCTCTGGTCAGCGCCATGTACAGAGACCCTGCTGGCGTGATGTAGTGATATCATCACACCTCCTGAGCTCTCAGACGCAGAGGCTCAATGATGGAACACAAAGCTGATAACTCTCTGGTCATCGTTGTATTGACTGGTATCTGCATCCCAAGGATGCAAGATCAGTGAAAGAGAAATGTCAGGTGGAGGGCAGCCGCATGGTGCGAAACGCCACCGCATAAACTCCTTAGGCTGTACTGGACTGTGGACAGCACCAGAACAGCCAAAGGGCTGAATGTCTACTTTTGATAGAGAATCTAATAGATGCTCTATAACTTTGCCAGATTTCCTATAGACTCCACCAACTTGCAATCTCGTTTTATTTATATACTGGTACTGTATACCAAATGAATGCTAAACGTACAGAATATACTAAGCAATTCTTGACATGTCAATTTACCTGGTGATACTGAGCAGAGGGATCGAGCAGGCAGTAGTGAATAATTGTTGTAATGCCTTCTAATAGAGTCAGTATTATATCGGGTGGAATGAATGATGCCATCCATAGAGGCCTAGGGAGAACACAAAGTTAAACTCTTGAAGCTTTCTGTTTTATGAAAGTTAAATTGGCATCTTTTGCACACTTACCTGTTGTCGGACAATCCCGTCTCATACTTGTGTTGCTGTATTAAGTTATCAAGATTCCTACAAAGCTGTAACGTGACTGACACCACTACTCTCTGTAACACCTTTCCTGTGTAGGGCAAAGTGGATGTGATGAGTCCAATCCATTGAGGGTGCATTTTACATGCATAGTGCTGGTGCAACGCCCTGATCACAGCACAGAGGAACATTCCCTGGCATGTGATTGGCTGTGAGTGCATATATTGTAAGGAGGTCATTGGCTGCTGAGGGTTTATGTGTTCCAGATCAGTTATTACAAAATCAAAGCCTGCCTCGTTGTCTTCAGGAACCGTCAACACCCGATGTTCTAAGATGATAAGACCTTGAAGGACCTTTAATAATTGAGACTGTAGTGTACTGCCATTGTCAAACTCATCTTCAGAAAAATTTATGAGACTGTCCTCAGAAAAGCCTTCTTCAATGGCCATTATGTTCTTCTCTGCCATGCGCTCGCTGTGCCACTTCTGAGCGCTGAAAATGGAAGATAGGAGGCAGTGGAGGATCACTTTCTGCACCTTGCATTTAGACAACATATCGGAGATAAAACTGGCAAAGCCCTTGGCAGAGCTCTCAATGACCTTTGCCAACTCTGTAAACAGTAGGGTCAAGATTTCGACGCTCATCATCTGCATGTTCCGGTTGCCCATGAGATCTTGCTGTGAAACTTTCACATGTGTAGGGTAATGGCTTCTCATGAAATACAAACATAACGAAATTAGAATCTCTATATACATGGAGCTTCGAAAATTGTGATTGGAGTCGAGGGGAATGTTACTATAAAAGTCTTTCCCCATCACAGAAATCCGATGCCTTGCTAAAAGGTTCTGCAGCAAGGATAGCTGAGGAGTGTACGCATTGTTCACGCTGGTGGTGGATATAGCATTCACAAACACCGTTGGGCAGGTTTTTAATATGGCTTTTATAGCAGATAACGCATATAATGTCCTGGAGGAGTCATATAACTGGAGGTACAAGAGCACATGCTGGTAAAGAGGGTGGATGTTGAAATGAGGGGATTTACCGATGCCAGGAGATCCCACATCACTTTCAATTTCAGAAATTTCACCTTCTCCACAACTGTACCAGTTCTCCAAATCTAGTCCATCACTGAAAAAAACATTTGTCTGTTTCAACTTCTCATTTTGTGCTTTTTTCTTATCCTCGTCTTTCCTTCTGGCCATTTTGACTTTTGGTTTTGTCCCTGTTGCTTTATTGCCCCCTTCCTTACCATTTTGATCCCTTTCTGACACTTTCCCTTTAAAATTAAACTGGATGCTACTGTGACTCCGTTTTCTGTGATGTCCCCCCATCATGTTGGAATTAAACTCCACAGGTAACTGCTGAGCCATAATTGAAGGAGAGGATAGGTTTCTGGTTATAGCATTTGCCAAGCTTTCAATGCCACCTTCTGCAAACACGGACAGAAAGTTAGATGGGTCTCTGGCTGAGAAGTGATTTTCGTTCTCTTGAGGAGCTTCTTCCTCTTTCCTGGGAGATTCCGGTACTACAGCGATGCATGGACTTAGCCCGTCAATTGTCTCTACCTGATCTACATCTGAGAAATTTGTTTCAGGTTCTTCACCAACACTTCTAAGAACATTGCAAATCAAGTCAGTGATAACTTGTTGAACGGTCTCCTCCACAGAGTCCTCTCTAGAGCTATCCTGAGCACTCAAACTCTCAGCATCCACCTCGTCCCCCACTGAAGACTGCGAACACCCAGAATCCGAGCTTTGCAGGATTTCTATCTGCTGGTCTGGAAGCTCAAAGTCCGATATTCCCATTGGGATGGTCTCACTGCTTGTACTCAGGAGGGAAAGCCGGTCACTCAGAGGGTTCACCGTCAGGCTAAAGTTCTCCATCTCATCCATTAGAACCTGCTTAGACGTTATCCCAGAACATAGACGTGAGCTTGGAAAAGCTGGAAGAGAATATACTTTGGCTTAGTATTACAATATGAGCACATATAGTAATAATCATCATTATTGGGACTTGTATTCCTGCGGCTGGCTTTTATATAATTATTATTATTATTTTTTTAATCTTCTATATGGTTCCAGATATATACACTTTCTAATTTAGTGTAAATTTTTATAGTCTGTACTGAGAGGGTGTGGCAAGTGAGTAAATATGCAGAGTAGCATAAAGACACACCCCAGAGACCACAGCGAGCCACGCCCCCTCGGTACCAACCATAAAAACTACCACCAAATATAACGACTGATATCTACATTAAAGTTTGGCGGATTTAAAAAAATAAATAAAAATGTAATTATATTAAATTATATATAAGCACACACACACACATACACATACATACATTCAGACATGCACACACATACTAAGAAGAGCAGTGGATTTACAATACGAGCAAAAACTGGCCACATCTGACTGTGTAACAGGACCCTTTTCATGTCGCAAACTGCCAAAATATCAACAGGGAATATTATTGTAGATAGCAGTAGATAAGCAAATCTCAGATTGAGCACATATCATGCCTAGCACGGTATACTCACCATCATTATTGCTAGATGCCTTGTCAAAGACTTTCCGGTTCTCGTCCAAGTGTTGAGCAGATTTACTCCAGTGTCTCTCGGCCTGGACTCGTTGCACCGATACACGTTGAGTTTTAGGGTGAAGGAGCAGAAGAAGAAGAGGTTCAAGGACTCTAGCGATATCATGTCTCTGCAGTACCTGATGCAACCAGGCCTGGCCCACAGAAGATGTGCAGCCATCTAGGCTATTCAGACTGTCCAGCATAATGAACAAGGACCTGGAGATGAGAAGCAGTAATCAGTAATGCACCACTAGAACGGCTGGAGAGGGACATGATGGTGGAGATAAATGGTCTGGATTGGTAAGAATACAGTGGTATGGCAATGTACAAATATTCAGCAAATTACTACATTCCCGACCACTGTCTTTTGACTGTGATGTCTTTTGGCATTGCGGGATTATTGCTCCTGCAACAGACCAGGAGCAAATTAGGTCTCGGTAAGGGACCCTGGAGAGAAGGCAGCAGGGTATCACTGCCATAGTCTGCACAGGGCTCTATGAGCACTACACAGTGAATAGAAGCATTGAGAATGCCGGCATTTCTGTTGGTCCCAGCAATAACATGATCACTGGGTGTCTGCAAATCAGTTGCCTTAGCAAACCCACATACGCTGTGCCAGTGACTTGTGGTACAGCAGGGGGAGGTTTTTCCTATAATTGAGGCTAGGTCCACATTATTACAGTGCTCTCTGCGGGTACAATGTAAGGGACTGAAAAAGATGCGTACTTCTAGGGCAGAGGCCAGACAGCATCCACAGTGGCTCCGTCAGCATCATTCAATGAATGGCTCCGTCAGGTCTCTGTCAGAATATGGATTGTCGGGGATTTCAACAGAAACCGTGACATATTGCTTATCGGAGAACACCAAGTGTGAACCCAATAATAACAAAATCAAATGTAAGGTCATCCAGAGGGAATTCTTCATCTCTTTGGGGATATATTATGTATCAATACATGTCACTATAACATATAAGAAAATAAAGTGTAATAAAAGACACTCCCCACCAAAGAAAAAAAAAAAGGATGAAAAAACTACATTAATTTAGCATAAAACAAATGTTACATACACATCACAAGCGACATCTACATTATAAATCCATAAGACCATAATAGAGTGAAGAATTAACCCCTAGACAGGCGGCAGGTACTGGCTATATTACATAGCCGGCGTCTGTCTCTAACATATGGAGCTGGAAATGAGAGCCATTAACCATTTAAATGCTGCTGCCAATCTCTGACAGCAGCATTAAAATGGAATACGCGCCACTGCTCGTAATTACCGGTTTCCATTAGTGCATTGTGACTCAACCGCAGGGAGCTAATGGGTTACTATGGCAGCTGGGGGCCTGCTGAAGTCCCCTGTCTCGGTCATCTTGGTGCTCCTCTGAAGCTCAGCTATACGCCGAGCTCTAAAGGAAACCGAGATTTACACTATATACTGCAATACTATGTAGTAGAAGAGATCAGTGAATTGTAGATCCAAGTCCTCATAGTTATTAAAAAAAAAAAAAAAAATTAAAGTAAAGTAAAAAACAAAATCATTGTCAGAAAAAAAATCATAAATGCATTTTTTGGTCACCACTCCTCCTAAAAAAAATGCAATAAACACAGCAGATGAAATAGTTGAATTTCAGCAGAATGGGCGATTTGGTCAGGAATAGTGGTGTCCTCAATGCTGAGAAACACTGGCAGCATACGGATACTTCTACACTCATACCACACCATCAGGGAGGAGCCTGATTGACTCCAGATTTATTCCGCAGCAGGACAATCAGCCCAAAACATAAAGAAAATCTTATTAAAGAAGCACACCCATCAATGCTTTTATTAATTAATATGTTGCAGTCATCACATTATACTGCACTGTGCACTTACAATTGCTCATTTTGCCTTTCTACCCAGCTAATTCTTCTCTTTGCTCTATGTAGAAACAGGAAGTCTCTGGTCCTTGCATTTATCATTCCCATCTTCAACTCCTGACCCAGCTGCTCCCTCCTCACCACTGCCAGGGATTTTTGCAGTGACTTATGAGTCATACAGGAAAAATTGACCTCCTGTTTTAACATAGAGCTTAGGAAGATTCAGCTAGTCAGTTATTAATCGTGTCATGCCATACACCTTATGGAAAAGAGAAGAATTAGCTTGGCAGAAGGGTAAATGAGCAATTGTAAGAACACTGCACTATATAATTTGATGATTGCAAGATATTGCTAAAAACTGTAGATTTATGGTTTTGTTCACCTTAAGGCAACCTGTGAAGCTCTAGTAAACTCCTTGCCCAAGAGAGTTAAGGCAGTGCTTGAAAATAATGGTGACCACACAAAATATTGATAATTTGGGCACAATTTGGCCATTTTCACTTAGGGACGTACTCACTTTTGCTGACAGTAGTTTAGACATTAATGGCTACGTGTTGAGTTACGCTAGGTTCACACTGCATTAACAGCAGCCCGCTCAACACATACGGTAACGGGCTGCTGTTAACGCAAGTGCCGACTTGTCACATCGCTAGCCGCAGATAGAGCATCTGCTAGCTCTATCTGCGCTAGCAGTGACGGACCCGGAAACGCTGCAGCCCCCGTCCTAGGGTCCGTCACTCAATGACGGCACATGGCTAGCGCACGCCCATTGTGGGTGTGCGCTAGTAATGCGCACAACATAGAACTTAATGGCGGCGTTAACAGGCTACGTTACACCGCGGTGTAACGTAGTCCGTCTAACGGATGCCACAGATGCAGTGTGAACCCAGCCTTATTCTGAGAGCACACCAAATTTACACAGTTATACAAGCAGTTCACTGACTACATCAAAGTGTCAAATCTTCAGTGTTGTCCAATGAAAAGATATACGGTAATAAAATATTTACAAAAATGTGAGGGGTGGACTCACTTTTGTGAGATACTGTATGTGTACACATTCATACATACACACATTGAAATTGTAACACCAAGAGTGAAATGTCGTGGAATTAAGAAAGTTCTAGGATTGATAGACATACTAACGATATGCAAAATGTGGAAAAATGGAAATAAATTTCACTAACATCTCCATTTACTCAGTATTGAGTATACGACTCATTCAGAAATATATGCACTTACACAACTTGGCATGCAATCATTGAGGTTATTAATGGTTGTCTAAGGATTTTCTGATCGGGCATTGTAGTGTTGAAGAACAGTTCATAGGACACTTTGGAGGAAAGAGTGACCACTATTATTAATGTAACGCTCAGCTGTTAGTGTACTGAGAATCAAGATGAGAAAGGGTCTGGCTACCAAATATATTACGCCAGCCAACGCCATAATCTCGGGCATAAGTATGATGCTACATTCCCTTATCAAGACCTCTTCGTGGCATTGCCCACAAGGTCTCAAGTGGTCTGCAAGTGAAATTAGATGTCACATAATAAGCCTAAGGGTACCATTACACTAAACGATTTACCAACGATCACGGCCAGCGATACGACCTGGCCGTGATCGTTGGTAAGTCGTTGTGTGGTCGCTGGGGAGCTGTCACACAGACAGCTCTCCAGCGACCAACGATGCCGAAGTCCCCGGGTAACCAGGGTAAACATCGGGTTACTAAGCGCAGGGCCGCGCTTAGTAACCCGATGTTTACCCTGGTTACCATCGTAAATGTAAAAAAAAACCAAACACATACTCACATTCCGGTGCCCGGCGTCCGCTTCCCTGCACTCCTCCTGCATCCTGTGTCAGCGCCGAACATCTCCGGCATCTCCCACAGAGCACAGCGGTGACGTCACCGCTCTGCTTTACGGCCGGCAGTTACACAGGATGCAGGAGGAGTGCAGGGAAGCGGACGCCGGGCACCAGAATGTGAGTATGTTTTTTTTTTTTTTTTACGTTTACGCTGGTAACCAGGGTAAACATCGGTTACTAAGCGCGGCCCTGCGCTTAGTAACCCGATGTTTACCCTGGTTACCAGTGAAGACATCGCTGGATCAGTGTCACACACACCGATCCAGCGATGTCTACGGGAGATCCAGAGACGAAATAAAGTTCTGGCCTTTCTTCTCTGACCAACGATGTCACAGCAGGATCCTGATCGCTGCTCCCTGTCAAACACAACGATATCGCTATCCAGGACGCTGCAACGTCACGGATCGCTAGCGATATCGTTTAGTGTGAAGGTACCTTTAGGATGACATCTTCAAGGAGTGTGTATGTCCTCCCCGTGTTTGCATGGGTTTCCTCAAACACTCCAAAGATATACTGATAGGGAATTTAGATTGTGCCCTCAATGAGGACAGTGATGATGACGTCTGAAACATACTGTGACTAATTTTGTGAATTGACAATGTAATGTATACTGATTTGATAGCCCCCCTACCTGATGTTTAATTCCCCTTTTTAACATTTGTTCTTTATAATACTGAATTATTCAATAATCACAAACCTGTCAAAAGTACGGCCATAGGATGAGGACTTGTTAATGTGAAGGTCTCTGGTCAGGTGCCACAGGACTGCGAATCTACCATGAGCCTCCATTCTAATTTTCTTTGAAGAAAAAATAAATGGTTTATTGAAATGCTCAAAACTGTACAGAGTTCACTGTGAATATTGTCACACATGTACCTTGTCCTTGTGCGTCAGCTGCTGGCTGATCACATCTTCACATATACTGGAAGATGGAACCAGGTTGTGGAGCTGATAGAAAAGTTCGACACTTCTTTGATGGTGTTGTGGGGTCCGGTCACCCATCTGTTGCCACAGTGTTACAGCCACATTCTGAAAACAGAATAGAACAGGGCGGTAACAGATACAGTGAAAAAAAAAAAACGCAGTGTAGGAGACTGCAAACACCAAACTACATTTATGGTAAGAATGTTTATATATAAATATCCAACAATTCAGAAATGGTTGCATCTACCTTAAAGAAATCAGTCTTCTCAGCCATATACCGCAAATTGCCCTCAGTGAGGGGAGGCCGGATAACAACAGACACTCTGCCTTGGTTTGGGCTCAAGGGCTGAGAAGTTTCCGGGCCATTGGCATTTTCTCCTGTTACAACTGCAACCGACTGCGTCAAACCGACCAGGTCCATGACAAGAGATATGGCAACGCTCTGTACACTGAAGTCAACTGCAGCGCCGCAGGCGTTCATTAGGGTCTGAAGCCACATTGGTGGTTGGACCTTCTCACAATCCACTAAAGACAGAAATAACGTATATTAATACTGTACAGGCCATTACACCCAACTCTACAAGATGCAGAACACTAGAGGCTTGTTTCTTCTGCTTCGTATTTACTAGGTGTTTAAGTCATTGCAATTTAAACACAAATCAAAATCAACTATATGAAGGAAAGTTATTTAAGAAATAGAAGAGGAGGAAGTTTATTTAATCCCTTCACTTATACTGGGTGGACCATAATCTACCCTACAACTGAACTGATACTATTGGAGACATTCCAACAATGAAGACCTTCTTAACCCTGAAAGCTCCCTCTCACTTCCATATAGAATACAACACGTATGCTGGTCAACACGTAGACCAGCACAAACCCTTAAAGAGGTTGTCCGGGACCTTAACATTGATGGCCGATTCTCAGGGTAGGTCATCAATGTCTGCTCGGTGGGGGTGCGGCACCCATTAATCAGCTTTTCCCGGTGAAGGCGGTGGTCAGAACTGCTCAGTTGCGTTGCTGCACAACACAGCTCTGTCGACTGAAAAGTGGCGGCCGGGTACTTCACATCCATCTGTTATTGATTTCAATAGGGGGCGGCTGTCTCTTAAAAGGGGGACATTTCATCAGCTGTAGCATTTTAAACTGGCCACACAATGGAATAGTGGCTGCACACCTGAGTAAAGGGTTATTTTTAAATTTCTTATCTTTGCTGTGAAGATGTTTGCTTATAAAATTTAGATTGTAATTTCCCCTTCAACTCAGAAGATACTAGCAGTAACCGGTTTCTGGGGGCGTGCACTTTTTCTCATTAAGGTCATTGACCAAGCAGGAGGAATCCTAGAGGGGGGAAAAAAAATGATCATACCCCAAGAAAATGTAAGTCTTGGCGCTTCCTGCGAGAGATATCAAATAACACACAGGCCTGCTTTCCTGACTGCTAGCATCTACTGTCGTTACAAGCGGGGGAGGGAAGTAGAGCAGATATGCGTGTCATATGTAGCACTCTATGCACAATTTGTCTGGGTGCTTTTAATGATACAATTCCTTTTCCATTTTCACATTAGTGCCTAATTGTGTGGTGCATAGACTTTGCATTGAATTTTACATATATGACAGGCAGAAGTTATATAGATCTAAGACCGCCTACACTTACCCCCGTCTCCTTTATCTGACTGAACGTCTACAGTGTGGCTGCCTTCTGCAATATACACGGGAAAGCTGGAACACTCAAGGAATAGCTGGCAGGCAGCGATGAAGGCTGGACGGTATTCTTTTGGAGTAATCGGTTTGCTCATTTTCTTTTCTTCGGTGTTCTCTGTGCCCTCCCATTTAGCGCTATTTGCTTGACCTCCTGATTGCTGTTCTAATGTGAGAGTTTTAGGGGTCACATTCTTCGGAAGAACGTACAGAGTAATAAGTCTTGTGAGGAACTGCTGGAAATACTCCAAGCAGCACTGCATCGCTGTTTTTTGTGCCGCCTTTATACTGCGTGTAGCTGTTCCCTTTGGGCTTTTACAAGGGTGTACAACCGTCTCTTCAGACCCTACAGTGGAGGCAGTTTCAGTTTCTGATGAAGTGCTTCCCAATGGCAGACCAGCTGCACTTTGCCCGTCATTCAGAGCTCTGTCAATATCATCCACTTTGTCTTCCTGGTATTGTACAAATTCTGTAAATCCACTTTCTGAAGATTGGCTGCTTGGCGGGTTTTCCCCATCATCAAACACATCGCATGGAATTTCAGCAGAACCCGGAGACAACTAGGAAATAAATAAATGATTGTGTGAAATACTTACATATAAAAACATGCATTAAAAAAGGAATCCATTGGTAAGATCAACCCTCCAAAGCCATCTATATGGGCATGTAGGTCACAGAAAGTTGAATAAAATGATACCATGATATCTGTGATCCGATGTCTTATTCCAGGGAAATCCATGTTTTTCCTGATATGTAAATCAGCTATTCAGGACTATGGGCAGGACAGAGATCGCCCTGAGAATCTGCCTCCAGAGCTTATTTTACACTTACCAGTGTGAGACATGTAGATCAGGAGAGCAGACCGTCAGTCATTCCATGTCACACATTGGTGATGGCCCCTATTATTTATCATGCTTTGCTTAATAGTACCATTGTATTTCATAGAACTTTACAAACATTATCATCCTAGTCCCCTTTGAGGCTTACAATCTAAATTCCTTATCAGTATGTCTTTGGCATGTGGGAGGAAACAATAGGAAACCAGAAGAAAAACACGTAAACACAGGGATAACATACAAATTCCTTGCAGATGTGTTCCCTGGTGGGATTTGAAACCAGGACCCCAGCACTGAAAGGCTACAATGCTAACGACTGGGCCACCAAGCTGCCCACTTTCATTTAATATAAGTTCTGGAGACAAATTCTCCGGGAGATCTATGTCTGCGCCAAAGATCTTAAAAGCTTATCTACATTGTGACAAAGTCACTGGAAAAGTGCTAGTGGGGAGATATGTTTCACTGAGGCTATTCGCTTCAGTGATTTGAAACCCAGAAGTTTCATCCATCACACTGTGTGTCGAGAGGGGTTAAATGGCCATTTTAAAGGCTGGGTTTTTGTGGACAACCATAGAGCGGGTGGAAGGTTGCCCACCTTATCTCCACCTCAGGGTGGCGTCTGGGGGTTAAATAGTCGGCCTCCAGAGGCATTCAGTGTTCAGTAGGGCTGGAGAGAGGACCTCCAGTGATTTGTGCCCTGAGAAGGAAAAGCTGAACCAGTGAGTGGATACTATTGCCCGCAGATGCAGAGACTGTATACCATTTTGTTTTGCTTTTCCTGTTTCGCCTGAAGGCCTATGTTTATTTTCACTTCACATTAGTTTATGCCACAGGTCTAATAAACCAACGGAAGATTTAAAGAGACAGTGTACCTGTGTTTATCTCAGTGTGCAGCCGAGTGAGCCGATCTACCACAACATATTAAAAAAAAACGTGGATATCTCTGGAATAAGACATCAGATCCTAGATATTAGGGTATCATATTATGCAGCTTCTTTTGACTTACATGCACACATAGAAGGCTTGGAGGGTTGATTGTGCTCACAGATTTAACAGGGTTGTCTAGGCTTGCAGGCTTTTGCTCCAAGCCTGGACAACCCCTATTACGTGGAACTTCCAGAAGTGTATTTATGTGAATAACACATCCTGTTCAGATTTCTTCATCACATTGACACTGCATAGCATCCACATCAATATCTAAGGTGGCAGGTGACATTTTTTTTTATTTTATAGTCCCCTGTCCCTCCTCTTGCCTATCTTGCCACCAGGCCCTCTAATCGGCTCTTTTTGAGCTGCCTTCTCCTTACAGAAGTGTCTAGGTTTTCTTTATTAAGACACTGCCGCTGACCAGCTCCATGCGGTCACTAGGGATGTGGCAGAGGGAAAGGTAATGCAAGGGCCAAAGAGAAGGGACTGTAGTTCATTTTGGAACCCACTCTTGGCCCTCAGAAACTAACAAAACGACAAATCTGATTTTTTCAGGAAAGATGTTACAAATTAGATTGATTACAAATCTATTTGCTCAGCTATAAACAAAGCATAGGGAGATTTTGTCATGAGAACCCACTGGTAGTGCAATCAAACATTCCAAAATTGTGACATCAAGGACTGATGCCTGCAGTAATGTAGAAAACAAAGTACCGTATCGGTTTTTATATTTTTTATGCAAGTATAGCAACCTTTGGCAAATCACTACAGGATTCCATCTTTTAGAGGATTTATCACCTGCTCAAAAAGGGACCAGTTTTTGTTTTTATTTTTATACCAGCTCATAACTGAAGTACAGTATGTAGTTTTTTTATTTTTTACCCACAAAATGTTTCTACAGATATGCTTTTCTTGCTTTTTTTAAATCAGAGCTAGCAGTGTGCAATAAGCACACTACTAGGATTCAACCCCTGCTTGTCGTTCCCGAGGTTCTCACCTTAAATTTGAGAGAAGTAGCTAAGATTCAAAATAGCCAATGACCTCAACCAAACAAATTGCCAAATGGCTGTCACCTGTCGAACGCTAGAACTGACAAGAAAAGCAGACTCCTAACGGTACATAACTTACAAACCGCAAACATTCAGCAAGCTGCAGGGCTTGGCAACATTTCCGCATAGGTGTACAACCCCTTTAAAGAAGACGTATAAGGCTACTTTCACACTAGCGTTAACTGCATTACGTCGCAAATCCGTTTTTTGCCGAAAAAACGGATGCGTCAAAAAAAGTGAAAAACGTATGCCACGCATACAGCATTTCGACGGATCCGTCGCAAATCCGCTAAACGTTTCCGTCGAAATACTGGATGCGTTGCATACGTTGCATCCATTTTTACCATCCGTTGCATCCGTTTTTACGACGGATCCGTTTTTAAAATGGGAGGCTCCCAAATTTGATTGGCTACTGGAAAATATGGAAGACTATATAGTTACTGTTTTTACAGCCCATCTTTGAGGGTTTTAGTTTTGTGGCAGCGATGGAAGGTGTTCTTGTGAGGATTGCTAGTTTGGTTACCGACGTTATCTTTGAGACGAATCGCCTGGACATCATACTGCAGGAGAAGGAGGCGGCAGCGGAAAGGCGTAGGATGCTTCTGCAGCAACGGAGACGGAGATGACTGTGGATTCATCCGATTAATGAACTACGGATGATGATAAAGGGATCCAAACCCTAACCCTACCCCTAACCTCACACCTAACCGTTTAATGAACATTTTCTGACAGTCATAGTGCCACATATTTCAGTGCCACGTACTATAAATACTATAACTACGTGGTTATACGTGGCACTGAAATATCGTGGCACTTAAATACGTGGCACTTCTATACGTGGCACTTCTATACGTGGCACTTCTATACGTGGCACTTACATACGTGGCACTTATATAAGTGCCACGTATATAAGTGCCACGTATATACGTGGCCATATATGTGGGGTTGAAGGCCCAGGCCAGGTTTATATAGATTTGGGGGTGTCTGGCCAATTGGCAACAAAATCCAGCTTCTGAGCATGCTCAGTGTAAAAAAACGTATTGCAGCGCTGCATTGCGTCGTACGACGTGTCCTGACGCATCCGTCGCTCATAGGCTTCCATTGTAGCCAACGACGTATGCCGCAGGATGCGTCGCGACACGTTTTTTAGGCGGAGACAAAAAACGCTACAAGCAACGTTTTTTGCCGACGACGTATCGCCAAATTTCGATGCATCCGTCGTAAAACGTACACGACGTATGTCAATCCGTCGCAATCCGTCGCCAATACAAGTCTATGGGGAAAAAACGCATCCAGCAAAAACTTTTGCTGGATGCGTTTTTTCGAAAAAAAGACGTTTTGAGACGTAATGCAGTTAACGCTAGTGTGAAAGTAGCAAGGCTGAATTCACATGTCCATGCATGGAAAGACCTCGAGTCTCCTAATTAGAGGCTTTTAGTTCAGGTTAGGAGACCAGGGGTCAGTTTGGACATTGCAGTCTATACATTATCCATGAAGTATGGACATGTGAATCCAGCCTAAAACTGAAAATAGAAAAAAAGAGCAGCAGAATATGTATTAAAGTGAAAAAAAATAAATAAGAAAAGATGACCTGTTAACACCCCGCCACTAAGGCACCCACACTCCTGGTTTCCATATTAGCAGAGATTACGTGCATTAATGGTCAGTGACAGTCCAAAGTGGTCATCAAGTACAGACCATGGCTGCTGAAGGCAGTGATTTCATTTTTGCACAACCCCTTTAATGTATAACACAATATATTTGGTGTACACTACAATATTACCTACCAACCTTTACGGAAATGTTACATAGCTATACACAAATTGCAAGATACCATTTTGCCTTTTGTTTTGTTTTTTAAGAAAATCTTTAGAGAAAAGACAGTAAATGATCAAAAAGGCAAACACTGGCATGTATCCGATTCCTGTTATTTAGATTAAAATGTAATCTTCGGTCATTTTTAGGAAGATGTTGACCTTTTAATGAATATTGATTGAATTATGCATCATCATTGTAGGAAACTATGTTTCCCTTTCAGAAAATGAATTAATAGGTGAAACAAAAAAAAACAAAAAGATAAAAAATAAAAAGCAGAAATGTGCCAATTCAGTCCTGAAGCTATGAAGATGGCTGATGCTACATATAGACCAAAGGCTCGAGTAACAGTAGTCTCCATTCCATCTGCATTAATTACATAACTTTTCTTACGCTCCATAAGGGGTTTCCCAAGCTGACAGCCTGCCGATCCACAGGCAGCATGTATCAGGCACTGGCTGTATGATGTCAGCCAGGTATGTCGGATTCCGAAAAGCTGCAACCCACTGGAGTGTCTGGCTCCTCACTATACGCACACATAGGCAGAGACCTGCCAATCCACGGCAGAGGGAAGCTGCCAGGAACCCACCTGTCTCTGACTCGTCTCCATGCTGCTCACTCCTTGACGGCTCTTAAACCCTTCATGATCAGGATTTTTCTTCCCTCCCCTTACTCCAAAAGCCTCAACTTTTTTTTTTAATTTTCCTTCCACATAGCCGTATTGGGGTTTATTTTATGACTTTTAAATCACATCATTCATTTTATCACGTGATGCACTGGAAAGATGGGAAAACAATTCCAAGCACATTGAAATTGCAAAATAGGTGCAATTTCACAATTTTTTTTTTTTTTTTTTTTAAGTGTTGAAAAGCATTCGGAAATTTGTAAAAAAAAACAAACATTTTTTTACTTGTATAAACATACTGATCAAATAGTCATTAAACTATACTGAATCAAAAAGTTTTTTTTTTTTTTTTTAAATCAAACCTTTATTTAGACATATATAAAATATACACACAAAGTTAAAATTGTGCCTCTAAACCAAGAGCAATTCTACACAGGAGGTCAGCTGAAGCATATGCATATGCATATAAATATCCAAGCAGAAACAGATGAGGTTGGCAAACTCCCTGATGCTCCTGAAAAAATGTGAAAAATACTGACTATGGATATTAGGGATTGCGTTCACATCAAGTCCTCTCCCAAATCTTCAAAAAATTATACGAGAAAATCCCTATTGGGTGAAGCAGGTTGTGATACAAAGTGCAAATGCATCAATACCGTAATATCCAAGTCACAGTGCAACTAAATAGTCAATTACAAAGGAGCGCGTATCTAAAGTGTACCATCCATACTTGGGTACACTGATGCAGTTGGATGGTGTTTGCGCTCTACCATCCATATTTAGGTACACTGACACTCGTTGGATGGTGTTTGCGCTCTACCATCCATATTTAGGTACACTGACACGGTTGGATGGTGTTTGCGCTCTACCATCCATATTTAGGTACACCGATGTGGTTGGATGATGTTTGCGCTCTACCATCCATATTTGGGTACACAGATGCAGTTGGATGGTGTTTGCGCTCTACCATCCATATTTAGGTACACTGACACGGTTGAATGGTGTTTGCGCTCTACCATCCATATTTAGGTACACTGACGTGGTTGGATGGTGTTTGTGCTCTACCATCCATATTTAGGTACACTGACGTGGTTGGATGATGTTTGCGCTCTACCATCCATATTTAGGTACACCGATGTGGTTGGATGATGTTTGCGCTCTACCATCCATACTTGGGTACACTGATGCAGTTGGATGGTGTTTGCGCTCTACCATCCATATTTAGGTACACTGACGTGGTTGGATGGTGTTTGTGCTCTACCATCCATATTTAGGTACACCGATGTGGTTGGATGGTGTTTGTGCTCTACCATCCATATTTAGGTACACTGACGTGGTTGGATGATGTTTGCGCTCTACCATCCATATTTGGGTACACTGATGCAGTTGGATGGTGTTTGCGCTCTACCATCCATATTTAGGTACACTGACACGGTTGGATGGTGTTTGCGCTCTACCATCCATATTTAGGTACACTGACGTGGTTGGATGATGTTTGCGCTCTACCATCCATATTTGGGTACACAGATGCAGTTGGATGATGTTTGCGCTCTACCATCCATATTTGGGTACACAGATGCAGTTGGATGGTGTTTGCGCTCTACCATCCATATTTAGGTACACTGACACGGTTGGATGGTGTTTGCGCTCTACTATCCATATTTGGGTACACAGATGCAGTTGGATGGTGTTTGCGCTCTACCATCCATATTTAGGTACACAGATGCAGTTGGATGGTGTTTGCGCTCTACCATCCATATTTAGGTACACTGACACGGTTGGATGGTGTTTGCGCTCTAACATCCATATTTAGGTACACTGACGTGGTTGGATGATGTTTGCGCTCTACCATCCATATTTGGGTACACAGATGCAGTTGGATGGTGTTTGCGCTCTACCATCCATATTTAGGTACACCGACGTGGTTGCGCTCCACCACGCATATCTAGAAAAAAGAGCTCATATAACTCATTCAATTCATACAAGTGAATGAGCTGCATATAAAAATAGCATTAGAAACAATACATGTGCTATAAGCCAGCATCAGTCTTACCTTCCGATCCTCCTTGTCTTTACCAGAGCCATTTTGACCACTGGAAAGCTGGAAGGAGCCTTCAGTGCCTGCAGACAAAAGTGGAGGTTGTACTTTGCTGAGAATCTTCGAGCAGAGTCTTAGCGAATCGGTCAATTCCTTGAAGTCCAGGGCTTGGAGGTGGCTGGTCAGGGCAGATATCATTCGGAGGAGCAGCTGAGGGAGATGTTCAGTCTGTATCTCAATGTAAGTCTCCTATGATGAAAATGAAAAAGATGAGGCAAATTGGTTACTGACATTTCTAGTAAATGAGTGTTTTGGGGCAAGTGAGGAAGAAAACAGGGTCTCTAGTGCCACCTATTGGAAGCAACAAGCTGACAATAAATATCGACCCTTTAATGAGTATTGCCACATGACTTGGCATGACTTGTCACACGTGTGTGCGTGTGTCTTTATCCAGATTAGAATTCTGACATTTTTCGGTGAACTAGTTGCTGAAGAGGCACACACTGAACAACATTGGAAAAACCAGTCTGATCATCGGACATATTGTCCTAGTGCATTCTTTTACATGTATTTTTACTGCTAGAAGTGCCTGGAACACTGTGATTGCAGGATTCAGTATGGATGAAGAAAACGTTAAGCAAATCTTCCATTTATTTTTTTAGAAACAACATAATGGCAGACCCATAACCATATACTTTCACAACGTACACATAACGGCAATTATGGAGATTTTGTCACATCCAAAAACTCAATTTAAAGAAAGCAGCCCAATAAAATTTTAGGCTAGTTTTCTCAGTTATGACTATCCAGAAAATGATCTTTAAGTATTCTGAAAATGAGAGTGCTGGGTGAGTCAGTGAGTTCTCTAGTCTGCTGGCCCGAGACCACATGGACCAGGGCTCACCTTTTTACCGTGGGCATAATACTACTCAGACACTACAGGGTGAGGGTAAAACAGCATGGCAATACTTTATTAAATCACCAACAGACAATAACATGTAGAACAGTCCCAGCAAAATAACCAAGATGGTGCACATTTTAGAGTCTCACCCTTCCACTGACTTGCTGGGATAAGAGTAGCTGTTACTTCAGAGCTTTCAGGGCCGACTACCCCCATCTGTGGCACGCACAGAGAGGAGGTAACAACAAACGTAGGAAGTTGACAGTCCACTGAGGCACATGGCCACGTGATCAGATGATCACAGCCTGGATTCTCCGAATGTCTCCATGGAGCCAGGTCACTGGTGGGTCCAAATACTGGATTGCCCAAATGTATTCATAGGGCTAAGGTGACCAGTGGGTCCAAATCCTGGTTTCTCCCAACATATCCATGGGTTCAGTGATGGCCAGTAGAGCAGATCTGTAATCTTCCAGTAAGGGCTGTGGTCCCCGAAGCTGGAATCCTGTAGAATGTCAAATCTGTGTCTCTCATGATGGAGCCATGATGTCTTGGCGGTGGTCCTGTAGAGTGTTCCTGGCTATGGTTTTGCAAAGAGTGTCTGTTTTTTTTTCTCAGCAACATAAAAAAGCATTTTTATACACACATCTGTGTTTCAGGTCATCATCCACAGGTGAGGGGAAGGTGTGATGAGTTTAACTCTTATTGTTAGACCATTTTATCAATTTGCATAGTTTTTCCTCCGTCTTGCAAGTCAACAAGCCACAAGGTCCCTCACGAGGGTCAATCAACATATCATCAAACATAAATTGTTCAATGACCCTGTGCCCATCTTGCAAATATACCAGACAATAAGCTCTATGAGCTGATATAAGAGGAAAACAGCAGCCAATCAAAAATATCAAGAATCAACATTTAAGACTTAAATGACAACAGTCTATGGTTCTTGACCAACTGAAAATAGATGTCTGGATAATTAAGATTAAATGAGGTGTTATCACACCTTGGTGTGGAAAAGCTTAGAACGCCATTTCACACCATCTTCCTTTTATTGACTGACAGCACTGGCTGCGCAGACACCAGAGCGCAGACACTGACCCTGTAGCGGCGGAGCGCAGACACCAGAGCGCAGACACTGACCCTGCAGCGGCGGAGCGCAGACACGGACCCTGCAGCGGCGGAGCGCAGACACCAAAGCGCAGACACTGACCCTGCAGCGGCGGAGCGCAGACACTGACCCTGCAGCGGCGGAGCGCAGACACCAGAGCGCAGACACTGACCCTGCAGCGGCGGAGCGCAGACACCAGAGCGCAGACACTGACCCTGCAGCGGCGGAGCGCAGACACCAGAGCGCAGACACTGACCCTGCAGCGGCGGCGCGCAGACACCAGAGCGCAGACACTGACCCTGCAGCGGCGGCGCGCAGACACTGACCCTGCAGCGGCAGAGCGCAGACACCAGAGCGCAGACCCTGCAGCGGCGGAGCGCAGACACTGACCCTGCAGCGGCGGAGCGCAGACACCAGAGCGCAAACACTGACCCTGCAGCGGCGGAGCGCAGACACTGACCCTGACCCTGCAGCGGCAGTGTCAGTGCAGTAGCCAAGGAGTTACTGTCTGATTTGGTCGCTTGCTACACTGATTCACAAGGGTCATTTTCTGGATAAACACAGCTGAGAAAACCAAATTATTTAATTAGTTTAAACTGAGTTTTGCAAAGAGATTAAAAAAAGTAAAATTTTTCTAAGCATATTGTATACTTTGCTAGAAAGGAAACTGTAAGAAACAGGTTCCCAAAAGTATCCCCTTATCGATGTGAAAAAACCCCTCTATGTTTAATCAAGAAAAAGAACATGCAATTTCCTTGAAACATTAGAAAAAAACTGACATTTTAAGAAACAAAGCAGTCTTCTAACTGGACGTTCTATTTAGGTTTTCATGCTCCTAAAATTGATAGAAAAAAATCAAAAATAACAATGGGCATGTGAGCATAGTCCTTACATGGCGATGGCGTTTGTTTGTTAATTAACTATTACTTCTTTTTTTTTTTTTATTCACTAATAATGGTTTTTGGCATTTTTTATACTCTGTATAGTAAACAGAACGTATTAGCGTATTAGAAACTTTGAATAGGCCATCAATTACTTTTGCAGGGTGGGGTCAGCTTTTGCCAATCCTTGTAATCGGCAAATTGAAGAGGCCATGACGATTCAGCGAGTGCCGCCTTCTCGTCACCAGTTACAGGCACAGTAGCAGAGTTTCATTCACTTGAATGGGGAGGCTCTGCAGTACCAGCGCAGCTACCACCGGCTGATCGGTGAGGAAGTTGGGAGTCCGATACCCTCTGATTTGATTAATTGAAAACTGCTCCAAGCTTGGAAGATAAAGATGTACACTACCAAACCCTCTGAGGACAGGACAATAAACTACAATCACAACATATGGCGCTGCGGCAACGGTTGGTGCACGGAGCTGCATCTTTTAGGCTACAGAAAGTTAGGACCCACTGAGAGGTTCGCCGTGACGTGGCAGTGGGCTCCATACAGTCTGTTCAGAATGTTAAGCTAAGAACCTCATGTTCAGTTTTGCCTAGTGGGATTACATCAATGTATGATTTTTGGATGTGCGTTCAGTCTTTTTTATACAGGTCTAGCATACAATCATCATGTATGTATATTAGGACACCACTATAAAGCTTTAGTAAAAGCACAGGAAGGAAGGAAAGGAAAGAAAAACAGGCCATCATACAGTACCTGACAGATCACTCTCATACTCCTAGTAGGCTTGGGAAAGGAAAGCAAAAGGTTGAAAAGGATGGAAAAAGCAGGTTGGGTAGTTATTAGATGTGCACAGAAAATAATGTCACAGCATTTTATAAAAAGGGTTAACAGCAACAGTCCCTGGAGGAAAACACCATGCCATCTGCCCTCAAGACTGGTGACGGCTTTTGCTGCCAGGCACAGGGTGGCTTTGGCAGCCCATCCATAAACATGAACCCAAAATATAACATTTATAGAGTGCTTTTCTATGGAAACAGAGCAGCAATCCTCTAATAAAGGAGTTAACAAATCTGAACCGCTGGTCTGCCATCTTCATTTTAGAAGGTTTAAGTGGACATTACGGCTGTGATTCATCATTTGTGTTTTCTATTGTCAATTTTCTTTGTCTTTTAGTATAAGTTGTCTATTTGTAGGCCAAATTTTTCAGAATGACACACCAGATTGACAGATTTTGCACAAAGTAAAAAAAAAAAATAGCTAATTTTTTTAAGCACAAAAAGTTGTGCATTTTGCAAATGAGAGTAAAAATGTAACCTAAATAACCGTCATAGATAAAATCACTATAGTGGGAAGGTAGGGACATTTACGACAACTTTTAATTAGAAATCACAAATGATGATTCAGGTGAAAGCATCTGGGAACCCCAAACTCGGCCCACATTGACAAATTAAAAAAAAACAAAAAAACAAAAGAGTAACACACACAAAAAAGTAAGGTGAATATGGCACAAAAAAACAATAAAGTGCAAAAAACCCCTAAAAACAAGACAAAAAAGGTAGAAGAGCAACAATTATTAGGCCCTTATGTTTTGTTTTCTGAAATCTGGCTCAGATTGTCTAAATTTATAAACTGATGTCAATTACCCTGTATAATTCTTACCAAAGACACAATATCGAGCAAGAAATCCACCAGCAAGCAGAAATTGATAAGAGGTAACTCGGACTGATTACCGCCATCAGACGGAGGCTGAAGTCTGGCGTTCAGCGTCCTCCTAACAGAAAGAATACAACACAATTTCCAAACTAAGTCAATGCAATGTCATTTACATTATTATTAGACAGAAAGCTAAATGGGACTTCTCTGTAGGTGGGACGTGGTCTCGGCTCATACTATACAATAAAAAGCCAAGGTAAAACTCCATTATTAAAGAAGCACAGTTATAGATTGCCAAATTAAATGCTCTGAAAATTAAATCCACAAAATGGAACCATATTTCTTAAAAACACGACATTTAGAAAGAAATAGGACTTGAAAAGTGCAAGAGAAGAATAAAAGTAAAATATCAATAATACGTCTGCGCCGGGACTGAACTGCAGGATGTTTGTCACAGCGGAATTAAATGCTTACTTGCCTAAAGGACCAAAAATGCTGTAATAAATCATCAGTACAGCCTGAGTGATATTAAATAAAAAGCAAAATAAAGTGCAGGATTTATAGTCAATTTGTACTTACCTGCAGCATTCTTCAAACCAACGGGCAATGTAATCCCACATGTAATAAGGCTCAAAGGAATTAAATAGAAGGTTGGCGGTCTTAATGAGTTCCGCGGTCCTCTTGTTTTCACGCAGTTTACTTAACAGAAAATTAAAAAAATATTTTATATTGCAAACAACATGCAGCCAATGTAATAGGTGCTATTGCACCTTCCAGCAAAGCGCTACTATGGCACCCAAGGGGTAAAAAAAGAAAAATCAATAAAAAATAATACCCTCCTAATCCGCAGACCCAAGCATACAGTCCAGCGCGCTCTGCTGGTCTTTGCTTACATTCCTGCATAGTTCATTCTTGCATCCGCGTGACTGCTGCAGCCAATCGCTGGCCTCAGTGGTGATGCTACAGCATATGGCACAAGATCGCTGCAGTGGTCACGTAGATTTATGTTATATCATAACTTAAAGAAGCACTCCCAACAAAGTTTTTATCCTCCAATATACTGCAATCATATTATATAGCACTATGTAAGTACAATTGCTCATTTTGCCTTTCTACCCAGTTACAGTAATTGTTCTCTTTTCTCTGTTCTATGTAGAAATAGGGAGTTTCTTGTCCCAGCAGAAATCATTCCACTCTTCAACTCCTGACCCAGCTGCTCCCTCCTCTCCCCGCCAGGAACTTTTGCAGTGACTTATTACTTACTGGCCTCCTGTTTCTACATAGAGCTTAGAAGGATTCAGCTAGTCCGTTTTTAATCACATGATATCATAAACCTAAAAGGAGAAGAATTAGCTGGGTAGAAGGGTAAAATGAGTAATTGTAAGTACACAGTGCTATATAGTAGAATAAATGCAATATATTAAGAGGATAACATTTTGATGGGAGCGCTTCTTTACGTGACATAAACAAAGACAGGGAAGGGCAGCACTAAAGCTGGAGTAGATTAACCAGGTGAGTATTTTTTTTTATTATTAAGCACAATTTTTGCTGTTAGCAATTTTTCTTATAATCCTTTAATAATCCATGACATACTATAATATCATGGAGTGTGTCAGATATGGGAGGAGAGCGGCTGCACTAGCCATGGGGTGGGCGCAGCGTGTGGAAGGGAGCAGCCTAGGGGATAATAGGCAGCTCCTCATTTTGGATTCAGACTTTCTGCTGAGATTTGACAGATCGCACAGGGGAAGGGTGTGTCGACTTCACTCACCTCTGAGAAGGGGAGAGAAGGACCCAGGAGGCATCAGCTCTAAGGGTCCACCACTTGCCCCAGGTCATTCAGGGAACTGCACCGAGGTCAAATAGTTGCTGGAAAGGCTTCCCTAAGGCTATGTGCACATGTTGCAGATTTTGCTGCGGATCCGCAGCGGATCTGCAGCTGCGGGTCCGCAGCAGCTTTCCATGAGTTTACAGTACAATGTAAACCTATGGAAAACGCAATCCGCAGTGCCCATGCTGCGGAAAAAAATGCGCGGAAACGCTGCGGGTTACATTCCGCAGTATGTCAATTCTTTGTGCGGATTCCGCTGTGGTTTACACCTGTTCCTCTATAGGAATCTGCAAGGGTAAAACTGCAGGTGTAATCCGCACAAATTCCGCATAAAAACCGCGGTAAATCTGCAGGTAAAACGCAGTGTTTATAAAATCCGCTGTGGAAAAATCCGCAGAGCACCTTTCTACGTATGCACATACCCTTATATGTACGCGCTATTGAGGCGCTCCCAGTGAGGGGGGATAAACATTACCAGTCCAGGCTGGCGATATATAAACCTCCCGGCCGTCACTGTCAGGGCTCCTCACTAACACAGTATGGTATGCTGCAACCAGTTCCTCGTTCGATATAAGCCCCGTCTGCCATCAGGCTTATATCGGGTCAGAAACCAACCTGGGTAGCGTGTAATAACCAACTGAGAGTGCGGACGTTGGGATTCGTGAATCGAGATAAAAGCAGCCCAAGATTAATTTTATATGTGATTGCAGAAAGGCACACTAGAAATATACAGATATATATACACACATATACAAAAGCAGATATACAGGTATACAGTCAGGAGTGTAGTACAAGGGGAGGGTACAGATAGATTGCAATTACCGTGTTATGTAGCATGTGACCACAGGGAGGCACTGATGGATCACAGGTCCAAATCTTTGTTACGCGAGTCTCTGACTCTGTGAGGAAACAGGCCTCTTGCCAGTAGAAAGACTGAGTCCAAAATGGAGAGCTGCCTATTATCCGATTGGCAGCCCCCTCCCGCACACTGCACCCACTCCTGGGCTTGTGCAGCCTCTCTCCTCCCATATCTGAGTGTATGGTTTTCTGTCCAGAACCGTGGATGCTCATAACTTTCCCCCCGGAGATCTAACTAAGACGGCGGTGGCGCCACTGGGTTCTGCTGGATTTTATCTGTGCAGTGAGACCAAATATGCCTACCATATGTAATTCCTGGTACCTATGCTTTATAACTCAATAATGCAGATTATGTGCTCGGCTAGGCTCAGAGATATTGCATTCTGATACTATAGGTCATTTTCTAGATTCAATATCTCAGAGCCCTGTGCTGGTCTGGGATCTGTGGTGCCACAATGTCTGCTTGAGTCAAACAAAGCACTCCAGTTGGCCGTTCCTGCAGGAGAATTCACACCCCTGTGATAATTGCAGAACTTGGTGCTGGGAGACACAGGGTCTCCCCCTGGAGAGAGCTTCAAAGGCCTATTTGCTTGGGCTAAGTAAAGCAAAACATTGGTCTGCGGTGTCCAAGGAAGTGCCTTCCCTGGATAATGGGGTCCAATTGAATAATGTGTATTTGACTTCCCATATGGCCTGGGGGAATGCAAAAGGTGGGGGCTGAGTTTGGAGCGAGTATCTTTGGGCATCTGACAGGGAATTCCATCAGATATCAAAAGGATATCAATTAGATGTAATTTTCCCATATCTCACAGCTGGTATCTGCCTTTAACAACAGTGATCAATGCTACTCATGATCTCTGCTGTTAAGAGTTAACCTTTTTCATCCAACTATAAATCACTTACTAAGGCATTATAGAGTCACAATCCAGCTGAGCCGTTTGATCGGGTGCCCCTTGTCACCCACAACACGATCATGGGGAGGTCAACCGGTTGCTTTGACAGCAGGGGCCCGGATGAAGACCCTCATGCTATTTCTCCTGTGTCGTCCAGCCACAGGCATCATGGGAGACTGATTTTCACTATATACAGCAATACAGTGGTATTGCTGTATACAGTACAAGTGACCAAAGGTTGAAGTCCCCTATGGGGACTGAAAACAGATGACTAGTAAAAAAGAAGAGAATAGCATACACATTGTTTAACTGACGAAGAAATAAAAAGTTATCCGTCATGGAAAACAGAGTCAAACCAATTAAAGGGAACCTGTCACCCCCAAAATCGAAGACGAGCTAAGCCCGCCAGCATCAGGGGCTTAGCTACAGCATTGGACTTAGCTTTTAGGACAAAAATGGGGTGACAGAATCCCTTTAAGACTATGCAAAAGAAGCAACACGGCACTCGTACTAATAATCAGTATAGGTGCTCAAGTAGGGTATCCAACCCAGGAATCCAAAATAAGAAAAAAACTTGGCACTCAAGAAGAATTTTGGTGTAAAGAAGAAGATCCTTTAATGTGCATCCACAAAGATATAAGTTTGAAAATTTTCGGTCCACATCCGGAACTTCATCAAAACAATTTTACTGGTATAGTAGGTAAAGCGTGTATAGGGTCAGTGTTGGTTCCAACTGGAATATTCAACTGGCATGGATGCAATGGGAGATCCTGTGGATGTCAGCGCACGTGGAGTACGGCGGAAGCCGCTCCGAGATACACGCTTTACCTACTATACCAGTAAAATTGTTCTGATGAAGGTCCGGATGAGGACCGAAAATGTTCAAACTTATATCTTTGTGGATGCACATTAAAGGATCTTCTTCTTTACACCAAAATTCTTCTTGAGTCCCTTTAAGACTATGTTCACAAGTTGCATTTTGTTGCATTGGTTTTTTATGCAAAGTTTAAGCCACTTATAAAAAGCAGGTTTTGCTTAGATTTTGTGGCATTTTTATTGCTGCGTTTTTGTCATTTGTCTCTTGTGCATGCTGATAAAGTTTAGTGCATAAAAAAAATGTGATTCAACTTCATCAGGTATTGGCACCAAAAACGGAGGTTTTTGCACTACCCATTTCTTTCATTGGGTGAAAAATGTTGACAAAATAGACATAAAAAAACCCAAGGTGTTTGCATGAGATTTCTGAAATCTCAGACTTCGCTGCTACTGTGAAACACAGCTGAAAATTTGTATTAAAAAAACGTAATGTGTGAACAGCATTAAAGGGTCATCTGGGACTATTTTAATAATTTTTTACTATTGGCCTAAGAAGTAACAGGCAGGTAATTACTAACTACCTGCCTGTTGTGTCATGTGTCATTCTCTGCCGGTTCAGAGTGATCACGGACCGCTCCTGCCAGCGATTAAGCAGCTTCCACTGACATCACGTTGTAACAGAATAGGTTTCTCTTCCGCTCTGCTCTGTTGAAGGAGCGTGACTGCAAAAGTATTGCTGATGGACAGCCGGCTCCGCACTGCATAAGTGCGGGGAGTCAGCTGTCAATCAGGATGACTTCGGCAGTCACGCTCCTTCGACAGAGCAAAGCAGAATAGAAACCAATCATCTGTTGATGTGGAGCAGCTGAATCGCCGTTAGGAGCGTCGGTGACCACGCTGAGCCGATACTGGATAGAACAGGCAGAAAGTTATCAACTATCTGCCTGTTAGTCTTTAGGCCCACAGTTAAAAAAAAAAAATTTAAAAAGTAAATAGTCCTGGATAACCTCTTTACAGGGTTAAAATTCCAGACAACCCTTAATAAATAATAAATAGCAGGCAGTGATTCCCGAAGTCTTTTCTTACTGGTGAGACCAGAGTTAAATATATGTATACAACTTCAGAGAGATCTGTATAATCCCGTCCAATATCCGTTACCTGCTGAGCTGCGCAGGGTCCTTGCTGAACGGGGCTTGTGTCTGTAGATCCAACTCGGCTTTGCACTGTGTATACAACGTTCTGAACACTTCAATTAACACGTCTTCCAGAATCGCAGGCCCTGGCACCAAAACAACCATACAACTGTAAAGCAATGATCCAATGCCAGGAACATGTACAACACATCAGATGGAACACCGGGTGTTGCCAGAATGCACTAGAAGGACATCTGTGCCAGTCACTTGTTTATTCATACAATCCACTTTATTTCTCGGCTGAGGTCAGTCTTACCGGCAGATATTAGCAGTGGTGGGTAAAGGAAACCTTAAGGCACAAAATAGCCAGAGAAGGGGAGTATCTGAACTAATACTATGCATTCCAGACAATTATATCCGAATGATCGGGCTGAACATATGTGAAAGTAGGGATCACAAATAGGGGACATTTAACCAAACTACTTAAAAATGACAATAATACCAAGCTCAGGTTTGTCCAGTAAACTTATCAGGATGCGGAAAGGCTTCAGGTCCTGCATCAGTGCTTTCTCCCGGCTCAGTTCCTTTCCTTGTAAAATTCCCACCATTGCCTGAATAGGAAGGCACAGAGAAACATTGACACACAATACCATAACATGTTTCCATTACAGAATCTTTCTTTCACTAGTTGATCTTCTTAATTATATTTCCTTTTGGACATCAGAGTCTGCCACAGTCAAAAAGCACTCAAAAGCTAGTGAGATACCTAAATGATGGACTGACAACGTCAAATCAAAAGTCAAGTGACAGATTATTTGTAGACACTCTTGAAAGTTTGAAATTGATCCACCACCATAAAACCCTGCCCTATGTGAGAAACATTGTTACATCTGGCTAATGGCACCTGTAAGGAGAGATGAGCTATTTGATTCAAATTGGCATGTTCTAGTACCAATCCAGTCCTCCGGGGAAGCTTGCCATTACTTCTGTACCCAGCATTCTAGGCCTGGCATCCAGGACGTCTCTGGCACTTAATAGGCCTCCAGGTCATCATGATGGCCCATGAGGAATAGTAAGCACACAAGATGAGCCCAGGACACAAGGCTGAGGATGCGTGGTGCAGAAGTGAAGACCAGCGGCCACATGAGACCGGACTGGGTGCCTGGATAGGCCAGCAAAAATAAAATTGCTCATCACTTAACTGTAGGTGGTACTATAACCCCCCTTTCTCTCAACAATGACTGGCAGCCCACATTTAATCCAGTTTCACACATCTGGCCACTTGTATCCTAACCCGAACATAACAGTTTCATAACTGCCCACGAGGCTCCTCTTGAGTTCAGGTCAGGGGATCAGCAGCCGGACTAGATATCATGGTCTATACCAGGAGCAACAATGTCAGGTGTGTGAAACCGAACCCATACTGAAGTATACACAGCGATGTAGGGATACGGTGGACTCAGCGTCTGCAGTATTCTGTGGTAGTCTCTATTAGACAACCAGCACAATATTTATGGTGGCATTTGGGCTAACTGTAATGCAGGCATATTATGAGGACAGATTTGATTTAATATGCTCATTACTAGTGACCACCAGCTATGATAATATCAGACCATATTCCTGTACGGTCAGACACAGCCATTACAAAGTACACAGCAGGAGCACAGTTATAAGATTACTAGATGGTGGCCCGATTCTAATGCATCGGGTATTCTAGAATATGCATGTCCACGTAGTTTATTGCACAGCCCACGTAGTTAATTGTGCAGGCCACGTAGTATATTGCCCAGCCACGTAGTATATTGCCCAGCCACGTAGTCTATTGCCCAGCCACGTAGTCTATTGCCCAGCCACGTAGTCTATTGCCCAGCCACGTAGTCTATTGCCCAGCGACGCAGTATATTGCCCAACCATGTAGTATATTGCCCAGCGACGTAGTATATTGCCCAGCCACGTAGTATACAGCACAGAGCCACATAGTATATTGGCCAGCCACATAGTATATTGGCCAGTCACGTAGTATGCACCACATCCCTGTTAAAAAAAAGAATTTAAATAAAAAATAGTTACATACTCACCCTCTGTTGGCTCCCGGATCGAAGCGGTTACCGATGCTCCCGGATCGAAGCGGTTACCGATGGTCCTCGCGCGCTCCGGTCTGAAGAGTACATTGCGGTCTCGCGAAATGACGACGTAGTGGTCTTGCGAGACCGCAATGCATGGAGCGGTCACCGGGGCGTCGCGAGGAGAGTCGGTAACCGCTTAGATCCGGGAGCATCGGTAACCGCTTCGATCCGGGGGCCAACGGAGGGCGAGTATGTAACTATTTTTTAAATTATTTTTAACATTAGATCTTTTTACTATTCATGCTGCATAGGCAGCATGAATAGTAAACGTTGGTCACACAGGGTTAATACCAGCGTTAACCGAGTGCGTTACACCGCGGTCAACGCTGCCATTAACCCTGTGTGAGCGGTAACTGGAGGGGAGTATGCGGGCGCCGGGCACTGACTGCGGGGAGTAAGGAATGGCCATTTTCTTCCGGACTGTGGCCGTCGCTGATTGGTCGTGGCTGTTTTGCCACGACCAAATCAGCGACTTGGATTTCCATGACAGACAGAGGCCGCGACCAATGAATATCCGTGACAGACAGACAGAAGGACAGACAGACAGAAGTGACCCTTAGACAATTATATAGTAGATATCGGAACAGGGACATTTTATCTAAACACATCCAATTGTGGAAATTATTATTATTCCAATTTCTATTGATAAAAGTGTTAATGAAAATCAACTTTGTTCGTGTGAAAAACCCTTAAAACACACACAATTCAATACATGCACATACACACATTTAGTTAAAAAATATGGATGCGACAGCTTCTTTAATGATTAATAATAATAAACTTTATTTTTTATATAGCGCTAAAATATTCCGCAGCGCTTTACAGTTTGCACACAATAACATCGCTGTCCCCAATGGGGCTCACAATGTAGATTCCCTATCAGTATGTCTTTGGAGTGTGGGAGGAAACAGGAGAACCCGGAGGATTAATGGTGCGTATACACCTGAAAGGCGTCCGTCGATGACATGTCTCGTAAGCTGTACTGCTGACTCTATGTCCTTGATGGATTAAATGCCTGCAAATCCTTCCTGGAAAACACAGGGACTGATGCAAATTCTGTGGTGAAACTTATAAAATTCATCCTCACCCACAATTACTTTGAATTTGACAAGAAGATCTATCTACAGGAGACTGGCACAGCAATGGGAAGTAAAATGGCCCCACAGTATGCAAATCTTTTCATGGCCAAGCTTGAAAGCGACTTTTTGTCCTCATGTCCCATCAGGCCTCTGGCCTACTACCGCTACATTGATGACATTTTAATCATCTGGACAGAGTCTGAGCCACAGCTAAAGATGTTCCATGAACAGTTTAATCAATTTCATCCCATCATCAACTTAACACTCAACTACTCCTGCACTGAAATTAACTTTTTGGACACCATCATTAAGCTGCAGAACAATAAAATAGAGACATCCCTGTATCAGAAGCCAATCGATCACCCAACATACCTTAAATGGGACAGTTTCCATCCAAAACACATAAACTCCATTGTCTACAGCCAAGCCATCAGATACAATCATATACACTCACCGGCCACTTTATTAGGTACACCATGCTAGTAACGGGTTGGACCCCCTTTTGCCTTCAGAACTGCCTCAATTCTTCGTGGCATAGATTCAACAAGGTGCTGGAAGCATTCCTCAGAGATTTTGGTCCATATTGACATGATGGCATCACACAGTTGCCGCAGATTTGTCGGCTGCACATCCCAAAGATGCTCCATACAAGGCAGGATGGATCCATGCTTTCATGTTGTTTACGCCAAATTCTGACCCTACCATCCGAATGTCGCAGCAGAAATCGAGACTCATCAGACCAAGCAACGTTTTTCCAATCTTATACTGTCCAATTTCGATGAGCTTGTACAAATTGTAGCCTCAGTTTCCTGTTCTTAGCTGAAAGGAGTGGTACCCGGTGTGGTCTTCTGCTGCTGTAGCCCATCTGCCTCAAAGTTCGACGCACTGTGCGTTCAGAGATGCTCTTAGGCCTACCTTGGTTGTAACGGGTGGCGATTTGAGTCACTGTTGCCTTTCTATCAGCTCGAACCAGTCTGCCCATTCTCCTCTGACCTCTGGCATCAACAAGGCATTTCCGCCCACAGAACTGCCGCTCACTGGATTTTTTTTCTTTTTCGGACCATTCTCTGTTAAACCCTAGAGATGGTTGTGCGTGAAAATCCCAGTAGATCAGCAGTTTCTGAAATACTCAGACCAGCCCTTCTGGCACCAACAACCATGCCACGTTCAAAGGCACTCAAATCACCTTTCTTCCCCATACTGATGCTCGGTTTGAACTGCAGGAGATTGTCTTGACCATGTCTACATGCCTAAATGCACTGAGTTGCCGCCATGTGATTGGCTGATTAGAAATTAAGTGTTAACAAGAAGTTGGACAGGTGTACCTAATAAAGTGGCCAGTGAGTGTATGTTCCAACCCCATGGATAGAGATGAACACCTTGGTTGCATCAGAAAGACCTTTTTGAATCAGGGCTACCATCCAAGAACAATTGAAAATCAGATCAAAAGAGCCACCAGAATATCAAGGAATCACCTGCTACATTACAAAGCTAAAGAAGAAAATAACCGGGTGCCTCTAGTAGTTACCTACAATCCAAATCTGGAGGTGCTAAGGGGAGCTGCACGGAAATTACAACCTTTACTACAAAAAGATGCCAGACTACAATCCATTTTTCCAGACCCCCCACTACTGTGTTTTAGGCAGCCCCAAATCTAAGAAGCATCATTGTCAAGAGCTCCCTGTCCTCTCCAACAGCTGCAGGAACCTTTCCTTGCAACCAGAAAAATTGTAAAACCTGTCCATTTATAATGACCACGGACAAGATAAAGATTCCCAACTCACATCAGGACTACAAGATACCAGGTACTTTCAGCTGCGTCACATCTAATGTGGTGTACCTAATCATTTGTACTAAATGTCCAACTGGGGGTCAAGAAAAGGGGGGGTAAGAACAAGGATGAACTCTCACCGCCACACAATAAGAGAAAAAAGAATGGATCTACCTGTGGCAATACATTTCTGTCTCCCAAATCATAACATTATGGACATGAAATTACTTGTGTTGAAAGGTAACTTCAAATCTCAGAGAGACAGAAGAGTCTGGGAATATAAACTGATGACGACCTTTGACTGTCTTAGTGGTGGAATGAATGTGTCACATGGATTTATGTCTTTTTACATCAACTAAGGAACTTGCCCCTCAGACTATGAGGGGTCATCACAACAGAGACGCCAATCAGAGGACAATAAAACACTCCTTATCTAAGAACTGGCCCAACATTTATGGACGTAACTGTTTATCACTCATAATAATTCTGCTTCATGCCACCTGTCTCATCCATGTTTTTTTTTCTGTGCTATGTTGTGCTTAAATATGTGATTCTTCAGAATTTGTATTAGTCTATTCCTGATGAAGAGACCTGTGTAGTCTCGAAAGCTTGCAATTTGTTACCATCTTTTTAGTTAGGCATTAAAAGGTATCAACCACTGAGGACTCTCAATTCTAAACATTTTTCTATGTCCTTGAAGCATTTTGTGAGAATAAAACATTCACTGTTAATGGAGCTGGTTTTCCTTCATTTCACAAGTCTTGATGGGGCATTTCTGATCTCCAAACACCAATACACCCATATAAGTTACACTAACATCAGCACAAAAACACCGGGAGCTTCATGGCATGAGTTGCCATGACTAAGTGATTGTTTGCAAGCTTTACATCACCAAGCACAATGCCAACAACCCTATGAAAGGGTGTAAAGCACGCTGTCCATGGACGCTGGAGCGATGGAAAGGTGTTCTGTTGAGTGAAAAATCACATCTCCATCTATAAGTGAATATGACACATGCAAAGATGGGACTGAACATAGACAATGCAGATCAGATTGAATCTTAGAGTGATCATTACAGTTATTTAGTGTGATGATCTCATTCACTGGTATCAGCAGGGCTGGCGTTAGAGGCAGGCAGACCAGGCAGCTGTCTAGGGTCTCCGCTTCTCCAGAGGCCCCAGATGAGCCAGTGGCATGCCGCTAATAGCGGCACCCCACACGGCTGCTGAGGGGCCCCGGCACCGCCCCCCTTCGCTGATTCAACTTATCAGCATCATAGATGCCGATACAGTTGAAAGCAGTGATGGAGGAGAGAGCATCTGCTGATGATCCCTCTACCATCACTCCCCCTACCTGTGACTCAGCAGGCGAGCGATGATGTCACTTCATCGTGCATCATGCTGGACCAGCAGTGGAGCTGATGAGACCGGAGCAGAGCCTGGATCAGCGCGGGGACAAGGAGTAGAGGGTGAGAATTGTGCGAGTGTGTGTATGCTTTATTGTGTGAGTGTCTGTCTGCACTATCCTGTGTGTTGGGGGGGAGGAGCTGCACTATACTGTGTGTTGGGGGAGCTGCACTATACTGTGTATCGGAGATAGCTGCACTATACTGTGTGTTGGGGGGAGCTGCACTATACTGTGTCGGAGAGAGCTGCACTATACTGTGTGTTGGGGGGGAGCTGCACTATACTGTGTGTCAGAGAGCTGCACTATACTGTGTGTCAGAGAGAGCTGCACTATACTGTGTGTCAGAGAGAGCTGCACTATACTGTGTGTCAGAGAGAGCTGCACTATACTGTGTGTCAGAGAGCTGCACTATACTGTGTGTCAGAGAGCTGCACTATACTGTGTGTCAGAGAGCTGCACTATACTGTGTGTCAGAGAGAGCTGCAATATACTGTGCGTTGGGGGAGCTGCAATATACTGTGTGTTGGGGGGGAGCTGTGCTATAGTGTGTGTGTGTGTGTGTGTGTGTGTGTGTGTGTGTGTGTGTGTGTGTGTGTGTGTGTGTGTGTAGCTGCAGTATGCTTTGAGGGGAAGTGCAGTATACTCTATGAGGGGAGGTGCAGTATACTCTATGGGGGAGGTTGCATTATATTCTATGAAGGACCATGGGAAGCTGCAATATACTGTATCGAGGACTATCTGTCCCCATCATTCTTCCTCAGCCGGTGTAAAGATACTCGGGAACAAGCGTCGAACAACTTCAATGCCGTCGATCACGCTCGTTTAATGGCCAGAACTCTGCATCTGTAAATACAGCCGAAATGTTTGCGTGCTGTGGAATATGTGAGCATTTGGGGCACCACATTAAACTTTTCCCCAGGGCTCCACTTTCTCTAAAACTGGCCCTGGGTATCAGCACAATATCTAGTATATAAGGTCCAGCTTCCCATGTCATGTATTATGCGGATAGCTATTTTATCTCTTGTAAGTCTAATAAAAACAACCTGCACTTTATAATTCATATGTGCTAGTGCTTCACCATTGATTCTCAGCTTGCAGATTTACATTTTTACACAATATAGAGGCAGTCTGAATCTCACTTATACGTATTAATGATTTGGATTTATGTACCCCATTGTATTGTACCAATGCTTCTGATGGACATGTCTGGATTTGATGAATGCCAGTAGAACGTGAACTGCCTGACTGCATTGTGGCAACTATATAGTTTGGTGGACAAGGGATAAATGTATGGGGTTGTTTTACAGTGGTTGTCCCAGACCCCTCAATTCATTCATTCACACGAGATACCAGAGCAAACCCCACTAAGGTGATAAGGAGTTTTGTTGAACCCACAGTTCACTGAGTCTGGTACAGCATTGAAGTATTCATTTCACATCGCTTTCTGTCTAGAAGAATACCATACCTGTACTAAGAGATCTTTAGAGAATGTATTGAAGTAGTAAGAAGCATGCTCCTCTGGATTGCTTTGTCTTGTGCTCCTTGGCCCTGTAATGGTCCCATTGTTATCAAATCCTAAGAAAGACATAGAAAGTAACGTCAGATCACTCCCAGGTATTACACCAAGTGCCAAATGTACGGAATCACCGGTAACTCACCAGACGTGTGGTCCGCAAAAAGATAGCATAAAAGATAGCACAAGAATAGTCATCAGCAGAGGGCTCACATATCATCCTAGATGTTCACCTAATAATCACTACAATGTGCTTCTCAACTGTATCACCAATGAGAAGGGTGACATCTGAATAACGTCACGGCAATCAGTTTACCACTAACATTTGTGGTGTGTCTTCTCTTATAACTGAACTCGGCTGTTCCTCGGCTATTACTCCTACAAATGCATGACTAACTAGACAATGGGGCGATTGCATTTTACTCATTAAAACGGGGTCTGGGGTGTCCTAACAAAGCAGTGACTGGACAATATAAAAAAGTGTGTAAATGATTTATACTTTTCTAGGAGGAAGAAAAGAAGAACAAAGAAGAGAAGACACTTCGGGATTATTAAAAAGGATGTTTCTTTTCAGATAATGTTCGACTCTGAACGCAGTTTGTTAAAAAAACAAAACAAACAAACCGCACTCTACTCTCCATCCCTGGGTCCAGGGCATTGGTTGCTGTACGGACGTAATGTTAACAGTGTGACAGCCAATCAGTGAGCCCGGCTCTTAAGTGGGTGTTCAATCTACACTGACTGAGCTCACCGGTTGGCTACTGCTGACGTGACGTCAGTGTCACAATCAATGCCAGACATCAGGAGTAGTGGTGGAGACCCGCATGTGGACCTGAGGAAGGCGAGTACAGCACAATTTGATATTTAACAAATTGCAGCCGGGGAACAATCCCTTTAAATCAAGTGAAATATAAGTATTTGCTAAAAAGATGTCAGCAGTGGAGACCGGTCTTTCTAAGAGTTCTAACAATATTATGCTGATCTCCGAGGTTATGTGTTTAGTGACTCCTACAACGAGAACTTAAACTTTTCCAAATCCCAATATTATTTTTTTACAGGATGCATCATTTCTGTTCTATTCTTTTGCTTCCATTAGAAACATGCAGCACAAGATGTGCCTGGTAGCCTGTTATCAGCCCCAGGCCTAGTAACATAACATGGACATTCAGCTGAGATGGACTGGGCAGTAGACATTCCGTAACTGACGGCCAACAATCATCTTCCCCAATTTCCTCATACTCAGGAACGGTCTGCTCAGCCGAGTGCTCATGTTCTCTCTAAAGAGCCACTGACAGACCCCAACATGCTGGATCCTTCCCTCCCCTGATGGCATCTGTTGGGGGATAGTCCAAAGAACCTCATACACATTAGACTGTCGGCAGATCCCGCCGATATCGACCAACTTTAGTCAGACGTGTGTGGGGGCCTTAGGAGTCGATGACTATAGCCACTCTGAGCTCAACACTTGTACTCCAGACAATTGCCACTTCCCCTCTTTCATTAGCCTAACTGCTTTCCTTGTAGTATTTCCTGGGTACGGTTCCGCCTTGCACCATGCCTCTTACTAGCTTAGTACAAGTCAGAGTCTTAGGGTACCGTCTCACTATACGATTTACCAACGATCACGACCTGCGATACGACCTGCCGTGATCGTTGGTAAGTCGTTGTGTGGTCGCTGGGGAGCTGTCACACAGACCGCTCTCCAGCAACCAACGATGCCGAGGTTCGCTGGTAACCAGGGTAAACATCGGGTTACTAAGCGCAGGGCCGCGCATCGCTGGATCGCTGTCACACACAACGATCCAGCGATGACAGCGGGAGATCCAGCGACGAAAGAAAGTTTCAAACGATGTGCTACGACGTACGATTCTCAGCAGGGTGTCTGATCGCAGTAGCGTGTCAGACACTGCGAGATCGTAACGATATCGCTAGAACGTCACGAATCGTGCCGTCGTAGCGATAAAAATGCCAGTGTGTGACGGTACCCTTACTACTGAATTCAGAAGCTTAATTGAGTTAATGAGGTAATCCTTTAAGCAGAGATGGGAGATAAGTGACTACTAAATCTATGTTAATTTTGTCTAACATAGGTCACAAAATCAGACGCCAAACCTAAGGTGATAAAACTAGGAGTTAGACATACCGGTAACGGTATTTCCAGGAGTCCATCATGACAGCACCACAAGGAGGTTGCTCTTCATATCCTTGATAGGGACAGGAACACAGAAGAGGTTAAATAGCCCCTCCCCACCTCCACCCTTCAGTGATTTTACAAAGTACCGCACTAGGATGGATACAACGCAATTTTATTGAACTTCCTCTCTATACATGTTTATATCACACATCAGACAGGAGTTCAAGGGAGGGTAAATAATGGGTGCTGTCATAATGGACTCCTGGAAATACCGTTACCGGTAAGTCTAACTCCTAGTTTCCAGGTCGTCCCTTATGACAGCACCACAAGGAGAAATACCAAATAACTCCTACTTAGGGCGGGATTACAGCTTGGAGGACCTTCCTCCCAAAGCCGGTCTGTTGTTTTGACAGAACGTCTAGTTTGTAATGTCTACAAAAGGTATTTGAACTAGACCAAGTTGCCGCCCGGCAAATTTGGTCCATGGATGCACCCGCACTCTCTGCCCAAGAAGCAGATATTGCTCTCAGAGAGTGGGCTTTTAGATGTTCTGGAGGGGATTCACCGGCTGAAGTATACGCAGCGCAAATAGTAGATTTAATCCATCTAGCTAGAGTCGCTTTTGAGGCTTTTTTGCCTCTATTTTTCCCCGACATCTGTATAAAGAGATTTGGATCAATTCTCCAGCCGTCTGTAAGTTTCAAATACTGCAAAACTGTTCTCTTAACATCCAGGGAATGGAGAGAACGTTCTTTTTCGTTCTTAAAGTTCTGACAGAACGTAGGCAAAATTATTTCCTGGCTTCTGTGAAAGTCCGTCACAACTTTTGGAAGAAACGAAGGATCCAACCTTAGAATGATGCAGTCTTCCTGTATCTTTAAATATGGATCTGTTATGGACAAGGCTTGAATTTCGCCTATTCGCCTTGCTGTCGTTATTGCGACCAGAAAGACAGTCTTGAATGTTACGGATCTTAGGTCTGATTGATCAAGCGGCTCGTAAGGAGCCTTCCGTAATTCATTAAGTACCAATGTGAGGTTCCATGAGGGTACTGAACTTCTTATTGTCGGTCTGATACGTTGCGTAGCTTTGATGTATCTTATTATCCAGGGATGGTTTGCTAATGGATAATCATAAAAGGCACTTAACGCTGAGATTTGTACTTTTAGCGTACTAGGCCTCAAGCCCATATCAAAACCTGTTTGGAGGAAATTTAAGATTTGAGAGATATCTGGTTCTCGTAGAACGGATATTGGAGTATTGGTTTGAGTACAACATTTCTTCCAAATTTTTTGGTATATAGCCGAGGTTACCGGCTTTCTGCTTTTCTTCATGGTTGAGATAACCGAGTCCGAAAATCCTTTTGATCTCAAGATTTCCCTCTCAAGATCCATGCTGAGAGTTGTAGCATCTTTAGACTTTGATGGACCAGCGGTCCCTGCGTCAGAAGATCCCGCCTCAGCGGTAGTAGTACTGGGTCTTCTATCGCCATCCACTTCAGCAGAGGAAACCAGCTCCTCTTGGGCCAATATGGCACTATTAGGATCACTACCACCGGACTTTCCTGAATTTTCCTCAGAACTCTGGGAATTAGAGCTAGGGGAGGGAATGCGTATGCAAGTTCCATGTCCCAATGTTGAGCCAAGGCATCTATGCCAGTTGGATTGTCTCCTGGATTTAATGAGAAAAATTCTTTTGTTTTTGTATTGTCCTTTGTGGCAAATAAATCTACCTGCGGAGTGCCCCATTGTTGGATTAGCTGAGCAAAGACTTCTCCGTTTAGAGACCACTCTGTCGGTTGCAATTTCTCTCTGCTGAGAAAATCCGCTATTTGGTTTTGTGAGCCTTTTAGATGAACTGCTGTGATGGACTTCACAGTATCCTCTGCCCAGGAGAATATTGTCTCTGCTAGCGCTTGAAGTGGACGGTGCCTCGGTCCTCCTTGATTGATGTAGGAGAAAGGCTACCGTGGTCGAGTTGTCTGAGAAGACTCGGATATGGTGTCCCTGCACTTCGTGTTGGCACCCCTTTAGTGCTTCCCAGACCGCTCTGAGTTCCCTGTAATTGGAGGAACTGTTGCGTATCGATGGTGGCCATGTCCCCTGAAGGTATCGTCCTTCTATGTGGGCTCCCCAGCCCTTTGAGCTTGCATCGGTCGTTATGTTTACGCATGGAGATATATTCCATGGTTTTCCTCTTTTGAGGTTTTTTATATCGATCCACCATGAGAGGGACTGTTTTACTTCGCTGGATAACCGCATCCTGTTGTCTAAGGAGTCTTCCTTTCCATTCCATACCGAAAGAATTTCCTTTTGGAGCATTCTGGAGCGAAACTGACTCCACTGTACGCTGGGAATGCACGAGGTCATCAGTCCTAGGATCCTCATGGCTTTCCTGATGGAAATGTATTTCCGTTTTTTTATCGTTTGAAATTCTTTTTTGATTGACCGTTGTTTTTGGTCTGGTAGGAAGGAGTATTCCAGCTCGGAATTTAGAAGTACACCCAGGAATATTTTTTGTGTCTCTGGTTCGAGACTCGACTTTTTTAAATTTATTACCCACCCCAGATGTTTCAGGAGTGACATGGTAACTCTTAAGGATTCTTCCATCTGTTGGGATGAATTTGCTACCAGCAACAGATCGTCCAGGTAGGGTGTAATGAGAATTTCTTTTTCCCTCAAGTGGGCCATGATCTCTGTCATGAGCTTTGTGAATATTCTTGGGGCAGAGGAGAGACCGAAAGGTAGACATTGAAACTGGAAATGCAGAATCCCCTTGCGACTTCTTATTGCAAATCTGAGGAATTTTTGATGTGATGGGTGGATGGGAACGTGATAGTACGCATGTTTGAGGTCTAGCGTGCACATTACCGAATTCTTTTTTATTAACGGTACGATTGACCTGAGAGATTCCATCTTGAAGCGTTTGTACGCCACCCATTTGTTTAATGGTTTTAGGTTTATTATTGTGCGGTATTCTCCGCTCGGTTTTCTTATGGAGAACAGACTGGAGTAATGCCCCTGGAAGTGCTGATGATGTGGTACCGGTATTATGACGTGTAACTCTAAGAGTTCCTGTATGTCCGTTAGCAGTCTTTGATGTACTGCTGATGACTCCGTCTGTGTCAAACAGAATCTCTTGGGGGGTAGATGAGTAAACGCTATCTTGTACCCCTGTGCCACTGTCTGCAGAATCCACTGATTCTGAGTAATGTTCTGCCATCCCTCCAGGAAGTATTGTAGTCTTCCTCCTATATTGTTGGCGTCATTGTTTGCTGGGTCCTGATGACTGGTCTCGAAAGGAACCTCTTCCTCTGCCCCCTTTAGGGTAGATCCATCTGCCGGACTTCCCTTTTCCTCTGTAGTCCTGTCTTGGGTGAGAGCGAGTTCTACGAAAAAATTGTGTCTTCTTTGGCTTCTCTTCAGGGAAGCCTTTTTTCTTATCGGACGCCTTCTCGAGTAGCTCGTCAAGGACTGGGCCGAACAAGTGAGATCCTGAAAATGGAATCGAACACAGCTTGTTTTTGGATTGGGTATCTCCCGACCATGATCTCAGCCATAAGGCTCTTCTTGCTGCGTTTGACAGTGCATTGTTCCTGGCAGCAAAACGTACCGATTTCGCGGAAGCGTCCGCCATAAAATCAGTGGCCATTTTCAGCACTGAAAGAGATTTTAGGATCTCTTTTTCTTGGGGTTCTGTCTGTAATATGACTCTCCAACTCGTCTACCCAAAGACTCATAGACCTTGCAACAGAGGTAGCCGCTATGTTCGTTTTCATAATGGCGGCCGACGACTCCCAGGCTTTTTTGAGAAGATCTTCTGACCTTTTATCCATCGGATCCTTTAATCCTGATGAGTCCTCGAAGGGGATAGCCGTTTTCTTTGTGACCTTAGCCACAGGAATATCAATCTTTGGAACCGATTCCCAGATTTTAGTTTCTTCTGGATCGAAGGGAAGACGGTACTTGAAGTCTCTCGGGACTACTAGTTTTTTTCCCACGTCTTCCCACTCTTCCATTATCATTGCTCTAATGTGGTTATTGACCGGAAAAACTCTATTTCTGCGAGTTCTTAGGCCCCCAAACATCTCGTCTTGAACCGATAGTGGTTCAGACGAGTCCTCTATCTTCATGGTGCTTCTAACTGCTTTGAGCAGTATGTCCGTATTTTCGGATGAAAATCGGTATCTCTTCCGTTCTTCTGGTGATACCGCGGATGGACCCTGTTCCTCTGAGCCTGGATCGGAATACCCCGAGACCTCTCCTTCCTCGGAACTTAGGTCCATATCCCATCTGGGCCTTTTGGGTCCTGGAGACTGGGGTGGCACCATTGTAGACACCGTAGCTTGGACTTCGTCTCGAATCATGGTTTTAATATTATCCAGTAACGAAGCCTGTTCATCCTTTAGAAGTTTAGCGATACATTTTTCGCATAACTTCTTTTTATAGCCATCGGGAAGCTTGACGGTGCATAACGGACATCTGGTGGACCTTTTCTTAACAGTCGGCCTTTCAGAGGTGTCCTTGTCCTGTAAATGTAAGGGAGACCCCTGTAGCTACGGATCTAAGGCACTGTAATGTTTCCCATACCACGTATTACTCACATGGTCCGTGGGCGGCTCTAAGGATTGGACGTCTGGACGACTAGCACCTTCCATTTTATCTGAGTCAAGTGTGCTGTCAGTTGTCCGTCATTTAAGTAGTCAGTCTTACCCGGCTTCATGACATCTGATTCGTCCTCCTTCCGAGCTCAGCTGCTGGCGTCCATGTGATTACAGGTCCCCAGCTGTATTGCGCATGCGTCATCTGGAACGCACGTTGACAGCCTGGGACCAAGATCCGGCGAAAAATCCGGTGTTGTCCGGCCTCTCTGTTTGCTCCCCCAGCCTCCCGGCGCCCCGGAAATGCTCCGCGCCGCCGACCCCAGGAATCCGGCCACGCCCCCCGGAAGTCACCGAAGCGCCGGACCGGAAGTCCGGGGAACGACGCCAGCAACGGCCGCACGTGGAGCCGAGGGAGCCGGACACCTGCAGCAGCAGCCGCTGCCTCAGAGCCCCTTTGTGAGGGGATGAGGCCGCGTGTGGGAGCACCTAGCTCTACCTCTGTCGGTGGAGGGACCTCTGTCGGTATCCTGCGACTTGGGGAGTCCCAGACTCCCGCGGCCAGAGCCCCCCTCAGGAGGATGGGACCGCACTCAGGAGCTCCTGCTCAACCGAGCCTGCCTGCGACCGAAGCGCCGCTTCCAATCAGGTAACCCTGATCTTCCATAGATCTCTCCTGCGTCTGTCCCTGATAGGGACAGGAAAAACACTGAAGGGTGGAGGTGGGGAGGGGCTATTTAACCTCTTCTGTGTTCCTGTCCCTATCAAGGATATGAAGCGCAACCTCCTTGTGGTGCTGTCATAAGGGACGACCTGGAAACAGGGGTTACTGCGTCTTGTGTCCGTGGTAATAGGAAGTGGATGGGCTCACCTAGCAGCCAGGCATAGAGCCTTCGATTCAGCGACATATCTCTCCGTAACACCACACGCAGGGCAGCTGACAGAATGCGAATCATATCAGGACGGGTTGCCTGGGAAAAAACATGGGACAAGATAAATAGTCACAAGTAGGATCCCTGACATCTCGAATGTTAAAATTGAGAAAAAATGACTTACAGGACCCCGATACAGCATCCATGTTGGTAGTCCATGGTCACTGTAGCAGAGCACTGAAAGCCTCATACGATGTGCGGCATCCTTGGCACCTCTTCCCACAGGCCCTGCAACATCTTTTCATTGCATAATGTTCCATGCATGACATCAAGAAAGCCTACTGATCAGTAGGGATGCTGCAGGACGGAGGTCTAGTGGGAGTGGACTACCAGCATGACTACCGCACCAGGGTCCTGCAAATCTTGTAAATATAGATACAATAAATCACAGGAATTCTAAGGCTCCGTTCACACTCATGTTTTTGGATCCATGGTAATTTTTCATAGTAAGAATACCATAGTCTGCATCTCTAGAAGCACAACAGATTGATGATATAAAAAAGACTGCACGGTCCATCTTTTGTTTTTCATTCTTTACCTTTTGATATAATAATCGCAGCCATGTGTAAATTCACTTACTGATGATCTTCTAGACAGATTTGCTGGAACCATCTATTACTCTTAGTAAAATGAAATTTTCCAGATAATGTTTCACAAAATACTTTTTCTTGTCAAAAACCTGCCATCGAAAAAATACTAAAATAAAAAGATGCCGGCTCAGGGGCTGCTGATTATCTGCAGCAGTCAAATTGACAAGGATTGCCAAAAAAACATGACTTTTCTTCTAAACCCTGCATCACAGCTAGACACAACTTGTATGTGATACTGTGACTCAGACACATTAACTTCAATAGTGCTCCACTGCAATATCAGAAAGAGCCTATGGACAGGTGTGGTGCTACAAGGTAGCAGCCATTTTTAATAATTATGGATGAACTATTTAAACGAGTAGTCCGACCTTAGGATGCAAGTCTGCAGTCACTCTATGTGACTGCAGACTTGTGAATCTTTACACTGCAAAAGGATTCTCTGGTGCCGGGCACATGACCACAAGAATTCGATTTGCATACATGTGGTCACATGCTGACTAGTCGTGTCCGGTGTCAATGCAAGTATATTTAGCGAGGCAGGACATGTTTAGTGAAAATGCGGCCAGAAGTATATGAATCGTGTACTTGTGGGAAATGACTCCACCGCTCTCGGTGCCAGCACCTGAGTGAGTGCGCTGTGAGGACTCACAAGTCTGCAGTCGCTTAACATGACTGCACACTTGTACCCAGAGGCTGGACAACCCTTCAAGTGGCCGGTCATCCCTCTTAAGGTTTAGAATAGAAAAGAGGACTGTGGTAATAGTGATGAGCGCAAGTGCCCATTACGAGTTTGTCTAGGGTGCTCGGGTATGTACAGAGTATCTCGGGTGCTCGAGGGACATATTAGAGTCCTTCAGGCCGCATGATTCGCAGCTGTTAGACAGCCACAAAACATGCAGTGATTGACCGTGTTTGTCAGGCAATCCCCACGTTTCGTGGCTGTCTAACAGCTGCAGAACACGAGGCCTGGAGGACTCTAATATGTCCCTCAAGAACCAGCAATACTCTGAATATCCGAGCACTCTCGCTCATCACTAGTAATAGTATATTACAATACAGTAAGATTAGTACGCAGTAACTTTTACATTGTGCTTTGTTTGCCCACAACAGGAAGTACTGTAAAGAATCTCTCACAGAAATTGGCTTAAAGGCTTTAATCTATACCAGGGAGCCATAGTCTACCCTTTACATGAGGAAACTGCTCCTCAGCGACATATGGAGTAAGAAGATTAATAAGCTCTTGGGGACAGTAAGGAGAAGCACTCACAGGGAGCCTGTACGATGAGCAGGGTAGTGCTAGCTAGAACATTTCTTCATTGTACGAGTCAATGAGAAGGAAATCCAGCCAAAATGGGAAAAGACGCTTCTTCTTGGTGACAGGAGCTTTCCTGCAGTCGTTTAGCATCGCAGCTACTAGTTGGTAGAAATACAGTATAGTAACGTGTTCTCCCACTTAGAAGAGTAATTGATGGGAAACGTTTTACGCTGCCCGATTTACCACATGGGTGAGTGAGGTGTGTACTCGGATATTGGCTCCAATACCTGACTCATGTGGAAGGGGAAGCAGAACAGGATAAGGTCCAATGTGCTCCTCTGGACCAACACGCTGGCATCCTGCACAGAGGTGCTCACCGCCTCCACCTGGAAAACACGTCACATCAGGAAGGTTACACCAGATATAGACGGCAGCGAGCGCACATTTCATGGGGTGTCCTGGTAAGAGGCAATCACCAGGGTCCTGGCACATGACAAGCCTCTCTCCTGGTGCATAAAGATTAAATCTGGCCGTACACAGGAGATAGCTGTCTGCCGAACCAACATCTATCTCTCCGAATCCCCAAGACATGACTGCCAGATACATCTCTCCAATGACATCGGTCGGTGAGGACTCTATACAAGTCAGATGGCCAGTTGGGCCTGTCGACTCCCAGTTAATGTGTGGGAGAACCAAACACCTACATATGGGTGACTATACGCTCCCTCTACCCAATAATCTCCCCCAAATCCACCATACACATCAGCCGAGCATTCATGTGTTTTCATTGGGCTGAAAAGAGAAGGCAGCTCTCAGACGGCTCTGCCTGATCCTTATGTCCCTCAACAGCTGTACACTATAGCCAAACACTCTGCTATATCAGTCACAATCAGGGTTGGCATCAACCATGGCCATTTATCCCCTTAGATGCAGCTGTCAATGGTGACTATTGGATCTAGATGGTTATCCTCATCGACAACCGAAACCAGAATTGTGCGGTCTTGATTTCCATGGCAATTCACAGCCAAATAATGGCCCAGACTGACAGCTATAGGGGTCTGTTCAGAAATTGGCAACATTTGGGTGGTAAAAACAACATTTTTCTTTCCTGTCATGCCTATATATTATATTATTATTATATTAAGACCTGAAAAGCACCTGAAGGGTTAATAAACTGGCGTACAACAGTTTGGAATATTTCGGGAGGGTGCGGTTTTTAATATGGTATAACTTTTGGAGATTTTCCAATATATAGGACCCCCAAAGTTACTTCAAAATTGAATAGGTCCCTAAGTTTTTGGAAGCCTTCTAACAGCTTATCACAGTAAAAGAACATTTTACAGGTGGTGCTGATGTAAAGCACTATTTGTCAAATGAAATGTGCGGTGCGGCACTCTGGAATAATTCAAAGTCTAAAAATTGCCAATTAATCCAATTTTTACTATTATACAAATAAACTCAAAACATATCAACCTACATTTACCATTATCATAAAGTACAACGTGTCCCGAAAAAAAAACAGAATTACTGGGCTAGATTGAAACATTCCAGAGTTGTTGCCACATAACGTGACACGTCAGATTTTACAAATTTGGCCTGGTCCCTAAGGGATTCATATAATGTGCATGGGGGCCTTAAAGGGAATTCGTCACCTACTTTTTTCCACGGAATATGAGAGCAGCATAATGCAGAGACAAAAACCCTGATTCTAGCAATGTGTCACTTACTGGGCTGCTTGTTGTAGTTTTAATAAAATCACTATTTTTTCAGCAGCAGATTATCAGTAGAAGATTAGTAAACCAGCTGACATGTAGCTCTCCATATTCTTAAGCTCCGAATAATCCCTCGCTCCTTATTGAAAGACAGCTTTCTGCCTATGCACAGTCTTAATAGAAAGCTGTCAATCAGTGGTGTGAGTGGTGTTATACAGAGCTCAACATTTAGGAAACGGCCATGTCTGCAGCAGACTACACAGTGATTTTGTCAAAACTGCATCAAACTGCCCAGTAAGTGATACGTCGCTGGAATCCGTGTCTCTGCCCGTACATCAGGATGTTCTCATATATGATATCAAAACCTCCTGATGACACACTCCCTTTAAGACAAACCAAAATATAAAAATCTATACTGCATCTTATCCTGCTCTTGTCAATACATTTCAGGAAAGGACAAACAGAACTGAACAGTTCAGCTCTCCAAGCCAGAAGGTTCTCCTGCTGAGCTCTCCCAGGTCTGATCCAGGAGCACTGGTCAGTGATGGAGAACACGAGGAATCAATGCACAGGGTCATGTGACAGTGATGAGCATGGATGGCACAGGACAAAAAGCTCATTAATATACAAGGAGAAGAGAAAGCTTCCCATCTGCAGCGTCACACACCACCAGCACTGCAATCAATGGTCCACACCTAGTCATTGCAAAGATAATTGAAGAAAAACGAAAAACATAATCCTGACATTGTGATGAATTACACACCAATGGTAATGATGCCTAAAATGAAATGGTTTTCTGTGTGTAACATATAGAGAGGAACATGCATATATGGTAGTGGAGAAAATACATCTGCAATCTGAAATAATTAAAGAGAAACGCACATGATGAAGAAAATAGCTTCAGCAAGCTTGACTATACAGTGGTACATAAGCAGTGGCGTAACTACAAAGTTATGGGCCCCGGTGCGAACTTCCAAATGGGGCCCCCCCCCTACCCCACCCCCTACCCCCCCCACACCTTCCCCCGCCCCCACAACCCCCCCACCTTCCCCCGCCCCGCTTCCCCTAGATACGCCTCGGACTGTTGCAGGAATCTCCTGCACTGCAACATGGTGTTGGGTGCCAGCACAGCCCACACAGTGGTATATCCAGCACAGCCCGCACAGTGGTATATCCAGCACAGCCCGCACAGTGGTATATCCAGCACAGACCGCACAGTGGTATATCCAGCACAGACCGCACAGTGGTATATCCAGCACAGACCGCACAGTGGTATATCCAGCACAGACCGCACAGTGGTATATCCAGCACAGCCCGCACAGGGGTATATACAGCACAGCCCGCACAGGGGTATATACAGCACAGCCCGCACAGGGGTATATACAGCACAGCCCGCACAGGGGTATATACAGCACAGCCAGCACAGGGGGTATATAGAGCACAGCCCTCACAGTGGTATATCCAGCACAGACCGCACAGTGGTATATCCAGCACAGACCGCACAGTGGTATATCCAGCACAGCCCTCACAGTGGTATATCCAGCACAGACCGCACAGTGGTATATCCAGCACAGACCGCACAGTGGTATATCCAGCACAGACCGCACAGTGGTATATCCAGCACAGACCGCACAGTGGTATATCCAGCACAGCCCGCACAGTGGTATATCCAGTACAGCCCGCACAGGGGTATATACAGCACAGCCCGCACAGGGGTATATACAGCACAGCCCGCACAGGGGTATATACAGCACAGCCCGCACAGGGGTATATACAGCACAGCCAGCACAGGGGGTATATCCAGCACAGCCCTCACAGTGGTATATCCAGCACAGCCCGCACAGTGGTATATACAGCAGAGCCCGCACAGTGGTATATACAGCACAGCCCGCACAGTGGTATATCCAGCACAGCCCGCACAGTGGTATATACAGCAGAGCCCGCACAGTGGTATATACAGCACAGCCCGCACAGTGGTATATAGAGCACAGCCCGCAGTGGTATATAGAGCACAGCCCGCACAGTGGTATATAGAGCACAGCCCGCACAGTGGTATATAGAGCACAGCCCGCACAGTGGTATATAGAGCACAGCCCGCACAGTGGTATATAGAGCACAGCCCGCACAGTGTTATATACAGCAGAGCCTGCACAGTGGTATATAGAGCACAGCCCGCACAGTGGTATATACAGCACAGCCCGCACAGTGTTATATACAGCAGAGCCCGCACAGTGTTATATACAGCAGAGCCCGCACAGTGGTATATACAGCACAGCCCGCACAGGGATATATACAGCACAGCCCGCACAGGGATATATACAGCACAGCCCGCACAGGGATATATACAGCAGAGTCCCCACAGGGGTATATACAGCAGAGCCCGCACAGGGATATATAGAGCACAGCCCACATCACATCACATCACATCACATCACATCACATCTCATCTCATCTCATCTCATCTCCCCCCCCCCCCCGATAATGGCCCCACAGTCCGGTTAAAAAGAAAAAAAAAAAAAAAAAAACTCTCCTCACCTTTCCTTTTGCCCGCGCTGCTCCTGGCGGCTGAAGTCTGCCCAGGACACTGCAGGTGCGCGATGATATGACGTCATCGCGCACCCGCAGTGTACTGTCAGAGGCAGAGCGGGGAATGATGGGAGAGGAAGCGTCAGGTGACGCTCTCTCCTCCCATCATTGCATTGAACTATACCGGTGTCATAGACGCCGGTATAGTTAAATGTGGCGGCGGCACTGGGGGGGGTTCCGGGGGAGGAACAGTGCAGCGGCCCACTACTGGCATCGGCTCTTCTGGCATTTGCCAGAAGTGCCCGATGGCCAGCCTGGCCCTGCTCAGACCTGCCGGCCCGGGGCCCCTGACCTGCGGGGCCCGGTCGCAATGGCGACCGCTGCGACCGCGGTAGTTACGCCCCTGTACATAAGGTAACGTTGTGCCAGCCCTTACCATTAATTCAATGTCACTTCCAATTATGTAAAGCTGGTCTTCCATCGAAAGTTTCCTGTTCAGGTGGGAAAGGACATAGGTGATGCCAGGCAGGCGGACTGCAGGGCTGGTGAGAAGACTGCCCCACAGGGCACTATAGAACGCAGACTGCTCCACTGCTGATGCCACCTTCTCCAGAAGGGTGTTTGTTCTAGAAGATGGACATCATATCAGAAGAATACACACATCCGTAATAAATTAATCTATCATGAAACAAAACAATGTTAAAGATACAGTAATACTTTTCACCATGCATATATTTAATTTAAGGAGAATCTGACAGCTAATCCCCGATCAGCATTAATCAGTCTGGCTCGGTCATTACATGAAGGTATGATTTACTCTGAAAAGCTGCAGTGTTTCAAAGAAATAAAAATAAACATTTAAAAGCCGGCTGTGGACCATGCAGCTTCAGTGACTACCTCCACTAGACTTATAGGTTTCTCTCAATACACACTGTAGAAGAGCCAGGTAGGACAGGGTTAAGACCTTTCTCTGCAGGATCTGATCGTATGCACCTGCCTAGATTTTTTTACTGGAATCAGGGCCTAGGTTCACTAGATGTGTCAGTGTGCTGCTGGTGAATGACCAGCCAAAATGTGAGCTATAGATGAGAGACTGCATGGGTCAGCTAGGAAAGCTGATCAGCCTGTTTGAGGGAACTGCAGCCTGTCAATCCAGTGTGAACTGTCCCCGGAGTTGAATACTTCTGTTTGGCTAGAAGCTGCTGGAGCTCGTTCTGAAGGGGTTACAGAGACTGGTAGGACCGTAATATCTGTGCATAAAGTTTGCTCCAGGAGAATGGACTAATTATTTGGGTGAGCCTGCACTGACATATATGTGCCCTGCTAAATAAACTGTTTAGTTGGCGTTATACCTTTGTTACAAGAAAAGGCTGTTTTTCTGTTTTCGGCTTTGAATCCCTTGGAGTCTTATGAAAGCAATAAAACTGCACTTGCTTGGACAAAACCACATCCCCTGTGTGACCGCTACCTAACGCCTGAGAGTGAATCCCTACGAGACACACACAAGGAGAGCAGTCACTAAAGGGGAGACAATACTGAGGACAAGCCTCTTGGACCAGTCATCCGAGCCTAATAGTCCTTGACCAGCTTTTAAATGTATGGCGCTGAAAAGCCTGCAGCAATCTGTAGTAGTTAGGGATCACATAAGTTACATTGTGCATTCCTACAAGAATGGGGTACAGAATTTGGAAGCTTGGAATTGGTAAAACCCTTGTTTTCTGCCACCTCAGAGGGTCCCCCAGATGAATCATGTTCTGTGCAGTAATCTTGCTGCAGCACAATATGGCCTCTATAATAACGGGCATACAGAGAGTCTGATGGCGCTGCTTACCTGTCGTAATATTCGGAGCCCTCCTCCAGGCCGGGAAGAATACCAGTGAGCAGTCCTTGCAGGCCGGGCTTTAAAGTCTTGCCCAGAGGTAGGTAATATATCTCATATAGGCTAAGTAATGCTGGTTTCACAGACATGGCAGCATTTGTAAGGAGAGGGAAAAGGCCGGCACTAAAGAAAGGCAGACAACACAATAGAAAATAATCTAAATATGCCACAATATTTCACATTCTACAATGCCATGTGGTTTAAAGCCTCACAATAAGTAGCAACCAATTACCTGTACAGAAAAAGGTCTTTTGCCAGGCGCTTTGGTCCAATGATTTTGAAAATGATTTCGTAGGTTTCTAGCGCCTTCCTGTGGACGCCCCCTGGCAATGCTGGGTGGAGACATTGTGCCAGTCTTTTTCCTATCGTTAACTTTTTAGGGACAACTTGATACTTGGCGTTATTTTGTAATACCTGTCAATAGAAATGACCGTCATGTTACAAGCCAGACATTACATAGTAACATAGTTAGCAAGGCTGAAAAAAAACATTTGTCCATCCAGTTCAGCCTACATTCCGTCACAAAAAATCCCCAGACTTATGTCCTTCTAAAGAACCTAATAACTGTAAGATACAATATTGTTATGCTTCAGGAAGACATCCAGGCCTCTCTTGAACCCCTCGACTGAGTTCGCCATCACCCCCTCCTCAGGCAAGGAATTCCAGACTCTCACTGCCCTAACAGTAAAGAATCCTCTTCTACGTTGGTGGAAAAACCTTCTCTCCTCCAGACGCAGAGAATGCCCCCTTGTGACCGTCACCTTCCTTGGTATAAACAGATCGGAGAGATATTTGTATTGTTCCCTTATATACTTATACTTGGTTATTAGATCGCCCCTCAGTCGTCTTTTTTCTAGACTCAATAATCCTAATTTTTCTAATCTCTCTGGGTATTGTAGTTCCCCAATCCCCTTAATTAATTTTTTTGCCCTCCTTTCTACTCGCTCTAGTTCTATTATATCCTTCCTGAGCACCGGTGACCAAAACTGTACACAGTATTCCATGTGCGGTCTAACCAGGGATTTGTACAGAGGCAGTATAATGCTCTCATCATGTGTATCCAGACCTCTTTTAATGCACCCAATGATCCGGTTTGCCTTGGCAGCCGATCATCCCATCATTTAGGTCAAGAGGGAAATAATCGGCCATAAATGCCATGTAGATGCAATACTACCAGCTATTCCAGGAGACACAGATACAACACCGTATACTAGGAACACGCGTCGCACATATAGTTCTTTATGGAACATTCCGCTATTTCAGAAACATTAAACCCATATAAAGTTTAGCTGCTCTAATTGGATTTTCCCTGACAGTTTCCTAGCTCTATTTTTCCACAAAAGCCATAGTCCGTAACAGCTTACAAAGGGATATTATTGTTGAAAGTTGTCAAGAGAAAGGTACAAAAAAAAAATAAAAAATGCCAATGCGTTCGATATACCATGGAATACTGTGAAGACTTACATCAATTAGTGGCTTACATTTTGGCACAACAGTTATTACTTAGAAGTACACATCCCACAAAAATTGCTGAAAACACAAGAAAACGATCTCTCACATTCTACAGATGTCTTTCATGTGGGGTAGGAAGGAAACATTTTCTTACAAAGAAAAGCATCCAAGTTCTGTAATGTTTTGCAAAACCTACAAAATATGCTAAAATCATGTAAGGGAAACGTGTTATTGTCTGATGAGACCAAAGATGAACTTTGGCCAGAATTTCAAAAAAGATATGCTTGTCACAAATCCAACACTGCGCATCACCAAAAGAACACCATACCCACAGTGAAGAATGGTAGAGGCAGCATTATGCTTTGGGCTGTTTTTTTGGCAGCTGGAACTGGAGATTTAGTCAAGGTGGGGGGAATTGTGAGCAGTTCCAAATATCAGTAACATTTTGCAACCAAAACCTTCAGGCCTCTGCTAAAAAGCTGAAGATGAAGAGGAATTTCACCTTTCAGCACGACAATGAACCTAAGAATACCTCCAAATCAACAAAAGAATGGCTTCACTAAAAGAAGATGAAAGTTTTGGAATGACCCAGCCAGGGCCAAGACCTGAATCCAATTGAAATCTGTGGAATGACGGATGTGTTATGTACACAGGAGATGCCCTTGTAATCTGGAGTGCAGCTTCAAGATTGCCAATTCTAGATGTGCCACGCTGACTCCTACCCAAAAACATGTTATATTCACTTTATTTTTTTAAATACATTCCATAACAGATTCTGGTTTTAAATATCACTAGGGACCGTCCGTGGTGCTTATATCTATGACCCAACAGAGAGCGCACACTGCGCTGACTCCTAGGCACCGACATCCAGGAGGGAAGCGGGTGCTGAATAAATCACATTACATCCCACAGCGCTTGCTGCCACAGTGGTTTCCCGGACCAGTATGCATAGTTATGAGCAGCCGGCACTGCAGACCGAGATCGGTCCATGCTATTTATGAAATGAATGAAGAAAAAGGATTATTTTTCACACTCCATTATAAATATAATGAATAACTGGCAGTACAACTTCACAATTAGTACAATATAAAAAAAGAATGGGAGATGTAACACTTTCCTAGGCACTAGGGCCTTTTTATCACGTGAGCAGATGCATCATCGATAATAGATGTGCTGAATCATCATACATGCAGAAATGATGCCAAAGTGCTGCAATTCTAAAAACAAGATCGACCACAGATAGGATTTATATAGTAGAAAAAAACACACAAAACTATGCACAAACTGATCAGCACTGGAATGGTACTGCTGTCCAAAGCTTAGTCCAAGGTCGGTGGATAACTAGGATGGTGCCGAGCCAGAAAGCAGTGCATGCGCCATAGCGATGAGGACAGCGTGAAGGCAACCAAGGTGCTCTGGATTCTGGCGGTATGAGGAGGATAGGGCACATGGGTATCATGGTGGGATCCAAGGTTACCAAATAACCAGGTCTCAGGACAGGTTTGATCAATCGATGCATGCGTGTCACTTAAAGGGGTTTTCCATTAACAAAGTACATTTTAATCAATAGATCTTAGAATTAAGTTCCACAACTGGATGGGTTTAAAAATAATGTTCCTGTTCTGAGATAATCGTATAACTGTGCCCCTGCTATGTACAAGGGGTTTGTATGTTCTGCCCGTGTTTGCGTGGATTTTCTCAGGTTTCCTTCCACACTCCAAAGACATACTGAATTAAAAGTGATGACAACTGTAAAGCACTATGGAATTAGAGGCACTATATAAGAGTAAAACAAATAATATAGCTGAAACAAATCCAACATGACATTTCACCTTTAACAGATCTATTCTAAAGCGAATATTGGGGGAAAAAAATGCAAAAACTAACTTCTCAATCCGTTTTAACTACCCACAGGGTAAAGAACACAGACAATCTCTATACAACGCCAAATAAACGTCCTACAGATGTCAGACAAGAGGACTACTTCTCACTCAGCGACGTGTGACTGCACATTACACGGCCCAAGCAGGGGGATCAGGGCTCCCTCACCATGTGTATCACCGAGCATCGGGGAGTAACACAACACGGGTCCTGGCAATACGACACCCCTGAGACTGGAGGGGATCAGATTCAATTTACACCAAAGATAAGAAGGCTGTGATCTATGAAGACAGAAGACAACCAGCACATTTACCGCCAGCTGGAAATTAATAAAGCACATTTTTATGAGACACTTTAAGCCGTGTACCGGGGTGGGCTCCCAGGATACAGAGAAGTCAAGAACAGGAACTACTCTAACACCAGTTCAACCACAGAAAATACTTTACTTAAATATGTGGAAAAAAGGAACCATAAAGAGGAGAAACATTCAAAGAAACCTACAAACACTCGGCCAGGAGGCCGAGACCCTTGTGCTATACAGAGTGGCGATATGTGACAACATACTCCCTATATCTTTGCCTACTGGCGTACCTGAATAGACCAACCGCCCATTACCTGTTAATACCCCGGACTCTGGGACAACTGGATGGGTGCGTAGTTCGGGCTCACCTGCGGTACAGCACAACAGCTTAAAACGTACAATGAATTATCTCTATTCCCAACCGAATATTCCCCTCCCTCAACATGACAGCAGTGAACACTGAAGAACAGGACTTTCCCAGCTACACCGAGAAGAACCGAACAAATAACTAAAATGCAGCGGCTGCTTAGCCGGAAAAGAAGTTTAAAGAGCTGGAACAAATATAACTTTCTCAGAAGCTCCCTCCTGGGCAAGGTCACAGCCCATAGGTGTGCATTGTAGTGGGAGCGGTTTCACCATCTCAACACATAGTAAGTGTGATTGTATTCTTTTTTGCTTTTTCTCTAAAAAGCTTTAATTTATACTTGTAACAGTAATCATATTCAAAGGGGTTGTCAGGAACGGACAGATTGCCAACCTATTTAAAAAAAAAAAAGAAAAAAAAAAATGACAAAAAGCTCTACATTCTTGCATAAAGGGGTTTACAGGATTGACTATTTGATGACCTATCCACAAGATAGTTCCTCAATATCAAACTGGTGGGGATCCCAAACCAGGCACCAACGGTCCTCCACCCATCAGCTGTTATCAGCTTGGCCAGAATATCGCAGCTCTCTACATCACGTAGTGGTCATTCTCAGGTCAGCTCCCATTCACTTCCTTCAATAGGAGATGAACTGGTAATGGATCACTACCGATCTGATATTGAGGACTTGTCCTAAGGAGAAGTCATAAGGAATCAGTCATGAAGAATCCCTTAAACAAGAACACAGGGCTTTTGTCAATTATTTACAATCATATTGTATCAAATATAAGACTAAAGTAAATTGGAACTGAAGTACCGTAATTCACAAAACACAAGGATGGAAAGACCCCAGAATTATGGTCATTGGTCACATTTTAATTTTAGTAAGATAGCTCCAACAACAGAGCTACATGACTAATAAACCAAATATACATCCATTCAGTAGTTCATTCATTCATTGGTCTACTGACCCATAAAGTCAACCTACCCCATTCAGATATCCAACCATTCATTCAAAAAGACATTTAAAGATGATGTACCCTATCAAGAAACATTTTGAACATATGCTCAGTTACTTGTAAAACAGACCAGGCTTTACTCACTCTCCCCAGGTCCAACGCTGTGTCTCTGCCCTGCTCTCTGTTGCTTGGCTGCAGTGGTGATGTCACACAATGTTACAGTCAATCACGGGGTTTGTCTGGTCAAAACCGATAAGTCTGCAGTCACTCTGTGTGACTCCAGACTTATGAATCTCCCAGGGCATGCATTGCGCGCTGCAAGGATTCGCTAGTTTCAACAACTGGCACATCTAGAAGATTTGTCAAGTTATGTAGCTTTATCTTTCTCATCAATACAACAAATGGGGTCCGTGAAGTGCTAATACAAGTAGGCCTCTGTGATTTGTGTATACAATTGAAGTCAGTAAACCTGTATGGACATAGATGAAGATACACACATATGGACTAAGGTAGTGTTATAGTAACATAGGGAAGGACATATGGATGTGTGCCGCTAGGAAAACATGGCATGATCCCTCCTGGTTGGGCCTAGCAGCCCATTTACTCAGATAGAGGGTAACAGTAACAAATTGATTTATGATCAGTACATAATACAGTCGATTTTTACAATGAGAACCTGTTGGCCCAACAATTCTAATGGTTCGGATGTGGGGAAGCTCCTGTGAAGGCCAGGTTACCTGTCAGTAGGCCAAATCCTGCAGATGTGGTTCCCATTTAAAAACCTCTTTCTGGATGATGTTACTTAACCCTTTAACAGCATGCATTTTTCTTTCAGTATCATTCACCTCAGGCACACGTCCCTGCTCATCTGATTTGAGGTATATTGAATCTTTGCCCTCTCACGGAATGTCCATGGTAAAGAGACCTACCTTGTTTAGCTTCCCCAGAGCAGAGATGAGATCGGCCCACTCACTAGAGTACTCAAAGTTCTTTAGTGCCTTGTCCACTGCCGCCACATAATTTCTATACTTAGAGTCACTCAGTAACTCCACTTCTTCAGTGTTCATTCTCCCTCCACGTCCCTCTAGAGACCAGCTCTATCCTCAGCAGAAACCATCACCTGGAAAGGACAGAGATAAAAGCTGGTCAGGTCTAGCTGCACGGGAGAGGTCCTAGTGACCTCACAGATCACAACACTGGCATCCAGCAATGTTCTTCTACTTGGTAAGGGGCTAATATTGTTAAAGGAAGGCATAAAGGCATTGTACACCTTTGAGGAAAATGTTTTTCCATAATTATATGCTTGAAATTGAGGCAAAAAAAATACTTATTCTTATTGAGTCTCTTTACATATTTTTCACGTTTTTGCTCCTCAGCCAAGAAGAACTCAGAAAAAGACAGATAAAAGAGTTACAAACTTTCCTGTTAGACTGTGAGAAGGCGTCACTGACAGATGTACAGAAAACTCAGTCTGCAGCCACAAATAGGATACAGAAGTCAAATAGCGCAAAAATGTTAATAAACCAATTGCAAAAATTATTAGCTCTAAATACAGAACATGCATTTAAAGTCAACTAGTTTTTGCTTTTATTTTATCGCCATTGCTCCTCTAAGTATGTTTTTTTTTTATTATTCCACCATAGGGTTCCACAGATATGGACTTTTTTTATTTAGAACTTTTATGTGACCATGAAAATCTGCAATAAATAAAAAGGTCAATCTCTAAAACCATAAGGTGGAATTTAATAAATTGAAAAGAAAAACAGATTATTCGGGGAGTAGAGGGAATAAAATAAAGCAAAAACTGGCCCCTTTTGACCTCATGACAGGTCCTTCAAGTTAAAAATAAATGTCTCCAAAGGTGGACAACCTCTAAGGGTATGTGTCCACGTTCAGGATGGCCGGCAGTTTGGATGGAGCGGCAAACTTGCTCCGCCCAAAGCCCCGCCCCCTTCTGGAGACGCGATGATGCCGGATGTGTTCATTGCACACATCCGGCATTATCGCACCCCACACATAGGGCCCTGTGATATACCTTGCGGCGGAGCAGCGTCGCCGCAAGGTAAACGGACATGCTGAGATCTAAAAAGACGCGCCGCATGTCCGGAATCGCAGGGCCGCCGGGTGCGTGTTACCACACATAGTGGAGACGGGATTTCATAAAATCCCCTCCACTATGCTGTAACATCTGGACGCTGCGGATTGAACACTGCGGCTCCACGCAGCATTCAATCCGCTGCTATTCCGGATGTAAAACGGCGCGTGGCCACATACCCTAAGGGTTTTCTTTCCTTGAAAGACTGAATAGTCCACATGTAAAGCAGATCCTTGTAATCAATGTCAACTCCGACTTGCTGCTCAAGCCCAGTGCACTGAAGCTGGTGGAACGTAAAGTTAGAAAAGGATGTTAATGCGGATTTACTGCAGATTCTTCCATAAATCTGAGATTACAAACCCATTCTCCATACCTACAATACTCATTATGCACAAAACCTTTATGACAGGACTTCTGAGAGACTAAGGAATCACCTTGCATGTCTGCTACAGCATAAAGAGTAAAGGCCAAGGGCAATTTGAAACTCTGAGGAAAACACTTACAGAAGAAACAGAGCAAAAATTACAACAATACTACAACGAACTACGGGCCCTTCTGATTCATAACAAGGAAAAGAAACTACACAGATTGCGCCTCAATTCAGGACTCTATATAAACAGATACAAAACAAAGCCAAAACTTGACAACTTGGACAACCACTCCATTCCAGACACAAAGGCATCTAACTGTGTCATCAATCTCTCAGATTATAAACCCAACAACGTGGAGCTGGCCGTGCTTTCCAGAGGACTCTCATTTTGTCCTACTAAGGCCCTAGATAAAACTGAACTCTTCAGTAATATGGAACATTATTTCAGGAAAAAGAAGATTCAGAAAACACTCGGACTGAAGGAAGAGGAATCCTGACAACCAAGAAGAGGTCAGACTGGACATCACCACCTGGACGCAACCCACATTTGGATAAATATATAGACTCCTTAATATATTTGATAAAATCCACCATCATAGACGCTAAGGCCTCTTTCACACTTCTGTCTTTCTTTTTCCGTCACAATACGTCGTTTTGTGAAAAAAACGGATCCAGCAAATGTTTCTGCTGGATCCGTTTTATTCTCATAGATGTGTATTAGCGACGGATTGTGACAGATGGCCATCCGTTTCACCAGTCGTGCACTGGATCCGTCGTAAAATCGCTGTCCGTCGGGCAAAGACAGCGCACAGAGGAACGTTTTTTCTGTATGTCGGAAAATCGCTCAGCGACGGGTCCTGCACTGCCCGTCGTTGGCTATAATGGAAGCCTATATATATATATATATATATATATATATATATATATATATAGTCCCCTCTATAAGTTGTAAAGCGCTGCGGAATATGTTGGCGCTATATAAATAAAATTATTATTATTATTATTATTATTATTATTATAAGCCTATGGATGCAGGATCCGTCACTGACTGTCAAAAGCAGGAATCCAGCGACCGGATACCGTCTTTTGAAACTGAGCATGCGTGGAAGAATTTCCTGTCAGGGAAATTCTCTCTCGCTCTCTCTTTTTGCTATTGATGCAGCATCAATAGTAAAAAGGTATAATGTTAAAAATAATAAAAAAAATTAAAAAAATCTTGATATTCTCACCTTCCGGCGTCCACCGCAGCCTTCCCGATGCTCGCGATGCTGCTGGCAGCTCACGTTCCCAGTAATTCATTGCGAGACAATGACCTGTGATGACGTAGCGATCTCGTGATACTGTGACGTCATCGGGTCATTTCGCAATGAATTACTGGGAACGGGAAGGCTGCGGTGGACGCCGGAAGGTGAGAATATCAAGATTTTTTATTTTTTTAATTATTTTTAACATTATATCTTTTTACTATTGATGCTGCATAGGCAGCATCAATAGTAAAAAGTTGGTCACACTTGTCAAACACTATGTTTGACAAGTGTGACCAACCTGTCAATCAGTTTTCCAAGCGATGCTACAGATCGCTTGGAAAACGCTACGGATCCATCAAAAAAACGGCTCCAGTGCATCCGTTTTTAACAATCTGCACAGGATCCGTCTTTTCAACATTTTGACGGATTGTGACTGATTGTAAAAAACGGAAGTGTGAAAGAGGCCTAACAGGAGACAAACATCCAACATCAGTGCCCAGGAGAGAAAGGCCATACAGTCTCTAAAAACCAACAAAGAAACCATCATTTAACCTGCTGATAAGGGAGGTGCAATAGTCATGATGAATACGTCAGACTATATGAATGACGCAAACAGACAACTTTTATACTGATAAGTTCAAACAGGTGCCATTACTACAGGTAATGAGTGGAGGACAGAGGAGCCTCTTAGGCTACTTTCACACTAGCGTCGTGCTGTTTTTCAACGCATCCGCTGCCCCATTGTGAGGTGCGGGGAGGCGGGGGTGGAATTCCGCATGCGCGGTCGGAAATGGCGGATACGACGCAGCAAAAAACGTTACATGTAACGTTTTTTGATGCCGACGGTCCGCCACAACACGACGCGGTCTGTGAGAGCCAGAAATCTTGCATGTTTTTAGGTGACCAAATACCGTATATACTCGAGTATAAGCCGACCTGAGTATAAGCCGACCCCCCTAATTTTGCCACAAAAAACTGGGAAAACTTATTGACTCGAGTATAAGCCTAGGGTGGGAAATGCAGCAGCTACTGGTAAATGTCAAAAAAAAAAATAGATACCAATAAAAGTAAAATTAATTGAGACATCAGTAGGTTAAGTGTTTTTGAATATCCATATTGAATCAGGAGCCCCATATAATGCTCCATACAGTTCATGATGGGCTCCATAAGATGCTTCATATTAAAATATGCCCCATATAATCCTGCATAAAGGTTAATAATGGCCCCATAAGATGCTCCATAGACACATTTGCCCCATACAATGCTGCATAAAGCTTGATGGCCCCATAAGATGCTCCACACATTATGGCCCCATGAGATGCTCCATCCATTATGGCCCCATGAGATGCTCCACACATTATGCCCCATAAGATGCTCCTCATATATGCCCCATAAGATGCTCCTCATATATGCCCCATAACATGCTCCTCATATTATGCCCCGTAAGATGCTCCATACATTATGCCCCATTTGCTGGTGCTGCGATTAAAATAAAAAAAAAAAAATCACATACTCGCCTCTCTTCGCTCAGGCCACTGGCACATGCGATAGTCACCTTCCACGTTCCATCGCTGAGCGCCGCTCTGTCTTCCATCCTCTGCACTGACAGTTCAGGCAGAGGGAGGCGCGCACACTAATCGCGTCATCGCGCCCTCTAACCTGAACAGTCACAGCCAAAAAAGTGGGCTGAAAATCTCTGCTTATACTCGAGTATAGGTTATAGAGAAGAAGGCGTGCACTCAGTGTATGGTTAGATAGGTGCTGGCTGGATGTGGAAATGTTCCAAATAAAGTCATATATTGAAGAAAACAGCCGCACTCAGGTTTGGATTTTTTAAATGCATAACAGGAGCAAAAAGTTTATTCAAGTCACCACAGTGTTAAGGCTATTAGGAGAGAGACTCCGTGGTAGGTATAAAGTAGGTGAGTAGGTAACGTTTCGACCCCGTGGTGGGTCTTTGTCAAACCTCACTAGAAAACACATATCCCTTCCGTGCCATTCCGGATCTCCACATGCATTAACCATAGGTATGCCCCCCTTCCTCTTTCCCTCTCTATATAGACTGCAACTGCTGTTTATTCACCTCAGTTCTTTCCTCTACAGTCCAAACTGGGAATTTCTCCAGATTTTCTACACTGCATCTCCGTTCTGCTATCCTTATCCTCTTTCAAGGTTAGTTATGTGTACGCTCCCCAATTATATGTTGTTTTATTTGTGAGTCCTCTGCCAGCCCCCCCCCCCTCGCCCTCTCGTGACACTTGATTGTCTGTACTCTGTGACGCCGTTACTAATTAGCCTGATTGGGCTTATTTTTATATAATGTTTGTACATATTCCTGTATATAGTTTTGTATATATTTTGTATATGTATCATCACCGCAAACTATATATTATTGTGCATTTGTTGCACATGTCTGTTGTTTGACATGACTATTTTTTCTGTAGTGCTCACTTTCTTCCTTGCCCCTAATCATGTATATATGTGTTTTCTAGTGAGGTTTGACAAAGACCCACCATGGGGTTGAAACGTTACCTACTCACCTACTTTATACCTACCACGGAGTCTCTCTCCTAATAGCCTTAACACTGTGGTGACTTGAATAAACGTTTTGCTCCTTTAAAAAATCCAAACCTGAGTGCGGCTGTTTTCTTCAATATATATACTCGAGTATATAGGGTACTTATTTTCCACCATAATTTGCAAAATAAATCTTGCCAAATCAGACAAAGTGATTTTCTGGATTTTTCTTCTCAATTTTGACTCTCACAGTCGTGGTCTACCTATGATATCAATTACAGGCCTCTCTCATCTTTTTAAGTGAGAGAACTTGCACAATTGGTGTCTGACTAAATACTTTTTTCCCCACTGTTCCAACCCCATGGATAGAGACAAACACTTTGGTGGCCTCAGAAAGACCTTTTTAATCAGAGCTACCATCCAAGAACAATTGTAAACCAGACTACAAGAGCCACCAGAATATCAAGGAATCACCTGCTACATTACAAAGCTAAAGAAGGAAATAACCGGGTGCCTCTAGTAGTCACCTACAATCCAAATCTGAAGGTGCTAAGGGGAGCTGCACGGAAATTACAACCTTTACTACAAAAAGATGCCCGCTTACAATCCATATTTCCATGCCCCCCACCCTATGTTTTAGGCTGCCCCCAAATCTAAGAAACATCATTGTCAGTAGCTCTAGAATAGATCTACCTGTGGCCAAACATTTTTGGCTCCCTGATAACAGCACTATGGACATGAAATTACTTGTATTAAAAGGTAACTTCAAATGTCAGAGAAAAAGAAGAGTCTGGGAATATAAACTGATGATGACCTTTGACACACTCAGTGCAGGAATGAATGTGTCGCATGGATTTATGTCATTTTACATAAACTAAGGAATTTGCTCCTCAGACCTTGTGAGGCATTACAACACAGAACCAGACCCCAATCAGAGGACAATAAAACTTTCACACTCCTTATCTATGAACTGTTCCAATATTTACAGCCACCGATGTTTATCACTCTCCCATATTGATAGTTCTGCTTTATGTCACTTGTCTTATCTATTGAATTATTTCTGTGCTGTGTTGTGTATAAATATGTGATTCTTCAGATGTTGTATTAGTCTATGCCTGATGAAGAGACCTGTGTAGTCTCAAAAGCTTGCAATTTGTTACCATCTTCTCAGTTAGCCATTAACAGGTATCAACCACTGAGGACTCTCAATTCTAAATATTTTTCCTATCTACTGGCTAACACGGTACCAAGATATATATCTTTCCTGTACAACAAATCTGGTATTTTTTTGTGCAGCCTTAAATTTGCTATTAAGCTTGTTAGGCCGGGGACACACTTAACGTATAAAAAAAACGGTCCGTTTTTCACGGCCGAGAATCGCACAAATGTTTCAAAAACAGTGATCCGTGTGCAGTGCGAGGATGCGATTTCCTCGCATCAAATGATCCGTGTGACATCCGTGTGACATCCGTATGGCATCCGTATGCCGAGATTTTCTCGCAAGCTTGCAAAACCGACATCTAATGGATTTATGTGCTCAAATGTTCGGGAAAACATATATACAGTGTGTATATATATATATATATATATATACATACATATATATATATATATATATATATATATATATATATATATATATATATATATATATACATACATATATCTCATTGAGACACATATATATATATATATATTCTGTATTTAGATTTCATTCAGCGCGATATCTGTGAAAAGCCGGTAATTCAATTGCCGGCTTTTCATTTCTCCTGCACAAACCCGACAGGATATGAGACATGGTTTACATACAGTAAACCATCTCATATCCCCCTTTTTTTTGCATATTCCACACTACTAATGTTAGTAGTGTGTATGTGCAAAATTTCAGCGCTGTAGCTGCTAAAATAAAGGGTTAAATGGTGGAAAAAATTGGCGTGGGCTCCTGCGCAATTTTCTCCGCCAGAGTGGTAAAGCCAGTGACTGACGGCAGATATTAATAGCCAGGAGAGGGTCCATGGTTATTGGCCCCCCCTGGCTACAAACATCTGCCCCCAGCCACCCCAGAAAAGGCACATCTGGAAGATGCACCTATTCTGGCACTTGGCCACTCTCTTCCCACTCCTTGTAGCGGTGGGATATGGGGTAATGAAGGGTTAATGCCACCTTGCTATTGTAAGGTGACATTAAGCCAGATTAATAATGGAGAGGCGTCAATTATGTCACCTATTCATTATTAATCCAATTGTCTGAAAGAGTTAAAACACACACATTATTAAAAATTATTTTAATGAAATAAACACAGCGGTTATTTCAGTATTTTATTCCTCTCTCAATCCATCAGCAACACCCTCGCTTGGAAAAATAATAAACGCACAAGATACATACCCTCAGCTGAACCGTCACGTCCCACGAGGTAATCCATGATCTGAAGGGGTTAATTATTTTACAGGCAGGAGCCCTGCAAATGCAGCTGTGCTCCGTGCCTGTAATCCCCGGCGAATGAATGAAATGTAGGTCATTGACCTACATTTCCTACAGTCGCGGTGATGCGCCCCCTGGTGGATGTCCTCATATGACCTGGAGCGTGGGAAAAAGTTCCCAGGCTGCAGTTCATGAGAACATCCAGCAGGGGGCGCATCACCGCGACTCAATGTAAGTACAGATCCAGCTTTCCTTTCAGCACCCGGGGATTACAGGCACGAGCGAGTGGTTTATCGCAGCTCGTGCCTGTAATATTAGTTAACCCCTTCAGATGGATTACATTGTGGGACGTGATAGGACATCAGAAGGTATGTATCTTGTGCGTTTATTATTTTTCCAAGCGAGGGTGTTCCGGATGGATTGAGAGAGCAATAAATTATTAAAACAACCGCTGTGTTTATTTCATTAAAATACTTTTAAATCATGTGTGTGTGTGTTTTAACCCTTTCATACAATTGGATTAATAATGGATAGGTGTCATAATTGACGCCTCTCCATTATTAATCTGGCTTAATGTCACCTTACAATAGCAAGGTGGCATTAACCCTTCATTACCCCATATCCCACCGCTACAGGGAGTGGGAAGAGAGTGGCCAAGTGCCAGAATAGGCGCATCTTCCAGATGTGCCTTTTCTGGGGTGGCTGGGGGCAGATGTTTGTAGCCACGGGGGGGGGGGGGGGGGGGGCAATAACCATGGACCCTCTCCTGGCTATTAATATCTGCCCTCAGTCACTGGCTTTATCGCTCTGGCGGAGAAAATTGCGCCGGAGCCCACGCCAATTTTTTCCGCCATTTAACCCTTTATTTTAGCAGCTACAGCGCTGAAATTTTGCACATACACAATACTAACATTAGTAGTGTGGAATATGCAAAAAAAAGGGGGATATGAGATGGTTTACTGTATGTAAACCATGTCTCATATCCTGTCGGGTTTGTGAAGGAGAGATGCAAAGCCGGCAATTGAATTACCGGCTTTTCTATAGAACACCGCTGCGTATTTCTCGCAATGCACACGCATGGTCCGTGTGTAATCCGATTTTTTCGCGCACCCATAGACTTGCATTGGCGAGTCTCGGCCGAGATACGCTGACAATCGCAGCCTGATGCGAGTTCCCTCGGATCCGAAATACGGTGGAGAAAATATCGGATGATGGGAGCTGGACCATAGATTAACATTGGGCCGAGTGCTATGCGATTTTTTATCGCATAGCACTCGTCCGTATTACGGTCTAGTGTGACCCCGGCCTTAAAGTGAATCTATCACCATATTGCACAAAACTAACTTCATAAATTATTAAATAGATTTCTTAGACCTGATAAGGATGCTGTATTTACTTTGAAAATACATATTGGCAGCATAATCCTTTATGAAACTTGAAAGCACCTCTAGCCTGATTGTCAGCTTCTCAGTAACCAACCCTCCTTCTGTTGAGATCTCACACTGCTCAGTACAAGTTGCAGCTGTCAGTCTGGCTGTGTGACTAGAGACTGAATGCACCAGGACTCATGAAAGCTCTTGCTTTTTTTTTTTTTTTAAATCCTGGACTCATGAAATGCTCATATCATGCTTAACAGGATTATACAGCCATTTTAAGAAAGGCTTTTCAAAGCAAGTACATCAGTTACATCAAGCGTGACAAATCCATTTGATAAAATGTATATAATTTGTATTGTGAAACCTGGTGACAAATCTTCAAAATTGATTGAACATGCTCAGTAGGGACCATTCAAATTATATAGGTGGAGAACAATTCTCCGGACCCCTAGCAATCAGATGTTGGAAAGCTTAGAAACCCATCTGGCCTGTGAGGCAGTAAGGGGGATCATATACGAGGGCCGGTATGTGTCCCCCAGGATGCGTATAGAGACATATTAAACCCGCTGGAGCGCCTTGTATTTACACCAAACGCCTGTGAATTACAAGGCAGAGTGAAAGTGAGTCCATTTGGTCAAAGAAAGTTGACCAAGTCAGATTTTAGGAAAACCCAACTTGGGCCTTTATTTTTGGAGGGATTTGCAGGTTTGGTAGTGGAGCGAATCCCTATCTTCATTCCGGGTTTTGGAAGTGGCTCTTTATCTCTACGACTCCCATTTAAACTCTGAGTTTTGTCTTGGGTGTGTTAGTTTTGTTTTGCAAGCTGCAGAGCAGGAGGCTCTGTGCACCCAGGCCTGTGTGAAGCGAAGACAGAGCCAAGGACTTGCGCACCCAAGAGATACGGCGGTGCAATTGTCCACGGCAACAGGTTTGAACACGGACTGTTTGGAGGATCGGGCTGGGAACCGGAGGATATTCTTTACATGTTTATGTGAGTTTACTGGAATAAAGACATTTTATGTTGAACTTCCTGTGGTCCTTGCATATTGTCACACTGTGTAAACCCTGCTGCACTACAGCCATTATTATGGCTAACATAACCACAAAAATGTGATTTATGACATCTCCCACCCATGTACTGCATAACTAGATACAATTGCCCTTCAGCGCTCTGAAAATCTGAATAACTAAGTTCTAAAACCGTCACACACATAGGCTGACATGGCTTTGTCTTGCCTTTCATGTGATATCACAGAACAGACACCTCGGATCTATCAAAACGAAATTAAATCACCACTTTGGGAGTCAATGTGTAATTACTGGTGCAGGTAATTTGGGCAGGAGTCATTTGCATTATTCCTTAGTATCTCTGTACACTATCTGGTTATTCAGGTTAATGTCCCCTGCATATCATTAAAAGTAAGTCAGGGCTGGTCTAGATAAAAGCAAGTGACGGCGGGAGCTGTAACATGATCATCACGATGATCGCTAGTAGAAAGAGTCCAAACTGCAAGCAGATGAAATGATAATAGTCAAACTATGACCGAAGTGACATCCCTGCAGTCTGTGCCCTAATCTGTCACCGGAGAGTCCAGAAATAATACGGCATCAAACAGAAAGAACAAGAGTAAGAAGTGAACTACGAGCACCTCCAAGGCACAGTATGGCGGCACTATTGTCTGTAACAGAACAAAAGGAAGAAGAATGGCAAATATATAAGAAATGCTTCACAAAACCGGCTCCAAACTGTGGCCATTTCAGCTCCGTTCACATGCTGTGTTTATTTCATACTTTTTGCAGCTTTTTTTTTTTAATGAAAATAAGAGGCTGTGTGCATTATTCCTGTCCAGTCCACAAGATATTATGTATGGCTTTTTAATAGCAAGGGAAAAGGAACTTGAAGATATTGAGAAAAAATGTACAAAATTCCAGAGGCAATGGCAGCATTCTGACTACTGGGATTTATCCAACCCAGAAACTGGCAGAACAGAGGTCGTTCTACCGTAAATATTTTCCAGCTCAAGAAAATTTAGTAGCCATAAGCCTATTATGTCACAGTGGGAAGGTACTTAAAGGGAACCTGTCACATTAAAAATGCAGTCCAATGCGAAGGCACAATGTTACAGCGCAGGAGAAGCTGAGCGCACGGATATATGGCTTTGTGGGAAAATCTTCAACAGAACTTGTGCTTTAGTGATTGAAATCCCTGCTGACTCTGTATCTGGCAGTCAAGTGGGCGGTCCTAATAAGTGACTGACAGCCTTTACCGTATACGGCTATGTTCACACGTTGCATTTTTGCTGCGTTTTTTTAAATGTGTTTTACAGTACTAGCAAAGTCTATCAGATTTCAGAAATCTCATGCGCACACATTGTTTTTTTCCTGACTGAATTGGAAAACTGCTGCGTTTTCAAGGAAGCATAATGTCACTAGTTTCAGCTTTTCTCACCCATAGAAAGCAATGGGCAATGCAAAAATGCAGCAACAAAACTCAGGGATCAGGTTTTTCTGTGTTTTTGGTACAAACGTGTAAGAAAGTTGCATCATGCTTTTTTTTTTTTTTTTTGGGGGGGGGAGGGGCACTAATCCTTATCAACATGCAGAAGAGACAATAAAAATGCAAGAAAACCTGCTTTTTGTAAGAAGCTTCCTTACTGCCAAGAGAGCAGGTTTCGCCTGCAGAAGAAAATGCAACATGTGAACACAGCCTAAGTGTGCATAGCTGTCAGTCACTGACTAGGACCGCCCACTGGACTGCTAAGTACAGCATGACCTCTAGCAATATCACCCAGGTGGTGCTGCCTCTATGCCCTATATACCGGCATGCTGCAGATGGGACAGGCTCGCCTAAGGCCACGTTCCCACTAGGAGCAGGTGGGAAGATTTTGATGTTGCAGATTTTCTGTTAGGTAAATTAGGTTACTTTCATTTTATTCCATGCATTTTTATTACATTTTTTTGTCATTGGTTGTACAGCACATTTTAAATAAAGCTGCTTTGTTTTTGACACTGTAAAACCTTATTGATACAGTCACATGCAGATTACATTTATTTTTAGTGTGTTTCTGCAGAGCAAATGCTTCATTGCACATTTTGTGTTTTTTATCCGAGGATTTTCCACATCTAATGCATGTCTACAGGGAAAATCCACACATAGAGCTCGCAAGAGAGATGGAAGCGTTACGGACTTCAAATGCGCAGGTCACTACGCAGAGCCACGGCCGGTGCCCATGAGAGGTCTATAAATCCCATTCACATCACCACACAGGAGCCCCCGCACCATAGTGTACAGACACCAGGACATACCCTTCACCAAGGACAGGGGGCAATGCCAGGTATAGGATCACATGACCACACTGGAGCCCCCCCCACTATAGTGTACAGACACCAGGACATACCCTTCACCAATGGCAGGGGGCAATGCCCGGTATAGGATCATATGACCACACAGGTGCCCCCGCACCATAGTGTACAGACGCCGGGACATACCCTTCACCAAGGACAGGGGGCAATGCCAGGTATAGGATCACATGACCACACTGGAGCCCCCCCGCACTATAGTGTACAGACACCAGGACATACCCTTCACCAATGGCAGGGGGCAATGCCAGGTATATGATCACAAGACCACACAGGAGCCCCCCGCACCATAGTGTACAGACACCAGGACATACCCTTCACCAATGGCAGGGGGCAATGCCCGGTATAGGATCATATGACCACACAGGTGCCCCCCCACTATAGTGTACAGACACAAGGACACACCCTTCACCAATGACAGGGAGCAATGCCCGGTATAGATCACATGACCACACTGGAGCCCCCCCCACTATAGTGTACAGACACCAGGACATACCCTTCACCAAGGACAGGGGGCAATGCCAGGTATATGATCACATGACCACACAGGAGCCCCCCCGCACCATAGTGTACAGACACCAGGACATACCCTTCACCAATGGCAGGGGGCAATGCCCGGTATAGGATCATATGACCACACAGGTGCCCCCCACTATAGTGTACAGACACCAGGACATACCCTTCACCAATGGCAGGGGGCAATGCCCGGTATAGGATCATATGACCACACAGGTGCCCCCCCACTATAGTGTACAGATGCCAGGACATACCCTTCACCAATGGCAGGGGGCAATGCCAGGTATAGGATCACATGACCACACAGGTGCCCCCCACTATAGTGTACTGACGTCAGGACATACCCTTCACCAATGGCAGGGGGCAATGCCAGGTATAAAATCACATGACCACACAGGTGCCCCCCACTATAGTGTACAGACACCAGGACATACCCTTCACCAATGGCAGGGGGCAATGCCAGGTATATGATCACATGACCACACAGGAGCCCCCCGCACCATAGTGTACAGACACCAGGACATACCCTTCACCAATGGCAGGGGGCAATGCCCGGTATAGGATCATATGACCACACAGGTGCCCCCCCCACTATAGTGTACAGACACCAGGACATACCCTTCACCAATGACAGGGGGCAATGCCCGGTATATGATCACATGACCACACAGGTGCCCCCCCCACTATAGTGTACAGACACCAGGACATACCCTTCACCAATGACAGGGGGCAATGCCCGGTATATTATTATTATTATTATTCATTTTTATAGCGCCATTTATTCCATGGCGCTTTACATGTGAAATACGGGTCAAATATAGACAAATACATTAAACATGAGCAAAAAACAAGGCACACGGGTACATAAGGAGGGAGGACCCTGCCCGCGAGGGCTCACAATCTGCAGGGCATGGGTGATCACATGACCACACAGGTGCCCCCCCCCACTATAGTGTACAGACACCAGGACATACCCTTCACCAATGACAGGGGGGCAATGCCAGGTATATGATCATATGACCACACAGGTGCCCCCCCCACTATAGTGTACAGACACCAGGACATACCCTTCACCAATGACAGGGGGCAATGCCCGGTATATGATCACATGACCACACAGGTGCCCCCCCCACTATAGTGTACAGACACCAGGACATACCCTTCACCAATGACAGGGAGCAATGCCCGGTATATGATCACATGACCACACAGGAGCCCCCCCACACCATAGTGTACAGACACCAGGACATACCCTTCACCAATGGCAGGGGGCAATGCCAGGTATATGATCACATGACCACACAGGTGCCCCCCCCCACTATAGTGTACAGACACCAGGACATACCCTTCAGCAATGGCAGGGGGCAATGCCCGGTATATGATCACATGACCACACAGGTGCCCCCCCCACTATAGTGTACAGACGCCAGGACATACCCTTCACCAATGACAGGGAGCAATGCCAGGTATATGATCACATGACCACACAGGTGCCCCTGCACCATAGTGTACAGACACCAGGACATACCCTTCACCAATGACAGGGGGCAATGCCCGGTATATGATCACATGACCACACAGGTGCCCCCCCCCCACTATAGTGTACAGACACCAGGACATACCCTTCACCAATGGCAGGGAGCAATGCCAGGTATATGATCACATGACCACACAGGTGCCCCCCACTATAGTGTACAGACACCAGGACATACCCTTCACCAATGGCAGGGGGCAATGCCCGGTATATGATCACATGACCACACAGGTGCCCCCCCCACTATAGTGTACAGACACCAGGACATACCCTTCACCAATGGCAGGGGGCAATGCCCGGTATATGATCACATGACCACACAGGTGCCCCCCCTCACTATAGTGTACAGACACCAGGACATACCCTTCACCAATGACAGGGGGCAATGCCCGGTATATGATCACATGACCACACAGGTGCCCCCCCTCACTATAGTGTACAGACACCAGGACATACCCTTCACCAATGACAGGGAGCAATGCCAGGTATATGATCACATGACCACACAGGTGCCCCCCCCCACTATAGTGTACAGACACCAGGACATACCCTTCACCAATGGCAGGGGGCAATGCCAGGTATAGGATCACATGACCACACAGGTGCCCCCCCCACTATAGTGTACAGACACCAGGACATACCCTTCACCAATGACAGGGAGCAATGCCAGGTATATGATCACATGACCACACAGGTGCCCCCCCCACTATAGTGTACAGATGCCAGGACATACCCTTCACCAATGACAGGGGGCAATGCCCGGTATATGATCACATGACCACACAGGTGCCCCCCACTATAGTGTACAGACACCAGGACATACCCTTCACCAATGGCAGGGAGCAATGCCAGGTATATGATCACATGACCACACAGGTGCCCCCCCCCACTATAGTGTACAGACACCAGGACATACCCTTCACCAATGGCAGGGGGCAATGCCAGGTATAGGATCACATGACCACACAGGTGCCCCCGCACCATAGTGTACAGACACCAGGACATACCCTTCACCAATGGCAGGGGGCAATGCCCGGTATATGATCACATGACCACACAGGTGCCCCCCCACTATAGTGTACAGACACCAGGACATACCCTTCACCAATGGCAGGGGGCAATGCCCGGTATATGATCACATGACCACACAGGTGCCCCCCCCACTATAGTGTACAGACACCAGGACATACCCTTCACCAATGACAGGGAGCAATGCCAGGTATATGATCACAAGACCACACAGGTGCCCCCCCCACTATAGTGTACAGACACCAGGACATACCCTTCACCAATGGCAGGGGGCAATGCCCGGTATATGATCACATGACCACACAGGTGCCCCCCCCACTATAGTGTACAGACACCAGGACATACCCTTCACCAATGACAGGGGGCAATGCCCGGTATATGATCACATGACCACACAGGTGCCCCCCCCACTATAGTGTACAGACACCAGGACATACCCTTCACCAATGGCAGGGGGCAATGCCAGGTATAGGATCACATGACCACACAGGTGCCCCCCCACTATAGTGTACAGACACCAGGACATACCCTTCACCAATGACAGGGAGCAATGCCAGGTATATGATCACATGACCACACAGGTGCCCCCCCCACTATAGTGTACAGATGCCAGGACATACCCTTCACCAATGGCAGGGGGCAATGCCAGGTATAGGATCACATGACCACACAGGTGCCCCCCCACTATAGTGTACAGACACCAGGACATACCCTTCACCAATGACAGGGGGCAATGCCAGGTATAGGATCACATGACCACACAGGTGCCCCCCCCACTATAGTGTACAGATGCCAGGACATACCCTTCACCAATGGCAGGGGGCAATGCCAGGTATAGGATCACATGACCACACAGGTGCCCCCCCACTATAGTGTACAGACACCAGGACATACCCTTCACCAATGACAGGGGGCAATGCCAGGTATAGGATCACATGACCACACAGGTGCCCCCCCCACTATAGTGTACAGACACCAGGACATACCCTTCACCAATGACAGGGGGCAATGCCAGGTATAGGATCACATGACCACACAGGTGCCCCCCCCACTATAGTGTACAGACACCAGGACATACCCTTCACCAATGACAGGGGGCAATGCCAGGTATAGGATCACATGACCACACAGGTGCCCCCCCACTATAGTGTACAGACACCAGGACATACCCTTCACCAATGACAGGGGGCAATGCCAGGTATAGGATCACATGACCACACAGGTGCCCCCCCACTATAGTGTACAGACACCAGGACATACCCTTCACCAATGGCAGGGGGCAATGCCAGGTATAGGATCACATGACCACACAGGTGCCCCCCCACTATAGTGTACAGACACCAGGACATACCCTTCACCAATGACAGGGGGCAATGCCAGGTATAGGATCACATGACCACACAGGTGCCCCCCCCACTATAGTGTACAGACACCAGGACATACCCTTCACCAATGACAGGGGGCAATGCCAGGTATAGGATCACATGACCACACAGGTGCCCCCCCCACTATAGTGTACAGACACCAGGACATACCCTTCACCAATGACAGGGGGCAATGCCAGGTATAGGATCACATGACCACACAGGTGCCCCCCCCACTATAGTGTACAGACACCAGGACATACCCTTCACCAATGACAGGGGGCAATGCCAGGTATAGGATCACATGACCACACAGGTGCCCCCCCACTATAGTGTACAGACACCAGGACATACCCTTCACCAATGGCAGGGGGCAATGCCAGGTATAGGATCACATGACCACACAGGTGCCAGGCTGCACATAGCAGCTTCGCTGAGGTGAGGCATGTCGCGATATGTATCAGTCTGTGAGAGGACGCGATGTGCCGTGTTCTGCGCTCAGGGCCGCCCTCCCGGTGGTGTGGGCACATAGCAGTGCCTGGCCATTACACCCCTGTGCCCTCTCCTCCTGCGCAGCAGCAGTCCCGGCATCACAAGGGTCTCACCTGAGCACGGAGGAGCCGCAGGCTGCCCGGCTGACAGCTCCCGGCATGCAACAGGAAACCAGACCACACATGGGCGGGGAGAGTGACGTCAGGAGCATGCGACAGGAAGTAAAGTGTTCTCAAGTGGTGGTCGCTGCCATATTTGAAGCTGTATCATGCCAGTACATGGAGTTAGTATGTCCACGGGCCTGGGTGATGTATGAGAGCTGTGTCCGTGCCGTGATGTGCAGCAGACAGGCGGCGCTGTAGAGCAGCGTGGTCTCCGCATAGAGGCGCCTGCACACGCTGCATTCCACCCGCGGTATCCGACCATGAGCAGTGCGGTGCGGCTGGAGGTCCGGAGGAGCATGCTCACTGCCACTCTCATCCTGAGGTAAGTGTCAGCCAGTGCAGCCACCAGTGGTTACCAGCGCTTTGCCCCGTCTGCCACCTACCGGCAGGGCTCATGCATAGCACTGTGTTTCCAGTCACTGACTGCAATGTGGGTGTCAGGCTGCCGTCACACTAGCAGTATTTGGTCAGTATTTTACATCAGTATTTGTAAGCCAAAACCAGGAGTGGAACAATCAGAGGAAAAGTATAATAGAAACATATGCACCACTTCTGCATTTCTCACCCACTCCTGGTTTTGGCTTACAAATACTGAGGTAAAATACTGACCAAATCCTGCTAGTGTGACGGCAGCCTAATAATTGGGCACTGGAGAGCAGTCCCTGGGGCAGAAGTGCCTGACCTGTATGTAGGCAGTAATGCAGCACTGAGGCGCTGCTGCTGCCATAGATCTGATGCCTGTGGTACCGTACACTTATCAACGCTCTTATTATTATTATTATTAGAGAGGGGCTAAAGTCCTTAAAGGAGATGTCCATAGTCAAGATGGTTGAGTGGAATTACAGGAGCTGGTCCATCGGCCGTGACAGTACTCTGTGGGGGTCTGTCCGGCTCACTGCCGTGAAGGATGGGAGCCCGGACCCCAGAGACAGCCATAGGGCTAACTGGGGTAACATGCTGTTCAGCAGCTGTAACTCCGCCCACCCTACAGTTTTATTGGCTAGCTATAGGTGGGTGGGGCGTCGGCTGGGGTGAACACAATAAATCTGAGAAATAATATTTCATATATACAGTGTAGCGTTTTCCCCATTCTCTATGGCAGTAATGCAGTCTGTGTCATTCTTAGGAAGTTCTGGTGCAACCTTAGAGTTTTCATATTGATCTGTTCACACTAGCTTGCTTAGATGTGCTGGTCCTTTTTTTTTCTCCATTTTATATCAAATCCTTTTTGCACATATTCAATAGTGATCCTTTTGGGATCCAAAAGAGCCCTATTTGTTGAGCGGAACCAAGTGATCCAGATGTCCAAGAACAATCAGACGTCCCATCACTAGTGAAGCCTCTTACCTGGCTGCATCCGTGGCTCCTCTTTGATTTGCGGGCCTGAGCCGGTGTCACCCACGGGTCACACTGCAATGATGACGGTGCGCCAGGCTGGCTAATCAAAAGAGAAGGAAGAATCCATTCTCCGAATTGTAGTCCAGAAGTCACAGATTACTACCGTGGCTGATGGGCCGGGTCGTGCAAATCCTTTCACATTAACTCTAGTTATTGGATATTCCCTTCTGCATAGCTGCAGCGTGGTGCATCGTCACCTTATGGACTGGAAACGCTCCTGTGATATTGAGGCTGTCTGACCTAGCGGCTACGTGACATTGACCACAGTTGTCAGGTGACAATCAGCAGCCACTGATCGGCCACAGCCTTTCAGTATTCAGAGCCAATACTAAAAGGCTGCAGAAGATCAACAACTGCACATCCCACAACAATGTCACATGACATCATTGATCAGCAATTGTAAAGGGAGCTGCCAGAAGTGGATCTTGATGATTTGCCCAAGAGTTATTGTATTCAATTATTTAAAAGCATACCTAAAAGTGAAGCAATACAAAAAGTATCATAGGAAGTGATGATCTATTGGGGCCACAACGAAAGGGATAATATGGGTAATCTAATTCATACCTTAATAAATCCCTGAAAAACTGTCTTAGTTTTCACAAATTTATTGGTGTTTTGGCCCAACTCTGGAATTTGGTCTCCTAATGAACCCTGTTTATCCTAGGGAGGGGGGGGGGGATACATCAAGAATCTGAGAGATAAGGACATCCGGGGTCCTGATACACAGCAAAGATCAGCTCTTGAATCCCATTTATTCTGGTGGTATACCATGATGTATTAGTAAGGTTTTTATAGGGACTCCTCTAGGTACAGCCCTCGCTGAGTGGGGACGCCAGAATCATTACCTGTTAGGATACCAACTTCCACAACTAGGTATAGATTTTTAGGGCTTTAATAGGGTATGAATTAGATTACTCTGATTATTCCCCTATCCCAATTTGCCCCTTGGGATATTGTCCCTTTATTTGAGGCCCAATAGATCATCATTTTCTAATCTACTTTTTGTATTGCTTCACTCTTAAACAATTGAATACAATTTATAACTTTTAAAGGTTTTATCCGATACTTTTCAAAAAATGTGCCTAGGCACTAACAGGCAGGTAATCATAGCTAACCTGCCTGTTGTGTCCGGCGCCGTTCTTCTCCTGCACAGAGCGGTCACAGACACTCCTGCCGGGGTTCAGCTGCTCTGCTGACGTCACGTCTACAGAGCGGAGGCTTCTTTTCCATCAGATGTGGAGATGTGACAGGACTTCCGAGGTCGTTCTGATTGACAGCCGGATCCCCTCTGCCTAACTGGGGGCGCAGGCTGTCAGTCACAATGACCTTGTATGTCCCAGCCCATCGCATCAGCAGAGGCAGCTGAATCCCTGGCAGCAGCGGTCCGTGACTGCTCCTGTGTCGGGAAAGAACATCACCATTCACAAAGGCAGGTATGTTGCAGGTACCTGCCTGTTAGTGCTTAGATACTTTTTGTACTTTTTTTTTTTTTTTGACAAGTCCCAGATACCTCCTTTAACCCCTTAGCGATCACCGATACTCATTAAAACAGCAGCTGCTAAGGGTACTTATTCCCTCATTGCCGTTTTAAACCGGCGATCGTGAATTATGCTATATTGCCACCAAAGAGTCGTAAAATCTTCAGGGTCTTGGCTACCGGGGATAGCGTAGACCTTGGAGAACATGATCAGGGACGGATTTTCTTGTGTCCGATCACGTGATCAGTGAATAACGGCGATCACAAAAAAAAAGTGTGCCGGCTGTTTCAGTGATTTCTCTTTCTTCTGACATGTTTTTTGTGGGTGGCGTTAGCACTCGGTGCTTTACTGTTTCAACATGCTGCCATTGTAGGTCTGAAGCTTCATTCTGTAATTTTTCCTCATCTCCAGTGATTGTGTTTGTATGTACAGCAGTCTAAGCATATCCTATGTGATGTATATACAGCAGTTTCAGCGTATTCTATGCAATGTACACACCAGTCTCATTGTATCCTATTTTCATGATAGAGTTGGGACTACAGGCACCAATCAGGACACTAGAACTAGGGGCGCCCCAGTTTATCCCTCAGATTACTTCTGAAGGTGGAGACGCCGGGTTCACGTGTCTTGCTATTCTCCTATGTTAACCCTGATCTGTCCCCTCCCCAACCCATGGTAGTGGGAAGCTGAAGTGTATAGGAACACACTAAAACAGACAAACAAGGGAATACGGACAGGGATAAAAATACCAACCATACAAAATACACCAGAGTGGGACACAAGGGAGTTAAAGGAAGGTGGATGAGGATGTACACACAGACAAAACTCCAAGGCGCAGTCTCCTGAACAAACTCCAAACACCTACTCAAACCACGAACTACACCTCCAACTCCAGAACCAGCCAGTAAGAACTAACACTGATAATTCTTAAGTGCCAGAGGCAAGAAAATATAGCAGAGTGGAGTGGCCAACTCTTAACAGCTGATACAATCCATGTAAGAAAGCTCCAGGAACTTCACCTGAACAGATTAACCCTTGCTCTGCTAGCAAGGAAAAAAACCTGCACTGTTTAATACAGTTAAGTAACCAGTACAAAAGTACGCACACCAGACCCTGCGGTCATCTGACTTTTCTCTGTCATGGTATCCCCGTGAAACCTTCTGTATCTGATGTATGTACAGCAGTCTGTGTATTCTATGTGATGTATATACCACAGTTGCGGTGTCTCCTATGCGATGTATATGGCAGTCTCAGTGTTTTTCCTATGTGATGTGTATATACAGTACAGACCAAAAGTTTGGACACACCTTCTCATTTAAAGATGTTTCTGTATTTTAATGACTGAAAATTGTACATTCACACTGTAGGCATCATAACTATGAATTAACACATGTGGAATTATATACTTAACAAAAAAGTATGAAAATTTGCCTTATATTCTAGGTTCTTCCAAGTAGCCACCTTTTGCTTTGATGACTGCTTTGCACACTCTTGGCGTTCTCTTGATGAGCTTCAATAGGTAGTCACCGGAAATGGTCTTCCAACAATCTTGAAGGAGTTCCCAGAGATGCTTAGCACTTGTTGGCCCTTTTGCCTTCACTCTGCGGTCCAGCTCACCCCAAACCATCTCGATTAAGTTCAGGTCTGGCGTAGCACCCAATCACTCTCCTTCTTGGTCAAATAGCCCTTACACAGCCTGGAGGTGTGTTTGGGGTCATTGTCCTGTTGAAAAATAAATGATGGTCTAACTAAACGCAAACCGGAAGGAATAGCATGCCACTGCAAGATGTTGTGGTAGCCATGCTGGTTCAGTATGCCTTCAATTTTGAATAAATCCCCAACAGTGTCACCAGCAAAGCACCCCCACACCATCGCACCTCCTCCTCCATGCTTAATGGTGGGAACCAGGCATGTAGAGTCCATCCGTTCACCTTTTCTGCATCACACAAAGACACGGTGGTTGGAACCAAAAGATCTCAAATTTGGACTCATCAGACCAAAGCACAGATTTCCACTGGTCTAATGTCCATTCCTTGTGTTCTTTAGCCCAAACAAGTCTCTTCTGCTTGTTGCCTGTCCTTAGCAGTGGTTTCCTTGCAGCTATTTTACCATGAAGGCTTGCTGCACAAAGTCTCCTTTTAACAGTTGTTGTAGAGATGTGTCTGCTGCTAGAACTCTGTGTGGCATTGACCTTGTCTCTAATCTGAGCTGCTGTTAACCTGCATTTTCTGAGGCTGGTGACTCGGATAAACTTATCCTCAGAAGCAGAGGTGACTCTTGGTCTTCCTTTCCTTGGGTGGTCCTCATGTGAGCCAGTTTCTTTGTAGCGCTTTATGGTTTTTGCCACTGCACTTGGGGACACTTTCAAAGTTTTTCCCAATTTTTCGGACTGACTGACCTTCATTTCTTAAAGTAATGATGGCCACTCGTTTTCTTTACTTAGCTGCTTTTTTTCTTGCCATAATACAAATTCTAAGGGCATGTTCACACTTTGCAGATTTTGCTGCGGATTTTTCCGCAGAGGATTTGGAAAAACCGCATTGATAAACCGCTGCGGTTTTCCCTGCGGATTTTCCTGCGGTTTCTTCTGCGGATTCCTCTGCGGGTTTTCAACAGCACTTTCCTATTGGTGCTTGTTGAAAACCGCTGCGGAATCCGCAGAAAGAAGTGACATGCTCCTTTTTTTTCCGCAGCAATTCCGCGCGGTTTTTAAAGGGATTTTCCGCAAAGTGGGAACAGCGTTTTTTGTTTTCCATAGGGTAACATTGTACTGTACCCTGCATGGAAAACTGCTGCGGATCCGCAGCGGCAAATCCGCTGCGGATCCGCAGCAAAAAACGCAAAGTGTGAACATAGCCTTACAGTCTATTCAGTAGGACTATCAGCTGTGTATCCACCAGACTTCTGCTCAACACAACTGATGCTCCCAACACCATTTATAAGGCAAGAAATCCCACTTATAAAACCTGACAGGGCACACCTGTGAAGTGAAAACCATTTCCGGAGACTACGGGTATGTGTCCACGTTCAGGATTGCATCAGGATTTGGTCAGGATTTTACATCAGTATTTGTAAGCCAAAACCAGGAGTGGGTGATAAATGCAGAATTGGTGCATATGTTTCTATTATACTTTTCCTCTAATTGTTCCACTCCTGGTTTTGGCTTACAAATACTGACGTAAAATCCTGACCAAATCCTGATGCAATCCTGAACGTGGACACATACCCTTACTCTTGAAGCTCATCAAGAGAATGCCAAGAGTGTGCAAAGCAGTCATCAAAGCAAAAGGTGGCTACTTTGAAGAACCTAGAATATAAGACATATTTCAGTTGTTTCACACTTTTTTAAGTATATAATTCCACCTGTGTTAATTCATAGTTGTAATGCCTTCAGTGTGAATGTACAATTTTCATAGTCATGAAAATACAGAAAAATCTTTAAATGAGAAGGTGTGTCCAAACTTTTGGTCTGTACTGTACACCCTCCCCAGTGTTTCCTGTGTGGTGTATATACAGTCTCACTATCTCCCATTTGATATAAAGATGTGTGAAAAGGTGTTTGCCCCTTCCTGATTTCCTATTCTTGTGCATGTTTGTCACACTTAAATATTTTAGATGCCCAAATTTAAATATTAGACAAAGCTAACACAAGTAAACACAAAATGCAGTTTTTAAATGAAGGACTTTATTAAGAGAAAAATAAAACCTACAGGGCCCTGTGCGAAAAAGTGATTGCTCACTCGACCCCTTAAAGCATAAATTAACTGTGGTTTATGACATCTTTGGGAAGCTGAACTCAAATTCCCTAGCCACACGCAGACCTGATTACTGCCACACCTGGAACAAATAAGAAGCAAAGTACCGTATATACTCGAGTATAAGCCAAGATTTTCAGCCCTTTTTTTAGGTTGAAAGTGCCCCTCAAGGCTTATACTCGAGTCATTGTCCCAGGGGGGTCAGCGGGGGAGGGGGAGCGGTGGCTGTGACATACTCACCTGCTCCTGGCACGGTCCCTGCACGTCCCTCCGAGCGCTCACAGCTTCTTCCAGCGTTGAGCGGTCATATGGTACCGCTCATTACAGTAATGAATATGGACCCGACTCCACTCCCATAGGGGTGGAGCTGTATATTGATTACTGTAATGAGCGGTAACAGTGACCGCTCAACGCTGGAAGAAGCTGTCAGCGCCCGGAGAACCAGCTATGTGCAGGGACCGCCTCGGGAGCAGGTGAGTATAATGGGGAGGGGGAGCACTTCACGATATTCACCTGTCCTCGCTCCAGCCGCCACTCTGTCTTCCGCATCCTGTGCAGTGACGCTCAGATCAGAGGGCGCGATGACGTGGTTAGTCCTCGCCCCCTGCCTGATTGTTAGTGCAGAGGATGCGAAAGACAGCGGTGCCGGAACGAGGACAGGTGAATATTGCAAGTGACGGGGCCCTGAGCGATCCCATCGGATCCTGAATGCTGACCTCCCAGCTGCATCCTGGATTGCTTGGACCAATGGAGACAGCGCGAGGCAGTCTGCTGACCGGAATCAAGGGGGATTTTTAAGCAGGTGTCAGATTGAGAACCCTGCTTTGGCGTCATTTCATCATGGAGAGTGATGCTGATCGGCAGCCTCAGCTGCTGGATGAAGTGCGACAGAATCCCAAGGAAAAGGAGCATGTCAGGATTGACCAGTCCAGTAGTAAGAGCTCATCCAGGCAGGGATCGCGAGCATCAACTGGGAAAGAACCCCCTCGCATTCCGGTACCTTTTGTCGGCGGGCACTGGTAAGTGATCTACGTGAAAGTTCACTCAGTGACGCAGGCCCTTTATACTTTGTCATTTTAGGGGAAGAAAAGTATGGGCAAGACGAAACATAAGGAATGCACCCTCTGTGGAGTCCCCTTACCAGATTCTTGTCCCAAAAAATTATGCACCCCCTGTAAACAGCAGACGGTGAGGTCTACAGGAGTGGTGGGGGCGGAGTGACATTAGGTCAGATAGAAGTTATCACCTTTATTGTCCTCCCCCAGGTAGTGGAAGAATCTGTGAGTGCGGCTAATTTAAAGGAAATGATCCTTGTGGAAGTAAGGGAATCCTTGAGGTCCCTATCCTAGGCGGAGGTTCGAAGTATAAGGCCCCCTTGAACTCTGATTCTTCGGAGGAAGAAAGAGAAGAGGGTTCCAATGCCTCTATACCCTCTTCATCAGAAGAAGACTCTAGCCGATTCTGTCTGCCTCTGGACCGGGTAGACAAACTAGTAAAATCGGTCAGAGGTACAATGGGCATAGAAGAGCCTAAAGCGCAAACTTCCAGACAAGAGATGATGTTCAGTGGATTAGATCAAAGAAAACGTAGGTCTTTTCCGTTGAACGAAAAGATTCAGGAATTCTCCGAGAGTGGAAGAAACCTGAAAAGAAAGGCTCTTTACCACCAGCATTGAAGCGCAGGTACCCCTTTGATGATCCAGCTGTTGATACCTGGGACAAGGCCCCTAAATTAGATGCTGAGGTGGCGAAAGCATAAAAGAAAGCCTCATTACCATTTGAGGACATGGGGACCCTTAAGGATCCTCTTGATAGGAAGGCAGACACCTTCCTTAAAGGTACTTGGGAGATGGTGGCCGGATCTTTGAAATCGGCAGTAGCCGCAACTTGTACGGCTAGATCCTTAATGGTCTGGCTAGATCAGTTGGAGTCCCAGCTTAAAGAGGGCGCTTCCAGAGATATAATTCTGAATGCTCTACCAGTGATTCAAGAGGCCGCTGCCTTCCTGTCGGACACTTCAGTTGATTCAGTTAAAATGGTGGCCAGAGCAGCAGGACTCTCCAACGCGGCTCGTAGAGCCTTATGGTTGAAGTGCTGGTCAGGAGACATTCAATCAAGATCGAAACCTTGCGCTATCCCATGCAAAGGGGAATATCTCTTCGGTCCAACTTTGGATGAGTTGCTAGGAAAAGCAGGGGATGACAAGAAAAAATTCCCTAATTTATCATCAGCATCCTACCGTTGTCCTTTCAACAGAAGGAGATTTGGTCGGGGAAGGAAGCGCGTATCTTCACCCTCTAGGGACAATTCTAGATGGGAAGATAGACGCAGATGAGGTACGGGCTATATGTTCCACCGTTCCTCAAAAGAACGTAAGAAACCGGACCAATGACTAGTCCCTGTGGGGGAGAGATTGGCAGCTTTCTCTTCAGCATGGTCAGACATCACGAATAGTGATTGGGTGCGAGGCATAATATCGGATGGACTGAGACTTGAGTTTAGTCACCAGCCTCGAGATAGGTTTAAATTAACCCCCTTGCGTTCTTCCCCCCCCCCCTTGAACAGTCAGCTTTGGAAGCGGAGGTCATAAACTTATGCCTTAAAAAGGTTCTGATTGAAGTTCCAGAACAGTACATACTTACATTCCGGTGTCTGTCCCCCGGCGTTCTGCTTCTCTGCACTGTGAGCGCCGGCCGGAAAGCGAGCACAGCGGTGACGTCACCGCTGTGCTTTCCGGCTGGCAGACAGTGCAGAGAAGCAGAACGCCGGGGGACAGACACCGGAATGTAAGTATGTACTGTTTTTTTTTTTTTTTTTTTTTTTTTACTTTTACGCTGGTAACCACGGTAAACATCGGGTTACTAAGCGCGGCCCTGCGCTTAGTAACCCGATGTTTACCCTGGTTACCCGGGGACTTCGGCATCGTTGGTCGCTGGAGAGCTGCCTGTGTGACAGCTCCCCAGCGACCACACAACCACTTACCAACGATCACGGCCAGGTCGTATCGCTGGTCGTGATCTTTGGTAAATCGTTTAGTGTGACAGTACCCTTAGAGTATCAAAATACACACTAGCAAAGTGGATTAGGGAGGCTATCTCTCTGGCTTATACTGCAGGTGGGGGTCCGGCTCCGCAGAATCTGAGGGCGCATTCCACCCGGGCCATGGCTACATCCTGGGCGGAAAGATCTGGAGTGTTAATCGACCAGATATGTAAGGCAGCCACGTGGTCGTCGCCTTCCACCTTTTTTAAGCACTATCGGTTGGATTTGGGGTTCTCCTCTGATCTCACCTTCGGGTTAAGGGTGCTACAAGCTATAGTCCATCTCTAAGGTAGTTTACATCTCTGTAAATCTCTTGTAGTGCTGTCATTGGAGTCCGAATAAAACATTAAGCTACTTATTGGTAGCGGCATTTTTCAGAGGCCCATGACAGCACCCTTAGTTCCCTCCCTTTTTTTCACGTGGGGGTTGCACTTCTTAAAATGTAGATATGTTTATAATGAGATATACAGATCTCACGTTTGGTATCTAGTTATAATGCAATAGGATATTTTTGTATATATACTGTATATAATGTATATTTGTGTGCCACTAACCGCGGTAGTCCTCTCAGGCTCTGAAATACAACTGATGCATAGGAGTGGTGCCGCCCTTCTTGTATCTGTAGGTTTCCTGTTCCTGAAGGGCGGATCCCCTCTCTCGTAGTGCTGTCATGGGCCTCCGAAAAATGCCGCTACTGGTAAGTAGCTTAATGCTGCTGCATTTTCCACCCTAGGCTTATACTCAAGTCATTAAGTTTTCCCATTTTTTTTTTTTTTTTTTTTTTTTTTGTGGCAAAATTAGGGGGTCGGCTTACACTCGGGTCGGCTTATACTCGAGTATATACAGTAATTGAGATCTATCAGTCTGAAAAAGGTTATAAAGTCATTTTCTAAAGCTTTGGGATACCAGTGAATCACAGAGAGAGCCATTATCCACAAACGTCGAAAACATGGAACAGTGGTGAACTTTCCCAGGAGTGGCTGGCCGAACAAAATTGCCTCGAGCTCAGCGACGACTCATCCAAGAGATCACAAAAGACCCCACAACAACATCCAAAGAACAGCAGGCCTCACTTGCCTCAGTTAATGTCAGTGTTCATGACCTCACCATAAGAAAGAGACTGGGCAAAAATGGCCTGCATGGCAGAATTCCAAAACGAAAACCAATGCTGAGCATAAAGGCTTGTCAGTTTTGCCAGGAAACGTCAAGACTTTTGGGGGAATACTCTGTGGACTGAGGAGAAGAAAGTTGAATTTTTTGGAAGGTGTATGTCCCATTACATTTGGCGTAGAAGTAACAGCATTTCAGAAGAGGAACATCATGCCAACAGTAAAATGTGGTGGTAGTGTGTTGATCTGTGGCTGTTTTGCTGCTTCAGGATCTGGATGACTTGCTGTGGTAAATGGAACTATGAATTCTGCTGTCTACTAAAAAAATCCTGAGGGAGAATGTCCGGCATCTACTCATGACCTCAGGCTGAAGCGCACTTGGGTTATGTAGCAAGTCAACCTCTGAACGGCTAAGAAAAACAAAATTTAGACTTTGGAGTGACCTAGTCAAAGTCCTGACCTTAATCCAATTGAATTGCGGTGGCATGACCTTTAAAAAGGCGGGTCATGTTCAAACACTCCAGTATGGCTGAATTACAACAATTCTACACACACACACACACACACACACACACACACACACACACACACACACACACACACACACACACACACACACACACACACACACACACACACACACACACACACACACACACACTTCAGCTAATCTATTTATCTATAGAGGTGGATATCAATAAAATTATGCACAAACCCATTTTTTTTTTTTTCACATCCGTTATCATCAGTGTTTGTGTATTTATTGTGCGGGCCAAGACAACACTTCTGATTTGGTTTAGAAACGGCAAAAGGTTGGACACCCTTATGCATGGGGATCAGTAAATGCAATGCACTTCAAAAATTAATGTTATGCATATTTTTTTTTTTTCTATTAAATCCATAAAAAAAGTTAACACAAATATAACTCTTATTATTACGTGCTGGGCTGCACTTGGCGCTCATGCTGCCCTAGACACTTTATGTGGTCAACCCCCCATTGATAAGTCACACTAAGGGTACCGTCACACATTGAAATTTTCATCGCTGCGACGGCACGATCCGTGACGTCGCAGCGATCGTATGATCATCGCTCCAGCGTCGTAGACTGCGGTCACACGTTGCAATCACGGCGCTGGAGCGATGCCGAAGTCCCCGGGTAACCAGGGTAAACATCGGGTAACTAAGCGCAGGGCCGCGCTTAATAACCCGATGTTTACCCTGGTTACAAGCGTAAACGTAAAAAAACAAACAGTACATACTCACCCGTCGGTGTCCTTCAGGTCCCTTGCCGTCTGCTTCCTGCTCTGAGTGCAGCCGTACAGTGAGAGCAGAGCGCAGCACCGCTGTGATCTGCTCTCTCACTTTCCGGCCGGCACTCAGAGCAGGAAGCAGATGGCAAGGGACCTGAAGGACACCGACGGGTGAGTATGTACGGTTTGTTTTTTTACGTTTACGCTTGTAACCAGGGTAAACATCGGGTTATTAAGCGCGGCCCTGCGCTTAGTTACCCGATGTTTACCCTGGTTACAAGCGAAGACATCGCTGGATCGCTGTCACACACAACGATCCAGCGATGTCAGCGGGTGATCAAGCGACGAAAGAAAGTTCCAAACGATCTGCTACGACGTACGATTCTCAGCAGGATCCCTGATCGCTGCTGCGTGTCAGACACTGCGATATCGTAACGATATCGCTAGAACGTCACGAATCGTAACGTCGTAGCGATGGAAATTTCAATGTGTGACGGTACCCTAAGGGTATGTGCACACATCGATTTCTGCTAGATCTTCTCATAACCCACCTGAAAAGTGCTAAACAAACTGTAAACAATGTTCCCTGCATTGTAAAAACGACATGCTGTTCATGTATTCTGTCTTTTGAGCTTCTTTTAATCTCTACAAATTTTCAAAGAGGCCAAGTGGTTAAAAGAATTGACCCGACCATTTTTCCTGCAGCTTTTGCTTGGAGGTTACTCACTAGTATTTAATACATTTTATATAAGAAACAGTGTATAGGGGCTTTAGTCGAATACTTCTTCGGCTGACATATATGGCCTCATTTTGGCTAGTTTCACACTAGCGTTCAGCAGGGCTGCAGACTTCCTCCGTGGAGCCCCGCCCAGTGCTGCGCCTCTTCATTCAGCTACGGCTGCATGTGGCGTGCTTACCCTATCTTTAACATTGGGTACACAGGCCATACCTATGTATGCAGATGCAGCCGCATGCGTCGTTTTGACGGTGCGACGACCTGCGCCGAATGCAACGAGTTGCAATTTCGTGCTATTGTCACACCGTCAAAACGACGCATGTGGCGGCATCCGCATGGCCTGCGTACCCAATGTTAAAGATAGGGTATGCATGCAGCCGTAGGCGGAGCTGAATGAAGAGGCGCGGCAGTGGGCGGGGTGTCACGAAGGAAGTCCGCAGCCCTGTTGAACGCTAGTGTGAAACTAGCCTAAGATAGCTGTATTTTTAGTCCAGCACAACAGACCCTATAATGATCTAGTGTCCAGTCTAATAAATTAAAGATTGCCTTATTTACTTTAATACATCACCAGAACCGCTGTTGTTACACAACTACATCACTGGAACCACCATTGGTACTTGACTACATCACCAGAACCGCCGATGGTGCACAACGACATCACCAGAACCAAACTGATGACGATGCACCATTACATAATCAGAACCAAAACGTTGTCAGTACACGGCTATATCACCATCTTCAGTCTTTTGAGCTTCTTATAACCTCTTCAAGTTTTCAAAGAGGCGAAGCAGTTAAAAGAAGTGACCCGATCATTTTTCTGTCGGCTTTTCCTTGGAGGTTACTCATTAGTATTTAATGCAATTTAAATAAGAAACAGTGTATGGGGGGTTTAGTCTAATACTTGTTTGGCTGACATACATGGTCTCATTCAGATAGCTGTATTTTTAGTCAAGCACACCGATCCTAATAATGATCTAGTGTCAAGTCTAACAAATTAAAGATTGCCTCATCTACTTTAATACATCACCAGAATCACCGTCATCACACAACTACATCAGCAGAACCACCGTCATCACACAACTACATCACCAGAACCACCGTCATCACACAACTACATCACCAGAACCACCATTGGTACGTGACTACATCGCCAAAACCGCCATTGTTACAAAACTAAATCCCCAAAACCGTCATAGTTACACGACTATATCACTAGAACCGCCGATGGTAGACAACTACATCACCCAAACCGCCATTGGTACACAACTACATCAGCAGAACCTGCATTGGTACACAACTACATCAGCAGAACCACTGTCGGTACACAATTACATACCAGGACCAGTGTTGATACACAACCACATCAGTAGAACCTGTATCGCTACAACTACGTTTGTAGAAGAAATGTCAGTACAAGACTATATCGCCATGTTTAGTTCAGCAATCAATTACAGTATCAGGTCAGGCCAGTATATGATTTTATCACATGAAACTGCCAGCATGTTCTTAACAATAGTAAGGAGATGATGGGAGTTGTTAATACCAGCCATCATTAGACTCCTGACCATATAGGAACAACAATACTGATTAGTCGCAGGCAGTAACATTATTAAACATTTAATGAGTCACTTAAAGGGAATCTCACCATATGTGACCTATGTAAACTATTAATATGGGCATACAGGTTATAGTCTGCTGAAAATAGTCCTCCCGTGTGTCTCATATCAGATGTACTGTTGCTGAGAAATCCTATTTTATCACTTTATATAAGTGACCTTTTGCAGGCTCCGGGGCAGATGGTACTTATTTCATGCACTTTATTGCATGAAATAAGTATTTGATACAATAGAAAAACATAACTTAATATTTGGTACAGAAATCTTTGTTAGCAATTACAGAGGTCAGAATTTCCTTTTTGATCTTCCATACCATACAGATCTTCTTCAGATCTTTCAGGTTTTGGGGCTGTCACTAGGGAACATTGAGTTTTCTAGTGAGTTTAGGTCTGGAGACTAGTTAGGCCACTCCAGGACCTTGATATGCTTCTTACGGAGCCACTACTTAGTTGCCCTGGCTGTGTTTTTCTGGTCATTGTCATGCTGGAAGACCCAGCCACAACCAAACTTCAATATTCTTACTGAGGGAAGGAGGTTGTTGGCCAAACTCTCGAGCTACATGACCCCATCCATCCTCCCTTAAATACAGTGCAGTCGTCCTGTCCCCTTTTGCAGAAAAGCACATCCAAAGTATGAGGTTTCCCCCACCATGTTTCACAGATGGGACGGTGTTCTTGGGGTTCAATTCATCCTTCTTCTTCCTCATTATGGGTCCCGACGTCATGATGAAGTTTCAGGGTATGTGTCCACTTTCAGGATGGCCGGCGGTTTGGACGGATCGGCAAACCCGCTCCACCCTAAGCCCCGCTCCCTTCTGTGACACGATGATGCCGGATGTGTTCATTGCACACATCCGGCATAATCGCACCCCACACACAGGGCCCTGTGACATACCCTGCGGCGGCGCAGCGTCGCCGCAAGGTACACGGACATGCTGCAATCTAAAAAGATGCGCAGCATGTCCGTTATCGCAGGGCCGCCGGGTGCGTGTTACCACGCATAGTGGAGACAGGATTTAATAAAATCCCCTCCACTATGCTGTAACATCTGGACGCTGCGTGTTTGACGCTGCGGCTCTGCGCAGCGTCAAACACGCAGAGTTTCCTGCACGTGGACACATACACTCACAGCCACAGCTTATCTCTGCAAACTTCTCTCTTCTTTGGCTTTCTGCAGCACTTCTCGACACTTTGCCCTTAAAAATAAGTGCCATTATAATGTTCATGAGAAAATGGTCTGTCCTTATGGACTATGGCCATCACATCACCCCCTTAAAAACTAAAACACCATACTGTCTTCCCTTATCAATTGTAACCATCACTCCTTCCTCAAATATAAACTACTAGATGATGTCCCGATTCTAACGCATCGGGTATTCTAGAATATGTATGTATGTATGTATGTTTGTATATAGCAGCCACATGTTATATAGCACAGGCCACGTAGTATATAGGAGCCATGTAGTATTTAGCAGACAAATACTACGTGGCCTGTGCTATATACTATGTGACTGCTATATACATCTATATACATTCATACTTACATACATACAGTAGAATACCCGATGCGTTAATACAGGCCACGCAATATATAACAGTGGCCACGTAATCTATAGCACTGGCCACATAGTATATAGCAGGCCACAAGGTGTATAACACAGCCCACATAGTATATAGCAGTGTGGGCACATATCCGTGTTAAAAAAAGATCATTAAAACAAAAAATAGTTATATACTCACCCCCTGGGATCCAGCGAAGCTGTCCCTATGCGCGCGGCTGCCGCCATCTTCCGTTCCCAGGATGCATTGCGAAATTACCCAGATGGCTAAGTCTTCTGGGTAATTTCGCAAAGCATCTCTGGTAACGGAAGATGGCGGCCGGCACGAGCGCATCATCAGATTACGGAGGGTGAGTATAGCAGGTTTTTTGTTTTTTTATTATTTTTAACACTAGATGGCAGCCCGATTCTAAAGAATCGGGAGTCTAGAATCCATATATACTTTATTTATTCAAATGTAAGAATAATACAATTAATAAATAATAGTAAGAAAGAACAAAAAATGGCTGCACTCACCAGCTCTTGACAATTCTTGTTATTTAAGGTACAGATACACAGGATCCATGAACATGCTTATGAGGGGAGTGATGAAAGACATCAGACAACAACTTTGCGTGTTGTGGCAAATGCCACAACAACTGTTCTTTGCTTAAGAACAATAATGTAAATAATAAATATGTCTCAATAACTATGTATATTGGTATGTTCTATGACATTTTAAAATATTTCATTATTATGTGGAAAAGCTCTTAGTACCCATACTGGCGCATACTTGTGTGCCCATCAGGTATTTTCACAGTAAAATTTTCACAGGTGGGGCCCCTCGGCCTCCGATTTGGTGGGCGGAGACCCTCGGCCTCCGATTTGGTGGGCGGGGACCCTCGGCCTCCAATTTGGTGGGCGGGGACCCTCGGCCTCCGATTTGGTGGGTGGGGACCCTCGGCCTCCGATTTGGTGGGCGGGGACCCTCGGCCTCCGATTTGGTGGGCGGGGACCCTCGGCCTCCGATGTGGTGGGCGGGGACCCTCGGCCTCCGATGTGGTGGGCGGGGACCCTCGGCCTCCGATGTGGTGGGCGGGGACCCTCGGCCTCCGATGTGGTGGGCGGGGCCCCTCGGCCTCCGCTTTGGTGGGCGGGGCCGGGCCCCTCGGCCTCCGCTTTGGTGGGCGGGGCCGCTCGGCCTTCGATTTGGTTGGGCGGGGCTCCTCGGCCTCCGATTTGGTTGGCGGGGCCCCTCGGCCTCCGATTTGGTTGGCGGGGCCCCTCGGCCTCCGATTTGGTGTGTGCTCTGCCTGGGGCCACTGTGCTCTGCCTGGGGCCCCATATGCTGCCTGGGGCCCCATATGCTGCCTGGGGCCCCATATGCTGCCTGGGGCCCCATATGCTGCCTGGGGCCCCTGTGCTCTGCCTGGGGCCCCTGTGCTCTGCCTGGGGCCCCTGTGCTCTGCCTGGGACCACTGTGCTCTGCCTGGGGCCCCATATGCTGCCTGGGGCCCCTGTGCTCTGCCTGGGGCCCCATATGCTGCCTGGGGCCCCTGTGCTCTGCCTGGGTGTAGGACACTGGTGACGTCACTTATCTCCGGACATTAGCTCCGGGCATTAGCTCCGGGCATTAGCTCCGGACATTAGCTCCGGACATTAGCTCCGGACATTAGCTCCGGACAAAGCCACGGAAGTTGGCACAAATTGCAGGAAGTAGTATTCTAGGCAATTATATATTAGATTAGATCTTTTTACTATTGACGCTGCATAGGCAGCATCAATAGTAAAAGGTTGGGGACACACAGGGTTAATAGCAGCGGTAACGTTACCCACGGCATAACGCAGTATTTTACCGCTGGCATTAACCCTGTGTGAGCGGTGAGGGGAGTATGGAGCGGGCGCCGGGCACTGACTGCAGGGGAGTATGGAGCGGGCGCCGGGCACTGACTGCAGGGGAGTAGGGAGTGGGCGCCGGGCACTGACTGCAGGGGAGTATGGAGCGGGCGCCGGGCACTGACTGCAGGGGAGTAGGGAGCGGGCGCCGGGCACTGACTGCAGGGGAGTATGGAGCGGGCGCCGGGCACTGACTGCGGGGGAGTAGGGGAGGGACTAATCGGACTGTGCCCATCGCTGATTGGTCGCAGCAGCCATGACAGGCAGCTGGCGAGACCAATCAGCGACGCGGGATTTCCATGACGTACGGCAAGTTGCAGACAGAAAGACGGAAGTACCCCTTAGACATAAGAATATATATATATATATATATATCTCCCCCATGCTGCTCCTCTCCATACTGAGCCCTTCATGCTGCTCCTCTCCTTAATGAGCCCATCACGCTGCCCCTCTCCTTACTAGACCCTCATGCTGCCTCTTTCCATACTGAACCACCATGCTGCCCATTCTCTATAATGAGCCCTCAATGCTGAGCACCCCCTTTTCTATAGACTGAGCCCCCATGCTGCCACATTTTGCATACTAAGGCTGGTTTCACACTTGCGTTTTGATCTGCAGCGTTTTAAAAAAAAAAAAACGCATTTGGTGCAAAAACGCATGTAAACGCGTTTAAACGCTGCGTTTTTTAGACGCATGCGTTTCTGCATGCAGAAAAAAACGCGGCGTTTTGCCGCGTTTACATCCGTTTTTTCCTGCGTTTGCGTTTTTTAAACGCATGCTGAGAAGTGTGTGACAGCTGCCAATCATCAAAATCAACTAGAAAACCCACTAAAAACAGAAATAGCTAGGGTTAGGGTTAGGATCCCTAGTAACCCTAGGGAGCCTAATCCTAACCCTAGGGATCCTAACCCTAACCTTAGGGATCCTAACCCTAGGGATCCTAACCGTAACCCTAACCCTAGGGACCCTAACCCTAAGGGTTAGGATCCTATCCCTAAGGGTTAGGGTTAGGATCCCTAGGGTTAGGGTTAGGATCCCTAGGGTTAAGGTTATGGTTAGGATCCCTAGTAACCCTAGGGTTAGGGTTAGGGTTTTCTTGTTTTTTCTTGTGGTTAGGGTTAGGGTTTTCTTGTTTTTTTTTTTTTGTGTTTTCTTGTGTTTTTCTATAAAAACGCATGCGTTTTTAACGCAAGCAAACACATGTGCTTAAAAACGCATGCGTTTACATAGACAGCAATGCATTTTTTGCCGAGAATAAAAGCATGCGTTTTTTTGCGGCAAAAAAACGCCGCTAGAAATTACTACAGGTTACATTTCTGCAACTAAACGCACGCGTCAAAAAACGCATGCGTTGCAGAAAACGCGTCAAAACGTATAGAAAAAAACGCATGCGTTTTTTAGCGCTAAAACGCTGCAGATCAAAACGCAAGTGTGAAACCAGCCTAAGACCCCCAAGCTGCACACTCTCCATAGTGAGACCCCCACGCTGCCTCACTCTCTCCATACGGAGACCCCCACGCTGCCTCACTCTCTCCATACGGAGACCCCCACGCTGCCTCACTCTCTCCATACGGAGACCCCCACGCTGCCTCACTCTCTCCATACGGAGACCCCCACGCTGCCTCACTCTCTCCATACGGAGACCCCCACGCTGCCTCACTCTCTCCATACGGAGACCCCCACGCTGCCTCACTCTCTCCATACGGAGACCCCCACGCTGCCTCACTCTCTCCATACGGAGACCCCCACGCTGCCTCACTCTCTCCATACGGAGACCCCCACGCTGCCTCACTCTCTCCATACGGAGACCCCCACGCTGCCTCACTCTCTCCATACGGAGACCCCCACGCTGCCTCACTCTCTCCATACGGAGACCCCCACGCTGCCTCACTCTCTCCATACGGAGACCCCCACGCTGCCTCACTCTCTCCATACGGAGACCCCCACGCTGCCTCACTCTCTCCATACGGAGACCCCCACGCTGCCTCACTCTCTCCATACGGAGACCCCCACGCTGCCTCACTCTCTCCATACGGAGACCCCCACGCTGCCTCACTCTCTCCATACGGAGACCCCCACGCTGCCTCACTCTCTCCATACGGAGACCCCCACGCTGCCTCACTCTCTCCATACGGAGACCCCCACGCTGCCTCACTCTCTCCATACGGAGACCCCCCACGCTGCCTCACTCTCTCCATACGGAGACCCCCCACGCTGCCTCACTCTCTCCATACGGAGACCCCCCACGCTGCCTCACTCTCTCCATACGGAGACCCCCCACGCTGCCTCACTCTCTCCATACGGAGACCCCCCACGCTGCCTCACTCTCTCCATACGGAGACCCCCCACGCTGCCTCACTCTCTCCATACGGAGACCCCCCACGCTGCCTCACTCTCTCCATACGGAGACCCCCCACGCTGCCTCACTCTCTCCATACGGAGACCCCCCACGCTGCCTCACTCTCTCCATACGGAGACCCCCCACGCTGCCTCACTCTCTCCATACGGAGACCCCCCACGCTGCCTCACTCTCTCCATACGGAGACCCCCCACGCTGCCTCACTCTCTCCATACGGAGACCCCCCACGCTGCCTCACTCTCTCCATACGGAGACCCCCCACGCTGCCTCACTCTCTCCATACGGAGACCCCCCACGCTGCCTCACTCTCTCCATACGGAGACCCCCCACGCTGCCTCACTCTCTCCATACGGAGACCCCCCACGCTGCCTCACTCTCTCCATACGGAGACCCCCCACGCTGCCTCACTCTCTCCATACGGAGACCCCCCACGCTGCCTCACTCTCTCCATACGGAGACCCCCCACGCTGCCTCACTCTCTCCATACGGAGACCCCCCACGCTGCCTCACTCTCTCCATACGGAGACCCCCCACGCTGCCTCACTCTCTCCATACGGAGACCCCCCACGCTGCCTCACTCTCTCCATACGGAGACCCCCCACGCTGCCTCACTCTCTCCATACGGAGACCCCCCACGCTGCCTCACTCTCTCCATACGGAGACCCCCCACGCTGCCTCACTCTCTCCATACGGAGACCCCCCACGCTGCCTCACTCTCTCCATACGGAGACCCCCCACGCTGCCTCACTCTCTCCATACGGAGACCCCCCACGCTGCCTCACTCTCTCCATACGGAGACCCCCCACGCTGCCTCACTCTCTCCATACGGAGACCCCCCACGCTGCCTCACTCTCTCCATACGGAGACCCCCCACGCTGCCTCACTCTCTCCATACGGAGACCCCCCACGCTGCCTCACTCTCTCCATACGGAGACCCCCCACGCTGCCTCACTCTCTCCATACGGAGACCCCCCACGCTGCCTCACTCTCTCCATACGGAGACCCCCCACGCTGCCTCACTCTCTCCATACGGAGACCCCCCACGCTGCCTCACTCTCTCCATACGGAGACCCCCCACGCTGCCTCACTCTCTCCATACGGAGACCCCCCACGCTGCCTCACTCTCTCCATACGGAGACCCCCCACGCTGCCTCACTCTCTCCATACGGAGACCCCCCACGCTGCCTCACTCTCTCCATACGGAGACCCCCCACGCTGCCTCACTCTCTCCATACGGAGACCCCCCACGCTGCCTCACTCTCTCCATACGGAGACCCCCCACGCTGCCTCACTCTCTCCATACGGAGACCCCCCACGCTGCCTCACTCTCTCCATACGGAGACCCCCCACGCTGCCTCACTCTCTCCATACGGAGACCCCCCACGCTGCCTCACTCTCTCCATACGGAGACCCCCCACGCTGCCTCACTCTCTCCATACGGAGACCCCCCACGCTGCCTCACTCTCTATACTAAGAACCCCCCCCTATGCTGCTGTCCCTCCATACTGAGCTGGCCATGCCTCCCCTTCTCTCCATACGGAGACCCCCATGCTGCCTCACTCTCTCTATACTAAGAACCCCCCCCCCTATGCTGCTGTCCCTCCATACTGAGCTGGCCACGCCTCCCCTTCTCTCCATACGGAGACCCCCATGCTGCCCTCTTTGGCTGGGGGGTTTAAAATATATCGGGAGTGATGTTTTATTGTAGCCTGTTCATATGATGCTTCCTTGGCCATTATGACAAGCCTGTCATACACAAAAAATAGTGGAAACCGATATTTAGACAGTGATACTACATCTGCTAATTCAAGTAGTAACAACTTCACATTTAGTGAAAAATTATTAAAAGGAGAATGAATCTAAAAGATCAAATATGTAAGATACACTGGGACAGAAAGTAATGGTGAGACCCCGATTCCCCGCTCAGCGGAGCCACTAGCCCATGTTATAACTCCCTGCAGTTCTACCAGAAGAATTCAATGTGACATTTTAATTAACTAATCTGAATTTTATACGTTGCTTTGAGGCATTTATAGTTTCACTTATTGCAATGTGGAAACTAATTGAATAACATTTATGGACAAAATATTCTTTAATTGTAATGTTCCATTTTTGTTCTTTTATTTTAGTGGCCTTGAAGGCAAAAGCTTTCCAATTGACATTTCAGTGAGCCAGTCATCCTTACAAATCCAGTCTCCTGATAACAGCGAAGAGTTCCTTTTACCGCAGGAGGTCAAGTTGGTTCCCTCCACATGCAGATATGTACAGCATGTCTCTGGTGAAGGACTACATATGCGACTAAAGGCCCAGGCGGTGGAAGCGAAAGGTATTAATATGTGTAAACTTGTGTGGTGAAGTTATGGGATGATGATTGTTTGTAGGATTGTACAGTCTTTCAAACATTTTTGCAAACGCTCTTGACGCGTTGGTTACCTCTGTGGTTTGTGACTATCTGCACTGTTCACATGCTTGTCCGGACCAAACAGGGTGTACGGAGACAGTAGGGCGCCCAGACGTCTTTGGAAGAGTAGCTAATGTTTGATAAAAGGTTTCTAAACTAATAGATGTTCTGGATGACTCAACAACCCCTTTAACGGAAATCTGACTCAAGAGTTTTGATAATCCAACTGAAAGCAGCATGATGTAGGGGCAGAGACCATGATTCCAGCGATGTGTCACTTACTGAGCTGCTTGCTGGGATTTTGCTAAAGTCACTGTTTTATCTGCTGCTTATCTATCAGCTCTCTGACTACAGAGCTTTGTATAACCTCGCCCACAGCTCTGATTGGCAGCTTTTGCTCATGTACAGTGTGCATAAGCAGAAAGCTGCCAGTCAGTGGTGGGGGTGGGATTATACAAAGCTCCTAAATCTCCTTCTGATAAAACAATAATTGTATAAAAAATACAGCAAGCAGCCAAGTAAGTGACACATCACTGGATTCAAGATCTATATTATATTGCTCTCAGATTACAGTGTCATGTAAAAGTTTGGGCTCGCTTGGTCAAAGTTTACTGGTTTTATAAACAGTTAAGCATGTGAAGATGAAATGATCTCTAAAAAGGTCCACAGTTAAAGATGACACATTTCCTTTGTACTTTTATTTAAAAAAATCTATATATTTTCATCTTTTACATTTTAAAAATTACAAAAAGGAAAATGGGCCTATTTCAGACCTTAATTTGCTTGTTAGTGTTATGGCTTGTTCACTATCATCTTTAGGAAAGGCCAGGTGATGCAAATTTCCCAGCTTTATAAAAACCCAGCCACCTCTAACCTTGTGTCAAAAAACAGCAGCCATAGGTTCTTCTATGCAGCTGCCTAGCACACTGAAAATTAAAATGGTGGAGACCCACAAAGCAGGAGAAGGCTATAAGAAGATAGCAAAGTGTTTTCAAGTTGCCCTTTCCTCAGTTCGAAATGTAATTCAGAAATGGCAATTAACAGAACAGTGAAGGTCAAGATAAGGTCTGAAAGACCAAGCATAATTTCAATGAGAGCAGATCGCTGGATTGCTAGAGAGGCAAATCAGAACCCCATCTTGACTGCAAAAGACCTTCAGAAAGATTTAGCAGACTCTGGAGTTGTGGTACATTTGTGTTTCACACGCAAAAGGTGCTTACCTAGGAGGGGCATAGCTAAGCGGATACCAGGTTCTCGCTGGAGCTCCTGATGGTGGAGTCAGATTTGGCTGCAGGTAACTGCTACATACCACTTGTCCCTGGTACTGCAGGTGCTGTTCCCAGAGGTCAGGTACGTAGACACAGATAGGCCTGGGGCTCCATTCAAACTTCTAAGTTCTGGATCCTCTGATAGACTCAAGCTCCTTACAGACTACGAGGTTCAGGATCCTCAGCAGATCATACACTGAGCCTGCCGTCACACTAGCAGTATTTGTAAGCCAAAACCAGGAGTGGAACAATTAGAGGAAAAGGATTATAGAAACATATGCGCCACTTCTGCATTTATCACCTACTCCTGGTTTTGGCTTACAAATACTGATGTAAAATACTGACCAAATACTGATAGTGTGACGGCAGCCTGACACAGAGTCTCAGACAGGACTGATTCGGAGACTGGTTGTAGAAGTCAGGATATACGGGGTACTCAGGCACACGTTCAGACATACTTGTCTCAGATACTGATTCAGGGAGTGGGGGATGAGGTTCAGGCCCTGGCCGCATAAGAATCAGGGACCTCGGGTTCATGACTGGCCACACCAAGACCAGGGACTTCAACTTCGGGACTGGCTGCACCAGAACCATGGACTTCGGGTTCAGGACTGGCTGCAAAAAGAGCAGGGACTTCGGGTTCAGGAGTTGCCGCACCAGGACCAGGGAACCTCATAACTCATTAGCAGACTACACACTACCTCATTATTCACGATGTTGCTTGGCACCTCCCTATAGGGGAGGGTGCCTTATATACAAGATGTCTCCCAGCTATTGGCTGAGAGCCATCCTGCAGGTGTACTCTGTTACTAAATGCCTCCCAGCAGCACGCACTACATAAGGAAGACGGACCACGCCGCATGGCCGGGGTGGTGAGCTTGCTGGCGTCCCTGCATACAGGAGGAAGGGGAACGATGCAGGGGTGTCGGCAATAGCGTTACATATTGTTCTACTAGTCAGAGACACCTGGAAAAATATGACCTTCTTGGAAGAGTCATCAGAAGAAAACCTCTCCTGCGTGCTCACCATAAAATTCAGAAGTATGCAAAAGAACATCAAAACAAGCCTGATGCATTTTGGAAACCACTCCTGTGGACCGATGAGGTTAAAATAGAACTCTTTGACCACAATGATCAAAGGTTTGTGTGGAGAAGAAGGGCACAGAATTCCAGGAAAAGAACATCTTCACAACCATAAGGCCTGGGGTTGGATCATTTATGCTTTGGGGTTGTGTTACAGCAAATGGCATGGGGGACATTTTATGGGTATAGGGAAGAAAGGACCACCAACACCCCTAATGAAGGACCAGTTCTGAAACGCGTGGCGGGTGTGCGCCGCACTTTGCCAGCGAACCCTACAGGTAATTCCCCCATTTTGCTTCTTGTAAATACTCTTAAGTGTATGCATATGTTTAAATGACAGTGATTCTTGTGGTATATATGCGTGTGTGTGTGTATGTTATTCACACTATCTAGTGTCTCTTGCTGATATTTGTTATATTCTATCTGATTTTGCGTACTTTTTGGCAATTTCATAGCCAGTACTCTGCCACCCATATGATCGGGCATCTTCACAGCACGGTTTATACATTCCAGCAGCTGTGTCCACAATGATGCTTTCTTAACACTTCTCATTGGCTTACCCCAATTGTGCTGGGTCCTCTGAGCATATCCTAATATGCTTGACACTGACGGCATTCTTTTGTCACCGTTCCTTGCACTAAACGTGATTGTTTTCTACCTGTGTGGTCCTTGACCTTTTACCATCTTCTATTATGTTTTGCATATTGTATGTGTCAGTGCTGGCACTCTTCAGTAGTCTACCATGTCTGTTTAATAAAGGTGTTTTACCTTCATTAACATATGTTCCAGGATCTCTTTTTGATCATAGGCTCGGTGTTTTCTTTTTGGTTTTCCTGTTGTAATATGCAGATCGCTTGCAAAATAGAATGGACGATCATCTGTCGAAATGAAAGTTATTCATGTTCAAACTTGTTCGTTTCTCCCAGGTTTATCTAATGTGAATAGTGGCCATTAGTTCATGACGAACTTCAATTGTGAGACAAATTGTCCATCTGGCAGCCTCCACCTTTGCCCACTTTTACTGCCAACTGGTTCCTCCCAGTACAGCCATCCATCCTCCTTGTAGAGATGCTATTGTGACTATACACCCAGGGCCGGCCTTTGCCCTGTGCGGCCACACAGGGCGCCAAGGCTCGTTAGCATACAAGGGGCGCATTTATTGAGCTCAGCAGATTAATGTCACATTACATCAAAATCAGGGGTGGGATTCAGCCGGTACGACCCGGTACGGGGCAGCCGTTTTCTAAAATTTCCATCTGCCAGCGTTCCGGTTACCACGCCCCCGGTCATCGGGCCCCCCCTGGCAGTGGCGTAGGAAGGGGGCGGCACAATGCGGGGGGGCGGGTCGCCGGCGGCGCAGAATTTACCTGGCTGTTCGCTTCTCGGCTTCAGAAAAATGGCCGCCGCGATCTCCATCTGCGCATGCGCGGCATCCCGCGGCCATTTTCCTGAAGCCCCGGGCAGCAGAGCACTCCACCTGCGCACGCGCGGCCTCAGGAAGATGGCCGCCCCCACCGATAAGCAGATAGAGCAGGATCGCGGTCAGGTAAGAAGAACTTGTTTTTTTTTTTTAATTATTATTGAGAGCGGCGATCGGGAGGGGGGGGGGGCAGGGCAGAAAGCTGGACACAGGGAGGCAGAACGCTGGACACTGGGGCAGAAAGCTGGACACTGGGGCAGAAAGCTGGACACTGGGGCAGAAAGCTGGACACTGGGGCAGAAAGCTGGACACTGGGGCAGAAAGCTGGACACTGGGGCAGAAAGCTGGACACTGGGGCAGAAAGCTGGACACTGGGGCAGAAAGCTGGACACTGGGGCAGAAAGCTGGACACTGGGGCAGAAAGCTGGACACTGGGGCAGAAAGCTGGACACTGGGGCAGAAAGCTGGACACTGGGGCAGAAAGCTGGACACTGGGGCAGAAAGCTGGACACTGGGGCAGAAAGCTGGACACTGGGGCAGAAAGCTGGACACTGGGGCAGAAAGCTGGACACTGGGGCAGAAAGCTGGACACTGGGGCAGAAAGCTGGACACTGGGGCAGAAAGCTGGACACTGGGGCAGAAAGCTGGACACTGGGGCAGAAAGCTGGACACTGGGGCAGAAAGCTGGACACTGGGGCAGAAAGCTGGACACTGGGGCAGAAAGCTGGACACTGGGGCAGAAAGCTGGACACTGGGGCAGAAAGCTGGACACTGGGGCAGAAAGCTGGACACTGGGGCAGAAAGCTGGACACTGGGGCAGAAAGCTGGACACTGGGGCAGAAAGCTGGACACTGGGGCAGAAAGCTGGACACTGGGGCAGAAAGCTGGACACTGGGGCAGAAAGCTGGACACTGGGGCAGAAAGCTGGACACTGGGGCAGAAAGCTGGACACTGGGGCAGAAAGCTGGACACTGGGGCAGAAAGCTGGACACTGGGGCAGAAAGCTGGACACTGGGGCAGAAAGCTGGACACTGGGGCAGAAAGCTGGACACTGGGGCAGAAAGCTGGACACTGGGGCAGAAAGCTGGACACTGGGGCAGAAAGCTGGACACTGGGGCAGAAAGCTGGACACTGGGGCAGAAAGCTGGACACTGGGGCAGAAAGCTGGACACTGGGGCAGAAAGCTGGACACTGGGGCAGAAAGCTGGACACTGGGGCAGAAAGCTGGACACTGGGGCAGAAAGCTGGACACTGGGGCAGAAAGCTGGACACTGGGGCAGAAAGCTGGACACTGGGGCAGAAAGCTGGACACTGGGGCAGAAAGCTGGACACTGGGGCAGAAAGCTGGACACTGGGCAGGATGACAGACATGGCGTCATGACTGGAGGCAGGATTGGAGACAGATGGGGCAGGATGGATACGATGGAGACAGATGGGGCAGGATGGATACGATGGAGACAGATGGGGCAGGATGGGAAGATCATATGGGGCAGGATAGATACTCATTAGGGCAGGATGGGAGAATATATGGCTGACGCCAGGAATGAGACACACGGGGGCCAGGATGGCGAATATTATTACCATAGGGGCTAATTAAGGGATATTATTACTGCAGTGATGTATTTATTTTATTTTTTGAGTATACTGTTTTAAATGGAGGGGCGGTCCTATTACTGTGTAGAGTGACACTATGTCGCCTTCTTCATGTGGTGTAATGTAGAAGTTGGGAAAATTAAGTAATGTGTTCTGCAAGTGGAACTCGAGATAACTGTTATTTCCTGCAGAGACGAGTTCTGGCTGGATGAAGTGATGGCGGTCTGTGCGGGATGAAAGATGAAGGACTTCACCTAGAGATGTCACTGGTGAGTCAGTGTGTTACCTATACACTGACATTATACACTGTATACTATATACTGAGGTCCTGTGTATGTCACCGGTGATCACTGTATTACCTATACACAGACGCTGCATACTAAGTACAGATCTCCTGTGTATAATGGCACTTATGGTGAGTATTGTGGTTTTTTTTATTATTGATCAGTATTGTAGTATTCAGTCACTATGTGGTGGTAATATGTGGTCTGGTCATGATGTTGTGGTATTCGTTCCTTGTATTTGATATTGTTCGATCACTGTGGTGGTAATATGTCATCTGGTCATGGTGTGGCGGTGTTTGGCCTTGCAGGCCGCCGCTCTGCACTCTGATTGGCTGTCAGCCCATATGGCTTTGGACCAAGCGTCATTTTTTCCTTTTGGTCCGCTTTAAAGCACTTTATAATTCCCGTTATTGCAATATTAGTGTTTCTTCAAGTGTTTTGCAGGGAAACACAAGTTTTCTAAGTAAACGTGTTGTTGTGAATATTAAAGAGTTATTGTTTTCTTTCAAAGTTTGGAGGGGGGGGGGGCGCCGTCCTGCAGTCTCGCACAGGGCGCCTTTTGGGCTAAGTCCGGCCCTGTATACACCCATGAGTCTTACGGAAATAAGGCTCTTATAACTTTGTCTGGATCTTTTATTTTTTAGTGTACAAAAGAAATACCTTCTAAAGCAATTTAAAGTAATGGAACCTAATAGATATGATGTCAGTCCTGCCACTCTTTATTCGGCAGAATTGAGCTAACCACAAGTGTAATCTTAGCCATAGAGGTAATGGATTTTATTCTTAATTTCGGATTACCATTTCTAAAAAAATAAACTGGGGGAAGTGGAAATTTGAGACCTTTCCCTCACACAAAGCTATTGTCTACAGTTGATGTTAGCGTGACTATGTAGTTGTGTGGCCACAACTAGTGATATCACTTATTAGTGTCTGACTTATAGTGTCGAAAGAGGACATCACACACAGATGAAAAAGGCTGCACATGTAAGTGATCTGCAAGAAATTTGTAATACTTTGTTATTATCCAGACCCAAACAATAGGGCTCAAAGGCAAGGTATTAGAAACATGGGGTGCATTTACCTTACATGCTTATTGTGACCATCTGTTCCTAGGAACACTGAATCTATTACTTCACCACCGACCATCCAACACTGCCCCATAGGAAAACATGCACTTACACAAGGAGTATAACTTTTACATGCAACACAAAATCTTGCCTCCAAATGAATCCTGATACTGTGAGGGCATAATGCACAAAACCCTGAAATCCCCAAGGTAATAGAATGTAGTTTCTAAGAAGTGGGCAAGAGTGGGGGTTCTTACCATTTTGTTAATAGATTAGTCGTAAAATGAAGAGGCAACTTTGTTTTCCAGTCTGCTTCATAAAGCCAATAAAGTCAACAATAGATGTTTCCATTCTGTAACAGAATGGAACAATATGTCCATTGTTGACATTGCTTTCTGCGTACGTAGCAAATAAATACAAGAAAGACCGAAAGTATGCGGATTCCTGAAAATCACACATATTAGATAGAGGTTGTTGAACATCGTATTCTAAAACCATTGGGAATTAAGGACTGTCATTTCAGCAAACCCCATAAATCAGTGTTACATGTGAATATGAGAAACAGTAGGATGTCTCTTATCAGAGAATTCTGCTTCTTTCTTCCGTTGTGGGCCACTTCTTCCCCTGTTTCCAAATTTCATCCAGTCTGAGAAAACAAAGCATATTGCCAAACAGTGAGGTGTCAGGTTACACGGCCTATTATACTCTATGGAGAGAGAGACACAGTAAAGGTACCGTTACACTAAGCGTCGCTCCAGCGATATAGACAACGATCCGACCTAAACTAGATCGCTGGAGCGTCGCTGTTTAGGTCGCTGTAGAGACGTCAAACACAGCAACTCCAGAACGATGCAGGAGCGATCCAGTGACGTAACGGCGACTCACTTATCGTTCACGCTCCATGTAAAAACATTGCTGACATCGTTGCTTTTGCTGTCAAACATGACGATACACGCCGATCTAGCGACCAAATAAAGTTCCAGACTTCTAGCTCCGACCAGCGATATAACAGCGGGATCCAGATCGCTGCTGCGTGTCAAACACAACGAGATCGCTATCCAGGACGCTGCAACGTCACGGATTGTTCTCGTTCTCGTTGGAAAGTTGTTTAGTGTGAAGGTACCTTTAGATTGTGCTAAAGGTACCGTCACATTAAGCGATGCTGCAGCGATAGCGACAACGATGCCGATCGCTGCAGCGTCGCTGTTTGATCGCTGGGGAGCTGTCACACAGACCGCTCTCCAGCGACCAACGATGCCGAGGTCCCCGGGTAACCAGGGTAAACATCGGGTTGCTAAGCGCAGGGCCGCGCTTAGTAACCCGATGTTTACCCTGGTTACCAGCGTAAAAGTAAAAAAAACAAACAGTACATACTCACCCAGCGTCCCCCAGCGTCTGCTTTCTGACACTGACTGAGCTCCGGCCCTAACAGCAGAGCGGCTTTCACTTTCACTTTAGGGCCGGCGCTCAGTCAGTGTCAGGAAGCAGACGCTGGGGAAGGTATGACGCTGGGTGAGCATGTACTGTTTGTTTTTTTTACTTTTACGCTGGTAACCAGGGTAAACATCGGGTTACTAAGCGCGGCCCTGCGCTTGGTAACCCGATGTTTACCCTGGTTACCAGTGTAAAACATCGCTGGTATCGTTGCTTTTGGTGTCAAACACAACGATACACGGCGATCGGATGACCAAATAAAGTTCTGGACTTTATTCAGCGACCAGCGACATCACAGCAGGATCCTGATCGCTGCTGCGTGTCAAACTAAACGATATCGCTAGCCAGGACGCTGCAACGTCACGGATCGCTAGCGATATCGTTTAGTGTGACGGTACCTTAAGCTTTCTAACAAGTCTTTTACCTCAGTCCAGAAGTTGATTCACATCTACACTGCTCATTACTGTTATATAATTTCCTGCATGGTGCTGCATCTGTAAGTGAGCTAAGTAATTTGTGCTGTGTATAGAAGAGAAATCACAGCTGTTATTTACCTTTTATTTTGTGGGTCAGTACAATTAGAACAATACCAAATTTATATAGGTTTTTTTTTTTTGCTTGTTTCTTGGCAGGAGGTATGAAAAAAATACTAAATTTGGATTTTTTGTTATATCGTTTACCATGCAAATATAATTGAAGGTGTTGTACATTAATCGTGTAACTCATTCATAAATAATGCCGTATCCTAAGTAAAATAAAACAAGATGCTAGAGTTGTTGTTAATCTATATCCAGGACCCAGTATAGTGTACAATTCAGCACTGACTGGTCACTGCATGGGAGACCTGAGTAACGCCTCCTATTTCCCAGTATATGCTCATTTGCATTCTTTTGATTACATAGTTCTCAGGGCTCCTGTCCAGCGGCCACAGATTGTTGATCTGGACTGGGTCCTGCAAATCAGTTTGCACCAACCCTTGAAAAAAAGCAAAACCCATACCCACATCTCCTATCAACACCATTAAAGTGATGTTGGTGACATAATTATCAGCCGCTGCTGTACTGTTTTGCTCACAGTTCCCTGGGATAAGACTCCGCTATCTTGGGGAGATGTGAGCGCTGCATCATCATATTGGCAGTCGCTGATTGGCTGCAGCACTCCAATGACATAGCAATGTAATACAAGCTCAGTGAGACCCAGTGCTAGAACGGCACCAATATGGAAGAGGAGTGCAAGTTTTAGTTTTTTATTTTGCTTGGAGGACTGAAGCATATAAGAAGTTGTTGTCCAAGTAGTTTAACAACTCCCAGACTACACATCAACTTAAGTGTTCATGACATTCCGCACCAGATCATGCAGAATGGGCAAAACACAAATTGTAACAGGACTCTGTTTACACAGAACATTATGTTCAGTGATGAGGCAAACTTTTTTGGGTGGGCCATTAATATGGATACACCTAAATAACATGGGAATGGTGACAGTTTTTTTGCATAGGTTTTCTTGCATTGAAATTTGCTGCAATGACCTGGCCACTGCGTTCACCAGGCATCAGCACAATTTCTATCGGCTCCTCACGTGTTAGCCTCTGTGACATGTCAATGGCTGTAAAAAAGAGAAACTTGTAAATAACTCATGAAAGAATAACGTTACGTTAAAACTAAGCACACCATTGTTTTTCTTGTAAAAGTCTCAATAAGTTTGATGTCACATGACCCTCTTCCCATTGGAAAAAAAAAAGTTGGATCCAAAATGGCCGACTTCAAAATGGCCGCCATGGTCACCACCCATCTTTGAAAAGTTTTCCCCCTCCCATATACAAATGTGCCACAAACAGGAAGTTGATATCACCAACCATTCCAGTTTTATTTGGGTGTATCAATATACATGGCCCACCCTGTAGTATTGTTTGTTTTTTACTACAATTGCACAAGAAAGTCACTTAAAAAAACAATCTTGTGATAACAAACCCATACAGATTTTGTATTTTTACTGGAGCCAAGGGGAGAGCGTTCATTAAACAGGACCTGTCATCATGTACAGCAGTAATTTAATCCCTCACTGAATGTAGATTTTATCAGTTTTTGAAGAGGTTTAAGGCTATGTGCACACGTTCAGGATTTTTCACATTTTTTTTTTCGCGATAAAAACGCATAAACGCATACATATGCATCCTATCATTTAGAATGCATTCTGCAATTTTTGTGCACATGATGCGTTTTGTTCCACAAAAAAAACGCATCGCGGTAAAAAAAAAAGCAGCATGTTAATTAATTTTGCGGATTTTTCAAGTTTTTCCCGCTATTTAATGCATTGGGAAAAAGGCGCAAAAAACGCATGCAGATTTCTGGCAGAAATGTCCGGTTTTTGTCAGGAAATTTCTGCAAGAAATTCTTACGTGTGCACATACCCTTAGGGGTAAGGGAGCTGTGGTATGATCAGAGCACGTCCCTGTACGGTCAGACACGGCCATTACACAGTACACAGCAGGGGCACATGTATAAGATTATCTCAGCACAGGAACATTTTATTTAACACATCCAATTGTGGAACTTGTTATTATTCCAAGATGTAGTGTTGAAAATGAACTTTGTTCGTGGGAAAACCCCTTGAAGAGTGATCTGTGCCTGTACAGGTGTATGCTCATGATTAATCTCCTGATGATTGACAGCTGAGGTCGGTGGGCACTGCAGAGGTACTGAAGCTGGCGAGGTCCAGTTTCTGTTCAGTAATGTCGCCCGATCTTCGGCTCCTCACGGAGGTATGGGCGTGCTTTCCAGATGTATGTGTTATTGCCGGGTGCCATCAATAATAATACGTTTAATTACCTTCCCTTCTTGTTGTGTTTGAGGCTCATTCACAGATTATTAATAACTGAAAAAAAGCAATAAAAGGAACGCCCAATACAAGCCCATACTCTGCATGAGGGTGTTCATCATAATCTATAAATAATTGTATAATGTCAGATTATTTCTAACCTAACGTTCTGCTTTTTTTTTTCCAATGCTATTTTGTTTTCTTTATGCTGTCTTTCTAAATATCTGATTACCGTATGTTTATAGGAGGCTAAATCCAAAAACTCAGAGTAAATACGATAGTATAAATTCTAGCTATTGCTATAATTTCTGATATATTTCTACTTACTATGATGATTTTTTTTTTTTACTTTTATATGATGTTTCTACTTTCTATTTTCAAAGTGTTCAGAATAATTGTCTTCCGTATGGGGTGTTCTAAAATGCATTTTCACCTCCTGTGAAACGTTTGCCCAAAAGCTATTCTGAAACTGTTTAGTGCAAAACAAAAAGAAAACAAAAGTTGTGTATTCCTCTAAAAATTGCACCAAAGTTTTAGGCATTCATAAAATCACTCTATGGGGGATTGTTGTACACTCAATCAAGCGTCTGGAAACCTGAAACCCTGTCCACATTGGTGAACTAGAAAAAAACCAGATGAACAAATAATAAAGATACTTTAAAAATGGCGCAAATGGAAAGATTAATATGGTGCAGGGTGGATAAAAATCAATGTTTTTAAAAAAAAAATCAAAAAAATCGGATTTTTTTGATTTAAATCGGATTTTTTTGATTTAAATCGGATTTTTTTCAATAAACTGCTTTTTGAGGAAAATATTTTACCATCCAAAGGTTCTTCCATCATGACATAAAGCGGAGTTGTTTAACTCAGTAGAATAAAGGCTGTATATGTGTAACATTCACAATGCCATGCTCTTCCAGAGGTTTCTGTAGGATGCTGACTATCCAACAAGTTTGGGCATGTCAACTGAATGGAAAAAGAAACTAAACCAAAAGTGAAACCAAGCTAGAAGTGTGGAATTAAAGGGGCAGTATGAACAAAATGTGGAGGCTATTAATAGTTTATACAATTAAGACATGCTGCTTTTAAACACCTACCTATTGCCATATAGTAAAACAAAAAAGATTTTTACTTACTTTGGGGTCCCCCCCTCACCCTGGCGTTAGATCGTTGCCCCTAGTTTCGTCCGTGTAACTATGGGCGCACATGCGCACTGCTCTCACTTCTCATTTTAATCGTGATTTATATTAAAAAAAACCTTTTGATTTAAATCATGATTAAAATCATGATTTAAATCGATCCGATTTAAATAGAAAAAAATCTTTTGATTTAAATCGTGATTTAAATCATGATTTAAATCGGCGTGATTTAAATCAATCCACCCTGATATGGTGTAAGCAAGAAAAAATGCCCCAAAATTGGGCACAAATGCAGTAAAGAATCACACCCTTAAGTTTGTCTGGGACATATCTTTGATTATCTCCCCTGCTAGCAAAATCTACCGTGGCAACAAAAAGATTCAACATGCCCGACTCCTTTTTCTGGCACAGAACACATATGCTCTATATGTAAAACTACATGTCTGATGTTGTGGTGGTCCCGCTGCCAAATAGTGCTTTGTCTTATTTAGGCGTGAATGCCACAAAACCTGTGATGGTGTCCAGTTGTATGTGGCACCAAGATGTTAGCAGCAGTGAGCGCAAGTGCCCGTTATTTGAGTTTGCCTAGGGTGTGCGCCGAGTATTGCGGGTGCTCGGGTGTGCGCCGAGTATTGCGGGTGCTCGGGTGTGCGCCGAGTATTGCGGGTGCTCGGGTGTGCGCCGACTATTGCGGGTGCTCAAGTGACATGCTCGAATCCACTGAGCCACATGTTTTGCGGGATTTGGACAGCCACAAAACATGCGGAGATTGGCTGACAAACACGGAGAATCCCAGCATGTTTTGTGGCGGTCTAACAGATGTGAAACGTGCAGCCTTGGGGACTCAAACATGTCACTCAGGCACCCGCGATACTCAATGCAATCTCGAGTAACGAGCACTTGGGCTCATCACTAGTTAGCAGTAGATCTTTTTGTCCTGTAAGTAAGGCTTTCATGGATGAGACTTGTTTTTCCAGAACATCTACAACTTGGGAGAGTCCTTCATATATACTTAGTCCTGAGTTATGAGCGGACCATAGGTGAATGTAGTGTAAGTTATTAGGGGCATTGCTAGCGTCATACAGGAGAACACTCTACACATGTACAGATGACGGCTTTTCCGATTATAGGCGTTTTCTGAACCTTTCACGTCTTGGAAGACTATAATAGAAGGCAGTAATAATGCCCACAAAATAACTACCATTCACTGTGCCCCATTAGCCATACCGCACGACTTTTACTTAATAGACTGAGAAAATGGTAATTTGAATTCTATAAGCAATGCTTCTTACACACCTAAACCCACTTGGTCACCTCCAGCAGACCACCTCCAGCAGACTAGCTCCAGTTTGTGCCACCTTCATGCCCTTTTCCATCCTAACTAACTTTCTAAAGAGCACTTCATACAGTTAGTGAAGTAGGACCAGGGCCGGACTGGCCATCGGGCAGTTCTGGCAAATGCCAGAAGGGCCGGTGCCAGTAGTGGGCCGCTGCTGCCGACTCCCGCCCCTGGCCCCCCACCAGCGCCGCCGCCGCATTCAACTATACCGGCGTCTATGATGCTGGTACAGTTGAATGCAATGATGGAGGAGAGAGTGGCTGCTGTCGCTCCCTCTCCCATTCCCCGCCCTGCCTCTGACCCTGCGGGTGCGCGCGCACTCAGTGTCGCAGGCAGTGCAGCGGCAGCCGCCGAGACAGGTGCAGGGAGCAATGCGGGCACAAGGAGAGGTGAGGAGTGTGGTTTTTTTTTTTTTTTTTTTTTTACTGGACTGTGTGGCCATTCTCGCGGGGGGGGGGGGGGGGGAGATGCGGGCTAAGCTGTATGCTACTATGTGGGCTGTGCTGTATACTACTACGTGGGCTGTCTTATCTGCTATGCGGGTTGTGCTACAGTATATGCTATGCGGGTTGTGCTATATACTATGCGGGTTGTGCTATGCGGGCTTTGCTATATACTATGCGGGTTGTGCTATATACCATGCGGGCTTTGCTATATACTATGGGGGGTATATTATACTCTTTGGGGGAGGCTGTGTTATATACTATGGGGGTATATTATATTCTATGGGGAGGCTGTGTTATATACTATGGGGGGCTACATTATATATTATGGGGAGGTGGGCTGTATTATATTCTATGGGGGGCTGTATTAGATTTTATGAGGGATGATTGCATCATACTCTTTGGGGCTGCATTATATTCTGGGGGAGGTGGGCTGTATTATATTCTATTTGGGGCTACATTATATTCTGTGGGGGCTTTATTATATTTATATTCTTTGAGGGGTGATTGCATCATACTCTATGAGGGTGGCTGCATTATATTCTTGGGTGGCTGCATTATACTCTGGGGTGGCTGCATTATACTGTATTGAGGACTATGGGGAATACGTTATACTATATGAAGAATTATGGGGTGCATTATACTATACTCCCAGCCCTCCTCCTCCAAAACCAACTTCTCCACCATTACAGAAGATCAACTCTCCACTCTACTCTCAAGATCGCATCTCACCACCTGTGCACTTGACCCGCTCCCATCCCACTTCATCCCAAACCTCACCACAGTCTTCATCCCAACCCTAACCCATCTCTTCAACCTATCACTAACAACTGGTGTTTTCCCCTCAAGCTTTAAACATGCCTCCATCACACCTATCCTCAAAAAGCCCTCTGTTGACCCATCCTCTGTATCTAGCTATCGCCCTATATTACTTCTCCCTTATGCCTCCAAACTACTGGAACAACACATCTACCTTGAACTGTCCTCCCATCTCTCTTCTTGCTCCCTCTTTGACCGCTTACAATCTGGCTTCCGGTCACACCATTCCACTGAAACTGCCCTAACTAAGGTCACCAATGACCTCTTAACCACCAAGAGCAAGCGACACTACTCTGTCCTCCTCCTCCTCGACCTGTCGGCTGCCTTTGACACAATGGACCATTCCCTATTATTACAGACCCTCTCATCCCTTGGCATCACAGACTTGGCCCTATCCTGGATCTCATCATACCTAACAGACCGGACATTCAGCTTCTCCCACTCACACACCACCTCCTCACCTCGCCCCCTATCTGTCGGAGTCCCACAAGGTTCAGTTCTAGGGCCCCTGCTCTTCTCCATTTAAGGTACCTTCACACTAAACAACTTTCCAACGAGAACGACAACGATTTGTGACGTTGCAGCTTCCTGGATAGCGATCTCGTTGTGTTTGACACGCAGCAGCGATCTGGATCCCGCTGTGATATCGCTGGTCGGAGCTAGAAGTCCAGAACTTTATTTGGTCGTCAGATCAGCGTGTATCGTTGTGTTTGACAGCAAAAGCAACGATGCCTGCAATGTTTCTTCATGGAGCGAACTGGAGCGAACAACCAGCGAGAACGATAAGTACGTCACTGGATCGCTCCTGCATTGTTCTGCTGTTGCCGGTGTCTGACGTCTCCTAGCGACCTAAACAGCGACGCTGCAGCGATCGGCTCGTTGTCTATATCGCTGCAGCGTCGCTTAATGTGACGGTACCTTAACACTTTTGGCCTGGGACAGCTCATAGAATCTCACGGTTGTCAGTATCATCTCTATGCTGATGACACACAGATCTACCTCTCTGGACCAGATATCACCACCCTACTAACCAGAATCCCTCAATGTCTGTCCACTATTTCATCCTTCTTCTCCGCTAGATTTCTGAAACTTAACATGGACAAAACAGAATTCATCATCTTTCCCCATCTCACGCGACCCCCCCCCCCAACGAACCTATCCATTACAGTACATGGCTGCCCACTCTCCCCAGTCCCACAAGCTCGCTGCCTCGGGGTAATCCTTGACGCTGATCTCTCCTTCAAACCACATATCCAAGCCCTTTTCAGTTCTTGCCGACTTCAACTCAAAAATATATTTCACTAATCCGTACATTCCTCAACCAAGAATCTGCAAAAACCCTAGTCCATGCCCTCATCTCTCGCCTTGACTACTGCAACCTCCTGCTCTGTGGCTTCCCCTCTAACACTCTCGCACCCCTCCAATCTATTCTAAACTCTGCTGCCCGACTAATCCACCTGTCCCCCCACTATTCCCTGGCCTCTCCCCTCTGTCAGTCCCTTCACTGGCTCCCCATTGCCCAGAGACTCCACTACAAAACCCTAACGATGACATACAAAGCCATCCACAAACTGTCTCCTCCATACATCTGTGACCTCGTCTCCGGTACTTACCTACACGCAACATCCGATCCTCACAAGATCTCCTTCTCTACTCCCCTCTTATCTCCTCTTCCCACAATCGTATACAAGATTTCTCTCGCGTATCACCTCTACTCTGGAACCCTCTACCACAACACATCAGACTCTCGCCTACCATCGAAACCTTCAAAAAGAGCCTGAAGACCCACCTCTTCCGACAAGCCTACAACCTGCAGTAACCACCGATCGACCAAACCACTGCATGACCAGCTCTATCCTCGCCTACTGTATTCTCACCCATCCCTTGTAGATTGTGAGCCTTCGCGGGCAGGGTCCTCTCTCCTACTGTACCAGTTATGACTTGTATTGTTTAAGATTATTGTACCTGTTTTTATTATGTATACTCCTCCTCACATGTAAAGCGCCATGGAATAAATGGCGCTATAACAATAAATAATACTATGGGAACTGAATTGTACTACATGGATGAATATGGCGGTGCATTATACTATATGGAGCACTATGAGTGTATTATGCTATATGGAGGACTGAGCAGTGTATTTTAGTATATGGAGGACTAATAGGGAGTGTATTATACTATATGGAGGACTGTGGAGCACATTATAATATATGGAGGACTATGCGGTGTATTTTACTAAGCAAGTAAAATGCTGCATATTCAGATTGTTTTTGCCGGAACAAAAATCCTTGTTCTCAGCAGCACATCGCCGATGTAAACTGTAGATGTGCTGCTGATAACATGATACTGTATGGTGATCTGTTAGTGGTCTATTAGTGATTGTTCTGTCCCATCATTATTCCTCAGCTGGTGGAAAGAGGCCGGGAAACAAGCGTTGAACAACTTCCGTATTGTCGATCAAACTCATTTAGCGGCCTGAGATCAGCGCATGTAAATACAACTGAAATGCTTTTGTGTGATGTGCAATATGTTAGCATTTAGGGCCCCACTTTGCCTAAAACCAGCCCTGCCTACAAATGTACAAAGATATTATACAGTCACCATGTGACAAGTGGGCCTGTGTAACTTCAAATGCCAGGGCTGAATTTTAGTCCCAGTCCAGCCCTGAGTAGGACCTCTGCTTTTCCTTCCTGCCAGTGCCCAGATCCCGCCTCTCTTGGGTCTGCACCACCTTATTGGCGAGTTCTGCTACTTGGACATTATCCACCCAATAGTCCACATACAGATGCCCCAGCTGTGCACCCTTAGGGTATGTGCACACGTTCAGGTTTTTTCGAGATAAAAACGCTATAAAAACTCATTAAAAATGCATACATTATGCATCCTATCATTTAGAATGCATTCTGCATGTTTTGTGCACATGGTGCGTTTTTTTCCGCAAAAAACACATCGCGGTAAAAAAAGCAGCATGTTCATTAATTTTGCGGAATTTCTGCGTTTTTCCCGCAATTCTATGCATTTGGAAAAAAACGCACAAAACGCGTCAAAAACGCATGAAAAAAACGCGAAAATAACGCATGCGGATTTCTGGCAGAAATGTCCGGTTTTTGTCAGGAAAATTTCTGCAAGAAATCCTGACGTGTGCACATAGCCTTAGACTTTCCTCCAAGGGCTTGTAGTAGTGTATGAAGTGCAAGTGCTGCTGCTACCTGGGTAGCATCTGAGTGGACAGAGGGTACAAGTACTAGCCCATGACATCTTCCATGATTACTGACATTAATCTCACCTGACTGAAGGAGATACTGCTGGGATGTAGGGACAGATGCTAGCACTGATGCGAGCACTGGTGATTGGTCCACAGGCTTAACCTTGCAGGCAGCCAAAGGAAGGAAATACTTGTTAAATGTGGCACTTTTAAAGGTATTTTAAATCTGTCAGCAATTTTTTTTATGTAATCTGAGAGCAGTCTCGTGCAGGGACAGAGACCCTGATTCCAACAATGTGTCATTTACTGAACTGCTTTTTGCAGTTTTCATAGAATCCCTCTATTTTCTGCTGAGGGAAGTGACACATCGCTGGAATCAGGTTCTCTGACCCTACATGATGCTGCTGTCATATTAAACAGCAAAAATCTGCTGACAGGTTACCTTTTAGACCTTATGGGAGTATAGTGTGTGAAATAAATGAAAAATTATAATAAAAAGAAAAAATAACTAGGAAAAAAGCACACAAAAAGATGATGCAAGTCTAATTGTCCACATTGGTGAACTAGAAAAAAACCAGATGAACAAATAATAAAGATACTTTAAAAATGGCGCAAATGGAAAGATTAATATGGTGCAGGGTGGATAAAAATCAATGTTTTTAAAAAAAAAATCAAAAAAATCGGATTTTTTTGATTTAAATCGGATTTTTTTGATTTAAATCGGATTTTTTTCAATAAACTGCTTTTTGAGGAAAATATTTTACCATCCAAAGGTTCTTCCATCATGAGATAAAGCGGAGTTGTTTAACTCAGTAGAATAAAGGCTGTATATGTGTAACATTCACAATGCCATGCTCTTCCAGAGGTTTCTGTAGGATGCTGACTATCCAACAAGTTTGGGCATGTCAACTGAATGGAAAAAGAAACTAAACCAAAAGTGAAACCAAGCTAGAAGTGTGGAATTAAAGGGGCAGTATGAACAAAATGTGGAGGCTATTAATAGTTTATACAATTAAGACATGCTGCTTTTAAACACCTACCTATTGCCATATAGTAAAACAAAAAAGATTTTTACTTACTTTGGGGTCCCCCCCTCACCCTGGCGTTAGATCGTTGCCCCTAGTTTCGTCCGTGTAACTATGGGCGCACATGCGCACTGCTCTCACTTCTCATTTTAATCGTGATTTATATTAAAAAAAAACCTTTTGATTTAAATCAGTGATTTAAATCATGATTAAAATCATGATTTAAATCGATCCGATTTAAATAGAAAAAAATCTTTTGATTTAAATCGTGATTTAAATCATGATTTAAATCGGCGTGATTTAAATCAATCCACCCTGATATGGTGTAAGCAAGAAAAAATGCCCCAAAATTGGGCACAAATGCAGTAAAGAATCACACCCTTAAGTTTGTCTGGGACATATCTTTGATTATCTCCCCTGCTAGCAAAATCTACCGTGGCAACAAAAAGATTCAACATGCCCGACTCCTTTTTCTGGCACAGAACACATATGCTCTATATGTAAAACTACATGTCTGATGTTGTGGTGGTCCCGCTGCCAAATAGTGCTTTGTCTTATTTAGGCGTGAATGCCACAAAACCTGTGATGGTGTCCAGTTGTATGTGGCACCAAGATGTTAGCAGCAGTGAGCGCAAGTGCCCGTTATTTGAGTTTGCCTAGGGTGTGCGCCGAGTATTGCGGGTGCTCGGGTGTGCGCCGAGTATTGCGGGTGCTCGGGTGTGCGCCGAGTATTGCGGGTGCTCGGGTGTGCGCCGAGTATTGCAGGTGCTCGGGTGTGCGCCGAGTATTGCGGGTGCTCGGGTGTGCGCCAAGTATAGCGGGTGCTCGGGTGTGCGCCGACTATTGCGGGTGCTCAAGTGACATGCTCGAATCCACTGAGCCACATGTTTTGCGGGATTTGGACAGCCACAAAACATGCGGAGATTGGCTGACAAACACGGAGAATCCCAGCATGTTTTGTGGCGGTCTAACAGATGTGAAACGTGCAGCCTTGGGGACTCAAACATGTCACTCAGGCACCCGCGATACTCAATGCAATCTCGAGTAACGAGCACTTGGGCTCATCACTAGTTAGCAGTAGATCTTTTTGTCCTGTAAGTAAGGCTTTCATGGATGAGACTTGTTTTTCCAGAACATCTACAACTTGGGAGAGTCCTTCATATATACTTAGTCCTGAGTTATGAGCGGACCATAGGTGAATGTAGTGTAAGTTATTAGGGGCATTGCTAGCGTCATACAGGAGAACACTCTACACATGTACAGATGACGGCTTTTCCGATTATAGGCGTTTTCTGAACCTTTCACGTCTTGGAAGACTATAATAGAAGGCAGTAATAATGCCCACAAAATAACTACCATTCACTGTGCCCCCTTAGCCATACCGCACGACTTTTACTTAATAGACTGAGAAAATGGTAATTTGAATTCTATAAGCAATGCTTCTTACACACCTAAACCCACTTGGTCACCTCCAGCAGACCACCTCCAGCAGACTAGCTCCAGTTTGTGCCACCTTCATGCCCTTTTCCATCCTAACTAACTTTCTAAAGAGCACTTCATACAGTTAGTGAAGTAGGACCAGGGCCGGACTGGCCATCGGGCAGTTCTGGCAAATGCCAGAAGGGCCGGTGCCAGTAGTGGGCCGCTGCTGCCGACTCCCGCCCCTGGCCCCCCACCAGCGCCGCCGCCGCATTCAACTATACCGGCGTCTATGACGCTGGTACAGTTGAATGCAATGATGGAGGAGAGAGTGGCTGCTGTCGCTCCCTCTCCCATTCCCCGCTCTGCCTCTGACCCTGCGGGTGCGCGCGCACTCAGTGTCGCAGGCAGTGCAGCGGCAGCCGCCGAGACAGGTGCAGGGAGCAATGCGGGCACAAGGAGAGGTGAGGAGTGTGGTTTTTTTTTTTTTTTTTTTTTTTTACTGGACTGTGTGGCCATTCTCGCGGGGGGGGGGGGGGGGAGATGCGGGCTAAGCTGTATGCTACTATGTGGGCTGTGCTGTATACTACTACGTGGGCTGTCTTATCTGCTATGCGGGTTGTGCTACAGTATATGCTATGCGGGTTGTGCTATATACTATGCGGGTTGTGCTATGCGGGCTTTGCTATATACTATGCGGGTTGTGCTATATACCATGCGGGCTTTGCTATATACTATGGGGGGTATATTATACTCTTTGGGGGAGGCTGTGTTATATACTATGGGGGTATATTATATTCTATGGGGAGGCTGTGTTATATACTATGGGGGGCTACATTATATATTATGGGGAGGTGGGCTGTATTATATTCTATGGGGGGCTGTATTAGATTTTATGAGGGATGATTGCATCATACTCTTTGGGGCTGCATTATATTCTGGGGGAGGTGGGCTGTATTATATTCTATTTGGGGCTACATTATATTCTGTGGGGGCTTTATTATATTTATATTCTTTGAGGGGTGATTGCATCATACTCTATGAGGGTGGCTGCATTATATTCTTGGGTGGCTGCATTATACTCTGGGGTGGCTGCATTATACTGTATTGAGGACTATGGGGAATACGTTATACTATATGAAGAATTATGGGGTGCATTATACTATACTCCCAGCCCTCCTCCTCCAAAACCAACTTCTCCACCATTACAGAAGATCAACTCTCCACTCTACTCTCAAGATCGCATCTCACCACCTGTGCACTTGACCCGCTCCCATCCCACTTCATCCCAAACCTCACCACAGTCTTCATCCCAACCCTAACCCATCTCTTCAACCTATCACTAACAACTGGTGTTTTCCCCTCAAGCTTTAAACATGCCTCCATCACACCTATCCTCAAAAAGCCCTCTGTTGACCCATCCTCTGTATCTAGCTATCGCCCTATATTACTTCTCCCTTATGCCTCCAAACTACTGGAACAACACATCTACCTTGAACTGTCCTCCCATCTCTCTTCTTGCTCCCTCTTTGACCGCTTACAATCTGGCTTCCGGTCACACCATTCCACTGAAACTGCCCTAACTAAGGTCACCAATGACCTCTTAACCACCAAGAGCAAGCGACACTACTCTGTCCTCCTCCTCCTCGACCTGTCGGCTGCCTTTGACACAATGGACCATTCCCTATTATTACAGACCCTCTCATCCCTTGGCATCACAGACTTGGCCCTATCCTGGATCTCATCATACCTAACAGACCGGACATTCAGCTTCTCCCACTCACACACCACCTCCTCACCTCGCCCCCTATCTGTCGGAGTCCCACAAGGTTCAGTTCTAGGGCCCCTGCTCTTCTCCATTTAAGGTACCTTCACACTAAACAACTTTCCAACGAGAACGACAACGATTTGTGACGTTGCAGCTTCCTGGATAGCGATCTCGTTGTGTTTGACACGCAGCAGCGATCTGGATCCCGCTGTGATATCGCTGGTCGGAGCTAGAAGTCCAGAACTTTATTTGGTCGTCAGATCAGCGTGTATCGTTGTGTTTGACAGCAAAAGCAACGATGCCTGCAATGTTTCTTCATGGAGCGAACTGGAGCGAACAACCAGCGAGAACGATAAGTACGTCACTGGATCGCTCCTGCATTGTTCTGCTGTTGCCGGTGTCTGACGTCTCCTAGCGACCTAAACAGCGACGCTGCAGCGATCGGCTCGTTGTCTATATCGCTGCAGCGTCGCTTAATGTGACGGTACCTTAACACTTTTGGCCTGGGACAGCTCATAGAATCTCACGGTTGTCAGTATCATCTCTATGCTGATGACACACAGATCTACCTCTCTGGACCAGATATCACCACCCTACTAACCAGAATCCCTCAATGTCTGTCCACTATTTCATCCTTCTTCTCCGCTAGATTTCTGAAACTTAACATGGACAAAACAGAATTCATCATCTTTCCCCATCTCACGCGACCCCCCCCCCCAACGAACCTATCCATTACAGTACATGGCTGCCCACTCTCCCCAGTCCCACAAGCTCGCTGCCTCGGGGTAATCCTTGACGCTGATCTCTCCTTCAAACCACATATCCAAGCCCTTTTCAGTTCTTGCCGACTTCAACTCAAAAATATATTTCACTAATCCGTACATTCCTCAACCAAGAATCTGCAAAAACCCTAGTCCATGCCCTCATCTCTCGCCTTGACTACTGCAACCTCCTGCTCTGTGGCTTCCCCTCTAACACTCTCGCACCCCTCCAATCTATTCTAAACTCTGCTGCCCGACTAATCCACCTGTCCCCCCACTATTCCCTGGCCTCTCCCCTCTGTCAGTCCCTTCACTGGCTCCCCATTGCCCAGAGACTCCACTACAAAACCCTAACGATGACATACAAAGCCATCCACAAACTGTCTCCTCCATACATCTGTGACCTCGTCTCCGGTACTTACCTACACGCAACATCCGATCCTCACAAGATCTCCTTCTCTACTCCCCTCTTATCTCCTCTTCCCACAATCGTATACAAGATTTCTCTCGCGTATCACCTCTACTCTGGAACCCTCTACCACAACACATCAGACTCTCGCCTACCATCGAAACCTTCAAAAAGAGCCTGAAGACCCACCTCTTCCGACAAGCCTACAACCTGCAGTAACCACCGATCGACCAAACCACTGCATGACCAGCTCTATCCTCGCCTACTGTATTCTCACCCATCCCTTGTAGATTGTGAGCCTTCGCGGGCAGGGTCCTCTCTCCTACTGTACCAGTTATGACTTGTATTGTTTAAGATTATTGTACCTGTTTTTATTATGTATACTCCTCCTCACATGTAAAGCGCCATGGAATAAATGGCGCTATAACAATAAATAATACTATGGGAACTGAATTGTACTACATGGATGAATATGGCGGTGCATTATACTATATGGAGCACTATGAGTGTATTATGCTATATGGAGGACTGAGCAGTGTATTTTAGTATATGGAGGACTATAGGGAGTGTATTATACTATATGGAGGACTGTGGAGCACATTATAATATATGGAGGACTATGCGGTGTATTTTACTAAGCAAGTAAAATGCTGCATATTCAGATTGTTTTTGCCGGAACAAAAATCCTTGTTCTCAGCAGCACATCGCCGATGTAAACTGTAGATGTGCTGCTGATAACATGATACTGTATGGTGATCTGTTAGTGGTCTATTAGTGATTGTTCTGTCCCATCATTATTCCTCAGCTGGTGGAAAGAGGCCGGGAAACAAGCGTTGAACAACTTCCGTATTGTCGATCAAACTCATTTAGCGGCCTGAGATCAGCGCATGTAAATACAACTGAAATGCTTTTGTGTGATGTGCAATATGTTAGCATTTAGGGCCCCACTTTGCCTAAAACCAGCCCTGCCTACAAATGTACAAAGATATTATACAGTCACCATGTGACAAGTGGGCCTGTGTAACTTCAAATGCCAGGGCTGAATTTTAGTCCCAGTCCAGCCCTGAGTAGGACCTCTGCTTTTCCTTCCTGCCAGTGCCCAGATCCCGCCTCTCTTGGGTCTGCACCACCTTATTGGCGAGTTCTGCTACTTGGACATTATCCACCCAATAGTCCACATACAGATGCCCCAGCTGTGCACCCTTAGGGTATGTGCACACGTTCAGGTTTTTTCGAGATAAAAACGCTATAAAAACTCATTAAAAATGCATACATTATGCATCCTATCATTTAGAATGCATTCTGCATGTTTTGTGCACATGGTGCGTTTTTTTCCGCAAAAAACACATCGCGGTAAAAAAAGCAGCATGTTCATTAATTTTGCGGAATTTCTGCGTTTTTCCCGCAATTCTATGCATTTGGAAAAAAACGCACAAAACGCGTCAAAAACGCATGAAAAAAACGCGAAAATAACGCATGCGGATTTCTGGCAGAAATGTCCGGTTTTTGTCAGGAAAATTTCTGCAAGAAATCCTGACGTGTGCACATAGCCTTAGACTTTCCTCCAAGGGCTTGTAGTAGTGTATGAAGTGCAAGTGCTGCTGCTACCTGGGTAGCATCTGAGTGGACAGAGGGTACAAGTACTAGCCCATGACATCTTCCATGATTACTGACATTAATCTCACCTGACTGAAGGAGATACTGCTGGGATGTAGGGACAGATGCTAGCACTGATGCGAGCACTGGTGATTGGTCCACAGGCTTAACCTTGCAGGCAGCCAAAGGAAGGAAATACTTGTTAAATGTGGCACTTTTAAAGGTATTTTAAATCTGTCAGCAATTTTTTTTATGTAATCTGAGAGCAGTCTCGTGCAGGGACAGAGACCCTGATTCCAACAATGTGTCATTTACTGAACTGCTTTTTGCAGTTTTCATAGAATCCCTCTATTTTCTGCTGAGGGAAGTGACACATCGCTGGAATCAGGTTCTCTGACCCTACATGATGCTGCTGTCATATTAAACAGCAAAAATCTGCTGACAGGTTACCTTTTAGACCTTATGGGGGTATAGTGTGTGAAATAAATGAAAAATTATAATAAAAAGAAAAAATAACTAGGAAAAAAGCACACAAAAAGATGATGCAAGTCTAATTTTCTGTTTCTAACCCTACCCCTATAGAAGAATGTATTTACAATATATGAAAATAATGTCTGCAGAAATGGAAGCGCAACCTAAAATGTTTTTAGTAGATTATGTGGCTGTAAAATAGACAAATATTTAATATTTTCCTCAATCTCCCCCCCCCCCCCACCCCCTCCCCCAACCCTGATATCAGTAAAAAGGACTCTGGTATTTCAAAAAATAGACAAAATTATTTGAATAGCCGAAAGAGACTTTTTTTTTTTTTGAGCCGTAAAAAAGTTAAGGTACACTAAAACCCAAAACTGCTCCTGGTCAGGAATGGGGGGTTTGTACAGCAAGTTGGTGATGTAGCATTTTACCAGCATTACCCTTTTCCCATAGTTTGTGTTAGAATAGCTCTTCTGTGGGATTAGATCACTGGCACTAGACTTCGATCTGTAAAAATAGTGTGGCATGGTAACGCTGAGGTGAACAGAGCCCAACTAACTTGGCTGAGGTGCAAGGCACTGGTTTGCTGTGTTGCAGCATTTGGCCAGTAGAGGGCAGTATTTCCCTGTCTGTCACCGCTAGTTTTATCTGCTTTTTTTTTTTTCCCCCTGGAATATTCTGCACTGATTCAGCAGCAAAGAAAATCAATCCTTTTGCCAAGCGCCAGTTCTTCTAATGAGCCTCACAGAGAGAAAGGTGCTAGTGAACAACCGCTTCACACAATGTCTTGGCTGCAAATAATCTGAATCCTTTTTGGCCCCTTTATAGTCACAAAAGACTTGTCTCCCAGTTTTGGAGCCTGATTGACCCAGTGTGTGCGTGCGCACAGCTGCAGCTTGTGATCCCGGTCGGGCTTTCCTGCCTCATAAGTGACATGTCTCGGTGATCGGAGGAGTAGAAGACAGCCGCTTGTGTATCGTTAGTGGCGGAAAGTCTTCCATTGCAGCTGCACTGGGCGATAAGCGTTTCCCTCTTTTCCACTCCATCTAGTTGGTTTGGATCACAGGTATATCCGCTGAACGTCTTCTCCTTCTGTTTTTTCCTTCCGAGCTGAGAACTCGTGATTGCTTTGCTGACTGCCCAGCTCCTAGCCGCACTTGTCCTTTTCATTGTTATTTCCCAATGTAGATTGGGAGAGGACACCATAATAAAAATCGAGGCCACCATTAGGGATACTGTCAGCTTCTGTATCCTTATGTTACCTTACATGGAGGATATCATTTGTCCTCTCTCTGTCCATCTATTTCCTTCAGATGACCAACTGCTCAAGCCAAACCCCAAAGATAAGGCAAGGGTAGACTGGAGGACTATCGGGGCTTTTACAGCCTCACATGTAATCTATTGTGCATGATCATTATGAAGAATAGTTTTAAACTAGTCAATATTAATGTTTTTAGGCAACTTCTGCCATATCCAGACATTTTATCATCGTGAAGGTATTTTTAGGACTCTCGTTCATTTGCTAGGGTCAAGAGCCACCGGCTTTAAGGGATATTTGCATTCTATCCCTGATGGTCATGTTGTACATTTTCCTCAATGAATCAAACGCTGTGATCGCCATTTTGCCAGTAACAATCATAGAATGTGGGTTCGGATGGTGCTAAACAGAGACTTTTTTTGTTTAATGATGCTTGTATGCAGGGCTTTATAAATCATAAGAATATAGTATCGTAAGGATAATAATTAAATCGCATGGGAAATGAGAATTACAAAGAAAAAAAAAAAAGCAAAATGTCAATTTTTTTTTCCTCCCTAAAAAAAGTCAGTGTATACTACATAATATATATAATTTTGGGCTCCTTTTGCTAAAAAACAAACCTCCTATGGCATCTTAGAACGTAGCACTTAAAAAAAAAACAAAAAAAAAACAAACTTTTTTTTTTCTTTATAAAACTCTGTAGTTGGTTTATTCCCTTAATTGTACAGGACCCACAAAATAAAAGTAAAGTTACAACACAAATTTAAAACATAAATGCACTCAAGCAGAATTGCACCTTTTTCTGCATAGAATTATCCACTTTCACCCAAAACAAATAAACAAAATAATGCTAGTACGTTTGTAATAAAGTGATGGAGAAATACGGTAATAAAAAAAAAAAAAAAAAAAAAAAAAAATGTGGCAGACAATCAAGAATAAAAACCATTCCACCAAAATAGGTGCGGGAATGATATGAGTGTACGGAAATAGTTGAATGGTTGTTCAGCCTAATGATATTGATGACCTATGTATAGGGTAGTCAAAGAAAGCTGTATGTAATATTTGCGCTACGGACACCTATATGAAGCCATAAATAGTTAAAATGCTAGGACATGTCATAAGCAAGGTTCTTCGTTAAAGACTAGGATTAACAAGATGTGTTTACCTTAATATCAAGGAAAAGGAAAACTGTATCCAGTGCTGGCATGCGGAAAGGTCCTTCACTCATGCTCTTAAAGGTTGGTATGTGAAGCCTTCTCTGAATCTCTGCAAGGTCCTGCACCTTGTCGGCTTTAGCTATACACACGCGGCCGCCACTGCCTGTTCACGGCAGTCACCAAGCTCTGGGGGAGTACGCTAGTCACCGGCCGGGACAGTGTCTCCTATACCACCATTTGCTCTGCAACATATTGGATATTTTTGGAACAGAGATTCAGAGAAGGCTTCAGATACCAACATTAAGTGCATGAGTGAAGGACCTTTCCGCATGCCAGCACTGGATACAGTTTTCCTTTTCCTTGATATTAAGGTAAACACATCTTGTTAATCCTAGTCTTTAACAGAGAACCTTGCTTATGACATGTCCTAGCATTTTAACTATTTATGGCTTCATATAGGTGTCCGTAGCGCAAATATTACATACAGCTTTCTTTGACTAACCACTTCTGGGACGATTGGGAGTGATCTCGTCCATATATTTGCTGCTTATTCACCTGGAGCAACTAAGCAGCGCCGTATGGTTCATTTTTAGACTATGTATAGGGTAGGTCATCAATATCAGATCGGTGTGAATGAAAATATTATTATTTAAATAGCACCATTGATTCGATGGTGCTGTACATGAGAAGGAGCCTCGCGGGCAGGGTCCTCTCTCCTCCTGTACCAGTTGTGACTTGTATTTAAGATTATTGTGCTTGTTTTTATTATATATACCCCTCCTCACATGTAAAGCGCCATGGAATAAATGGCTCTATAATAATTACCCATTGTGAGGGGTTGACATGGTCAGCTGCTTCACAAGGTAGACACAGGAAGAGTTCTGGTAGATCACCTGCTGGTTTATTATCTACACTCACCGGCCACTTTATTAGGTACACCTGTCCAACTTCTTGTTAACACTTAATTTCTAATCAGCCAATCACATGGCGGCAACTCAGTGCATTTAGGCATGTAGACATGGTCAAGACAATCTCCTGCAGTTAAAACCGAGCATCAGTATGGGGAAGAAAGGTGATTTGAGTGCCTTTGAACGTGGCATGGTTGTTGGTGCCAGAAGGGCTGGTCTGAGTATTTCAGAAACTGCTGATCTACTGGGATTTTCACGCACAACCATCTCTAGGGTTTACAGAGAATGGTCCGAAAAAGAAAAAAAATCCAGTGAGCGGCAGTTCTGTGGGCGGAAATGCCTTGTTGATGCCAGAGGTCAGAGGAGAATGGGCAGACTGGTTCGAGCTGATAGAAAGGCAACAGTGACTCAAATCGCCACCCGTTACAACCAAGGTAGGCCTAAGAGCATCTCTGAACGCACAGTGCGTCGAACTTTGAGGCAGATGGGCTACAGCAGCAGAAGACCACACCGGGTACCACTCCTTTCAGCTAAGAACAGGAAACTGAGGCTACAATTTGCACAAGCTCATCGAAATTGGACAGTAGAAGATTGAAAAAACGTTGCTTGGTCTGATGAGTCTCGATTTCTGCTGCGACATTCGGATGGTAGGGTCAGAATTTGGCGTAAACAACATGAAAGCATGGATCCATCCTGCCTTGTATGGAGCATCTTTGGGATGTGCAGCCGACAAATCTGCGGCAACTGTGTGATGCCATCATGTCAATATGGACCAAAATCTCTGAGGAATGCTTCCAGCACCTTGTTGAATCTATGCCACGAAGAATTGAGGCAGTTCTGAAGGCAAAAGGGGGTCCAACCCGTTACTAGCATGGTGTACCTAATAAAGTGGCCGGTGAGTGTATATTATATAATCGTCTAAGGTCTATTTCCGTCCGTTTGTCTGTAACGGAAATCCCGCATCGCTGATTGGTCGCCCCGGGCGGCCGATCATTGACAGGCTTTACTATTAATGCTGCCTATGCAGCATCAATAGTAAAAAGATATAATGTTAAAAATGATTTAAAAAAAAAAAAAAAATCCGTGCTGTTCTCACCTTCCGGCGGCCCCCGAAGCCTTACCCATCTTCGCGATGCTCTCGGCTGCTCCGTTCCCAATAATGCTTTGCGAAATGACCCCAGATGACGTAGGATCATGCGAGACCGCTACGTCATCACGGGTTATTGCCGCAAAGCATCACTGGGAACGGACCTGGCGAGAGCATAGCTAACTCCTGGGCTGGACCCGGGGGTCGCCGGAAATTTTTTTATTTTTTTAGCAGGAATATGGTGCTATATACTACGTGGGCTGTGCTATATACTACGTGGGCTGTGCTATATACTACGTGGGCTGTGCTATATACTACGTGGGCTGTGCTATATACTACGTGGGCTGTGCTATGTACTGTGTGGGCTGTTATATGCTACGTGGGTTGTGCTATATGCTACGTGGGCTGTTATATGCTGCATGGCTGTGCTATATGCTATGCAATTGTGTTATATGTCACCTGGCTGTGCTATATTCTATGTGGCTGTACTATATTCTACGTAATGTGCTATATACTACGTGACTGCTATATACTACATGTCTGTGCTATATTCTACGTGGCTGTGCTATATGCTATGTGCGCTGTGTGATATATTACGTGACTGGGCTATATACTACATGGCTGTGTTATATAGTACGTGGCTGTGCTATATAGTACGTGGCTGTGCTATATAGTACGTGGCTGTGCTATATAGTACGTGGCTGTGCTATATACTACGTGGGCTGTGTTTATATGCTACATGGGTTGTGCTATATGCTACGTGGGCTGTTATATGCTACGTTTAACCCGATGCGTTAGAATCGGGCCACCATCTAGTGGATAACCTAAACATTGACAGGGTTCAACAAAGTAAACAGAGCCTTTCTAGCATAATGGTAAAACAAACATAGACACAGTCCATAAGAGTCCTTTTGCCTGCAGGATTCCCATGCAGATTACCCACACAGTCCTCAACTCCTCCTGGAGCTAAGACACAATTCGCAGCCTGACTCTCTCATGTCCAGGTATTTAACAACCCAAGTGATGATCACATGACCTTGACCTCACACAGGTCCTGTCAGGACTCTGCAGGTGGAGATACAGTGGACCTCCTCCCACCCGCTCTATGAAGGTCCACTAAAACCAGCCCATAACATAGCTTTTCAATTAACCCTCTCAGCACGTAGTGCTGGAGTCAAAACATTCTAGTTCTACATCTCCCTTCATACTCTGTAACATTGACTCTGTCACACCATAATTAGAGTTCTGCCTTGGCGTTGGCCCCATTCCCCAACGTACGTTTTGCATATTATCGCTTACTCAGGATCAAAATCACCTTTTCTCTTGCCTTATCATTGGCCCCTTTATTACCCTGGGTCATGATCATAGAGATACATATATACTGTCACGCTCATGCCCTGACTGGTGGGCGTGAGCTCGGGGGGTTTGCGGCCCCACTGTGCCACAAACCAGACTACCCTGGAAGGGGAGTGACTGACAGCTGCCTGGGTTTTCACTGGAGCCTCTGATGGTGAGGTCAGGCTTGTGCACAGGCAGCTACCAGGTGCTACTCCAGGGTGGTGTCTGGCTGTGGTGGCTGATCCCACTTCGAGAACAGGAACACTAGGACAGGTTCGGGCATCAGGCAGCACTGGCAGAAGAGCACGGCTGAAACTCAGATGAGTAGGCTGGCACGGCTGAGACAGGGCTGGCAGGCATGGCAGAAAACACAAGGCTGGCAGGCATGGCAGAAAACACAGGGCTGGCAGGCATGGCAGAAAACACAGGGCTGGCAGGAACGGTGTATGAAGGTGTGGTGTATGAAGGAACAGGTTGGGACCTGTTCACACAGGAGATGCAGGTACGGAAACAAGCCAGAAGGAAAGGAGAATGAAGGAACAGGTTGGGACCTGTTCACACGGGAAGAGAAGTGCAAGGCTGCAGATAGGAGCGGAAGAGCAGCAAGAGATACCATAGCAACAAAAGCTAAGCAGAGGAGAACCCCAAGGAATGTGGAGAGGAGCTTCAGCAAGAGGTTTCTGCAGCAGCAAAGCAGAGCAGAACCGCAAGGAATCGAGAGAGGAACTGCAGCAAGAGATTACTGCAGAAGCTAAGCAGAGTGGAGCCACAAGGAATGTGGAGAGGAGCTGCAGCAAGAGGTTTCTGCAGCAGCAGAAGCTAAGCAGAGCGGAGCCACAAGGAATGTGGAGAGGAGCTGCAGCAAGAGGTTTCTGCAGCAGCAAAGCAGAGCAGAACCGCAAGGAATGCAGAGAGGAGCTGCAGCAAGAGATTACTGCAGAAGCCAAGCAAAGCGGAGCCACAAGGAATGTGGAGAGGAGCTGCAGCAAGAGATTACTGCCGCAACAGGAGCGGAGCAGAGTAGAACGGAGCAGAACCACAGGAGTGTGGAGCAGAGGTAAAGCCACAAAGGTACAGAGCAGGCAGAGTACGGAGCATAAGCAGACTGAGAACACAAGGAAAGACACAACAGGGAAGGAAGCCACAGACAAGGAGACCGAGATAAGACTAAGTTCAGAGAAGGAAATGGAACAAGACAAGGCACAAGAACAAACACACAGGGACCAGGATATTCTGCCTCCTGGAGGACGGACAACAAGATCAAGAACACAGAGAATAGCCTCCAAAGAGGGACTAACACAGAGCAAGGCCTGGCAAACTCAGAAGCTAAACACAAACTGAGCTAACACATTGCACAGGCCCAGTCCACTGGGTGGAGCTGTACTAAATACTGGAGGCCTCTTAGTAATTGGTCAGGAACAGATTAGACAGGTGCACCTGATTCCTATAAGAACCAGAGAGTTCAGGTGCCGCCCCCCTATGCACACAGCCAGGCAGCATGCAGAGAGCAGAGGAACAGAATATGGAGCTGGCAAGAAACAGAAACCACATCATGGCCTGAAGCAGTGGGTAAGATAGTGAGAGATGAGAGGCCATGCCGTGATGCCAGCAGAGTTGTTACAGTTCCCCCCCTTTACGGCCCCCTCTTCTTGAAGCCTGCCAGAATAACTTGTAGAAGAAGGATAGGAGCACACATAGTCAGAACCATCACAACATTCCTCTGGTAGAATGAGGTAGATGACACATTAAAGATCTCAGGTTGCCCAGTCTGAGTCCAGTAAGATCAGCTTCCCACACAGAAGATACAAGGGACAGGACGTCTTTCACCTGGTTGACTAAAAGCAGGGACTTGGAAGCTTCTGATTTGACCTCAACATAATCCGATTCTTTGGAAACTGAAGACACCTTCACTGGATCGAACTTAAGCCCATCATCACAAGAAAATTCAACCTCCTCCTTTAGACTGGCGGAAAGCAGAGATGAGAACACTTCTGTCTTGGGATCTTCACCCAATAGCCAGATGGAAGCTGGAGGCATACATACAGGAAACATCTTCCGCCTGGAACCCTGAAAAAACTGGACCTCCTCTTCTGGACTAGAGGATGAGTAAGTCTCAGTCTTAGTATCAAGTAGCCACTTGGAAGCAGAAGGCATACATTCAGGAAGCCCCATCAGCCTGTTACTCTGACAAAACTGGACCATGTGTTCCTCCGGATTGGTGAAGAACAGAGATGCAAGAGCTTCAACTTCTTAATCCACCTGCCACATGGAATCCGAAGGCATCTTTACAGGAAGCATTTTTTTTAAAGGGCCACTGTCACCCCCTCCAGCCGTTATAAACTAAAAGAGCCACCTTGTGCAGCAGTAATGCTGCAGTCTAACAAGGCGGCTCTTTTAGTTTTTGCTTCTGTTATTCCCTCAATAAAGCGTTTTATAATTTTCCCTAAATACCTGTCTTTGTACCTGGAGGCAGGTCTGAAGCCTCCTCTGTGAAGCGCCCAACTGCCGTCACTCATCTCTTCTGGGGAGATGGTCGCTGCCCCCTGCGCGCTGTTCTTAAATCCGGCGCCAGCGCTGTGCGTGCCTGCCTGGGGCAGGCGCAGTGTTCATTGGCCGTCATAGCTCAGATGCCGGGTGCCTGACTGCGCCTGTGCGGGCAGTGCGGCCACCCTGTTACTGAATCCCCGCCCCGCACTGTGTTATGCATTATGCACAGTGCGGGGCTGGGATTCCTGGGCATGCGCACTGCGCTTGTCAGACGCTCCCCCAGGTTCCCCGCCTTCCAGCGTCGGTCTGTGCAGGAATCTGCCCAGGAATCCCAGCCCGCACTGTGCATAATGCATAACACAGTGCGGGGCGGGGATTCAGTAACAGGGTGGCCGCACAGGCGCAGTCAGGCACCCGGCATCTGAGCTATGACTGCCAATGAACACTGCGCCTGCCCCAGGCAGGCACGCACAGCGCAGGCGCTGGATTTAAGAAGAACAGCGCGCAGGGGGCGGCGACCATCGCCCCAGAAGAGATGAGTGACGGCAGTTGGGCGCTTCACAGAGGAGGCTTCAGACCTGCCTCCAGGTACAAAGACAGGTATTTAGGGAAAATTATAAAACGCTTTATTGAGGGAATAACAGAAGCAAAAACTAAAAGAGCCACCTTGTTAGAATGCAGCATTACTGCTGCACAAGGTGGCTCTTTTAGTTTATAACGGCTGGAGGGGGTGACAGTGGCCCTTTAAGCAACAGGGACGTTCCTGGGAACTAGTCACTGGTATTGTCACTGGAGGTGTGCAGAGAGGGTGCCACTGCTTCCTTTACTTCCGTAAGGTCAGCACACTGTGACTCAATAGCCAACTGATTAGGTGGAGACAATGTAAACACTGTAGATTGACCTTGCAGTTCAGGAACAAGAAAACTCTGGAGACTTGACAGTTCCAAACGCAGAACCACGCTGGGTCTTCGGACCAGAACGGGCAGCAGAGTATCCGGCTCAGAACGACCGACAGGTGGACTGGTCAACAAGTGGAAAAGAAATTTCTTCAAATATAATGCTCCTTTTACCCTTCGCCACGACAGCACCCCACATGAGAGAGAGGGATCTGCCCATAGGAACAGGAAACCTACAGAATAAAAGGAGGCGGTCCCCTCTCCTCCTCAGTTTAGGTTTCCTGTTTCTATGGGGAACCCGAAGTACCTACAGTCAAGGATTCCTGGGGCCATGCACCCGCCTGCGTCGGTCTCCGTGGGAACGGCAGGGGCTGCGGTACCAGAGGCAGCGTCGGGGGAGCCACTGTTTGCAGCCTCCCCCCTCGTCTGATCGTCGCCATGGTCCGGGTTCGGTGCCGCTGGTCCGCCCGGCTCCATGAGGACGCGCGCGCTCAGCGGCCGGCTTCTTATCCAGCAGCCGCCGCATGGTAAGGAGGAGCGGCGCGTCTAACCCGGAAGTCGCTGGAGCACTTCCGGGTTGGGTCCGGGGAGGCAGGAGATTCGGCGCCAGATTTAAAAGTGCGGCACTAGCGTCGGCCGGTGTGTGTAAGTATGGCTTCACCGGCCGATGTAGCGCACTTGCCTGCAACAGAGCGGTCTCCCAGTAAGGAGACAAGCGCCAGGAGCAGCACTAAAAGTGGAGATCGATCCCAGGTTAAGCGATCTGCCACCAAACAGAAGGATGTTTCTTCAGAGAATCCGCCTCCAGAACCGGTACCTGTCAGCTTCACTGGGTGAGTTTTTAAAAGAGTCTCTTCCCATATGCTGATATATGTTCCTCCTGTATCCCCTTCCTCTAGACTAAGAAAAGGACACACAAATCCAAACATAAAGAATGTGCCTTATGCTTACAACCCCTCCCGGACTCATACACAAAGAGATTATGTGCAGAGTGCATCATATTGACCTTACGGGAAGAAAACGTAATGACTCCGTCTGACGTTAGAGCCATAATACGTGAAGAGATGCAGGGTTTGGCGCATACGAGTAGCACCAGTACCCGTCAGCCTAGCAGGTCCCGATCTCCAGTAAGCTCGGAGTCAGAGGTAGTACAAAAATCCTCTGATGAAGAGGAGTCCCAGCCAAGTTCATCGGAATATGAAGGAGGCCTTTGTCTACCAAATAGTAGTGTAGACAGTTTAATTAAAGCCGTCAGGAGCACGATGGGGTGCCCAGATGAGAAGGGAAAGAAGTCAGCGCAGGACATCATGTTTGCGGGGTTAGGACAAAGAAAACGAAGGTCCTTCCCCGCCATACCCACAATTAAGGAGCTGGTTAAAAAAGAGTGGGAGAAACAACACACAAGAGGATTCTTACCATCCTCTGCTAAAAGACGCTACCCCTTCAGTGATGAAGAACTTAGTTCCTGGCAAAAGATACCAAAGGTTGATGCGGCAGTGGCTTCAACTTCTAAACAGTCGGTCTTGCCTGTGGAGGACTCAGGGACTTTAACTGATCCGTTAGACCGAAAGGCAGAAGCCTTACTTAAGAGTTCATGGGAGGCTAATACGGGGGCATTCAGACTAGCCATCTCTAGCACCTGCACTGCAAGGTCACTGCTAGTATGGACAGAGCAGCTGGAGGAACAAATTAGAGGTGGAGCTTCGAGAAATAAAATTCTGTCGAAAATCCCTCTAATGAAAGATGCAGTAGCGTTTCTAGCAGATGCGTCGGTGGATTCGCTACGCCTAACAGCCAGGTCAGCCGGCCTAGTAAACACAGCCCGGCGAGCACTCTGGTTGAAAAATTGGAAAGGGGACGCACAGGCCAAAGCAAAACTTTGTGCGATTCCCTGCCAGGGTGAGTTCCTATTTGGGAAAACTCTGGACGAGCTCTTAAATAAGGCAGGAGAGCGGAAGAAAGGCTTCCCTAACCAGTACCTTCCCTCTTACAGGAGAGCTTTCAGGAGACGCCCCTTTACCAGAAACAAACCTACTGAACAAAGGGAGCGCTGGGAGACAAAGGATCCAAAACAAAGAGGTGCTCTGTTTTCGGGATCCTATAACCAAAAACGTAACAAGTACCGTTAATTATGAAGTAGGCGGTAGATTGAAATATTTCTTTTCTAAATGGAAGCTGATAACATCTAGTCTTTGGATTCTGGACATTGTTGAAAACGGATTAAAATTAGAATTTGATAGAATCCCTTGGGATTCTTTTATTGTAACATCTCCGAGAGGTCAGCAACAACAAGAAGCTCTAGAATCAGAGATCCTGTCGCTTCTATCTAAAAAAGTATTGATAAAGGTTCCACGAGATCAAGAAGGGAAGGGGTTCTATTCCCCTTTATTTTTGATCAATAAGCCAGATGGTTCATTTCGAACCATCATAAACCTCAAAAAACTAAATTCCTTTTTGCGTAACCACACTTTCAAAATGGAATCCATTAGTTCTACCATCAAGCTTTTGTTCCCTAGGTGTGTCATGGCCGGGATAGACCTAAAAGATGCTTACTATCACCTTCCCATACACGCCGAACACCAGCAGTATCTAAGAGTAGCGGTCATCCTGGAGGGACAGGTTCGTCACTTTCAATATGTAGCAATGCCATTTGGGCTTTCTATGGCCCCCCGCATCTTTACAAAAGTGATGTTAGAAGTGATGGCTCATCTACGCCAACGGGACACTTTAATAATACCATACCTGGATGACTTTTTAGTGATAGGCAATTCTGTGGCTCAATGTAAATTGCGGTTGTCTAACACAATCTCATCCCTGCAGGACTTGGGTTGGATTATCAACTTCGAAAAGTCCAGATTGAAGCCAGACACTACTCAAATGTTTCTAGGGATCCAGCTGGACTCCGTAAGTCAAAAGCGCTTCCTCCCACATTCAAAGAGAATGACTATACAGTCAAAAGTGTCAGAAGCAATAAGAAACCCCTACATGACACTGAGAAAGGCCATGTCCTTATTAGGGTCATTGTCCTCATGTATCCCGGCTGTACCATGGGCTCAATTCCATACCCGCCAATTACAGTACGAAGTACTGTCAGCCCAGGGACGGAAAGGACACCTAGAGAGTAAACTAACTCTCTCTAGAGATGTCGTAGAATCTCTATCCTGGTGGCTAGATATGGGACACCTTTCAGGAGGCGTACCTTGGATAGTAGATCCATCCAAAATAATTACTACCGACGCCAGCCCTACGGGATGGGGTGCACATATGGAAAATGATGTAGTCCAGGATACCTGGAATCAGGCAGAATCATCATGTTCTTCAAATTGGAAAGAATTAACAGCAGTAGGGAAAGCCTTAAATTATTTTCTTCCACAGATTCAAGGAGCAGATGTAAGAGTTTTCTCAGACAACTCCACCACAGTGGCCTATGTAAACCGTCAGGGCGGTACACGGTCAGGAAGTCTGATGACCATCGCAGGGGAGATCTTCCAGTTCGCAGAGATTCATCTGGCATCTCTAACAGCCCTACACATCAGAGGAGTAGAGAATACCAAAGCGGACTACCTCAGTCGAAACAGGCTGCGCCAGGGAGAATGGTCCTTAAACAGAACCGTGTTCCGACTAATAACAAAAGCATGGGGAATGCCTCAGATAGATCTATTTGATTTGTAGAAAGATTCGCTTCCCTGAACTCCTTGGATCATCCAGACATACTGGACTCCCTACACCATCCTTGGAACTTCAAACTGGCTTACGCCTTTCCTCCAATGTCTCTAGTTCCACTAGTGATCAGGAAGATCAGGAGGGAACGGGCAAGGGTGATCCTCATCGCACCCTTCTGGCCAAAGAGGCCGTGGTTCTCCTGCCTCCAGAGCATGTGTCTATGCGAGCCATGGATTCTTCCATTGGACAGGGAACTACTGTTCCAGGGGCCGTTTTTCCACCCGCAAGTGAAAGGGCTTCACTTGACGGCGTGGAACTTGAGCGGCAGTTACTAAGCTCAAGGGGTTTTTCAGAACAACTAGTGAAAACCCTGCTACTAAGTAGGAAAAGATCTACCACCCTGATATATAGCAGGGTATGGAAAAAATTCTTAAACTTTCATACAATACCGTTCACTAAACACGTTCCGATAACACCTATTCTAGAGTTCCTACAAAAAGGTAGAGAATTAGGACTATCAGTAAACACCTTAAGAGTCCAGATATCAGCGTTAGGAGCCTTATATGGATATAATATAGCCGCTGATGGATGGGTCTCCAGATTCATTAAATTTTGTGAACGAAGTAACCCGGTACATATTCCCCGTCTACCTCCGTGGGATTTAAATCTAGTGCTAGAGGCCTTAACCAGCTCCCCATTTGAGCCTCTAGATTCTATACCTCTAAATGTCCTCACATATAAAGTAGCCCTCTTGGTAGCCCTGACCTCAGCCAGACGTGTTAGCGACATCCAGGCCCTATCAGTAGACCCACCCTTCTTACTGATATTCCATGATCGGATAGTCCTAAAACCAGACCCCTCATACCTCCCTAAGGTAGCATCCACCTACCACAGGTCACAGGAAATATTTCTCTCTTCCTTCTTTGATTCTCCTGTAACCCCTGAACAACATAAGTTCCACACCTTAGATGTCAGAAGAGCCATCCTGACTTATATAGAAAGGTGTCAGACATGGAGGGAGAGTAGGGCTCTGTTTATCTCCTTTCAGGGCCACAAGAAAGGACATGGGGTCACGAGAGCTACCATATCTCGATGGATCAGAGATGCTATCTGCTTGGCCTATACATCAAAAGGCGAGATTCCTCCAGAGGGTATTAAAGCACACTCGACACGAGCCATGGCTTCCTCCTGGGCGGAACAAGCGGATGTCCCGATCCATTTAATATGTAAGGCCGCAACTTGGTCTACACCTTCTACCTTTTACAACCATTATAGACTTGATCTATCTTCATCTTCTGATTTGGCCTTTGGTAGAGCTGTTCTTAGTACAGTAATCCCACCCGAATAATGACTCTCTGAAAGTCTCTCATGTGGGGTGCTGTCGTGGCGAAGGGTAAAAAGCCGGATTACTCACCGGTAATGCTCTTTTAATGAGTCCACGACAGCACCCATTTACAACCCTCCCTGATTATGCACAGCTCTTTCTTTAGATTCACAAATAATGGTTGTATAGAGTTTTTAAGATATTTTGCTGAATAAGAATTAATACTAAAGCTTTTGCGGTTCCCTTTTTATACTCTGTAAACTAAACTGAGGAGGAGAGGGGACCACCTCCTTTTATTCTGTAGGTTTCCTGTTCCTATGGGCGGATCCCTCTCTCTCATGTGGGGTGCTGTCGTGGACTCATTAAAAGAGCATTACCGGTGAGTAATCCGGCTTATTTGGAGCAGTAGTTGTCCCTTCAACACTGGACTGTTCATAAGTAGGGCTCGGCCATTGCCAAACACCTTCAGAGGATTCTGGAGCAGTGGAACAGGAACCACACTTAGACTCTGCCTGGTTAGCAGCTTGAATACATCTGCAGGGCTGAAGCTCCCACAAGGCACCGGAACAGACACAGATTTTAGCGGAAGGGAGTTATTCTCACCGAGGGCAGTCTCTCCTACTGGCCCAAGGTTTTGAAGCTTTAGATCCTTTGGACACAGGCCGTCCGGGTGTTCCTCACAACCGCAGCAATATAGTAAGCCCTTCTTACGACTGGTCTTAGACTGGTGCTTTGCCAGTCCACTCTTGACAGTCTTTTTGGGTTCTATTTGAGTAGCTGCTTTAATGGGTAGAGGAACTGGAGGGTCACAGACGGTCATGGCTTGACGTGGAGGTTTCTTCACAGGTTTCGCCCGTCTGGATCGCCTCTCGGATCTAGATAGGAAAGACTTCACAGGAGCAGCAGGACGAGGCTTGTCAAAGACCCTACGAAAGGCCACCAGGATGGCCCCAAGGTTCATGACGATAGGATCCCCTGCTTCCCAGAGGGGACAAATCCATATTAAAGCATCTCCTGCTAGGTTGGACATAATGTAGCCCACCTTAATCCGGTCAGAGGGAAAACAAGCTGCATTCTGCAGGATGTAGCGCAAGCACTGTTCCAGGAAGCTTTGGTATACTTCTGGATTCCCATAGAACCTAGGCGGGTCTGCTGGGTCGTGCTCCTCCTCATAGGCCTGAAGTTGCTTGAAGAGAGCATTAGAGACTATAATTGGGTCAGAGGTCTCTTCAATCTGAACCACCCTTGGTGGAACAAATTTTTCAGGTTGCTCATATGGGCAGGAAAAGTTCATCATGCTCTGCGAGCGGTAGGACATGGAATACAGCGGAGGCCATGGCCTGTGCAAACTGTCGCGCTCACGCCCTGACTGGTGGGCGTGAGCTCGGGGGGTTTGTGGCCCACTGTGCCCCAAACCAGACTACCCTGGAAGGGGCATGACTGACAGCTGCCTGGGTTTTCACTGGAGCCTCTGATGGTGAGGTCAGGCTTGAGCACAGGCAGCTGCCAGGTGCTACTCCAGGGTGGTGTCTGGCTGTGGCGGCTGATCCCACTTGGAGAACAGGAACACTAGGACAGGTGCGGGCATCAGGCAGGACTGGCAGAAGAGCACGGCTGAAACTCAGATGAGTAGGCTGGCATGGCAGAGAACACAGGGCTGGCAGAGGCACGACAGAGAACACAGGGCTGGCAGAGACACGGCAGAGTACACAGGGCTGGCAGAGACACGGCAGAGTACACAGGGCTGGCAGAGACACGGCAGAGAACACAGGGCTGGCAGAGACACGGCAGAGAACACAGGGCTGGCAGGAACGGCAGAGAACACAGGGCTGGCAGGAACGGTGTATGAAGGTGTGGTGTATGAAGGAACAGGTAGGAACCTGTTCACACTGGAGGTGCAGGTAAGGAAACAAGCAGAAAGGAAAGGAGAATGAAGGAACAGGTTGGGACCTGTTCACACAGGAAGAGAAGTGCAAGGCTGCAGATAGGAGCGGAAGAGCAGCAAGAGATAGCGTAGCAACAAAAGCTAAGCGGAGCAGAACCGCAAGGAATGCGGAGAGGAGCTGCAGCAAGAGATTACTGCAGCAACAGGAGCGGAGCAGAGTAGAACGGAGCAGAACCACAGGAGTGCGGAGCAGAGGTAAAGCCACAAAGGTACAGAGCAGGCAGAGCCGCAAGAGTACGGAGCATAAGCAGACTGAGAACACAAGGAAAGACACAACAGGAAAGGAAGCCACAGACAAGGAGACCGAGATAAGACTAAGTTCAGAGAAGGAAATGGAACAAGACAAGGCACAAGAACAAAGACACAGGGACCAGGATATTCTGCCTCCTGGAGGACGGACAACAAGATCAAGAACACAGAGAATAGCCTCCAGAGAGGGAGTAACACAGAGCAAGGCCTGGCAAACTCAGAAGCTAAACACAAACTGAACTAACACATTGCACAGGCCCAGTCCACTGGGTGGAGCTGCACTAAATACTGGAGGCCTCTTGGTAATTGGTCAGGAACAGATTAGACAGGTGCACCTAATTCCTATAAGAACCAGAGAGTTCAGGCGCCGCCCCCCTATGCACACAGCCAGGAAGCATGCAGAGAGCAGAGACACAGAATATGGAGCTGGCAAGAAACAAACCACATCATGGCCTGGAACAGTGGGTAAGATAGTGTGAGAGATGAGAGGCCATGCCGTGATGCCAGCAGAGTTGTTACATATACCCATAGAAGTTCTTTCTTTGTCTTTTCACATTTACTGTTGTTCTTGTGATGATAACATTTTGAATTTTAAATGGCATAATTGGCTCTTTCTTCTTGTTTACTCATATTGTTATGAGTCGCCAATATATGGGTACATTTATAATGTAGACCTGGTACCTGTGTTATACACTGAATGTAGCTGTCATGTCGGAGGCTGTTCAGACCAGGTCGTCCGACAGACAGCGGTAATTCCGCTTTTTGACCACTATTTCCTCATTGGCGTCTGCTAGATTTTGTCTAGCTGTTCCGGGGTTAATTTACCTGATCCTCGGATTGGAAGCTGGGCCATTTCCATGGCCTTTAAATAGTTCTCCTGATCATTGGGCGTCGCCGATTATAGCTTCTGTCTTGCGTTGTTATCTCGGTCTGGAGTGGAGAGCTGGTGGTTGGAGATTCGTTGCTGGTGGTGTATATTCCTTCGTCTTATTTACTCCTTCCTATATTTGTGTTTATTTTGCCCTGCACATTTATAGTGTATTCCTGAGTGTCTGCGGCGTGGTGTATATTTTCCTTTATCCTTGTCTGTTCTAACTGTGGGTATTTAAGTATTACCTCTTCACTGGGTGGTGGGTGGAGGTTTCAGCCTAGGGCTGAGCTCAGGAGTTAGGGTGAGGTTCGAGGCCTGAACATGCACACCATCAGTGTAAACTTCAGGTAGAGGGTCAGTCAGGATTTCCCTAGTCTTAGGGAAATTGCAGGAGCCCGGGTTATTAGCTCTCGCTCACCAAGTCTCTCCCTGACAGTAGCTGAGCTGTTTAGGTCTGTCAAGTGCTTACATCTGGCCGCCAACGGAGCTGATAATTGCTTATTGGTGGGGGTGCAAGCTGTCATATACCTACCGATCTGATGTTGATGACCAATCCAAAAAATAGGTCATCAATATCACCTGTCCAGACAATCATTCTAAATTCAGGATTTGGTATGATGTCCTTAGGGAACTGTACTAGTTGGTGAAAATGCAGCTCCATCAATAGCTATCAACTATATGGACCGGACAGGTTAATTCTATCACTGATTCTCCATTCAAAACAACTACTTGAAATGTCAGCCCACAATTTTATTTTTGTGTTTATTCTGGCAGTGCTTCACATAAAGCTCTTGGTTTTTAATATTTTTGATATGGTTTTATGTTTTGCAGAGATTACTACAACTTTTAAAGAACTTCTGAAAACAAAGGAGAAATTCACATTTTATTGCCAGTCCTGTGGAGCGGTGGTCCTTGAGGAACAGTAAGACTAACTTATTACTCTATCCACACAAATTGACGGCTATGATAGCTTTGGCAGATTGATTCAAGAAAAATTCCAGTCCACACTGAAAAAGCCACTATCCCATAACGTGTTCCTATAGTCTTTATTGCATATTAGGGCTGCTTATTTATATAGTTCCTGCATTTTAGGACCTAGTGTCTATTACTTTTGTCCAAAAATAATCAATGTATACAATTCTTTTTTGACAATTATCAGGCCCCTATCATCAGTTGGCTTTGAGGGGGTGACGCCAAGGGAAAATGATTATGGACCGAGTTTTCCTTGAAGTTGCTATGACTATTGTTCTAAAAACTGTGATAATTCACTCTGTGACTTCAGAATAGTGAATCCTGTGCGATGTGAGGATACTCTGGTGCCGGCAGCGGGTGGTCAAGTGACCATCAGGGATGTTCATACTCCCTGCATCATTCCAATTAGACTGTTTTTGGCCTCTCTAAATACACTTGCATTGAGTAAGGCTGTGCCCATCTAGTCAGAATGTAGCCGGGGTTATGAATAACCCACACTGGTGGTCACACGACTGCCCACTCCCAGCTTCGTAGAAACCTCACAACGTGCAGTGCGCTCAATGTGAGGATTCACAAATCTGCAGTCACATAAAGTGACTGCAGCCTTGTATCTTAAGACCGGACAAGCCCTTTAAAATGTATTCAGAACCACCTGGCAGCTAAAGGTGCAGTAATCTCAATGCATCTTTTGCTGCCAGGTGCTTCTGGAGACATTTAAAAACTTCTGAGGAAAGCTAATAGGACCTGAATAAAAAACTTTTTTTTAAAAAAGATTATATCTTTCCTGAAGTGTTGGCACCGTTGAAATTGTTCCAGAAAATGAGGTATTTCATCCCACAAAATATTGCAATCACACATGTTAATTTCCTTTGTGTGTATTGGAACAACAACAACAAAAAAAGAGAAAAAGGCAAATTGGACATCATTTCACAGAAAACCCCCAAAATGGTCCAGACAAAATTGTTGATACTTTTCTAAAATTGTGGGTTAACAACTTTATTTCAAGCATGTGATACTCATTCAAACTCACCCATGTCAAGTAACAGGAGTGTGCAATTTGAATACCACACCTGAAACCAGATAAAAAGAGGAAAAGTTGACGCTGTCTTTTCATTTTGTCTGTGTGTGCCACACTAAGCATGGAGAACAGAAAGAGGAGAAGAGAACTGTCTGAGGACTTGAGAACCAAAATTGTTGAAAAATATCAACAATCTCAAGGTTACAAGTCAATCTCCAGAGATCTTGATCGTGCTTTTTCCACTCGAGTATAAGCCGACCCGAGTATAAGCCAGGGCACGTAATTTTGCCACAAAAAACTGGGAAAAATTATTGACTCGAGTATAAACCTAGGGTGGGAAATGCAGCAGCTACTGATAAATTTCAAAAATAAAAATACCGTATATACTCGAGTATAAGCCGAGAATTTCAGCCCATTTTTTTTAGGCTGAAATTGCCACTCTCGGCTTATATTCGAGTCATACCCAGGGGTCGGCAGGGGAGGGGGAGCGGCAGCTATGTAATAATACTCACCTGGTCCTGGCACGGTCCCTGCACGTCTGTTCCCTGGCGCTGACAGGTTCTTCCTGTAGTGAGCGGTCACATGGTACCGCTCATTACAGTAATCAATATGGACTCCACTCCCATAGAGGTGGAGCCGCATATTCATTACTGTAATGAGCGGTACTGTGTGACCGCTCACTACAGGAAGAAGCTGCCGGCGCCGGGGAACAGATGTGCAGGGATCGCGCCAGGAGCAGGTGAGTATAACGCAGTGCGCGATATTCACGTACTCCCCGTTCCACCGTCGGCGCCGCTGTGTCTTCCCCGTCTTCTGCGCTGACGCTCAGGTAAGAGGGCGCGATGACACGATTAGTGCGCGACGCCTTCTGCCTGAACAGTCAGTGCAGAGGACGCAGAAGACACAGCGGCGCCGTCGGTGGAACGGAAAAGGTGAGTATAGCAAGTGCCGGGGGCCTGAGAGGTGAGTGTGATTTTTTTTTTTATTTTTTTAATCGCAGCAACAGCATATGGGGCAAATGTCGGTATGGAGCATCTTATGGGGCCATGTGCAGCATTATATGGAGGCAAATATCTCTATGGAGCATCTTATGGGGCCATGTGCAGCATTATATTGGGGCAAATATCTCTATGGAGCATCTTATGGGGCCATAATCAGCATTTGTACAGCATTATATGGGGAAAATGTCTGTATGGAGCATCTTATGGGGTCATAATCAACATTTGTGCAACATTATATGGGGCATATTTTAATATGGAGCATCTTATGGAGCCCATCATACACTGTATGAAGCATTATATTGGGCGTATTTTGTATGGAGCATCTTATGGGGCCCATCATGAACTGTATGGAGCATTATATGGGGCTCCTGATTCAATATGGATATTCAAAAACACTTAACCTACTGATGTCTCAATTAATTTTACTTTTATTGGTATCTATTTTTATTTTGAAATTTACCAGTAGCTGCTGCATTTTCCACCCTAGGCTTATACTCGAGTCATTAAGTTTTCCCAGTTTTTTGTGGCAAAATTAGGGGGGTCGGCTTATACTCGAGTATATACGGTAGATGCCAATGAAAGTAAAATTAATTGAGACATAAGTAGGTTAAATGTTTTTGAATATCCATATTGAAACAGGAGCCCCATAAGATGCTCCTTACAAAATACGCCCCATATATTGCTCCATAAAGTTCATGATGGGCCCCCATAAGATGCTCCATAAAGTTCATGATGGGCCTCATAAAAAAAAAAAAAAAAAAATGACATACTCCCCTCTCGTCGCTACCCGCTGCTTCTCAGCATCCCATCTCTCCGCAGTGACTGTTCAGGCAGAGGGCGCACACTAACGCGTCATCGCGCCCTCTGACCTGAATATCACAGCCAGAGGACCCGTAAGACACAACGCGACGGTGGAACAGGGACAGGTGAATATAGCATGGCTCACCCTCCCCAGTCCTACTCGCCCTCCTGGCGCTGCATATCACTCCCTGCATCTCGGGCGCCGGCATCTCTCTTTCTGTCTTCCTTCCTGTGTTGAGCGGTCAGTGATACCGCTCATTAAAGTAATGAATATGCGCTCCGCGCCTATGGGAGTGGAGACGCGTGTATATTCATTACTTTAATGAACGGTACCACGTGACCGCCCAGCACAGGAAGAGAGTTGCCGACGCCCAAGATGTAGGGACTGATATGCAGTGATGACACCAGTAGTGTGAGCATGTCTTCTTCTCCCCCAGCCCCCCTCCCCCGCTGGCAATGACTTGTGTATAGGCCGAGAGGGGTGTTTTCAGCACAAAAAAATGTATTGAAAATCTCGGCTGATACACGAGTATATACGGTAATCAAAAAGCTTACAATCCATGGCACTGTAACTAATCTCCCTCGTTGTGAGCGTCGGAGAAAAATTTATGAAAGGTTGCAACACAGGATTGTTCGGATGGTAGAAAAGCAGACCCTATCAAGTTGCAAAAAATTCAAGCTATCCTGCAGGCTCAGGGCGCATCGGTGCCATTGCGAACTATCCATTGACATTTGAATGAAATAAATCGCTGTGGCTGGAGACATAGGATGATCCCACTGCTGATATAGAAACATTAAAAAAGCTGCATTTTTTTCAACATTTACGTAAATAAGCCAAAATATTTCTGGGAAAGTGTCTTGTGGACAGATGAGACAAAGATGGAGCTTTTTGGTAAAGCACATCATTCTCCTGTTTACCGGAAATGAAATGAGGCTTACAAACAAAACAACACAGTACCTACAGTCAAATATGGTGGAGGTCAAAGATATTTTGTGGTTGTTTAGCTGCTTCTGGCACTGTGTGCCTTGGCTGTGTGCAAGGTATCATGAAATCTGAAGGATACCAAAGGATTTTGGGTCACCATATAGTGCCCAGTATCAGAAATCTGGGTTTGCGTCCTACAGTAGATGATGGGTCTTTCAGCAGGACAGTGACCCCAAACATACTTTAATAAGCACCAAGTCTTGGATGGAAACAAAGCATTGAAGTGTTCTGAAGTGGCCAGCAATGAGTCCTGATCTAAATACTATTGAACACCTATGGAGAGATCTTTAAATTGCTTTTGGGTGAAGACTGTTCTGCCTTCCTCCACGTAGGATGCTGTGTGGATTCCAACATACGGCTAAACCTTAATCCACATCCAAGTAAACAGACTGTGTTGATGCATAAGTCTTATTTATTAGGGTGATGATAACATAAACTATAACGTTGAACAACAATGGTGGATAGTATTCATAGTAGATGATCGAATAGTGAATAATGTTGATGTACAAAGTGGATGTTCAGTGAATAATCATAGTGGATGACTGGTAAAAAACTGTAAAGAATAACAGCATATCAGTATATGCACATACAGGGTGCAATCACATAAATAACTGGGACATTACCACAAGAATTATACAGAGTGCATTGCACAGTAATTCTAACAGCACTGCCCTATTCTATACAAAGATGCCTCTATCTACATGCAGAGTAAACATTAACCTAACTGCAAGCTGCCGAGCACAATCTGCCTAACTATATCAGACTATAGGAGCTGCATAAGGCTCAAATACTAACACAAACAGAAGATGCATTTAACCCTTTATAAACGTACCGAGATCCGTTAGGGTAGGGGTAGGAAAGTAAGTGAGACAGGAGCACGTGTGTCTCTCTTCAGACCTGAGGAAAAATAGCTACTGAAGCTTGTCTTCCACAAGAAGAATGAGGGCGGAACTCACCCAGAAGACATTGCTCTTCTGAGGGAAAAGTTGGTAAACAACATGAAAAGTAGGCAACTGATGACCTCCAGTGGCCACAACTTGAATAACATGATAATTAACTTTCTGCACATTAAGATGGGCAGAACAAAGACATTCATCAAATATGAGAGATCTGGAACAGTTTGCAAAGGAACAGTGGTCTAGAATTCCAGTTGAGAGGTGTAAGAAGCTTGTTGATGGTTATAGGAAACAATTGCTTGCCGTTACTTATTCCAAAGGGCGTGCAACCAACTTACGGTAAGTTAAGGATGGCAATAATTTTGTCCTGGCCACTTTATTTTTTTGGGTGAAATTATGTCCAATTTGCCATTTTTTTTTTTTTCATTTTTTTTGTGTTATTCCAATACATACACAAGAAATGAACATGTGTAAAACAAAATTGTGTAATTGCAATGATTTTATGGGAGAAATACTTCATTTTCTGAATAAATTTCAAGGGTGCCAACACTTTTGAAACAAGGCTCTTGACATCTTGAAAATTCCTTTCAGGACCTTACAATTTTTGATGCCTTAATGTTAATTTGTACCAAAGCATCCAGATGGTCTTTGGCGAGCTTGAAACGTATACATGTGCTGCTTGAGCATGGAGACCTTGCGTGTCCTGCAGGATTTTAATCCAGGACAGCGTAGTGTTACTAACTGTAATGTTTGTGACTGTGGTCCTAGCTCTCTTGAGGTCATTGACAAGATCCTCCGTGTAATTTTGGGCTAATTCCTGGCCTTTCTCAGAATCATCCTTACCCCACAAGGCGAGATCTTGCATGGAGCCCCAGACTGAGGAAGACTGACAGTCATCTTGTGTTCCTTCCATTTTCTAATAATTGTGCCAACAGTTGTTGCCTTCTCACTAACCTGCTTGCCTGTTGTCCTGTAGCCCATCCCGGCCTTGTGCAGGTCTACAATTTTACATGTGCAGATGGAGATCTTGGCACCAAGATTTCTGCCATTTTCCAGGAGTCCACTGCAATGTAAACCATGGAAGTGCGGTTGCTCTGGGCTTTCACAAACCAGCGGAGCCCCATGCCATGGAACACCCATGGGGGAAAAAAGTGCATCTCATAATCTGAAAAATATGGTAACCGTCCGTCTAGTTTAAATCTAAGACCACATCAGAGTAACTTGTAATTAATAAAAAAAACTACCCTCTCCTGTCAGTGTTGTGATATATAACATCCAACGCATTTCCGTCTGAACTGAAGACATCTGGAGTGATGGATTCAATCCGCACCATATGATGCACTCTAAGCATAACAGGGCTGTGTGGCTGAAGGCTAAGGACGACCCCACTGCATTAAAAATAACAACGGAATTTTGCCAAAAGTTACTTAGACAAATTGAAAGTCTTCTAGTAAAATATTTGATGAATATTGTAGCTGTGAATCCAACACTTGTGTGACTTTCTCTCTGTTCCCTCTTCTTCCTGCTTTCATCTCTGCCTTTATGATGGCTAATTTGATCAATTAGTTGAGAGTGAGAGATCATTGCGGGAGGCAGGTTCGGAGTTGAGAAATGTGAAGGGAATCTGTTACCAGGTTTAATCTACCTCATCTGAGAGGAGCATATTGTAGAGGCATTGACCCTGATTCCAGCGATGCCACTTAGTTTACTGGGTGCAGCAGTTGTGACACAATCAGAGTTTTTAGATGTAGCAGAGCTCAGGAAGCTAACTCCACCCACACCACAGCTCTCTGTGTACATTGTCTATTGACAGTAAGCTGCTTATCAGAGGAGGGGGCGTGGTCAGACCAGGACTCACACTAGCTTTAGTCCAGTGATAAACTCCTGGTGCTAAAACATTCATTGTATTAAAACAGCACAGCCTAATAATTAGTGACACATCCCTGAAATCTGTGTCTCAGCCCCCACCTCATGCTGTTTTTAGATTACATACAAAAAACCTGCTGACAGATACTCCCTTTAATGTGTGAAAGTTTTTTCTGCAGTAAAAGAATGACAGAGTTCTCTGTTTTCATGTACATTATTAGTAACATGATTGGAAGAGCTTTTAAAAGACTTGTCACTATATATTTTTAGGACTTTTAGAATACCGAATTTTCAGATTACAGGCTTGGACAGCCATAATAAGTGTTTATTTAGTATAATATTTTACAGTTGGTGATCACGGAGGACACCTGTACAGTGACTCGGTAGTTTATTGTGTTATAGGATGTTTGTGTCAGGACCGAGCAGCTGGTACTATCCAGAGGCGAATGCTCCTCGCTTGTCACTGTCAGTTCGGCTGCTTGCACTGATAATTTCATTGTAATCCAGTTTGTAAAACTTCCTCAGATATGTTGATTTATGACCAGTGTGGGAGTAATTGAATCATCACTTCGTTGCCATTACTGAGGGAGGCTGCCTTGCAATGTTCGGGTCTTGTTTTGATTAAAGATGATTGGGAAGTGTACTGTACTGACAGATGTTGTGCTTGGGTGATGTTCAGATGGAAGAGAATGAAGTGCGTGCGGTTAATTTAACCTTACCCACAGGCAAGGACAGCAATGGGCAAAATAGTGCAACATAATCCCAAAGTACGGATATCTCTGCAATGGGAATATTTATTTAATTGTTTTTGTTTTTTTGCCATAGTTTTGTTATTTATGGCAATGGCTGTGTAGTGTTTAGTAGGTATCTAATACTGATCTTTTTAAGGTCCAGTGCAGACCTTAATAGTTTCTGTTCACATGGAAAAAAAAAACACTCAATCAAATACACTTCACACCACCCTCTTCCACTTCTTCCACTATATAACCTGTCATTATTGAAACATGACTGTTATTGGGTATGTGATTAACCCAACACCAAATAAATTCTTAAAATGCAATAGGCGGAAGTAGTCCCTAATATGTGGCTTTTCAAATGTCATGGTTTGATTAACCCCTTAACGACCGCCGAAACTCCTTTTAAAGGGAACCTATCACCCCGTTTTTTAAAGATTAGATAAAAATAGTGTGAAATAGGGGCAGAGCTGGGCTTTACATTAGTGCCTCTTTGGTGCCTTTACACCCCCGTTAGGCTGCCCAAATACCTTTGTGAAGTGTCCGTTTTGTCCTGTCACTCAAGCTGGTCAGGTCGGATGGGCGTGGTCACAGCGCTGTTTGTCCCCCAGGATCCTGCTCATCATTACGTTGGTGGCGTAGTGGTGTGCGCATGTCCAGCAGATGAATCCACTGCCCAGGAGATGAATAACGGCGCGGTCTTCGCTATTCAGCCGTTTACCGGTGGGCGCGGCCATCTTTCCTGTGGCCGCGCCTGCGCAGATGGAGCGCTCTGCTGCCCGGGGCTTCAGGAAAATGGCCGCCGCGATCTCCATCTGCGCACGCGCGGAAGCCCGCGGCCATTTTCCTGAAGCCCCGGGCAGCAGAGCGCTCCATCTGCGCAGGCGCGGCCACAGGAAAGATGGCCGCGCCCACCGGTAAACGGCTGAATAGCGAAGACCGCGCCGCTATTCATCTCCTGGGCAGTGGATTCATCTGCTGGACATGCGCACACCACTACGCCACTAACGTAATGATGAGCAGGATCCTGGGGGACAAACAGCGCTGTGACCACGCCCATCCGACCTGACCAGCTTGAGTGACAGGACAAAACGGACACTTCACTAAGGTATTTCGGCAGCCTAACGGGGGTGTAAAGGCACCAAAGAGGCACTAATGTAAAGCCCAGCTCTGCCCCTATTTCACACTATTTTTATCTAATCTTAAAAAAACGGGGTGATAGGTTCCCTTTAACGGTGGTAGTTAACAGTACTTAAACCACAGCGCCGTTAATTAACAGCGCTGTAGGAAAAAGTGTATAGCGCCCCCCAGAGTCAGATTTTCTCCGGATTCTCGGCTTCCAGGGGTAGCTGAGACCCCAGAGAACATGATTCGGGTAGATTTTTACCGACCCACGGGTTGCGATTGCTGTCATTAACCGTATAATGGCGACCGCAAAAAAAGTGCTATTTGCCATTTAATTTCTCTGTCCTCTGATGTGATTGCACATCAGAGGACAGAGAAATAGGGTCCCTGATCCCCACCTGATACTTCCCAGTGTCTCCCGGTGTCCCTGGGTCCTACTGCTTCCCCCCCACGTCCGCTGGCATCTTCTTCTGGTAAGAAAATGGCAGGCGCATGCACAGTGTGCCCACCGAGATCTGCCGACCTGCACCCGGCAACAATAGGAAGATTTTTCTTATTGGTTCATTTTGGTCACTGTGATAGACCCTATCACAGTGATCATAATAAAAAAAAAATAACCCCCCCCTTTATCACCCCCTTAGTTAGGGAAAAATAATAAAATAAAGAAAATGTATTTATTACCATTTTCCCATTAGGGTTAGAGTTGGGCTAAAGTGAGTTGGATAAAGTTACGGTTAGGGCTAAAATTAGGGTTAGGGTTGGGGCTAAAGTTAGGGTTAGGGTTGGGATTAGGGTTAGGGGTGTGTTGGGGTTAAGGTTGTGGTTAGGGTTGGGATTAGGGTTAGGGGTGTGCTGAGGTTAGGGTTGGAGTTACAATTGGGGGTTTCCACTGTTTAGGTACATCAGGGGGTCTCCAAACGCGACATGGTGCCACCATTGATTCCAGCCAATTTTGTGTTCAAAAAGTCAAATGGTGCTCCCTCCCTTCTGAGCTCTGCCGTGCGCCTAAACAGAGGTTTACTCCCACATGGGGCATCAGCGTACTCAGGACAAATTGGACAACAACTTTTGGGGTCCAATTTCTCCTCTTACCCTTGGAAAAATAAAACATTGGGGGCTAAAAAATCATTTTTGTTGGAAAAAAATGGTTTTTTATTTTCACGGCTCTGCGTGAAGCCCTTCACTTCTATGAAGCACTTGGACAGTCAAATTGCTCACCATACATCTAAATAAGCTCCTTGGGGGGGTCTAGTTTCCAAAATGGGGTCACTTGTGGGGGTTTCTACTGTTTAGGCACATCAAGGGCTCTGCAAATGAAACATGACGCCCGCAGACCATTCAATCAAAGTCTGCATTCCAAAACATCACTACTTCCCTTCCGAGCCCCGAATTTTATTGTTCATTTTCTCTTTTTACACTTGTGAAAATAATAAAAAAAAAATAGTTCTGAAGCAAAAAGAAAAAAAAAGTTAAATGTTAATTTTTTCCATCCACATTTCTTCAGTTCCTGTGAAGCACGTAAAGGGTTAATAAACTTCTTGAATGTGGGTTTGAGAACCTTGAGGGGTGCAGTTTTTGGAATGGTGTCACTTTTGGGTATTTTCTGTCATGTACACCCCTCAAAGTGACTTTAAATGTGAGATGGTCCCTAAAAAAAAAAAAAAGAAATTAGAAAAAAAAAAAAGGTTTTGTAAATTTTGTTGGAAAAATGAGAAATCGCTGGTCCACATTTAACCCTTATAACTTCCTAACCAAAAAAAAATAGTTTTCAAAATTGTGCTGATGTAAAGTAGACATGTGGGAAATGTTATTTATTAACTATTTTGTTTGACATATCTCTCTGATTTAAGGGCATAAAAGTTAAAAATTTGAAAATTGCCAAATTGTAAACATTTTTGCCATATTTCGTTTTTTTTTCCATAAATAAACGCAAGTAATATTGAGGAAATGTTTACCACTAACATGAAGTACAATATGTCATGAAATAATAGTCTCAGAATCAGCGGGATCCGTTAAAGCGTTCCAGAGTTATAACCTCATTAAGTGACAGTGGTCAGAATTGTAAAAATTGCTGCGAATTGGCTCCGTCACTAAGGGATTAAAACACTATTTCTCAACTTTCCTATTGCTGTAATTTCTTCTGTACACACCACCTTACTTGTGCCAGGACATCCACCACAATAAAACATAATACACAAGCCCTCTCACCACCCCAACATGTTTCGCTGCTACACCGGCTTCATCAGAAGTACAAGTAATGCACCATAGTACACAGCCTACACTTTGTCCATACTCTGTGGTCTTTTTTTGTAAAACTTTTGTTTGAATGATGTCTTGTTCATGAGAACACGAGGACTGCCTCATGCTTTCAGGATTACGCCAGAATGTAGCTGTCAATTTTTGCTTTTTTATCCTGACGAAATTTACCAAAATGCTGCATGCGGCATATGAGAGAATCGGCATGATTACGTGTGTCACGCAACACTGAAGTCGCAGTGATACATTGCAGCATTGGATGTAATGGCTTCTTTTTGAAGCTGACGCGGAGTCGCAAATGTTTTGAAAATGTCTTCGATTTTCTGTCCATTATTATTATTATTTATTATTATTATTTATTGTTATAGCGCCATTTATTCCATGGCGCTTTACAAGTGAGGAGGGGTATACATAATAAAAACAAGTACAGTAATCTTAAACAATACAAGTCATAACTGGTACAGGAGGAGAGAGGACCCTGCCCGCGAAGGCTCACAATCTACAAGGGATGGGTGAGAATACAGTAGGCGAGGATAGAGCTGGTCATGCAGCGGTTGGTTGATCGGTGGTTACTGCAGGTTGTAGGCTTGTCGGAAGAGGTGGGTCTTCAGATTCTTTTTGAAGGTTTCGATGGTGGGCGAGAGTCTGATGTGTTGTGGTAGAGGGTTCCAGAGTAGGGGTGATACGCGAGAGAAATCTTGTATACGATTGTGGGAAGAGGAGATAAGAGGGGAGTAGAGAAGGAGATCTTGTGAGGATCGGAGGTTGCGTGTAGGAAAGTACCGGGAGATGAGGTCACAGACGTAAGGAGGAGACAGGTTGTGGATGGCTTTGTACGTCATGGTTAGGGTTTTGTACTGGAGTCTCTGGGCAATGGGGAGCCAGTGAAGGGATTGACAGAGGGGAGAGGCCGGAGAATAGCGGGGGGACAGGTGGATTAGTCGGGCAGCAGAGTTTAGAATAGATTGGAGGGGTGCGAGAGTGTTTGAGGGGAGGCCACAGAGCAGGAGGTTGCAGTAGTCAAGGCGAGAGATGATGAGGGCATGGACTAGGGTTTTTGCAGATTCTTTGTTGAGGAATGAACGGATTCGTGCAATATTTTTGAGTTGAAGTCGGCAGGAAGTGGAAAGGGCTTGGATATGTGGTTTGAAGGAGAGATCAGCATCAAGGATAACCCCGAGGCAGCGAGCTTGTGGGACTGGGGAGAGTGGGCAGCCATTTACTGTAATGGATAGGTTCGTTGGGGGGGTCACGTGAGATGGGGGAAAGATGATGAATTCTGTTTTGTCCATATTAAGTTTCAGAAATCTAGCAGAGAAGAAGGATGAAATAGTGGACAGACATTGAGGGATTCTGGTTAGTAGGGAGGTGATATCTGGTCCAGAGATGTAGATCTGTGTGTCATCAGCATAGAGGTGATACTGAAAGCCATGAGATTCTATGAGCTGTCCCAGGCCAAAGGTGTAAATGGAGAAGAGCAGGGGCCCAAGGACTGAACCTTGAGGAACTCCGACAGATAGGGGGCGAGGTGAGGAGGTGGTGTGTGAGTGGGAGACGCTGAATGTCCGGTCTGTTAGGTATGATGAGATCCAGGATAGGGCCAAGTCTGTGATGCCAAGCGATGAGGGTCTGTAATAATAGGGAATGGTCCACTGTGTCAAAGGCAGCCGACAGGTCGAGGAGGAGGAGAACAGAGTAGTGTCGCTTGCTCTTGGCGGTTAAGAGGTCATTGGTGACCTTAGTTAGGGCAGTTTCAGTGGAATGGTGTGACCGGAAGCCAGATTGTAAGCGGTCAAAGAGGGAGCAAGAAGAGAGATGGGAGGACAGTTCAAGGTAGACGTGTTGTTCCAGTAGTTTTGAGGCATAGGGGAGAAGTGATATAGGGCGATAGCTAGATACAGAGGATCGGTCAAGAGAGGGCTTTTTGAGGATAGGTGTGATGGGGCATGTTTAAAGCTTGAGGGGAAAACACCAGTTGTTAGTGATAGGTTGAAGAGATGGGTTAGGGTTGGGATGAAGATTGTGGTGAGGTTTGGGATGAGGTGGGATGGGAGCGGGTCAAGTGCACAGGTGGTGAGATGTGATTTTGAGAGTAGAGTGGCGAGTTGATCTTCTGTAATGGAGAAGTTGGTTTTGGAGGTGGAGGGTAGGGAATTTGGGAGGAAGGGCTCTGGGGCTTGTTGGGCTCTCATTATCCCAAGTCACATGCGACACACTTGTCATAGACTTCAATGCAGGTTGATGTGTAGCCCCAGCCTTAGAGGCTTTTGTCTCCGGTTTTGCTTGGTTTATAGCTACCAGTATTATCTTTCAACTTGTCTTCCAAGCACCTATCTAGCGATATTTCAAGCTTATGGGAGTCAAAACTATTGACTGGATTATCTTAAATAGCAACAATACTTTATTTTTTTTTTTTTATAGACCAACAGTATAGAAGAAGAAACGATGTATATATCTTAATCTAGAAATATGCCCCCCCCCCCCCCCTTATTAGTCACTACTTACTTGCCCATTCTGGTCATTCACTCTCAAAAACTCCTCAAATCTGTCTAAAAAGACATCGGCTGCCTATGGTAGTCTATGGAGGGGGTGGGATAAAAAAGCTGGAGGGAGTCGGGAGCAGGAGAGCTGAAGATATAGGTTTGCAGATTTGAATGCAAAGTTATAACAGACAGCTAAATATGTAGGTTACACATATGGTCATAAATAGTGTTAGGGTGTGTGTCCACGGTCAGTAAACGCTGCTTGTTTGACGCTGCGCAGAGCTGCAGCGTGAAACACGCAGCGTCCAGATGTTCCAGCATAGTGGAGGGGATTTTTTGAAATCCCGTGTCCACTATGCGTGGAAACCCGCACGCGGCGGCCCTGCGACTACGGACATGCTGCGCGTCTTTTTAGATCGCAGCATGTCCGTACACCTTGCGGGGACGCAGCGTCCCTGCAAGGCATAACACAGGGCCCTATGGGAGGGGGGCGATGATCCCGGATGTGTACTGTACACATCCGGCATCATCGCGTCCCAGAAGGGGGCGGGGCTTAGCGCCGAGCAGCTTCGCCAATACCGCCGGCCATCCTGAACGTGGACACGCAGCCTTATTCTTCAGGATCACACAACCGCTTGTTTGGAGAAGTCGCCTAAAAGTCCAGTGACACTAAATAATTACCTATTCGACTTTTTGATTGCGGCAATGGAAGCGTCGTCTTTCCTCGTCTTCTCTGCTTTTTACTTCCTGGTATTAAATATCCACTCTATAGTATTGATTTTTGGAATGATTTTCGCTACATGTTCAGGAGAGTGGTTTTTAATTCACTCTCTTCAGAATTAATGTGTTGTGCCGGAGCTACTCAAAGACCAAATTAAGAACGTTGCCCCCGCCAAGCCGACCTACAAATCTGTTCTGCATACTGCTGAGGAACGCTGTATTCATCTGTGGTTCCTGCAGATCTCTGCTGGCTCTTCTGAAGCCGCCCCACCCTGAAAATAGTGTCATTTCTTATCTGTTATTCTACCAAGGAGTCTAAAGTTCCTCTGATCTCCCCTTTTTACAATTAAAACTTCTTACGTGGACACTTTTTTTTGCTACGAACAGAAGGCCCGAAACATCAAAACTTTCATGACATTTTTGTGGCTTTTAAAAGCATTAAAAAGTAGCAAAATGTAGTCACCACTGGGAGTTGCGCCTATTTTTTTGCAAATTTGGTGTTTTCACTCCAGTTTCTCGCAGCTCTTCCAAAAATGGGCAAAGCTAGGATGTCTAATTCATGACGAGCTGTGGCATTCCATGCATCAGTAATCTCACTCCAGCCCATGACCGGAGTATGATTTCTGGCATAGCACGTCACTTGTCAGACGCTCCAGATTTGTGAAGAGGCACAAATCAGAAGTGTCTGACATCACCACACCCCATTCATCAAGACCTGCAGTGTTCATGCCAGTCTTGATGTATCGGGCCCATTGATTGAAACTGTTCTTTCATGACTGGTAATGCTGCAACAAACTAATCCTCATTAATCAGCAATTTTTGGAACATAATTAGTTTGGAACGTTCACATGCTTTTTTTTTTTTTTACATAGATTTTAAATCGGATTTTCTCCAAAGTAAACATACTAAACCGTTTCAAAGCTATTTAAATAATCTACCTATTGATTTTGAAAGTAAATTTTTTCAATGAAAAAAAAAAAGGATTTTTTTTAACAATGTTTCCATGTCAGATTTTTCTATTCGAATGACCTATGTAAAAAACAAAAAAACAAAAACAAAAAAAAAAACCTTGTAAGCATACCCTTAGAAATATAATTATGCTTTTACAGTATCTCACATTTATATTGGCACACAGTTCTATTTTCAGTATTGTTGCGTTTTCTGTGCCAAGGTTAGACACATACACAGCTATACACAAATGTAATGTTAGCTATTGTTATAGATCTTTAGTAGCATTTAGTGATGAGCGAGTGTACTCGTTGCTCGGGTGACCTCCAAGTATTTTTTTAGTGCTCGGAGATTTAGTTTTCATTGCGGCAGCTGAATGATTTACAGCTACTAGCCCGCTTGATTACATGTGGGGGTTCCCTAGCAACCAGGCAACCCCCACATGTACTCAGCCTGGCTAATAGCTATAAATCATTCAGCTGCCGCAATGAAAACTAAATCTCCGAGCAGTAAAAAAAATACTCGGAGGTCACCCGAGTCGCTCATCACTAGTAGCGTTGCATCCAAAAAGCTCTCTAGTATCTCTCCCCTCTGCAGCAGGAGGTTAGTAGCGCTGATGACGTGTCGGCGGATGCCTTCTAGAGTGCGTGTGTGCTTATTAGGGGAATAAATATAAAGCTATGTTTTTGGGTTTTGTGCTTTTTTTTTTTTGTAAGTAAAAAGAGGAAAAAAGAAAATATTTCAGCCAGCACAACCAATTTAGCAGGATTCCCACACCCCAGATATTGGCTGCCGCTCACCATGTCATTCAGGCTTTTTACAGATGTGTAAATAAGGGAGAGGGAATTAGGAGTGGGTTTGAATTGGGGAATGGCACCATGCTATTCAGCACAACAAGATCTTGGGTCACACGACATACATTCCGGCAGATCTAGAGCCGGCTGGTTACATGCTCATCTTACCTGACTAAGGGTACCTTTACACAGTGCAATTTTGATCGCTACGACGGCACGATTCGTGACGTTGCAGCGTCGTATGATTATCGCTCCAGCGTCGTAGACTGCGGTCACACGTTGCAATACACAGCGCTGGAGCGATAATTTCATGACGTATTTGCGATGTAGAAGCCGTTGGTTACTGTGCGCACATCGTATACAACCTGTGTCACACGATGCAATCATGCCGCCACAGCGGGACACTAGACGACGAAAGAAAGTTTCAAACGATCTGCTACGACGTACGATTCTCAGCGGGGATCCGGATCGCAGTAGCGTGTCAGACACAACGATATCGTAAATGCATCGCTGGAACGTCACAAATCGTGCCGTCGTAGCGATCAAAATTGCACTGTGTAAAGGTACCCTAACTTTGGACACCTGTTTTATGTATTTAAGCTATTCAGCCATACTCAGTGACTGATTGGGACCACCCCCTTGACTACTAGCTGGATATGATTAGCTGTTAGAGAGGATTGAGCATGCTAGTGAGCGCAGTTACTGTCGGCTCAGCACACCTCCATTCTTTTAGTAGCAGGTTGGAATTGCTGCTCTGTCTCATTTACTTGAACACAGCAACTACTTAAGCATTTAATAGTCCCGTCGAACAGCTGAGGGTTCTAAGTCAGACCATCATGGATCATCAGTCACTACTTGGAGAACCCCTTCTGAATTCCTATTGTTTCCCCCCAATAAAATAATAATGCTTCTACTCACCTCCAGTGTTGGTGCTGTTCCAGCGGTGTTGGCACGGGCTCTCCTGGGGATCACTTGACATTGTCTTGTGATCCCTGCTGCCAATCAGTGCTTGCTTCACTCTCCTGTCCTATGAATGTAATTAACATCCATAGGAAGAGCGGGAGCAGCATCAGCTCTAACTTCCTCCTGATATCTAGATTGGTCCAACGGCAGGCAGAGTGAGGCCAGAACTGATTGGCCACAGGTCATGTGGGACCCAACAGTGCCAGTGGTGACACCGCTGGAACAGCGCCGGCACAGGAGATGGGTATGGGCATTATTATTTTATTGGGGGGAAGCAAAGGGATTCAGAAGGGCTTGTCCAATTAGTGGACATCCCCTCAGTAGGACTTAAAAACCTCATTATTAATATTTTAGGTCCCGTAGTGACAACCTTCTGGGATTGTAAAAAAAAAAATATATAGCACACATCAAAATGCAATTCCCCATTTTGGCTGAGTTCAGCTTGCACTACACGTTGATGCAGATTTCATATTCTGGATATTACCCATGCTGTAGTGCAGGTCCCCCAGGTAATTGCAGGCGTCTTTTTAGGCAATGCATGTTTCCATAAAGTGTGCTGGTACTACTGCTAGTTGTTCAGTGATCTGAAAATCATAAGGCTGGTGTAATCCAAGCAGTCACCTAGGATTATAATGTAAGCAGTGGATAACAAGCAAGATATATTGCCTTTTTCCACTGTCGGTGTGTAGAGACCACTTCACTATTTTTCTGTAATTGAATTTGTGACGATATACATCATGTTTATTATAGTGCGCTCTGGAGTACACTTTGTTCTCCGTAGCTCACACACTTCTGCCTTGGCTGGCCACATCCGGTGTATAATTTAAATGCAGTTATTTATCATATGAATCTGGAAATCTGTCTCCAGATGTCTACCTTGGTCGTCCATTGTAATTCTGAAGTTGAGAAATAATGGTCTGAAATTTATTAGGTGTCTCCCCATAATATTCAGCACTTGTGTGCTTCACAATCTCTGCTTGTCCTGGGGAGAAAACGTCTTCTAGGCCACCCCAGTTACAGTATAGGAAAAATTCCTGCTCTGTCCAAATTTTCAATTTTCTTACCTGGATAATATTCCTGTTCCTGAGAATACTTTAAAGGGAATTCGTCAGCAGGCTTTTGATATTATATCTGAGAGCAACCTAATATAGGGCTAGTGATCCTGATTCCGGGGGTGTATCACAGACTAGGCTGTGTACTGTAGTTTCAATACTATCAGTGTTTTATCAGCAGGAGATTATCACGGCAGGACTAGATCTCATGTTCACTGCAGTCGGGCTAATCTGTCTAACCCCGCCCCCAGCACTTGGGCCCCTTACTGACAATGCACAGTGCACAAGAAGCTGCCAATCAGGGCTGTGGGTGGGGTGAGACACCGCTTGGCATTATGATCACTGCAACATCTACATCAGATAGAACAGGGATTCTATGAATCTGTAGCAAACAGTCCAGTACGTGACACATCCCTGGAACAAGCCTTTCTTACCCTTCCCGGCTCTACCTCTCCTTCTCTGCTGTGGTCTTTGCTGAGCGGCTGCAGCAGTGACGTCACATCTACATCACTTCTAACTACTGCAGTCTATCGTTGGACTTGGCGGCTCTAGTTCCTGAGGCCTGTAGACATATCACTGCTGCAGCCCATCCACAAAGCCCAGAGCAGCGGCAGGGAGGCAGTGCTGAGCCCCGGGAGGCTGAGAAAAAGCTCAGGTTGCTGTTTTACACATCTTCTTTAATAATAAAGAGAACACACCTTTAATTTCACATGTTTCTGAAGAACAGACGTTGACAAACTTACACTATTTGCTCTTTTTCTATAATAGTTTTTCAGAATTAATTCTCTGAATTGTTGAATGCCTTTCTTTGGTTCCTTTCCAGGCAATTTCTCCGAGTTCTTCCTCTGCCCAGTGAAAACTGGAGCTCTTTGGTTGAAGAATGGTGCTGCCACCCTGATCCCTTTGCCAATCGAAGTTGCCTGCCCAAGGTTAACGACTGCTTTCTGGGAGACACGTTCCTTCTAGTGAATAAAGCAAATATTTCAGACCCCCCTAGAGGGACTAATGAGATGTCATCTGTTCCTCATCCCGTTGTTGAAAATGTCTCAGTAAGTTATTAGTGTTAATGACATCAACTAATTGGTACATTTATATTGCCCAGCATAACTTTATTATCTCAAATGAGGTTTATTTCAGGCAGAAGGGGACTCCTAATCTCTCAGTTAGTGGTTCCGAGAGCGGTTATCAAATACCATGTGAAATAAGTTTGTGGGTGAAATGATCTTATTCATTTTCCCTGACAATATTGCATGTCAGTGCTCGATCATATCTTCCTGTGGGAGTTAAATGGCAGCGAGCCCTGCTGCTTGCATTTTCTTCTGAACTTCAGAAGGAAGAATTGGCGCATTGACTGCGTTGGTTGAAATGTTACTCTTGGGTCTTGCACGGGAACATTTCTTAATATTTATCTGGAAAAATATTATATTCAATGAACATCTGAGGCAAGTTACATACACAAGATAGCAGGGCGAAATCACAGAAAAGTCGGGCCCTCAAGGATCATCAGAATGGTCGACCTGTGCTTCTGGTTCTCTCTGGGTTCCAATACTACAATTGGGGGTGCAGATCACGCATGCACCTTGCTCCACATGAGAGGGCTCCACTAACATTTGACACTGATTTCCTATTATTAGCATAGGTCATCAATATTCGATCAGTGGGGCTCCAACACCTGGCACCTCCTGTGATCAGCTGGTAGCAGCTTTCTGCACTGCTCCATTCAAAGTGTACCAGCCTGTGCTAGGTACTGCACATCAGCACGTATTCAATGTCTACATTCAGCCGTCAGCGCAGCTATGAACAGCTGATTGGTTGGTGGTGTCGAGTGTTAGACCTCCACAGCTCAACAATATCAAATGCCCTATGAACCCTGAATGGTAAGCTTTTACCGATAGGCGCTTGTTTGAATGCCTGTTTAAACAGGCAGACTAAAGTAAACTATACGCACTGAACAGTCTATATTGGATCACCCAGTGCACATAGGCTGCCATTGTTCTCGGCAAACCGGATGATGCACCGCCGAGAGCAGTCCTCTTTTATGCTGCATAAAGGATAATTTTACCCAGTGAATTAGCGTTTTACCCCTTCTTCGGGTTAGCGCAGCTGCCTGTTTACAAAGCAAGATAATCAGGAAATGAGCGTTTTTAGCAGCGCTCATTCACGATTATGTTGCATTGTAAATGCCCTTTACAAAGATAGCCAAGCACAGCACTTAGCTGTCTTTCTATGTCCCTTTTTATAGACTGTAGATAGATTAGTACCCATGCCACCAAAACCCTGGTTCCCCACTGGTCTCTTTATTGAGACCTTAGTTACATTTTTGTGTTTGTCATCCATAGCCATCCACATTTAAAAATGGCATTTGCGTATATAATTCACATGCATGCTTATATAGTGTATATATAAAATGTTAGTTTACATCTGCATTGCCTGTGTGCATCATAAATGCGAGGCATGGACATCGACATCTTTTTAATTTTTTTTTATCCAGAACACTGTAAACTTTGGAATATTTTCTTCTATTTCACTGTGGTCGGGTTCACGCAGGGCTATTTGTGTGCATACAAAAACAGTTTACCAGTATTTCTCTTGTCCTCCCTTTTATGATGTACATTAAAACCATTATTCTTAGGATTATTATTTGCTTTTGTGGCTGCTTCATGTTTGCAGCTTTATTTTTTTTATTTCTGCCTTTATTGTATCATGACCCAGCACAGGCAGATGTACCGCACGGTCAATAAAAGAGTTGGGACTAACAGCGCTTTGCTCACATCTATAAAGTAACTCTGACATTAGAACAAACCAGTTTCCGAGAGCGGAGCGGGGCAGCAGTATAATGTATTGTGCCGGCACACTTCTGTATTATGGCGAGCTTGGACAAGTGAGCGCTGGAAAAGACAGATGTCACTGAATGTCAGCACTAGAGTTCAGCCTGCCCTCCCGAGGGGGGGATATAAAATTATACATTCTTTGACTAAAGGTGTAATGTGACATTTAAGTGACATTTTTCTGGCTTGCAGAAATCAAAGGAAAATACCAAAGTCGTTTGCAAGCGTTGCAAAGCAATACTGGGAGAGACGGTGTCATCAGGTATGTAAAGGAGAAACAATCGGAATATCGGGCAGACAATAAAAGGCTCATCTCGCGCTCTTGTTAGGACACTGCCGACGGCTTCATAAGGTGTAGTATTGTAAGGGGAGATAAGGCAAAGTTTTCACAGTCCCAGTAAATCAAGTTAATTCCTATTGTCATCGGGGGTTTTTCTTCTTCTGTAATGCAGAATATGATATTCATTGAATAGGTTTTCTAAATGGCTCATTATTTCCAAATTAAACCCATGAGAGTCACGGTGGAGTGATAGATCAATGCATTGCAGTTTGTATGGGGCAGGTGGATCCACACTCACATTGTCAAGGGCATTGGTGACCCAGATAATATTTCTGGTAAATACTGTGCCAGGCTGTAGGATCAGAAATAAGTCTTTCGGCTCTTGTTGGAATTCTCCTTCAGACGAGCTTATTAAACATCCTTGTGCAAAACTGCTAGCATGCGGACAGCACACTGAGCAATGCACATTAGCTCACTTGAGTGATTATACACACGAACTCATGGCCTGCGTGGAGAAAAAAAAAAAAATCAAAGTATGTACTAATTTAATCTGTGTTCTGGATCAGACTTGTATATTATATGCCTGGGTGCAAAGAGCCATTTTACGTCCAGGAAAAAAAACTAAGGATTTTTCATTTGTATTGTCATCCGTGTGTCCATTATATATATCCCTATACAATCTCTATGTCCATTTTGTTCATCTGTTGCTCAGTGGTTAGCACTGTTACTTTGCAGCTCTGGGGTCTTGGGTTCAAGTCCCACAAAGGACAATATCTGCAAGGAGTTTGTATGTTCTCTCCGTGTTTGCAACTGTTTCCTTCGGGTCTTTAGTTTTTTCCCCACAAACACATAACGATAGAGCATCTAGATTGTGAGCCCCAATGGGCACAGTTTATTATAATGTCTGTACAGCGCTGTGGAATATGATGGCACTATATAAGCAAAGCATAATAATAATTAATTTATGTGCACAATTTACTAAATGATAATGAATAAATAGTTTCCTACCTTTTATGATTGTAATTTATTAGTGAAAAACGCGTGACATAGGGATGGTAATCGATATATGATTCTTTTTTCTCCAGTACGTCCCTCCTGGCAGCACCACCAGGAGGTTGTCCTTCATATCCTTGATAGGGACATGAACACAGAAGAGGTTAAATAGCCCCTTCCACCACCACCCTTCAGTGTTTTTCCTGTCCCTATCAGGGACAGACGCAGGTAGAGGAGCATAGACGTACAAAGACAAATACCTTGCGTCCGGTTGAACAGGGGGCTCGCGGCGAAACTCCATCTCTCTAGGGGGCTCTGGAGTAGTGAAGGCTCGGTGGCACGAGCCCCACAACACCGCTGACACCGTGAGAGGTCCCTCAGTGGCTGGTTGAGCTGTGTGCTCCCGGCGTCGGCCACATCCCTCAGCAAAAGGGCTCTGGGCTGCAGCTGCTGCGGTAGCGCTGTCAGAACTTCCGGTCGAGGAGCACGCCGCGGGTGAGTTCCAGAGGGCGGAGCCTCTCGGGCCGGGAAAGCCGGCGTCTCCTTCCGGCGCACCGCGTCATGAGAAGGCATGCCGGCGATGACTTCTAGGGGGCGGGGCCGGAGATACAGTAAGACTTCCGGCGCTCTTCGTTGTTGGGAGCGCACTGGGTCAGATCCTGGGGGCGTGGCTCAGGAACCCTGGAAAACAGGCAGAGCAGGGACACTTCCGATCTAGCCAGTGTGCTTTCCATTGGGCGCATGCGCAGTCCGGGTGAACACCTGCAACACCTAGACTGGCAGCAGCTGAGCTCGGAAGGAGGACGAATCGGATGTCTTGAAGCCGGGTAAGGCAGACTACTTAAGACAGACAGCTGACAGCACACACTGACTTTGTCAAGATGGAGAGTGCTAGCCGTCCTGACGTCCAGTCCTTAGTCATCCCTGGACCTCGTGAGTGAGGTATAGCGAGGGTCTCTCAGCTGGACTAGCTATAGATAGATACAGGACCTTCCTTTCCATATTGCGTGCTAGGACAAGGAGATGCCTAAGCGATCCACGACAGCAGTCAAGAGGAAGTCCAATAAGTGCCCACTATGCTCTACCAAACTTCCTGAAGCATACGACAAAAAGCTGTGTGAGACATGCATTGCCAAGCTGCTTAAACAGGAACAGACCTATTTGTTGGCTAACATATGAACCATGATCAGAGAAGAGGTTCAGGCCAGTGTTGCTACAATAGGACCACCTCAATCTCTCTCCCCTAAGAGACCCAGATGGGACATGTGTTATGATCCCTAGTGGCGGAGGATCACAAATAGATCAGCAAGTGATTAAACTAAGGACGAGCTCTAGGGAGATGGTAACTGGACTGATCGCAAATCTGAACCTATCCAAAACAACTAGAGGTAGCCGGTGAACGTGCCTAAAAAATTCTTAGACGTCTCGAGCCAGCCTGAGGAACTAGCTACCCCTAAAGAGAAAGAAAGACCTCGCTTGCCTCCAGAGAAATAATCCCCAAAGATATAGAAGCCCCCAACAAATATTAACGGTGAAGTAAGAAGAAGGCACATACATAGGGATGAAATCAGATTCAGCAAAAGAGGCCCACTAGTACTAGAAAGCAGAAAATAGAGCAGGGGTCTATGCGATCAATAAAAAACCCTTACAAAATATCCATCCTGAGATTTCTAGAACCCACACACCAACTAACGGTGTGTGGGGAGAAACTCAGCCCACTAGAGCTCCAGCAAGCGAGGGAATTACATTTTAGCAAGCTGGAACAGAAAACATGATAAACACTGCTGATCAAAAAATGAGCAAACAAAACTTGGCTTATCCTGGATGGACTGGGAGCAAGGTAGTCAGAAGGAATCTGAGTAGCACTGATTACATCGACAGCCGGCCACAAGTGGAAGTAAAACAGAGCTATATAGGAACCTCCCAGAGGATAACGAACCAGCTGATAGCCAGAGACCAGCAGGATAACAAACAAAGCCACCAGGGGGAGCCCAAAGCAAAAGTCACACAATACCACCAGTGACCACAAGAGGGAGCCCGAAAACAGAGTTCACAACAGTACCCCCCCCCCCCTTAAGGAGGGGTCAACAAACCCTCATGAAAACCCCCAGGGCGATCAGGATGAGCCACATGGAAGGCACGAACCAAATCGGCCGCATGAACATCAGAGGCGACAACCCAAGAATTATCCTCCTGACCATAGCCCTTCCACTTGACCAAATAGCGGAGCCTCCGTCTAGAAACACGAGAATCCAAGATCTTCTCCACCACGTATTCCAATTCTCCCTCAACCAGCACCGGGGCAGGAGGCTCAACCGGAGGAACCACAGGTACCACATACCTCCGCAACAACGAGCGATGGAAAACATTATGAATAGCAAATTATGCCGGGAGGTCCAGACGGAATGACACAGGGCCAAGGACTTCCAGAATCTTATAAGGACCGATAAACCGAGGCTTGAACTTAGGAGAGGAGACCTTCATAGGAACGAAGCGAGAAGACAACCACACCAAGTCCCCAACGTGAAGTCGGGGACCCACACAGCGACGGCGGTTGGCAAAGAGCTGAGCCTTCTCTTGTGACAACTTCAAGTTGTCCACCACATGATTCCAAATCTGATGCAACCTATCCACCACAACATCCACTCCAGGACAGTCAGAAGGCTCCACCTGACCCGAGGAAAAACGAGGATGAAACCCCGAATTACAAAAAAAAAGGAGAAACCAAAGTAGCAGAACTAGCCCGATTATTAAGGGCAAACTCGGCCAACGGTAAAAAAGTAACCCAGTCGTCCTGGTCAGCAGAAACAAAACATCTTAAATAAGTCTCCAAGGTCTGATTAGTTCGCTCGGTTTGGCCATTCGTCTGAGGATGGAAGGCCGACGAAAAAGACAAATCAATGCCCAACTTAGCACAAAAGGTCCGCCAAAATCTAGACACAAACTGGGATCCTCTGTCAGAAACAATGTTCTCAGGAATCCCGTGCAAACGAACCACACTTTGAAAAAACAGTGGAACCAACTCGGAGGAGGAAGGCAACTTAGGCAAGGGCACCAAATGGACCATCTTAGAAAAACGATCACACACCACCCAGATGACAGACATTCTCTGAGAGACAGGGAGATCTGAAATAAAATCCATGGAAATGTGCGTCCAAGGCCTCTTCGGGACAGGCAAAGGTAACAGCAAACCACTGGCACGAGAACAGCAAGGCTTCGCCCGAGCACAAATTCCACAAGACTGCACAAAGGAACGCACATCCCGCGACAAGGAAGGCCACCAAAAAGACCTGGCCACCAAGTCTCTGGTACCAAATATTCCAGGATGGCCCGCCAACACCGAAGAATGAACCTCGGAGATGACTCTGTTGGTCCATCTATCCGGGACAAACAGTCTCTCAGGTGGACAGCGGTCAGGTCTATCCGCCTGAAACTCTTGCAGCACACGTCGCAAATCTGGGGAGATGGCAGACAAAATCACCCTTTCTCTAAGGATACCAGCCGGCTCTGAATCTCCAGGAGAGTCAGGCACAAAACTCCTAGAAAGAGCATCAGCTTTTACATTCTTCGAACCCGGCAGGTACGAGACCATGAAATCAAAACGAGAGAAAAACAACGACCAACGAGCCTGTCTGGGATTCAGCCGCTTGGCCGACTCGAGATAAATCAAATTCTTGTTGTCAGTCAAGACCACCACACGATGTTTAGCTCCCTCGAGCCAATGTCGCCACTCCTCAAATGCCCACTTCATAGCCAACAGCTCCCGATTACCGACATCATAATTCCGCTCGGCAGGCGAAAACTTTCTTGAAAAGAAAGCACATGGCTTCATCACAGAGCCATCGGGGCTTCTCTGCGACAAAACAGCCCCCGCTCCAATCTCGGAAGCATCAACCTCCACCTGGAAGGGAAGTGAGACATCTGGCTGACATAAGACCGGAGCCGAAGAAAACCGACGCTTCAGCTCCCGAAAGGCCTCCACAGCCGCAGAAGACCAATTAGTCACATCAGAACCCTTCTTGGTCAAATCCGTCAAAGGCTTAACAACGCCAGAAAAATTAGCTATGAAGCGACGGTAAAAATTAGCAAAACCCAAGAACTTCTGAAGACTTAACAGATGTAGGCTGCGTCCAGTCATGAATAGCCTGAACCTTGACTGGGTACATCTCAATAGTAGAAGGAGAAAAAATGAAACCCAAAAAAGAAATCTTCTGGACTCCAAAAAGACATTTTGAGCCCTTCACAAATAAAGCATTGTCACGTAGGACCTGAAAGACCATCCTGACCTGCTTAACATGAGACTCCCAATCATCCGAAAAAAACAGAATATCATCCAGATACACAATCATAAACTTATCCAGATATTCACGGAAGATGTTATGCATAAAGGACTGAAAGACTGAAGGAGCATTAGAAAGTCCAAAAGGCATCACCAAGTACTCAAAATGGCCTTCAGGCGTATTAAATGCAGTTTTCCATTCATCACCCTGTTTTATACGCACAAGGTTATACGCACCACGAAGATCTATCTTGGTGAACCAACTAGACCCCCTAATGCGAGCAAACAAATCAGTTAACAATGGCAAAGGATACTGAAATTTGACCGTGATTTTATTCAAAAGGCGATAATCAATACAGGGTCTCAGGGAACCATCCTTTTTAGCCACAAAAAAGAATCCTGCACCAAGAGGGGATGAGGACGGGCGAATATGTCCCTTCTCTAAAAACTCCTTTATATAACTCCGCATGGCAGCATGCTCTGGCACAGATAAATTGAAAAGTCGTCCCTTAGGAAACTTACTACCAGGAATCAAATTTATAGCACAATCACAGTCCCTATGAGGAGGTAGAGAATTGAGTTTGGGCTCCTCAAATACATCCTGGTAGTCTGACAAAAACGTAGGGACTTCAGAAGGAGTGGACGAAGCAATTGACACCACAGGAGCGTCACCATGAATTCCCTGACAACCCCAACTTGACACCGACATAGCTTTCCAATCCAGGACTGGATTATGAGTCTGCAACCATGGTAGACCCAACACGGCGACATCATGCAAATTATGCAGTACAAGAAAGCGAATCACCTCCCGATGAACAGGAGTCATGCACATGGTCACTTGTGTCCAGTACTGAGGTCTATTCGTAGCCAATGGTGTAGAATCAATTCCCCTTAGTGGAATAGGGAATTTTAAAGGCTCCAAATCAAAACCACAGCGCCTGACAAATGACCAATCCATCAAACTCAGGGCGGCACCTGAATCTACAAAAGCATTAACCGGGTAAGATGACAGGGAACAAATCAGGGTAACAGACAAAATGAACTTGGGCTGTAAAGTACCAATGGTGACAGATTTATCAACCTTTTTTTTGCGCTTAGAGCATGCTGAGATAACATGAGCTGAGTCACCACCGTAAAAGCACAACCCATTTTGCCGTCTATAATTTTGCCGTTCACTTCTGGTCAGAATTCTGTCACATTGCATAGATTCAGGTGTCTGTTCAGAAGACACCGCCAAATGGTGCACAGGTTTGCGCTCCCGCAAACGCCGATCAATCTGAATGGCCAGAGTCATTGACTCATTCAGACCTGCAGGCGTAGGGAACCCCACCATGACATTCTTAATGGCTTCAGAAAGACCTTCTCTGAAATTTGCAGCCAGGGCACACTCATTCCACTGAGTAAGCACCGACCATTTCCGAAATTTCTGGCAGTACACCTCTGCTTCATCTTGCCCCTGCGAGAGGGCCAATAACGTTTTTTCAGCCTGGTTCTCAAGATTAGGTTCCTCATAGAGCAATCCAAGGGCTAGAAAAAACGCATCTACACTAAGCAATGCAGGATCCCCTGGCGCCAATGCGAAGGCCCAATCTTGGGGGTCACCACGCAAAAAGGAAATGATAATCTTAACTTGCTGAACGGCATCACCAGAGGAACGAGGTTTCAAAGAAAGAAACAACTTACTATTGTTCCTAAAATTCAGGAACCTAGATCTATCTCCAGAAAACAACTCCGGAATAGGTATTCTAGGCTCTGACATAGGACTGTGAACAACAAAATCCTGAATACTTTGAACCCTAGCAGCAAGATGATCCAGACTGGAAGCCAAGCTCTGGACATCCATGTCAGCAGCTGAACTCAGAGCCACACCAAGATTAAGAGGAGGAGAGAAGCTAGCCACAGCAGCTAGACACACGGCAACAACAACAAAAAAAAAAAAAATTCTCAAGGCTTCTTTTCTCCTGCTTCTGCCATGCAATTAACACTTTACTGGCCGGCTGTACTGTTATGATCCCTAGTGGCGGAGGATCACAAATAGATCAGCAAGTGATTAAACTAAGGACGAGCTCTAGGGAGATGGTAACTGGACTGATCGCAAATCTGAACCTATCCAAAACAACTAGAGGTAGCCGGTGAACGTGCCTAAAAAATTCTTAGACGTCTCGAGCCAGCCTGAGGAACTAGCTACCCCTAAAGAGAAAGAAAGACCTCGCTTGCCTCCAGAGAAATAATCCCCAAAGATATAGAAGCCCCCAACAAATATTAACGGTGAAGTAAGAAGAAGTCACATACATAGGGATGAAATCAGATTCAGCAAAAGAGGCCCACTAGTACTAGAAAGCAGAAAATAGAGCAGGGGTCTATGCGATCAATAAAAAACCCTTACAAAATATCCATCCTGAGATTTCAAGAACCCACGCACCAACTAACGGTGTGTGGGGAGAAACTCAGCCCACTAGAGCAACCAGCAAGCGAGGGAATTACATTTTAGCAAGCTGGAACAGAAAACATGATAAACACTGCTGATCAAAAAATGAGCAAACAAAACTTAGCTTATCCTGGATGGACTGGGAGCAAGGTAGTCAGAAGGAATCTGAGTAGCACTGATTACATCGACAGCCGGCCACAAGTGGAAGTAAAACAGAGCTATATAGGAACCTCCCAGAGGATAACGAACCAGCTGATAGCCAGAGACCAGCAGGATAACAAACAAAGCCACCAGGGGGAGCCCAAAGCAAAAGTCACACAATACCACCAGTGACCACAAGAGGGAGCCCGAAAACAGAGTTCACAACAGACATGGATCCAAGCTCTGAGGAAGGGAAAGTGTCGGGCTACTCTGACCCAGACTCGGGCGAAGGCGAAAGTTCCTCAATATTCCTTTCTGAAGAACGGAAGAGATACTTATTTTCATCCGAGGACACGGACACTCTATTACTGGCGGTCCGGAGTACCATGAAATTGAGGACTCCACGGAGCCATTAACAGTTAACGATGAGATGTTCGGCGGCCTGAGGGCCTGTAGGAACAGAGCATTTCCTGTGAATAACCACATAACGGCAATGATACTAGAAGAATGGGAAGACGTGGGGAAAAAGCTGGTGGTCCCAAAGGACTTCAAGTTCCACCTTCCCTTTAATCCGGAGACGCCGGCCTTTTGAAGGACTCGATCCCATCCGAGGCAGGATTATAAGAGCAAGGGTAGGACCGGAAGGTGGAGCTACCCCAAGGGCGGCAAGGGTAGGAGCTCCTTTCGTGACCAGGGGACCGGGTCGGGCAGACAGTGACGCCAGACGCATCGGGAGGATTCTTCAATACTTCCCCGTATACCTTGTTCACAGCACTTTCATGGCTATTACTCCAGCCTGTTTTCTATTAAAAAAAAAAAAACAAAACAAAAAAAAAACAGGAGGAGAATACCGGACCATAATAAATGTAAAACCATTGAACCAGTGGGTGTCCTACAAGCGTTTCAAGATGGAAACCCTCAAATTGGTCATACTGCTGATAAGAAAAAATTTGGTAATGTGTACACTAGATCTTAAAATTGCATATTACCATGTGCCCATCCATACCTCACATCAGAAGTACCTCTGATTCCCTCGCAATCAAAGACCGAGGGAAGATACTTCATTTCCAATTCCGATGCCTACCATCCGGTCTCTCTTCCGCACCTCGAATCTTCACAAAGCTCATGGCAGAGGTGATGGCCTTCCTAGGGGCAAAAGACATTCTCAAAATTCCGTACTTGGACAACCTGCTGTTAGTGACAGACTCACGACAACAGATGAAAGAGTATCTGACAGAGACCATGTCACTTCTAGAGAGGCTGGGATGGGTGATAAACCTGAAAAAGTCGAGTCTCAAGCCGGGAAGGAGGAAAACATTTTTGGGGTCCTTCTATACTCAGAACAAGAGCACTCATTCCTTCCATTCCACAAACGAGCAGTCAGACAGGAAGCCCAGACACTGCAAAAGCGAGAATACACCCCTATCAGAAAAACCATGAGAGTTCTGGGCCTAATGACTTCATGCATTTCAAGCATCCAGTGTAGCCAGTTTCACTCAAGGATATTACAACGAGAGTTCCTTTCAGCATGGGACGGGAAGGAAGCTTCATTGGACAGCAGAATGACAATATCCGAAGAAGTAAGACATTCTCTGTCATGGTGGACCGACATATCAAATCTACTGCAGGGAAAACCCTGGAGAATGTCCCCATGTATAAACATTACCACAGACGCAAGCCTCATTGGTTGGGGAGCCCATGTAGAAGGACGCTACCTCCAGGTAACGTGGCCCACATCAGTGCGCAACAACTCATCAATCCTCAGGGAGCTCAGAGCAGTTAGGGAGGCGCTGAGGAGATGCCGGAGACAGCTGCACAATCTTCACGTCAGAATATTCTCTGACAACTCGACTACAGTATCCTTCCTGCTACATCAGGGAGGTCCAAGGTACCGTCACCTGCAGGATTTAGCAGAGACAATATTCTCCTGGGCAGAACTCAATGTAAGATCCCTAACAGTGGTACATCTGAAAGGCGAAAAGAACCAGGTGGCACATTTTCTCAGCAGGAACAAAATACAGCCTACAGAGTGGGCTTTAAATCAAGAGGTCTTTGCGCAACTTACCAAGGCATGGGGATCCCCAGAAATAGACTTGTTCGCCTCAAAGAGAAATGCAAAAACAAAAGACGACTTCTTGTTAAATCCAGGAGACAACCCGACTACAGTAGATGCCTTAGCACAGGACTGGGATATGGAGCTGGCGTACGACTTCCCTCCACTTCCCTTAATACCAAGAGTTCTACAGAAGATCCAGGAAAGTCAAGCAGCAGTTATTCTAATAGTGCCGTACTGGCCCAAAAGAAACAAATGGCGTTAGAAGAACCAATTCTCCTAAAAGTACAATGGAATCTCCTGATGCAGGGCCCTCTTGTTCATCAGAATCTAGAGTTCTTACAGCTTTCTGCCTGGAGCATGAGAAGGAGATCCTGAAGTTGAGGGGCTTGTTAGTCAGTCATATCTACCTTGCAAAAGAGTAGAAAGCCTGTAACCTCAGCCATATACCTTAAGGTCTGGAAGAAATTTTGCTCACACTGCGCAAGCCCAATATCGCTTAGTCAGGATCCTAATATTCTTCAGGTTCTAGACTTTCTTCAGGCTGGGTTCGACAAAGGTCTAAAGCCTAGTACATTAAAATTACAAATTTCAGCCCTGGGGTCTTTTTTCGATTATCCTCTGGCAGATCACCTTTGGGTGGTAAGATTCATTAGGGCCACTCAACGTATTAGACCCACTATACGTAGCTCTGTCCCTCCTTGGGACCTCAATTTAGTCCTAAATGATTTACAGAAGAACCCTTATGAACCTCTAGACCAAACAGACCTCAGGTCGGTTACACTCAAAAGCGCTTTTTCTGGTGGCAATAACCCCAGCAAGACGTATATGCGAGATTCGGGCTCTTTCCATAAGACACCCATATCTGAGGATCCAGGAGGACTGTATCATCTTAAAATTTGGATCCTGCTTTCCTTTCCAAGGTGGTAACTGACTGACTTTCACAGAAATCAGGAGATAATATTGCCCACCTTCTGCCAAGACCATAAGAACGAGAAAGAACGCTCTTTCAACTCTTTGGACGTTAAAAGGAACCTGTCACCTGAATTTGGCGGGACCTGTTTTGGGTCATATGGGCGGGGTTTTCGGGTGTTTGATTCACCCTTTCCTTACCCACTGGCTGCATGCTGGCCACAATATTGGATTGAAGTTCATTCTCTGTCCTCCGGAGTACACACCAGCGCAAGGCAAAAACTCCGGAGGAGAGAGAATGAACTTCAATCCAATATTGCGGCCAGCATGCAGCCAGCGGGTAAGGAAAGGGTGAATCAAACACCCGAAAACCCCGCCCATATGACCCAAAACAGGTCCCGCCAAATTCAGGTGACAGGTTCCCTTTAAAAGGACAGTCCTACAGTACCTAAAACTCACGGAAAGCTGGAAAGTAGTCTCGAACCTCTTCGTTCAGATGGCAGGAAAGAATAGAGGGAAGAAAGCATTGAAAGCGACCTTAGCCCGATGAATAAAATTAACCATTACCGCTGCATATACCATAGCGGGAAAGACTCCGCCGGAAGGCCTCAGGGCTCACTCGCTGAGAGCAGTCTCGGCTTCGTGGACAGAGAGTGCAGGGGCTTCCATGGACCAAATATGCAGGGCCGCAGCTTGGTTCAGAATAAATACTTTTCTCCAGTCACCTTCCACGACAGCAGTATCGGAGGATGTCTCCCCGCCCTAATAGGGGACAGGAAACGAAGAGGTTAAATACCCCTCCCCTTCCTGCAACCACCAGTGTTTTTCCTGTCCCCTATGGGGCATGAAGAGGTTCTCTGATAGTGCTGCCGTGGCCGGCGATCAGGAGCAATGTTACCTTTCTAAGCCGGGCAGTCGAAGTCGGGGGCTCCGCTCTCCTCCTCCTTCAGACTGCTCCCATCTCCGTGACCTCCACGCGACTTGGGACCCTCTCCCGCCCTACCCGCGCCTCCTTCGGGAGGCAAAGCAGGGCGGTACGGTGCTCCGGGGTCCTCCTGCAGCTCCCCGGCTTCCTCCTTCCTCCACGCCGCTGCTGGCGCGCGCGCTTGCGCACCGGAAGTGACGCGCACCCGAACTTCCGGTTTTTCCCCGGCGCCTTACACCGCAGATCCTGTGCGTGCCGATCAGCGTCCTGGCCCAGGACATCCAGCGGCAGCATGGGTGGGCATCTCTGACACCCCCACCCCAAACGGACCCTAACGAGGAGGAGCACCACCAATCTCGCTGGGAGCCTCGGTACTCTATTTATTCCTGGCTAGGGAAGCCTCCAGGTAAGACCTCCTGTCTTTGACCCTCTGTAGTCACAACCTCTGACCATATGGACTGTGACAAACCCCTTCACTCTGCTTCTGCGGAGCCCAGCGCTCACCCCCCTGCTGTAAGTAGTGGGATGATGTCCCTTGCTGTCCATATGTTTAATTCAAGTGACTTAGCACGACTTTTTCTCTCTCTTTTAGGGAGACAAAGTCTCTGCCCCTAAGAAGGCCAGCCGCAAGTGTGCTGCATGTGCGTCCAAGCTTCCCTCCACATATAAAAAGAAGCTCTGCCAGCCATGCACAGATGAAGTTCTGCGTGCTGAACAGCCCTCTCTTATGGACAGCATCAGAACTCTCATCAGGCAGGAAGTTGTCTTCCATGGCGACCTTTTCCCAGCCTCCGACACCACAGCCTCCCCCTGCTAAGAAAAGGAAAATAGCCCCGGTAGTCTCTGACTCTGACTCAGGAGAATTGCATACTTCTGATTCAGGGGACCTTTGGGAGAATGAGAGTTCTGCCTCTACCTCTGCTCCCAAAACAGACAACAAAAAATATCTCTCTTCCTCCGAGGATTTGGAGGAATTAGTGTCTATGGTGAGGGGCACCATGGGGGTGGAGGAGGAGGTGGAGGGCCATTCTGTACAGGATGACATGTTCGGGGGGGTTAAAGCCCAAATCTGTGAAGGGATTCCCCATACACGAAAATATAGAAAGCCTCATCCTCCATGAGTGGGGCCTTCCAGAGAAAGGGTTAAACGTCCCATCAGAGTTCAAGAACCGGTTTCCCCTTGAGGGAGACTGTTCTCTTTTTGAAATGCCCAAGGTTGATGTTCAAGTGTCAAGGGTGACCAAAAAAACGGCCCTGCCCTTTGAAGATTCCTCCCAGCTGAAAGATCCCATGGATCGCAAGACTGAGAGTTTATTGAGGAAATCTTGAGACACTTCAACTAATTTACTGAGATCCAACGTGGCCTCAACATGTGTAGCCAGATCCTTGTTCCTCTGGCTGCGTACATTGGAGAATCACCTGGTACAGGGTACACCTAGAGAAGAGCTTCTTAAAGGGAACCTGTCACCACGTTTTTGGAAGATGGGATAAAAATAGCGTTAAATAGGGGCAGAGGTGGGCGTTACATTAGTGTGTGTGTTATGCGTTTATTACCCACCTAAGTTGCCGAAATAACTTTGCAAAGTCTCCGTTTTCGCCTGTCAATCAGGCTAGTCTGGTCAGATGGGCGTTGTCTTCACCCAGATTTGGCGTAGTTTTCCGTTGGTGGCGTAGTGGTGTGCGCATGCCCAAGGTCCCGAATCCTCCTCCAGGGGATTTAAAATAGCGCGGTGTTCGTTATTGCATTGGTGATCGGTGGGCGCGGCCATCTTCCTTTGGCCGCGCGTGCGCAGAAGCGGCGCTCTGCTGGCCGCGGCTTCAGGAAAATGGCCGCCGCGATATCCATCTGCGCACGCGCGGCATCGCGGCGGCCATTTTCCTGAAGCCGCGGCCAGCAGAGCGCCGCTTCTGCGCACGCGCGGCCAAAGGAAGATGGCCGCGCCCACCGATCACCAATGCAATAACGAACACCGCGCTATTTTAAATCCCCTGGAAGAGGATTCGGGACCTTGGGCATGCGCACACCACTACGCCACCAACGGAAAACTACGCCAAATCTGGGTGAAGACACCACGCCCATGCGACCTGACCAGCCTGATTGACAGGCGAAAACGGAGACTTTGCAAAGTTATTTCGGCAACTTAGGTGGGTAATAAACGCATAACACACACACTAATGTAACGCCCACCTCTGCCCCTATTTAACGCTATTTTTATCCCATCTTCCAAAAACGTGGTGACAGGTTCCCTTTAATTCTCTCCCTCTGCTCCAGAAGGCAACTGGATTCCTCGCGGACGCCTCCGCAGAATCAGTACGGGTTGCCGCTAAATCAGCGGTTCTCACTAATTCCGCTAGAAGAGCTTTGTGGCTTAAATCCTGGGGAGGCGATATTACCTCAAAGTCTAAACTTTGCGGTATACCTTTCCAGGGTCATTATGTATTTGGGCCAGTTCTGGACAAAATCTTGGACAAAGCTTTAGAGAAGAAGAAGGTCCTTCCGGAACAAAAGAACCCTAAAAAGCGTTTTTTTCGTTCCCCCCGTGACCAAACCCCCCAGCAAAATTACAGGGGTAAGGGCAAATCAGGACGATGGAGTTACCCCAAGGGAGGGAAAGCCAGAAACATCCTTGTCCCCCAACCCACTCAGACCTCTGAGAAGCAATGACTGCTCTCCGGTCGGGGGTCGACTCTCAGGTTTCCTCTCCCAGTGGCAGTTGATCACCACAAATCAGTGGGTCCTGCGTACCATATGGGAAGGCCTAAGATTGGAGTTCGAGAGCCCTCCTCCTCATCATCTGACTCACTTCTCTACAATCCCCAGGACTTCGGGAATTTTTGATGCCGGATATCTTAAACCTGCTTCGATTGAAGGTGATTTCCCATGTACCACATCGGGAAATAGGAGAAGGTCACTATTCCCACCTCTTTTTGGTGAAAAAACCCTCCGGGAAACACCGTATCATTATAAACCTGAAACCTCTAAATCAGGTAATAAAATACCGAAGGTTCAAAATGGAATCGATCAGATCAGCAATCCCGCTGATCGGTCAGGACTGGGTGATGGCGACGCTGGACCTGAGGGACGCATACTATCATGTGCCGATACACCCAGACCACAGAAGATTCCTCAGGTTCGCGATTTCCCAAAACAGACGGATCAGCCATCATCAATTCAATGTCCTTTTGTTCGGAGTCTCGTCTGCTCCACGAGTCTTCTCCAAGATCATGTCAGAAGCGGTAATTTTTATTCGACAACAGGGGGTCTGTATCATTCCTTACCTGGACGATTTTCTTATCACCCCATCCGCTTCACGTCTCAATCAGGATGTGACAAGGGTCCTCGACATCCTAGGATCGCTCGGGTGGATCCCGAATCTGGAGAAATCAGACCTCCAGCCTTCTCCACGGAAGAAATTCCTGGGAATCCTTCTGGATTCGGAGAAGAGAATGTCCTTTCTACCCAAGGACCGTCAGACCGATCTTGTCCTCAGGATCTCCAGGTTCAGAAATCAAAAAACCCCGACTCTAAGAGACTCTGTCAATCCTGGGTTCATTGACATCTTGCATTCAAGCAGTCTCCTGGGCCCAGGCCCATATGAGAATTCTTCAATCACACATCTTGGCATACTCAAAAGGACACCAGATGGCCTTAACCAGGAAGATTCCCCTTCCCTCTCGTGTGAGATCCTCTGTCATGGTGGCTGAACTCCCAAAATCTACATCGAGGAGTCAGCTGGGATCAGATTCCTCTGAGTACTCACAACAGACGCAAGTCAGAGAGGTTGGGGCGCCGTGATGGAAGGCTTCCACTTCCAGGGGTTGTGGGCCCCAGATGTAAGACACAGTTCCTCAAATCTGAGGGAACTGAAAGCAGTGGAGGAGGCGCTAAGAGCCGCATCTGTCATCATCCAAGGTCACCATGTTCGGGTGATGTCCGACAATATGACCACCATGGCCTATCTCCGACACCAAGGGGGCACAGGACACTCGAGCCTGAAGTTAACTGCTGGAAGGATTTTTTCCTGAGCAGAAAATCACCTTATGTCAATCTCTGCAGTACATATAAGGGGATTAGACAATTCCCAGGCGGATTATCTCAGTAAGGAGGGACTTCCATCCAGGGGAGTGGTCTCTAAACCAGGATGTATTCCTAACCCTAGTCCAGAGGTGGGGAACTCCCGATGTGGACCTGTTTGCCAACATTCAGAACACAAAATCAAACACCTTCTTCTCCCTGACCCCCTCAAACGAGGCACTAGGACTGGACGCTTTCTCCTACCCCTGGGAGTTTACCCTGGCATATGCCTTTCCGCCAATACCATTGCTACCCAGAACATTGCAGAAGATCCAGACGGATCAAGTTGCAACGATTCTGGTGGCCCCATTGTGGCCAGGAAGAAGCTGGTTCAGCGCACTGACAAGCATGTGTCTAGAAGGCCCGATTCTGCTTCCACAGAGACGTGACCTTCTTCAACAGGGTCTCCTGACCCATCCAGACCTACACAAACTAAAGCTGACAGCCTGGTTACTGAAGCCGAGATCCTGAGAGCCAGAGGACTCTCGCAGGCAGTAATCGAAACCCTACAGAAGAGTAGGAAGCCGATAACTAACGCCATTTATGGCAAAATATGGAAAACATTTTCATCATGGTGTTCCCCGAACAGACCGGATCCTTTTAACCCAAATATTGCACAGATTCTTCAATTTCTACAGAAGAGCTTAGAGCTGGGGCTTTCACCTAGTACCCTAAAGGTTCAGGTGTCAGCTCTTGGTTCTTTCTTTGACCAGGATGTAGCAAATCATCGATGGGTCAAACGATTCATATCATCGGCAACCAGAATCCGTCCGAGACTCCAGGTCCATACCCCCCCCCCCCCCCTTGGGACTTAAACCTGGTGCTAAAAGGTCTGACCGGGGACCCCTTTGAACCCCTTTCAGCATCTAGCTTAAAGATCTTAACCCTGAAAACAGTCTTCCTGGTAGCTATCACTACTGCCAGGCGTATAGGAGAGTTACAGGCCTTATCAATCCAGGAACCATTCCTGACCATAACTACGGATAGTATAATCCTCAAATTAGACCCGTCCTTTACACCTAAGGTAGCTTCAAACTTTCACAGAAATCAGGACATCATATTACCTTCTTTCTGTCCAAATCCCTCTAATCCAAAAGAAGAGGCCTTTCACACCCTGGACGTCCGCAGGGTGGTCCTGTTCTACCTCCAACAAATGGAAGATTGGAGGTTGGATCAAAACCTGTTCATCCAGTGGTCAGGACATAATAAGGGCAAGAAGGCAGCCAAAAGCACAATCGCTAATTGGATTAAGCAGGCCATTAGCCTGGCATACTCTTCTCAGAAGCTCACACCTCCAGCTTCACTGAAAGCCCACTCTACCCGCTCAGTCTCAACTTCCTGGGCAGAAAGGGGAAGCGCATCAGCAGAGCAGATATGCAGAGCCGCCACCTGGTCGTCAATCCATACATTCACCAGGCACTATAGGCTCAACTTCAACAGGGATCTATCGTTTGGCAGACGTGTTCTGCAGGCGGTTGTCCCTCCCTAAAGAAATTAGCGGTTGGTATCACTCCGATACTGCTGTCGTGGAAGGTGAATGGAGAAAATAGAATTAGTTCTTACCGGTAATTCGGTTTCTAGGAACCTTCCACTACAGCACTAATTTCCCTCCCTATCTTATTTATTAATTTTATGATTCCTGCACTTAAGTGGTAACTATACATGCTACTGTGTCCAGAAAAAAACACTGGTGGTTGCAGGAAGGGGAGGGGTATTTAACCTCTTTGTTTCCTGTCCCCTATTAGGGCGGGGAGACATCCTCCGATACTGCTGTCGTGGAAGGTTCCTAGAAACCGAATTACCGGTAAGAACTAATTCTATTTTTGTAGGCATTATAAACTGGACGTTCTGTCAAACCAACAGTCAGCCTTTGGGAGGAAAGTCCTCCAAGCAGTAATCCCGCCCTAATAGGAGTTATTTGGTGCGTCTCCTGGTGGTGCTGTTAGGAGGGACGTCCTGGAAAGTAGGAATTAGTCCTACCGGTAATGTTGTTTCCAGGAGTCCATCATGACAGCACCCCTTATATTCCCTCACTTAGATTTCCTATCTGATATGTGGTGTAAACATTTGTAGTGGGAAATTCAATAAAATAGTGTTGAGTCCATCCTGGTGTGGTACTTGGAAAAGACACTGAAGGGTGGTGGTGGGAGGTGCTATTTAACCTCTTCTGTGTTCCTGTCTCTATCAAGGTTATGACGGACAACCTCCTGGTGGTGCTGTCATGATGGACTCCTGGAAACAACATTACCGGTAGGACTAATTCCTACTTTTTTTTAACCACCCATTGACTTTTAATGTGGTTTATGATGAAGAAGTCTCTGTACTTCGAGATGCGTTGACCATTAAAAACTGCAGTTCAGATTTTTTTGCCTTCTGGATACTTTAATCACACACACCGAGGAATCCATTGGTGTCTCTAGGAGCGCAACAAAGATCCATATCACCACTCCTCTACTTATTCACATGTACCAAACAGACAAATGGACTGCATATGAATTTAAAAAATGGACACATGGACTAAGTATGGATGACAATACTGATGAAAAATCATCAGGTTTTTTTAATGGGCATAAAATAGATATTTTTGTATACGCTTGTGTGAACTGGGCCTTAAAGATTGAATAAGGTTTATTACATAAGGGACAATAAACAGGACATTAATAACTCTAGTAATGGTCCCTGGAATAAAGAAAATTAACTTTTTGACTAGGAGTTACTTTTATAATATAATTCTAGTTTCATACATATGTCCTGATTCATGAAAGCAGTTTTGCAAGAATTCTGACTTAAATTGCTTTGAAAAGTCGCAAAATTTTGGTTCAACTGTTTTTACGCCAGTTTTTTTTTTTTTTTATCCATTCAGAACTCTAGATGATATATGTACAGTAAGCTCACAATTTTTTTTATACTGGTTTCTATTTTTCTTTTTTTTTTCCCCTATATTTTTATTTTTTTAGAAGCTATCAAGTATCATATCACTGAAGTCATGATTCTGCCATCTTCTGAAGCATACAGCATGATTGCAAGGTAAACATTAGCTATGAACAATGAATAAGAGCAGTGACTTAGGCTTTGACCTGTTTGCTTGCTATGAACCGTTAATAAAATATGTGACCTGTTCGCTTGCTATGAATAGACAACGAAAGCTGTGACCTGTTTGCTTGCTATGAACAGACAATGAAAGTTGTGACCTGTTTGCTTGCTTGCTATGAACAGACAATGTAAGCTGTAACCTGTTTGCTTGCTATGAATAGACAATGAAAGCTATGACTTGTTCGCTTGCTGTGAACAATGAATAAAAGCTGTGAACTGTACACTTGCTATGATCAATGACTAAAAGCTGTGACCTGTTCTCTTGCTCTGGACAGACAGTGAAAGCTGTGACCTGTTTGCTTGCTATGAACAAAGAAAGCTGTGACCTGTTCGTTTGCACAGACAATGAAAGATGTGACCGGTTTGCTTGCTATGAACAAAGAAAGCTGTGACCTTTTCTCTTGCACAGACAATAAAAGCTGTGACCTGTTTGCTTGCTATGAATAGACAATGAAAGCTGTGACCTGTTTGCTTGCACAGACAATGAAAGCTGTGATCTGTTTGCTTGCTATGAACAGACAATGAAAGCTGTGACCTGTTTGCTTGCTATGAATAGACCATGAAAGCTGTGACCTGTTTGCTTGCTATGAATAGACAATGAAAGCTGTAACCTGTTTGCTTGCTATGAATAGACAATGAAAGCTGTGACCTGTTCGCTTGCTATGATCAATGACTAAAAGCTGTGACCTGCTCTCTTGCTCTGAACAGACAATGAAAGCTGTTTGCTTGCACAGACAATGAAAGCTGTGACCTCTTTGCTTGCTGTGAACAAAGAAAGCTGTGACCTGTTTGCTTGCTGTGAACAAATAAAGCTGTGACCTGTTTGCTTGCTGTGAACAAATAGAGCTGTGACCTGTTCGCTTGCACAGACAATGAAAGCTGTGACCGGTTTGCTTGCACAGACAATGGAAGCTGTGACCTGTTTTCTTGCTATGAACAGACAATGAAAGCTGTCACCTGTTCGCTTGCTATGATCAATGACTAAAAGCTGTGACCTGCTCTCTTGCTCTGAACAGACAATGAAAGCTGTTTGCTTGCACAGACAATGAAAGCTGTGACCTGTTTGCTTGCACAGACAATGAAAGCTGTGACCTGTTTGCTTGCACAGACAATGAAAGCTGTGTTCGCTTGCTATGATCAGTGAATAAAACCTGTGACCTGTTGGCTTGCTATGTATAAGACTTAGGCTACTTTCACACTAGCGTCGCTTGCTGTACATCGCAATGCGTCGTTTTGGAGAAAAAACGCATCCTGCAAAGTTGCCCGCAGGATGCTTTTTTTCTCCATAGACTTGCATTAGCGACGCATTGCGACGGATGCGTCGTGTTTTGGCGGACCGTCGGCACAAAAAAAGTTCCATGTAACGTTTATTTGTGCGTCGTGTCCGCCATTTTCAACTGTTCATGCGTGGCCGAAACTCCGCCCCCTCCTCCCCGGAACTCACAATGGGCAGCGGATGCGTTGTAAAACTGCATCCGCTGCCCACGTTGTGCTACATTAACACACTGTACGTCGGGCCGACGGTTTGCGACGGCCCGTACCGACGGACTAGTGTGAAAGTAGCCTTACTGTATTTTTGTAAGGTAAATGACTTTTGCTCTTATAAGGAGCATATTGGAAACCCCTTGGAGTAACTTGTAAATTGTTTATATTGATCGGAGTAAATAACCTTTAAACGCGTCCACAATATGCAGGAGCAGGTTTGGTAACTGCTGTTATGTTGCAGCCCTCACGGGTACAGACAGCATGTCCTGTTAATGTAGGGCAAGTATGAAGTATGCTGGAGTGAAGATGGATGTATCTGCTTTGGTTTTTGACATTGAATTATTTGTCTTAAATAAAAGAGAATATTGTTTGTTTTGTTACAAGAACAAAATATTAAATGTGGGTCTTGTCGTTATCTGGCAACTCTTTCGAGCATGCAAGGATTGCATTATATTCAGTAGGGTGCTGACAGCAGATGCAGAGAATTGATAACGTAGAGGCTTTACTTCGGCCTAATGACCACTTACCATTAACTTGCCTGTCTTTCCAATGATACTTAACATGGCTACACACTGTGAAGACTGATCATTATTTCTATAGGAAGCAGTTTGTGGAACGCGTAATTATCCAGCTTCTGATGGAGTTATCTACCTCCAGAAGCACCTTCAGGTTTTGTGTTCAAGGACAAGATGGCAAGCTCTACCTACTGGTAAGAACATTTCATTATTTCCCCCATCATTGAATGAAATCAGACCAGAGGCATACATGGAAAAGAGGTCCCATCAAATAAAAATGGAGTCCCCCATTAATGGATTGTAGAACTACTTCTACAATGCTAGTTAAGCAATCCGTTTATGTACGTAGATTCTCTCTAAAGTCTCTAAATTGATCTGTTTGGTTAGAAAAAATGATATATTTTAGGAAGAAATATTGAATGTTAACTTGACATTGCCATGAAAAGCAGCAGAAAACTTTTCACATTCCACTAAAGACTGCTGAGGCTCCCTACACGTCCTAATAAATGAAGCCCTTAGTTTTGTAGAATTAATAACTATTATAATACACAACTGTGTAACTAGCCATGTACAGTCTTATTTCCTCAATTGTGCTCATTAATTTGATGCTGCAGGGCCCAAAGAGATTGTTACATTTCGTGCTGCGGCCCTGCATGCAGAATTAGCGGAATGTTTGCCTCCATCATGGCATGTTCCGTAAGTCGTTTATAGACCGAACACAGGTTGTCACAAATGGTGAGTCGGTCTTATTAAAGGGAATGTTTGCCTCCAAGCTTGTGAAGAGGGTACGCTCTTCCTGGTGTGATGTCACAGACAGTCAGAGATCCCATCTTTATACGTTCCCTTTTATAAAATGTATTATTTTTCAAATATTTTATGACCTGTTGTAGAAAAGTTATATAATAATAATTATGCTTTATAGGGAATCTGTCACCACATTTGACCTATCTAAGCTATTAATCTGGGCATACAGGCTATAGAAAGCTTAAAAAATGTTCTACCCTGGTGTCTCATATCAGCTGTGTTGTTCCTGAGAAATCATCTGTTATCACTTTATATAAATGACCTCTTCCAGGCTCCATCATTGGGAAAAAAAAACACGTGTGTCAAAAAATGGCGATTCAAAACAATATTAATATCATTATTATTATTTATTATTATTTAATGATTTTCTTGTTTATTTTAACCACTAAAATAAAAATAGAAATGTATAAGTTTGGTTTTGCCATAATTGTATTGACCTGAAGACTCATCCTGGCAGGTCATTTTTACCGCTCAATGAACACTGTAAAAACAAAGCTCAAAAAAGAATGGCAGAATTATGGAGGTCTTGGGATTTCACAGTTTCACTCCACTTTAATTTTTTTTCGTTTTGCAAAAGCTTGTTATAACTCATCCCACAGAATGATGGAAAAATAAAAAAGTTAAACGGGTCTGTCTGAACTAGATGGATAAGTCTGCAGTCACTCCGTGTGACTGCAGACTTATGAGTCCCCCCAGCTCACGCACAGTGCACTGCGAGGATTTGCTGGTTTCTGAGTCGGGAGCAGAAGGTATGTTTGCGTTATACACACTCATGGCCAGTGTGCATGGCCTCACTGCTTACACTAGATTGGGCATGGCCTCGGCTCTATACAAATGCCCACTAAGGCCGGGGTGCCACTAGCGTATAGCATACTATGCGAGACCATGGGATGCAATATACTAATGACCCTCAGCTCCTGCTCTGCTGCAAGTGTGAGCCGAGTCTCTGTGCTCTGTGCTCCGGTTCTTTAGCATGAGAGAATTGCAGCACAGGTGAGGAGACGGAGAAAGTAATTTCTCCATCTCCTCCATTGCCGGCATCCGCAGTCATTTCACTGCAGTCGGACACACCCATAGACTTGTATTAATGAGTGCGATCCGATTCTCGCATGCAGTTGCAGCACGCTGCGATTGTTCTTCCTTGCCGAATTAACATGAGAAAATAGTCGCAGATGGGATCTGTCCCGTAGAATAACACTGGTCTGTATGCTATGCAGTGTTTTATCGCATGTGTCCCAGCTGTGTTATACGCTCGTGTGAGGGAGCCCTTGAAGGGAATCGGTGAGGTCAGATAATGTTATTAACCTGCAGACGTGGGGTTTATCTGCATGTTAAAAGCATTACGAAGGTGCCCAGCTGCTGTACTGAAAGTGCGACACCCAGGACAGAATTAACTTGATTACTCGCGGAAGTTGCCAGCTTTCACTAGTACAGGTGTGTCATCTACAGCACTGAGAGCGATGGTTTTAAGCACACCCCAGCACTTTGACTGACAGCCAGCTCTGCACTGCTGAGGTGTGCTTTTGGTATAATGAGCAATGACTGTAGGCGTCTATGACTGAAAGCTGGCTGCTCCCGAGACTGCTAAAGTTAATTTTCTCCTAGGTGCCGCACTTTCAGTACCGTGACCTACATAATGCTGTTAACCTGTAGATTAACCCCAATAATGTTATCCAACCTAATAAGTTCCCTTTAATATGAGCGTATACCTCCATTGTAATAGTGCATAAATAAATCAACCTATCGACATAACCATGAAATATCAAAATATAACCTCATTTGTTGTCTCTATTCATTGAAATGTAAAAAAATGAATAATAGAGGAATATTATATACTATAAAGTAATTATTCACCATGTTCCAAATTATTATGCAAATTATATTTTTATCGGATTTCCATAAATAGTCGGTCCAAATTAGTCAGCCTAATAAAAGTAATCACCCGTTAGAGTATACATCGAATTTTATTGAAGAAACCTCCCAATGATAACCGTATAATCTCCAAAATGAATAAAAACTCAAAATGCACTGTTCCAAATTATTAGGCACAGTGGAATTTCTAAACATTTTATATGTTTTAAAGAACTGAAAATGCTCATTTGTGGAATTTGCAGCATTAGGAGGTCACATTCACTGAACAAAAAAACTATTTAGCTACAAAACATCCTAACAGGCCAAGCTACATGTTAACATAGGATCCCTTCTTTAATATCACCATCACAATTTTTGCATCCATTGAACTTGTGCGTTTTTGGAGAGTTTCTGCTTGTATTTCTTTGCTTGAAGTCAGAATAGCCTCCCAGAGCTGCTGTTTTGATGTGAACTGCCTCCCACCCTCATAGATCTTTTGCTTGATGATACTCCAAAGGTTCACTATAGGGTTGAGGTCAGGGGAAGATGGTGGCCACACCATGAGTTTATCTCCTTTTATGCCCATAGCAGCCAATGACTCAGAGGTATTCTTTGCAGTATGAGATGGTGCATTGTCATGCATGAAGATGATTTTGCTCCTGAAGGCACGTTTCTGCTTTTTATACCATGGAAGAAAGTTGTCAGTCAGAAACTCTGTTTACTTTGCAGAAGTCATTTTCACACCTTCAGGAACCTTAAAGGGCCCTTCCAGCTGCTTCCCCATGATTCCGGACCAAAACATGACTCCTCCACCTCCTTGCTGACGTCGCAGCATTGTTGGAACATGGAGGCCATCCACCAACCATCCACTACTCCATCCAACTGGACCATCCAGGGTTGCTCGACACTCATCAGTAAACAAGACTGTTTGAAAATTAGTCTTCATGTATGTGTGGGCCCAATGCAACCATTTCTGCTTGTGAACACTGTTTAAGGGTGGCCGAATAGTTGGTTTATGCACCACAGCAAGCCTTAGAAGGATCTTACACCTTGAGGTTCGAGGGACTCCAGAGGCACCAGCAGGTTCAAATAACTGTTTGCTGCTTTGTAATGGTATTTTGGCAGCTGCTCTCTTAATCCAATGAATTTTTCTGGCAGAAACCTTCCTCATTATGCCTTTATCTGCATGAACTCTCTGTCGTCTGTGTGAGTCACAAATCTCTTCACAGTATCTATCATGATCACTCTTAATTTTTCGTGAAATATCTAATGTTTTCATACCTTGTCCAAAGCATTGCACTATTTAACACTTTTCTTGAAACCTGTGGCCTGCTTAATAATGTGGAACATAATTTTTAAGTACTTTTCCTTTAATTAGAATCACCTGAAAAACTAATTATCATGTGTTTAAGATTGATTAAATCTTTGACGCTTAAATCCAATTTGCATAATAATTCGGAACACAGTGTTTTCTTATTTCATGATTAGACCAACTTTTCTCAGCTGTGAATAATTAAATGGGTTGTCATTTATGTTATAGCCTGTCCTCAGAATAGGTCATCAGTATCTCTTCTGTGAGGGGAGGTGATACCCAGCAGCCCCACCATTCCGCTTTTCCCTATGCAGGCAGCGGCAGGAAGTGCTCAATTGCTGAACTATACAGCACAGCTCTGACAATTACCGTTGTAAGATGTCCGCCGGACGAGTCCTTGAGGGGAGATATATGTCATTGTGGCTGTTAGCTGCGGTGATGTCAGCACGGAAGTATGCTCCAACACACATAGTGCTGAGAGAGTTATTTGGCCATCCCAGGGCTGGGTTTTACGAGCGGTCATAAGAGATGGGTGGGAATGACTGCTCACATATCCCCACCCCAGGGGCGTGGTTTGGTAGATAAAATGGAGGTTGAGTCTCTTATTCAGTGTATTTGGCTGAAGGTGTGGAGATCTCTAGCGTGTGTTGTTAACCCCTTTCTGACATATGACGTACTATCCCGTCGAGGTGGGGTGGGCCCGTATGACCACCGATGGGATAGTACGTCATACGCGATCGGCCACGCTCACGGGGGGAGCGTGGCCGATCGCGGCCGGGTGTCAGCTGCATATCGCAGCTGACATCCGGCACTATGTGCCAGGAGCGGTCACGGACCACCCCCGGCACATTAACCCCCGGCACACCGCGATCAAACATGATCGCGGTGTGCCGGCGGTATAGGGAAGCATCGCGCAGGGAGGGGGCTCCCTGCGGGCTTCCCTGAGACCCCCGGAGCAACGCGATGTGATCGCGTTGCTCCGAGGGTCTCCTACCTCCTTCCTCGCTGCAGGTCCCGGATCCAAGATGGCCGCGGCATCCGGGTCCTGCAGGGAGGGAGGTGGCTTACCGAGTGCCTGCTCAGAGCAGACGCTGGTAAGCCTGCAGTGCTGTGAGGCAGATCGGTGATCTGACAGAGTGCTGTGCACACTGTCAGATCACCGATCTGTGATGTCCCCCCCTGGGACAAAGTAAAAAAAAAAAAAATTCCACTTGTGTAAAAAAAAAAAAAAACCTAAATAAAGAAAAAAAAATATATATATATATATATATATATATATTATTCCCATAAATACATTTCTTTAAATAAAAAAAAAAACAATAAAAGTACACATGTTTAGTATCGCCGCATCCGTAACGACCCAACCTATAAAACTGCCCCACTAGTTAACCCCTTCAGTAAACACTGTAAGAAAAAAAGAGGCAAAAAACAACGCTTTATTACCATACCGCGGAACAAAAAGTGGAATAACACGCGATCAAAAAGACAGATATAAATAACCATGGTACCGCTGAAAACGTCATCTTGTCCTGCAAAAAACAAGCCGCCATACAGCATCATCAGCGAAAAAATAAAAAAGTTATAGTCCTGAGAATAAAGCGATACCAAAATAATTATTTTTTCTATAAAATAGTTTTTTATCGTATAAAAGCGCCAAAACATAAAAAAAATGATATAAATGAGATATCGCTGTAATCGTACTGACCCGCCGAATAAAACTGCTTTATCAATTTTACCCAACGCGGAATGGTATAAACGCCTCCCCCAAAAGAAATTCATGAATAGCTGGTTTTTGATCATTTTGCCTCACAAAAATCGGAATGAAAAGCGATCAAAGAATGTCACATGCCCGAAAATGTTACCAATAAAAACGTCAACTCGTCCCGCAAAAAACAAGACCTCACATGACTCTGTGGACTCAAATATGGAAAAATTATAGCTCTCAAAATGTGGTAACGCAAAAAATATTTTTTGCAATAAAAAGCATCTTTCAGTGTGTGACGGCTGCCAATCATAAAAATCCGCTAAATAACCCGCTATAAAAGTAAATCAAACCCCCCCTTCATCACCCCCTTAGTTAGGGAAAAATAAAAAAATAAAAAAAAATGTATTTATTTCCATTTTCCTGTTAGGGCTAGTGTTAGGGTCGGGGCTAGGGTCGGGGTTAGGGTTGGGGCTAGGGTTAAGGCTACAGTTAGGGTTGGGGCTAAAGTTAGGGTTAGGGTTTGGATTACATTTACGGTTGGGAATAGGGTTGGGTGTGTCTGGGTTAGAGGTGTGGTTAGGGTTACTGTTGGGATTAGGGTAAGGGGTGTGTTTGGATTAGGGTATCAGTTATAATTGGGGGGTTTCCACTGTTTAGGCACATCAGGGGCTCTCCAAACGGGACATGGCATCCGATCTCAATTCCAGCCAATTCTGCGTTGAAAAAGTAAAACAGTGCTCCTTCCCTTCAGAGCTGTCCCGTGTGCCCAAACAGGGGTTTACCCCAACATATGCGGTATCGGCGTACTCAGGACAAATTGGACAACATCTCTTGGGGTCCAATTTCTCCTGTTACCCTTGGGAAAATACAAAACTGGGGGCTAAAAAATAAGTTTTGTGGGAAAAAAAAGGATTTTTTATTTTCACGGCTCTGCGTTGTAAACTGTAGTGAAACACTTGGGGGTTCAAAGTTCTCACAACACATCTAGATAAGTTCCTTGGGGGTTCTAGTTTCCAATATGGAGTCACTTGTGGGGGGTTTGTACGGTTTGGGTACATCAGGGGCTCTTCAAATTCAACGTGACGCCTGCAGACCAATCCATTTAAGTCTGCATTCCAAATGGCGCTCCTTCCCTTCCAAGCTCTGTCATGCGCCCAAACAGTGGTTCCCCCCACATATGGGGTATCTGCGTACTCAGGACAATTTGGACAACAACTTTTGGGATCCAATTTATCCTGATACCCTTGTGAAAATACAAAACTGGGGGCTAAAAAATCATTTTTGTGAAGAAAAAAAAAAAGAGTTTTTATTTTCACGGCTCTGTGTTATAAACTGTAGTGAAACACTTGGGGGTTCAAAGCTCTCAAAATACATCTAGATAAGTTCCTTAGGGGGTCTACTTTCCAAAATGGTGTCACTTGTGGGGGTTTTTAATGTTTAGGCACATCAGGGGCTCTCCAAACGCAACATGGCGTCCCATCTTAATTCCAGCAAATTTTGCATTGAAAAGTAAATTTGCGCTCCTTCCCTTCCAGGCTCTGCTATGCGCCCAAACAGTGGTTTACCCCACATATGGGGTATCGTCGTACTCAGGACAAATTGCACAACAACTTTTGTGGTCTAATTTCTTCTCTTACCCTTGGGGAAATAAAAAAATGGGGGCGAAAAGATCATTTTTGTGAAAAAATATGATTTTTTATTTTTACGGCTCTGCAGTATAAACTTCTGTGAAGCACTTGTTGGGTCAAAGTGCTCACCACAATTCTAGATAAGTTCCTTCCCCCTGAGGAAGTGGCACTGGTGGCCACGAAACGTGTGTTGGGGACCATCGCCCGACCGCCCCCTCCTACCTCTGTGTAGTGGTAAATGCTAGCACCCTCTTTCCACCACCATACTTACTGGCATTACTATAGAATCCCACTGTTTTGGGGTGACCTTGGTTGGATAGTGTAGGTGCTTTTCCTTATGCATACCATTACAAGGGTATTTACATCTGGGGGAGTGGGGGGATGGGCGCTTTTCCAGCATTCCTGGGACATTCATCCTGTGCTCTAGTCATTAAATAATGTAATGTTTTGATATATATTTTTGTACTATTTATGGCAATTAAAGTTTGTTTTATAAATCATTGCTCTGAATTTTTCTCCTTTTGGCATGGTTTGTTTTGAGCTGATTTGGTGAGGTCGGGGTCTTTTGGCGTATCTACTGCCAGACCTCGTGCGCGCACAAAATGTACTTGGGAGTTTTGTATTCAAGTTCCTTAGGGGGTCTACTTTCCAAAATGGTGTCACTTGTGGGGGTCTCAATGTTTAGGCACATGAGGGGCTCTCCAAATGCAACATGGCGTCCCATCTCAATTCCAGTCAATTTTGCATTGAAAAGTCAAATGGCGCTCCTTTCCTTCCGAGCTCTGCCATGCGCCCAAACAGTGGTTTACCCCCAATAAACTTCTTGAAAGTGGTTTTGAGTACCTTGAGGGGTGCAGTTTTTAGAATGGTGTCACACTTGGGTATTTTCTATCATATAGACCCCTCAAAATGACTTCAAATGAGATGTGGTCCCTAAAAAAAAAAACGGTGTTGTAAAAATTAGAAATTTCTGGTCAACTTTTAACCCTTATAACTCCCTAACAAAAAAAAATTTTGGTTCCAAAATTGTGCTGATGTAAAGTAGACATGTGGGAAATGTTACTTATTAAGTATTTTGCGTGACATATGTCTGTTATTTAAGGGCATAAAATTTCAAAGTTGGAAAATTGCGAAATTTTCAAAATTTTCGCCAAATATTCATCTTTTTCACAAATAAACGCAAGTTATATCGAAGAAATTTTACCACTATCATGAAGTACAATATGTCACGAGAAAACAATGTCAGAATCACTGGGATCCGTTGAAGCGTTCCAGAGTTATAACCTCATAAAGGGACAGTGGTCAGAATTGTAAAAATTGGCCTGGTCATTAACGTGCAAACCACCCTTGGGGGTGAAGGGGTTAAAGACACGGACCTGAGCGGGCGGCCTCCCCAGGGCTATATGGACTATTTACTTGTAGTTCACCTTCAGTATGTGTTGCTAAAGGCACTGACCTGAGCGGGCGGACCCGCGATATCATATGGACTATTTGGTTTCAGTATGTTTTCACTTTGTCCCAGAAAAGACTGTGTTGTTCTGCCACCCGGAGTGGTTTATGAAGTTAAATAAACTTGCCTGGATTTTGCATGAAAACTGCCTCCTGTGCCTACCTCAAGAGCAGTGTGTAGAGTGAGTACAGACCGCTACACCGTATGTGCTCGAGTATAAGCCAACCCGAGTATCAGCCGAGGCACCTAATTTCACCCCAGAAGACCTGGAAAACGTATTGACTTGAGTATAAGCCGGGTATGCCTTGTCCACTCAATTCCATCCTGGTATGCCTCCTCATCCCCATTTTGATCTTTTATGACCCCTCATCCATATCCTGGTATTCATGGCCTCCTCATCCCTATCCTGGTATGCATGGCTCCTCACCCTATCCTGGTATGCATGGCTCCTCACCCTATCCTGGTATGCATGGCTCCTCACCCTATCCTGGTATGCATGACTCCTCATCCCTATCCTGGTATGCATGGCTCCTCATCCCTATCCTGGTATGCATGGCTCCTCATCCCTATCCTGGTATGCATGGCTCTTCATCCCTATCCTGGTATGCATGGCTCCTCATCCCTATCCTGGTATGCATGGCTCCTCTTCCCTATTCGCTCATCACTAATGTTTTCCTATCTATTTTTATATTGTTATATTTTCCGATGTATTATGTGTCTTTGACAGATATTGATTCTATCATTCGAAAATATTTATGTATTCCAGTCTAATGAAGGTCAATGAAAGGACCGAAACGTTATAATTTTGGATTATACTTCTCAAATAAAGCATTTTGAATAGCATTAACTTTTTGAGTGCCAGATTTTTGGAACATATATGATAAAGGGATTGGTAACCCTTATCCGAGCACCAGTATATACTAAGGAGTGAAGTGTCATTGAATTTGATATCCTAGTATTCATGGCCTCCTCATCCCTATCCTTCTATGTATGGCTCTTCATCCCTATCCTTGTATTCATGGCTCCTCATCCCTATCCTGGTATGCATGACTCTTCATTCCTATCCTTCTATGCATGGCTCTTCATCCCTATCCTTGTATGCATGACTCTTCATCCCTATCCTTCTATGCTTGGCTCTTCATCCCTATCCTGGTATGCGTGGCTCCTCATCCCTATCCTTGTATGCATGGCTCTTCATCCCTATCCTTCTATGCATGGCTCTTCATCCCTATCCTTGTATGCATGGCTCTTCATCCCTATCCTTCTATGCATGGCTCTTCATCCCTATCCTTCTATGCATGGCTCTTCATCCCTATCCTTCTATGCATGGCTCTTCATCCCTATCCTTCTATGCATGGCCCCGATCAGAAAAACATTTAAAAAAATAAACTATTATGCTTGGCATCCCTGCACAGCATCTTGTTCCGATGCCAGCAGCAGCGGGGTGAGGAGGGCAGTGAATATTCATTCCCTTAAGTAGCGGGCACAAGTGATCGCCTGGCCGCTGCAGGAAGCCGGCGACTGTGACTACTGTGCCCGCTATTGAAGTGTAATGAATGTTCACTGCCAGCACAGCGAATATTCATTTTTCTTTAGTGGCGAGCACCGGCTTTATCTGCATCAGCCGGCTCCTGCCTCCTGTGACCCGCTGCTCCGCCGCTGCCGCTCTCCATCCGTCTTCTTGGACCCTCACTCAAGTATAAGCCGAGGGGGGCTTTCAGCAGAAAAAAATGTGCTGAAAAACTTGGCTTATGCTCGAGTATATACGGTATATAATAAAAACTATAATAAAAAAATGTTTTATTACAGTTAATAGTTATGAACTTTTATATCTACGCAGTGGCTTGCAAAATTAGTCACCCCCTTGGCATTTTTTGTGTTTTGCTGCCTCACAACCTGGATTTTCACTTTTTTTTTTTTTTTTTTTTTGAGGGTTTGCATCATCTCATGTAAAGAACATGCCTAGAACTCTGAACATGTTTTTTTCTTTTTTTTTGTGAAGAAAACAGCATATAGGACAAAATAAGTGAAAACTTCAGTGCGCATAACTTTTCACCCCCTTAAAGTCCGTACATTGTAGAGCCTCTTTTTGTGGCAATTAGAGCTGCAAGTTGCTTTGGAAAAATCTTGTCGAGCTTTCCACATCTTGCCACTGGGATTTTTACGAATTCCTCAAGGTAAATCTGCTCCAGCTCCTTCACGTTAGATGGCTTCCTCTGGTGTACAATAGGGATGAGCGAACCCGAGCGGGAAAGTTTGATGTCTGTCCCGGATACCTAGTGTCAGTTACCGACACTGACTTTTTACTGTACATTCGTTTTCCTGTTCGGGTTCTCCAGTCTAATAAAACTTGTTGAAAGTCTGTAGTGTAGCCAAGCAACATGCTTTTAGGCTGTAGGACCTTCCGGGCTCATCACAACCATGCCAACTATTGGCTTTATGCTCTCCTTAGTGTAGAGATAGGACACAGCTGGAGTGAGTGAAAGATTTTGACTGCGAACTCTGCAAAAATAAAAAACGCTGTGTGTACTTTGCAAAACCCATATCTGTGCTAGTACTGTGATAAAAGCCTCTGTGTGTATTCTGCAAACCTGTCTGTGAGTGTACTGTGCTAAAAGCTGCAGTGTGTACACCACCTGTGGGAGTCCTGTCCTTTAAGCCATTGTGTGTACTCTGCACACCATCGTCTATGGGACTACTGTGCCAGAAACCTGCTGTATACCCTTCACCCCACCACCTGTGGGAGTACTGTACCTTTAAGCCGCTGTGTGTACTCTTCACCCCACCGCCTGTGGGAAGGGAATACTGTCCTTTTAAGCTGCTGTGCTCTCTGCATACTCCACATGTTGGGGTACTGTCCTTTTTTAACCCCTTAACGACCGCCGATACGCCTTTTAACGGCAGCCGCTAAGGGTACTTAAACCACAGCGCCATTAATTAACGGCGCTGTGGAAAAAGTGAATAGCGCCCCCAGAGTCGGATTTTCTCTGGGGTCTCGGTTGCCGAGGGTAGCCAAGACGCCAGAGAACATGATTCGGGGGTTTTTTACCGACCCCCGAGTTGCGATCGCCGGTAATTAACCGTTTACCGGCGGTCGCAACAAAAAAAAAAAAACGCGATTTGCCATTTAATTTCTCTGTCCTCCGATGTGATCGCACATCGGAGGACAGAGAAATAGTGTCCCCGATGGCCCCCAATAGCCCCCCAATACTCACCTATCTCCCCCGATGCTCCTCGTGGCTCCCGATGGGCGCCGCCATCTTTTTTCCGGGAAAAAATGGCGGGCGCATGCGCAGTGCGCCCGCCGCCCGGCACCCGGAAGATCTTTGGGGTCTCGGCTGCCGGGGGTAGCCGAGACCCCAAAGAACATGATCGGGGTGGGTTTTTACCGACCCCTGTTTTGCGATCGCCGGTAATTAACGGTTTACCGGCGACCGCAAAAAAAAAAAAAAAAAAGCGATCTGTAATTCTCTGTCCTCTGATGTGATCGCACATCAGAGGACAGAGGAATAGGGGGATTCGGGGACCCTATCATACTCACCCGGTGTCCCTGGGTCCTCCTGCGTCTCCTCTTGCCGGCCGGCTTCTTCCTCGGCAAAGAAAATGGCGGGCGCATGCGCAGTGCGCCCGCCATCTGCTGCCATCTGCCGGCCGGCAGGAGAGACGAGTTGGGGCTAAAATTAGGGTTAGGGTTAGGGCTAGGGTTAGGGTTGGGGCTAAATTTAGGGTTAGGGTTGGGGCTAAATTTAGGGTTAGGGCTAGGGTTAGGGTTAGGCTACTTTCACACTAGCGTTTTTTGGCTTCCATCGCAATGCGTCGTTGGAGAAAAAACGCATCCTGCAAAAGTGCTTGCAGGATGCGTTTTTTCTCCATTGACTTGCATTAGCGACACATTGCGACGGATTGCCACACGTCGCATCCGTCGTGCGACGGATGCGTCGTGCTTTGGCGGAACGTCAGCACAAAAAAACGCTACATGTAACTTTTTTTGTGCGACGTGTCCGCCATTTCCGACCGCGCATGCGCGGCCGGAACTCCGCCCCCGCCTCCCCGCACCTCACAATGGGGCAGCGGATGCGTTGAAAAAACAGCATCCGCTGCACCCGTTGTGCGGCGCTTACAACGCTAGCGTCGGTACGTCGGCCCGACACACTGCGATGGGCCGAGTACGACGCTAGTGTGCAAGTAGCCTTAGGCTTCTTTCACACTTGCGTCGGTACGGGGAGGTCGCAATGCGTTGGCCCGACGTACCGACACACGTTGTGAAAATTGTGCACAACGTGGGCAGCGGATGCAGTTTTTCAACGCATCCGCTGCCCAGTCTATGTCCTGGGGAGGAGGGGGCAGAGTTACGGCCACGCATGCGTGGAAATGGCGGACGCGACGTACAAAAAAAAAGGTTACATTGAACTTTTTTTGTGACGACGGTCCGCCAAAACACAACGGATCCAGTGCACGATGGACGCGACGTGTGGCCATCCGTCGGTAATACAAGTCTATGGGCAAAAAAGGCATCCTGTGGGCACATTTGCAGGATCCGTTTTTTGTCTAAAACGACGGATTGCGACGGATGCCACACGACGCAAGTGTGAAAGTAGCCTTAGGGTTGGGGCTAAAGTTAGGGCTAGGGTTAGGGTTAAATTTAGGGTTAGGGTTGGGGCTAAGGTTAGGGTTGGGGCTAAAGTTAGGGTTAGGGTTGGGGCTAAAGTTAGGGTTAGAGTTGGGATTAGGGTTAGGGTTTGGATTAGGGTTGGTATTAGGGTTACGTTTGGGATTAGGGTTGGGATTAGGGTTACGTTTGGGATTAGGGTTGGGATTAGGGTTACGTTTGGGATTAGGGTTGGGATTAGGGTTAGGGTTGGGATTAGGGTTAGGGTTGGGATTAGGGTTAAGGTTGGGATTAGGGTTAGGGGTGTATTGGGATTAGGGTTAGGTTTGAGGTTAGGGTTGAGATTAGGGTTAGGGGTGTGTTGGATTTAGGGTTTTGATTAGGGTTATGGTTAGGGTTGAGATTAGGGTTGTGATTATCGTTAGGGTTGTGATTAGGATTATGGATCGTGTTGAGATTAGGGTTAGGGGTGTGTTGGAGTTAGGGTTGGAGTTAGAATTGGGGGGTTTCCACTGTTTAGGTACATCAGGGGGTCTCCAAACACGACAGCCAATTTTGCGCTAAAAAAGTCAAATGGTGCTCCCTCCCTTCTGAACTCTGCCGCGCGCCCAAACAGTGGTTTACCCCCACATATGGGGCATCAGCGTACTCGGGATAAATTGGACAACAACTTTTGGGGTCAAATTTCTCCTGTTACCCTTGTGAAAATAAAAACTTGGAGGCTAAAAATCTTTTTTGTGGGAAAAAAAAATATTTTTTTATTTTCACTACTCTGCATTATAAACTTCTGTGAAGCACTTGAGCATTCAAAGTTCTCACCACATATCTAGATAAGTTCCTTAGGGGGTCTAGTTTCCAAAATTTGGTCACTTGTGGGGGGTTTCTACTGTTTAGGTACATCAGGGGCTCTGCAAACGCAACATAACACCCACAGACAATTCTATCAAAGTCTGCATTCCAAAACGGCGCTCCTTCCCTTCCAAGCTCAGCCATGCGCCCAAACAGTGGTTTACCTCCACATATGGGGTACCAGCATACTCAGGACAAATTGGACAACTTTTGGGGTCCAATTTCTCTTGTTACCCTTGTGAAAATAAAAACTTGGGGGCTAAAAAATCTTTTTTGTTAAAAAAAAATAATATTTTTTATTTTCACGACTCTGCATTATAAACTTCTGTGATGCACTTGGGCATTCAAAGTTCTCACTACACATCTAGATAAGTTCCATGGGGGGTCTAGTTTCCAAAATGGGGTCACTTTTGGGGGGTTTCTACTGTTTAGGCACATCAGGGGCTCTCCAAACGCGACATGGCATCCGATCTCAATTCCAGCCAATTCTGCATTGAAAAAGTCAAACGGTGCTCCTTCACTTCCAAGCTCTGCGGTGCGCCCAAACAGTGGTTTACCTCCACATATGGGGTATCGACGTACTCAGGAGAAATTGCACAACAACTTTTGTGGTCTAATTTCTCCTGTTACCCTTGTGAAAATAAGAATTTGTGGGCGAAAAAATCATTTTTATGAAAACAAATGCGATTTTTTTATTTTCACGGCTCTACGTTATAAACTTCTGTGAAGCACTTGGGGGTTCAAAGTGCTCACCACACATCTAGATAAGATCCTTAAGGGGTCTAGTTTCCAAAATGGTGTCACTTGTGGGGGGGTTTCCACTGTTTAGGCACATCAGGGGCTCTCCAAATGCGACATGGCGTCCAATCTCAATTCCAGCCAATTCTGCATTGAAACAGTCAAACGGCACTCCTTCTCTTCCAAGCTCTGCGGTGCGCCCAAACAGTGGTTTACCTCCACATATGGGGTATCGGCGTACTCAGGAGAAATTGCACAACAAAATTTGTGGTTAAATTTCTGTTTTTACACTTGTGAAAATTAAAAAAAATGGTTCTGAAGTAAAATGTTTGCAAAAAAAGTTAAATGTTCATTTTTTTCTTCCACATTGTTTCAGTTCCTGTGAAGTACGTAAAGGGTTAATAAACTTCTTGAATGTGGTTTTGAGCAGCTTGAGGGGTGCAGTTTTTAGAATGGTGTCACACTTGGTTATTTTCTATCATATAGACCCCTCAAAATGACTTCAAAGGTGATGTGGTACCTAAAAAAAACATGGTGTTGTAAAAATGAGAAATTGCTGGTCAACTTTTAACCCTTATAACTCCCTAACAAAAAAAATTTTTGTTTCCAAAATTGTGCTGATGTAAAGTAGACATGTGGGAAATGTTATTTATTAACTATTTTTCGTGACATATCTCTCTGATTTAAGGGCATAAAAATACAAAGTTTGAAAATTGCAAAATTTTAAAAATTTTCGCCATATTTCCATTTTTTTCATAAATAATCGCAAGTAATATCGAAGAAATGTTACCACTAACTTAAAGTACAATATGTCACAAAAAAACAATCTCCGAATCAGCGGGATCCGATAAAGCGTTCCAGAGTTATAACCTCTTAAAGTGACAGTGGTCAGAATTGTAAAAATTGTCTCGGTCATTAAGTACCAAATTGGCTCTGTCACTAAGGGGTTAAGCAGCTGTGTGTACTCTGCACCCTCCACCTGTGAGAGTACTGTCCTTTAAGCTGCTGTGTACTCTGCACCTCCTGCCTTTGGGACTACTGTTTATTTAAGCGTCTGTGTGTTATTTCTAGTTGTCTGTAAAATAAATACTTGGCAGCAGCCATCCCATTGCCAATAGTAGGTCAAAGAAATAATTTTTCAGGACTGATGTGTGTTTTCTAATAGTTTTGCAAATAAATATATCTCATCAGCCACCTTATTGTCATTTGTAGGCCAAAAAAATAATTTTTCTGGACTGCTTTTTTTTAAGTAGTTTGGGAAACAAATAATTGCCGCCATCAGCCATCTAGTTGCCATTTCTAAGCCAAAGAAATAATTTTTCAGGACCCCTGTGTGTTTTCTAGTACTGTTGCAAATAAATAAATCTACTCTTCCACCATCTCTTTGTGAGTAATGTTTAGAAAAACCACTTCCAAAAATTTGGAGAGCATCAAATAAAGGACGTGGAAGTGGTCGTGGTGGTGAAGCTGATGCAGGGACAGGACGTGGTCATTCTGTACCTGTCACATGCCCAAATACAGCACCTTCCTCTGGCGAACGCTAGCGACAGGGCATTATGCATATTTTTGTTGGCCTTAATACCGCTGCACAAATGGTGAAGCCACAAGATGTTGAGAAGGTGTTAGATTGGATGGCTGAGAGTGGCTCCAGTGCCTTCGCATTATCTTCCTCCCGGTCCAATGCAAAAAGTGCACAGTTGGCACCTGATGACTATGGTTATCTGGCTTCCACCTCACCCCCTTGCAAATCAGCCAAGCAGTCTGAGCCCCAAGTCTTGCAGCAGTGTCTTCTGCTTTTTGATGACTCCGCTTGCTGGGGGACCTGTAGCCCTGGTCCTGCCCCAGAAGTGGAAGAGACTGAGTGCACTGATGCCCAACCATTTGTTAGTTTGGAGAATAATTACATGGGAGGCCTAGTGCACACGATCAGTGGGCCAACAAAGCACATCTACTATATAATTGTCTAAGGGTCACTTCCGTCCTTCCTTCTGTCTGTCTGTCACGGGTATTCATTGGTCGCTGCCTCTGTCTGTCATGTGATCCAAGTCGCTGATTGGTCGTGGCAAAACAGCCATGACCAATCAGCGACGGGCACAGTCTGGCGGAAAAATGGCCGCTCTTTCCTCCCCGCAGTGCCTGCTCCGTACTCTCCTCCAGTCTGCCCTCACACAGGGTTAATGGCAGCGGTAACGGACCGCGTTATGCCGCGGTGTAATGCACTCCGTTACCGCTGCTATTAACCCTGTGTGACCAACTTTTTACTATTCATGCTGCCTATGCAGCATGAATAGTAAAACGATCTAATGTTAAAAATAATAAAAAAAATAAAAAATCGTTATATACTCACCGTCCGTCGGCCCCCGGATCGACAACAGGCCTTTCCCGCTCGCGACGCTCCGGTAACCGGTCCATGCTGCGATCTCGCGAGATTATGACGTAGCGGTTTCGCGAGACCGCTACGTCATCATCTCGCAAGATCGCAATGCACTCTTGAGACCAGAGCGCACGAGCAGCGTCGGTAACCGCTTCGCTTGGATCCGGGGGCTCCGGAAGGTGAGTATATAACTATTTTTTATTTTATTACTTTTTTTTTTTTTAACAGGGATATGATGCCCACATACTACATGGGCTGGGCAATATACTACGTGGCTGGGCAATATACTACATGGGCTGTGCTATATACTACGTGGCTGGGCAATATACTACATGGGCTGTGCTATATACTACGTGGCTGGGCAATATACTACATGGGCTGTGCTATATACTACGTGGCTGGGCAATATACTACATGGGCTGTGCTATATACTACGTGGCTGGGCAATATATTACGTGACTGCGCAATATACTATGTGGGCTGCGCAATGTACTGCGCGGGCTGCGCAATGTACTGCGCGGGCTGCGCAATGTACTGCGCAATGTACTGCGCGGGCTGCGCAATGTACTGTGCGGGCTGTGCTATACACTACGCATACATATTCTAGAATACCCGATGCGATAGAAACGGGCCACCATCCAGTGTCAGATAATGATGAACCTCAGTTGCCAACTGCATTGTTTTTCTGCAGTGTTAAGACTGGCAAGGGTGGCAGGGTTGAGGAGTTGGTGGAAAATTTATACAGGGGATGATTAAGTCCTATACCCCACATGGAGCGGAGGCCATCCTAGTGATGTTGCGCAGTCTGGAGAAAGATGAGGTGGCCACACAACCACAGCAAAAGAGGGAGCAGGGTGCAAAGGCACAGCGGGCAGCTCCTAGCCAGTACATCAACTGCTACTACCCACTGGCCGCTGAAATAAGCACACCAAACACAGCACAAAAGAGCTTCCTGGCGTGGCATTTCTTCAGGGATGTGCTGCCATCAAGCAAGAGGTGTTTTGCACTCTGTGTTGTCAGACCCTGAAGCGAGGCATAAATGTTCTAAATCTGAGCACCACCTGTATGACAAGACATCTGAATTCCAAGCTTGAGGTGCATTGGGGTACACACCTTAAAAAGCATGACAGATCTGAGCCTCCTCCTGCTCCATTTTCTGCTGTGGTTTTGGCTTGTTCCTACCCCTCACAATCAACTGGGCCACCTGCCTCCCTGCAAAGAGGATGTGACAGCATCAACAGTGTCACCGAACATCTTCACACCATCCCATGGAAGTGTTCAGCTTTCCATCCCCAAATTCCTCGAGAAAAAGAAGAGATACCCTCTTAGTCACCCACGAGCCATTGTCCTTAATGTCAAGGTTTCCAAATTTCTGGTCTTTGAAATGCTACCAATCCCGCTGATGGAGACGGACAGATTTAAAATACTGATGGTGATGGCTGTCCTGCAGTACGTTGTTTGCAGCTGCCATTACTTTGCCAGGCAGGCCATCCTGCCCTGCACAAACATGTTGCAGACCAAATCAGTTGTGCACTGCGCAATGCCATCAGTGACTAGGTTCATATAACCACCGATACATGGACCAGTAGGTATAGCCAGGGACGTTACATCTCCCTAACTGCACTCTGGGTAAATGTAGTGGCGGCTGGGACAGAGGTGGAAGGTGTTCTAGCTCATGTCCTACCACTACTTAGTATTGCTGGACGTTTATCTGTCCAGGTTGCCTCTTCCTACTACTCTGCTTCTTCCACCACCTCCTCATTCGGTCACAAGAAAACCTGCACCACCAACTTGAGCACAGGCAGGGGGAGACAACAGCAGGCAGTTCTTAAACTCCTGTTTCGGGGACAGATCAGACAGATGAGTGCTGTGTGCTGGTGAACCTCAAGCCTGGCCTGGTGGTGTGCAATTGTGACGCCCCAGGGTCCTGGTTGTCACAGTGGCATTGCTTTCCTCACGGGGAGAGTGATGTCACGCTTGGATCGATGGAGGATTCCTTTATGACAGGTAAGCAGCACATACAACACTGTTCTGACTCCAGACCAGAAGGGGGAGCTCTACACCTGACTTCAGGGGAGCTGCTTTAACTGGTCGGAAGGAGGAGTTAGTTGCTAGGCAGTTGGGAAGATTTAGACAGTTGGTGCCAGACAGCAGACTTGGAGCAGTCTGAGGCAGAAGGACGGGTGAGGGGTCGTACAGCCTGAGGTGCTGTATCTCCTAGATAGCGAGATACAGAAGGAAGAACAGCCTTTAGCTAATGTGCCGGAGAGCGAAGCACAGGAGTGTGACAACAGGGGAGAATAGCTGGGACTGGGCTACATCCCTGATTGAGCGGAGATAACAGTAGCCGGAAGACGGAGGTTTTTGTGGGACTCTAAGGCTACTTTCACACTAGTCCGTCGGTACGGGCCATCACAAACCATCGTCCCGACGGACAGTGTGTTAATGTAGCACAACGTGGGCAGCGGATGCAGTTTTACAACACATCCGCTGCCCCATTGTCCTGTCCGGGGAGGAGGGGGCGGAGTTTCGGCCGCATGCACGGTCGAAAATGGCGGACACGACGCACAAGAAAAGTTACATATAACTTTTTTTTGTGCCGACGGTCCGCCAAAGCACGACGACGTGTGGCAATGCGTCGCTAATGCAAGTGTATGGAGAAAAAACGCATCCTACAGGCAACTTTGCAGGATGCGTTTTTTTCTTCTAAACGACGCATTGCGACGTGCGTCACACGACACTAATGTGAAAGTAGCCTAAGACCTATAGCAGAAACCAGCAGGACAGCTGGATTATACATCACCTGTCCGCCCTAATACCCAGGAGACACAGTGACACATAGAGCCCGGGTCGTGATAGAGACCCTGTAAAAAGGCTCGAGTCACCTGTCATACGGGTTTGTGTCCCAGTTCAACAAAGGACAGAGATAACTGAGAGGACATTGCTACAAAGCCATAGGCAGTAAGGGACTATAACAACACAGCGCTAGAAGGAAGGTTTTTAACTCCACCTGATAAAGCTGGACTCTGAACTCACTTCCACGCCGGCCGGACCCTGCCTGTACCTGTGATCTGGTGCCCTGGACTGTGGCTGTCTGCTACCGTCAGTAAACCAGGTAATAAGACTGTGTCCTTCGTTCTTTACTGCATCACTCACCATCTTCCATCTATTCACCGGGAGCCCTGGGGACCTACTTCACCTGTGGGAAGTTATACCATCTGGCTGCCATAACATCACCCCAGAGGACCCCTTTAAGCAGCGTTGGTCATCCCTGACCGAATACCACAGGTGGCGTCGCGAACATTTATTATTTTACAAATCCCTTTAAAGACTATCCCTTTAACATGGGCGCCCAGGGCCACGGACCGGGTCGCCGCAGTTGTGACACATGCCTTTAAGTACCTGACCCTGTACCGAGTACCCCATGGCCCTGGCGGGCGACCCACAATAACTCGAGAAATCTTGTAGCAGCTCTGGGCCTAGTCAGTTTGACACATATCCCTTGCCTGGCGCATGTGCTAAACTTGGTAGTTCAGAGCTTCCTGAAAAACTGCATATGTTGGAGCTGCTGCTGAAAGTGTGGGCACACTTTTGTTGTTTTCACCCTGCTTCTGCTTGCCTGTCTTCGCTACAGCCTCACTTCTGCCTTTCTTCTCACGGGCTGCTAAGTGACAAACCAGCAAGATGAAACTCCACCTTGCATATGCTGGAGAGACTGTGCTAGCAGCAGGCAATAGTGATGTTTCTGCTGCAGCAACCACGGCTGAGTCGCTCTGCAGAACAACACCACTTCACCACCAATGACTGGGCCTCTATGAAGGACGTATGTGCCGTGTTGTGCTGCTTTGAATATTCCACCAATATGGCGAGCACTGATGACACTATCATCAGCGTTACTATACCATTTATGTGCCTGCTGGAAAAAACAATGCAGGCCATATGAGATGGTGGCACAGGAGGAGCCGAGCCAATTCACACAGTTATCAGGTCTGCCATCCACACATGGCTCGAAGGGTCGGTTACTGTCCCAACATCAGCCAGGTTTCCAACTGTATAGCCAACAAACTGTTTGAGAGGATGATAAGGAGGAGGCAGGTGAGTAGTAACCTCTTTTTTCACAGCAGAGTGGGACTCAGACCAGCTCACAGGCATCACTGGAGCGTGGCTGGAGGAGTACAGAGTACCCAGACACCGAGGACAGCTTGTTCTTTTCTCTGGACAGCCAGTCACACATGATCCTATACATGCTGCAGTGTCTGCACAATGACCACCGATTTGCCTGTATTTTTACCAGTGCAGATTACTGGGTGGTCACCCTACTGGATCCCTGCTACAAGGACAAGATATCGTCATAACTTCTGTCACTGAAGAGAGATCGTAAAATGCGTGAATACTAGCATGTGCTGGTAGAAAAAGTACTAATGGCTTTCCCACCTGACAGCGGGGACTCCGTGGGACAAGGCAGAGGCGAAGGAGGAAGTCGACAAGGCAGCTGGGGCATCGCCAGCACCTCGGAAGGCAGGGTTAGCATGGCAGAAATGTAGAAAAACGTTATGAGCATACCACAATATCCAGCTCCACCATACAATATGGCCCACATTAGCAGGAGACAGCGTTAAAACAACATAGTGGAAAAGTACGTGTCCACATGTCTCCACATACTAACAGATGGGTCTGCCCCATTTAACTTCTCAGTCTCCAAATTGGGCACATGGTCTGAGCTTGCACTTTAAGACTTGAGGTGCTAGCCTGCCCTGCGGCAAGTGTACTGTCGGAATGTGTGTTTAGCAAGGTAGGGGGTGCGATCACAGACCGGCACATCTGCCTATCCACAGCCAACATGGAATAGCTACTATTCCTTAAAATGTACCACAGTCATGGCCAAAAGTATTCACACCCCTGCAATTCTGTCAGATAATACTCAGTTTCTTCCTGAAAATGATTGCAAACACAAATTCTTTGGTATTATCTTCATTTAATTTGTCTTAAATGAAAAAAACACAAAAGAGAATGAAGCAAAAAGCAAAACATTGATCATTTCACACAAAACTCCAAAAATGGGCCAGACAAAAGTATTGGCACCCTCAGCCTAATACTTGGTTGCACAACCTTTAGCCAAAATAACTGCGACCAACCGCTTCCGGTAACCATCAATGAGTTTCTTACAATGCTCTGCTGGAATTTTAGGTAGTACAAGAGATGTGGTGCACTCCGCATGGAAAAAAAAGGTGCAGGCTGAACACAAAGTCACAATGTCTATAGAAAAAACAGCCGCACACTCAAGACTTGCAGGTTTTTACGTGAAAGTTGTATTTTTTATTTTTAGTACAGGCATCACCAAATGCTTATTAGTGTTCAGAGAAAATGACGGATACTTTAAGTTACGGTTAACGTTTCGACCAAGGCTGGTCTTTGTCAAAACCACACTTTTAATGGAGGGTAGAAAAGGTACAGAGGCAGTCCGGAGTGGGCGGAGTCTGCAAGGGTCCTGTAGCACTGAGTCCGTCTCCTTGGTGATGCATCACCAAGGAGACGGACTCAGTGCTACAGGACCCTTGCAGACTCCGCCCACTCCGGACTGCCTCTGTACCTTTTCTACCCTCCATTAAAAGTGTGGTTTTGACAAAGACCAGCCTTGGTCGAAACGTTAACCGTAACTTAAAGTATCCGTCATTTTCTCTGCTGGAATTTTAGACTATTCTTCTTTGGCAAACTGCTCCAGGTCCCTGATATTTGAAGGGTGCCTTCTCCAAACTGCCATTTTTAGATCTCTCCACAGGTGTTCTATGGGATTCAGGTCTGGACTCATTGCTGGCCACCTTACAAGTCTCCAGTGCTTTCTCTCAAACCATTTTCTAGTGCTTTTTGAAGTGTGTTTTGGGTCATTGTCCAGCTGGAAGACCCATGACCTCTGAGGGAGACCCAGCTTTCTCACACTGGGCCCTACATTTTGCTGCAAAATTTGATGATAGTCTTCAGACTTCATAATGCCATGCACACGGTCAAGCAGTCCAGTGCCAGAGGCAGCAAAGCAACCCCAAAACATCAGGGAACCTCCTCCATGTTTGACTGTAGGGACCTTGTTCTTTTCTTTAAATGCCTCTTTTTTTTTTTTTTCTCCTGTAAACTCTATGTTGATGCCTTTGCCCAAAAAGCTCTACTTTTGTCTAATCTGACCAGAGAACATTCTTCCAAAACGTTTTAGGCTTTTTCAGGTAAGTTTTGGCAAACTCCAGCCTGGCTTTTTTATGTCTCTGGGTAATAAGTGGGGTATTCCTGGGTTTCCTAACATACAGTCCCTTTTCATTCAGACGCCGACGGATAGTAAGGGCTGACACTGTTGTACCCTCGGACTGGAGGGCAGCTTGAACTTGTTTGGATGTTAGTCGAGGTTCTTTATCCAACATCTGCACAATCTTACGATGAAATCTCTTGTCAATTTTTCTTTTCCGTCCACATCTAGAGAGGTTAGCCACAGTGCCATGGGCTTTAAACTTCTTGATGACACTGCACACGGTAGACACAGGAACATTCAGGTCTTTGGAGATGGACTTGTAGCCTTGAGATTGCTCATGCTTCCTCACAACTTGGTTTCTCAAGTCCTCAGACAGTTCTTTGGTCTTCTTTCTTTTCGCCATGCTCAATGTGGTACACACAAGGACACAGGACAGAGGTTGAGTCAACTTTAATCCATGTCAACTGGCTGCAAGTGTGAGTTAGTTATTGCCAACACCTGTTAGGTGCCACAGGTAAGTTACAGGTGCTGTTAATTACACAAATTAGAGAAGCATCACATGATTTTTCGAACAGTGCCAATACTTTTGTCCACCCCCTTTTTTATGTTTGGTGTGGAATTATATCCAATTTGGCTTTAGAACAATTCTTTTTGTGTTTTTTCATTTAAGACAAATTAAATGAAGATAATAATACCAAAGAATTTGTGTTTGCAATCATTTTCAGGAAGAAACTGAGTATTATCTGACAGAATTGCAGGGGTGTGAATACTTTGGGCCATGACTGTAGGTGTGGATCCCACAGGACATACAGTGGATTAAAAAAGTATCATATTTATTCAGCCACCAATTGTGCAAGCTCTCCAACTTAAAAAGATGAGAGAGGCCTGTAATTGACATCATAGGCAGGTATGTCTTCCATTTTCTTATTATTGCTCCCACGGTTGATTTCATCACACCAAGCTGCTTGCCTATCGCAGATTCAAGGGAACCTGTCACCTGAATTTGGCGGGTCCTTTTTTGGGTCATATGGGCGGTGTTTTCGGGTCTTTTATTAACTCCTTTTTTTCCCGCTGGCCGCACGCTGGTCGCGAAATTGACTTGATGTTGATTTGGTTTCCTCCCTAGTTAACGCGTGCTCAAAGCAATCTTGCCTTGCGCACGCGCAGTATGCTTTGCCCAACTGCGGGCAAAGCGGAAAACCATTAGTGCACAGCGAAATACTTCCGGGACATAGTGCGCCGGCGCATGCGCACTAATGGTTTTCGGCTTTGACTCCACAGCACTGGCTCACTACATAGCACGTACATAAAGTGCAGCACAGATTCATTTAAACTAGAAGCTTAGATCAGGAATAGAACAGACATTTATAGGACATTTCATTACTTTCCCAAATTCTTATGAAAAAATTTACAGCACAGACTGCATTGCACTACTGTACCCAATATATTATATATATATTTTAACAGCATATGTATCTTGAGAACACCAATTCTGTTAACAACGTAGCAGACAAGGCAGCCCACGACCAGACAGGCCCTTCTGGCATTTGCCAGATGGCCAGTCCGACCCTGCATCAGCCTATGCCTGCTGCAGCTAATAACCGTAAGAGCAGTTGGCAGCTGATGGGAGTATTCATCAGCCGGGACCTGAGCTCTAAATAAAAAAGAAAGAAAAAAACGGAGTGGGTTCCCCTGTATTTTTGATAACCATCAAGGCAAAATGCTGCAACGCGCATCTGTCAGGTTTAGCAAGCCTGGTTATTAATAATAGAGGGTTCCCCATGCCATTTTTTTTTTTTTTTTTATTAAGTAATTAAAAAAAAAAAAAAACTCCATAGGGTCCCCCTGTTTTTGACAGCTAACTAACTTAGTTAAAGCAGAAATCTGGGGGCTGGTTAGGGTCCATGGATATCGCCCCCCCCCCCCCCCCAGCTTGAGAATAGCAGCCCGCAGCTGCCCCAGAAGAGGCACATCTATTTGATGCGCTAATTCTAGCACTTTGCCCTGCTAATCGCAGAAGGGGTGAATACATATGAATATGCCAATTTTTAGGTATTTGATCCCATAACTTTATTTATACCGATGTTATTCTCAATTCACCAATTTAAACTATTTAGTGCTTATATATCACACACAAATCGGATTACAAAAATATATGTACACGCAGGTTGTAATGTAACACAATACGTAAAAACAAGCCACTGTGTTTGTGTGATATAGATATAAGAGATATATATATATATATATATATATATATATATATATATATATATATATATATATATATATATATATATATATATATATAAATAAATTGGTTATTATTAATAATACTATAATACAACTTATTTATTATGTAGGGAGCTTTTAAAATTGCAGATTTCTTTATCTGATTATCTGGATCTGCACTTTCCAGAAAAATTTTGAAACCCGAGAAAAGTCTTGGAGGTTCAGATCAATGTGCGATCTCCTCTCGATGTCTTGATTTTTTTTTTTTTTTCTTCTTTCGAATAAACGTTAACCTCCCTCATTTTTTTTTTTTTCCTACATATAAAATGTCCTGTCCTCAGCAGGATTTGGGTCAAATTTATTATGAAAATTATATTTGGTATGTTTTTAATTTCCTATTGCTTGTTTTTTTGCAACTGAATGCATCTCCGAAAACTCCAGGAATTGATGTAATTAGTTTTCTGCTATGCATGGAAGATGGATTATACCTAACACCCATTAAAGTGCACTGCAAAATCTGTAATGTAAAACCAGTTTGCTGATGCAATTAAGACTTTCTCTGGCTGGCTATTAATTTCATTTTGAAGAAATACCGTACTTTTCCTTTTCTCTTGCACATATTCTAAGATTGTACTTTACAATATGCTTACTTAAAGCGCTATTATAAAGAAATTGTGGTTAAAAAAAAAATAATACAAATTCAGAGTCCCCAGGGGTTGATACATTTTAATGCTAACTAAAAGCTGATAACAATTATCAAGCTTTCCAGGTTACCTGGGTCTTTGGATCAAGCATGAGATACCAAAATAGTTTGGGAAGCTTGGTAATTGTCATCACCTTTTCAGTTAGCCATTAGCACCTGAACGCAAAATCATGTACATGTTTGTGATTGCAAGTGTAATTGTGTATGGAGAGGGCTCAGGAGCTGATCTCCCTCCACGTGGGAGCAATGGCAGCATCTATGTCTAACAGCGATGGTTGGAGCTGAGCTCCGGTTGCTGCTTTTGACTATTTAAACGCTGTTGTGTTGTTTAAACGTAACACATGTCATGATGCTTGCATGTACCGGCTGGGCATTGGTAGGTTACCATGGCAGCATCACTGCTGATTTGGTATTCCTGTGAAGCTCAGCGATGGGCAAAACTTCATAGGAGACCGAAATTTTCACTATACAGTAGTCCCTCTCTATATCCCCGCTCACTTATTGCAGCCTCACTGTATTGTGTGATTATATTTATTCATCTATTACTCATTTTTCGCTGTATCGTGGTATTTTTTTGTACTGTACATAGCACACGATTGGCTGATTTGAAGGACGGCGACCAATCAGAGCACTCTCTTGTGTAGCCTGGGCTCTGATTGGCTCAGTAACCGTAGCATCAGTCTGCTTGGTATCCCACACTGCCGCTCACCTCCGATCGCCACCCAAAGATTCTGCATCTTCTAAGGATTTTAGCAGTGAACCCAAGCTCCAGAAGAAGATGCTTACCATAAAAGAGGAGGTGCAACTTCTCGACATGTTGAAGGGAGAAGGTATACGTCTGCTGGCCGCCATTACGAGAGTCCGCGGTTCGCTATATAAAGAACAACGAGAATATCAAGTCTATGGCATCAGTGACTTTCAATAAAACAGCAAAGAGGGTGGTTAATTCCCACAATAAGATAATCATGAAGATGAACTCTACATTAGATATGTATAAACGATTCCAGAAAAAAGAATATCTCGCTGGATACAAACAGTATTCCGGAGGTTAAGGTTTACCTGGCATAGAAAGGCCTCGATTTCGAAGTGCTTCTGGTAATGGACAATGCTGGAGGCCATGCTTTCAACCTGACGTATGATGGCGTCCAGACAGACTTCTTGTCTCCAAACACCACATTGCTCATTCAGCCAATGGATCAAGGTGTTATTTGCGCTTTTAAGGAGCTCTACTCCCAAAACGTCCTGCAAAACATCGTTGTAGCTATGGACTCGGATGAAGACTTTTCACTAAAGGCATACTGGCATGAGTACACAATTACATCGTGTCTCCAAAATATTTAAAAGACCCATAAAGGAGATGAAGAGTCAGACTTTGAATGTCAGCTGAAAAAAAAGTTGTGGCCTGAAGTGGTCCGTGTTTACAAGGGATTCTCTCCTGATGAAATCCATCACTTTGCGATGAGTAAGTCTGTGTGTGAAGCTGGCAAAAATACTGGGAGGTGAGGGCTTCAGTGACATGACCACGGAAGGCGTGTGCACTCTCAATGGTTGACTGACAAAGACCTGACTCCGCAAGTGAAGAAGAGGATGAGGAACACGACGGACAACGAGTTGAAGAAGAGGAGGAAGTTGGCCTAACACTTGATCGTCTTGCAGCCATGGTCAGAATGGCCAAACAACTTTCATGATTGGTTGAAGAATAGGACCTCAACATGGTTCGTTCGTTGCAGTTTGCAAATTAATTTGACTGTTCCATGTCACTTTAAAAAAATATCCTCAATTTGAAGAAGCAGTGCCAGCAACTCCCCATAACCATGTTCATCTCTTGATCAAAGAGGTCTGTTAATCCTACTCCTTTAGCAGAAGTAGACGTTACGGATGAGGCTGAATATACTACTGCACCACCAGAAGAAGTGACTGATGAAGTGGCGCCTTTATAAGAGCTGTAATGCTTAATACTAAATAAATGTAAATGCTGTAATACTAAAATAAATATAAAATTCCTAGTTTGCTGATTTTCAACTATCACGGGGAGGGGGGGGGGGTTTAGAACATAATACACTTGACAAGTGAGAGATCACTATATACTGTACTGTATACTATATGCTGTAGTATTGCAATAGGTAGTATAACTGATTGGACAATCACAGGTACGGGGACTTGAACCTGAAATTGACCAATCACTTATACTATTAAATATTAAGCAGCATTTGTTTTTAAATATAAAAAAATTACAGTTTGATTCAATCCCCCGTTAAAAAAAATAAAAATAATTAAAAAAAAAACATTTATCACCACTCCCATAAAAGAAGTCTGGTCTACAGAAATGTAAAATTAATCAACTCATACAATAAGAGCCATAATGAAAATTAAAATAAAAACAACAGAATTTAGCCAGCGACTGGGGGCAGATGTTTTATAGCTTGGGAAGGCTGTAATATGCATGGAGCTTCCCAGGTTATTAATATCAGCTCACAACTGTATACTTAGCCTTTACTGGCTATTAAAATGGGGGACCCCCAAAAAATGACTAGGGGTCCCCCCATAATTAATAATCAGCATAGGCTATGCAGACAGCTGCGGGCTGATATTAATAGCCTAGGAAGGGGCCATGTTTATTGGCCCTCCCTGGCTAAAACAGCACTCAGCTGCCCCAGAAAAGGCGCATCCCTAAGATGTGCCAATTACGGCACTTAGCCACGCTCTTTCCACTTGCCCTGTAGCGGTGGCAAGTGGTGTAATAGTTGTGGGGGTTAATGTCACCTTCGTGACATCGAGCCCCAAGGTTAGTAATGGAGAGACGTCAATAAGATGCCCCTATTACTAACCCCATAGTCAAATTGTTAAGAAACCAGACACCCAATAAAAAAATACAGACTCCTTTTAATATTCTTAATTAAACCATACTTACAACCACACCTAATACCTGCAAAGCCCTCAATCTCCTGTAATAAAAGTAAAATAACAAACCAACAAAATACCCATACCTGTCCGTCGTTGTGTCCCACGCAGTAATCCATATCTGGAGAATATGCAGTTTTCAACCTGGACGGTGCCAAGATGCGACCGTCCCGGCTGAAAACCACTGGTGAATGAGCTGCTGAGAGAGGAGCTTCAGTGGCTAACAGTGACGTCACTGAAGCTGCGCTCCCTCACAGCCTGAACTGCGGTGAACTATGGACTGTGGGAAAATGCACTGTCAAAGTGTAATGAAATTGGAAAAAAAAGTGCAATTCCCCATTTTTTATTTTTTTTTCTTTTATTTACCATTTTTATTAGATGGTAAAACTTACCTGGCTGTATGATTTCCTAGGTCAATATGATTACACAGAGCGCAAACATGTATAGGTTTTTTTTTTTAAGTGGTGAAAATAATTTGGAAATTTGTTTGAAAACATTCTTTCTCTTATGTCGCCATTTTCTGAGACCCACAGTTCTATTAAATTTTTTGGAATATAGTACAGTGTGAGTGCTTATATTAAGCACCTTGAGCTTGTGTTTTTTCTTGATACCACTTTGTGGTAGATGTGATGTTTTGATCACCTCTTATTGCATGTTATCTTTTGATAAGTTAGACATTTCTGAAACTCTGATACCAAATTGTGTGTGTGTGTGGGTGGGGGGGGGTTAGTTTTATTTTTAATGAGTCAAAAGAGGGTGATTTGAACTTTTATTTTTTTTATATGTTTAAAAGCTTTATTTAATAGTGCCCTTAGAGGACTTTAAGCTCTGACAGCTTGTGCTATACATAGCAGGGCATCAACTCTGCTGTGTATAGTAGAAGTCACAGTCTCTTATGAACGCCAGCCACAGGCCATCGTTCACAGGAGGATCGTAATAACAGGAAAGAGGGTCATCAGCAGTCCCTCATGTGTTATGGCAACCTTTTAAGTGCCCCGTGATCACATCATGGGTGCGCCGCTGAGAGCGTTGAATGACGTGCTCTCTCCTGGTGCTTGTTAAATCCCACTATCAGAGATTGACAGCGGGATTTAACAAGTCATCAGCTGCAGGCTGCACCCGCGGCTGTTAGTGGCACATGATGGGTCATTAAATCAGCCATCATGTGCACTTAAAGATGCGGGCTTAGCGTGCGATCTTACATCAAAAGCAAGGACACAACATATGACGTAAATATACGTCATATGTTGTGAAGGGGTTTAAAGCCACCAGGTTCTGTCACTAGTTAACTAGTTGTTCATATCTTTAATGTAACAATTTAAATGTATGTTTTATTATGAACTGGTTAAAGCAAACCTGTCAGCAGATTTCTGGGCTTATCTACAGCATTCTATAATGCTGTAGATAAGTCCCCGATCTGACCTGCAAGTGAAGAAAAATAAGTTATATTATACTCACCCGGGGGGCGGTCCTGTGTGGTCCAGTCCGATAGATGTTGCAGGTCCGGGTCCGGCGCCTCCCATCTTCTTGCAACTCCGCCCTCCTGCTTCTTCATAGCTCCACTTCGCAGGCATACTGATTTTCCCTGTAGAGGGCAGAGTAAAGTACTGCAGTGCACAGGTGTGATGGGCCTCTCTGACTTTTCCTGGCAACTGCGCACTGCAGTGCTTTACTCTGCCCTCAACAGGGCAGATAAGTACGCCTGCGCAGGAGCGCGATGCTGGGGAGTGATGAAGAAGCTGAAGGGTTGTGTCGCAAGAAGATGGGAGGCACCGGACCCGGAACTGCAACACCCATCGGACCGGACCGCACAGGACCTTCCCCCCTACAGGAATGCTGTAGACAAGCCCTGAAAGGCAGTGGCTGTCGAAAGCATATTCATAGAACATGTACGGTATGTACTATAGAAATGTACTTTGCGTTTGTTTATATAAAGCTGCAGATATCACAATTATATTAAACTGAGGTTCTCCAATTATCATTCTTGAATGATTGGTTGCACATAACGGTATTCACTAAGAGCTCGTGTAGACGACCGTATTTTCGGTCCAAATGTGATCCGACAAAACATCGGATCACACTAGGACCAGTGTTATTCTGTGGGGCTGTACACGTCTGATTTTTTTTTTTTCCTTTTACCGAGTCTGTCCAAGTAAAAAATCGCATCATGCCCAAGTTTGATCCGATATTCGGATCGCCCTCGGCCATGAAAGTCAATTAGTCCTTTTGAAAAAGTCGTACTGCTCTCAGATCACTTCGGATTTTTACGGACTGACAAAATGGAGAATTATAATTTTTTCCTTCTTCTCATCCGAGAAAATCTGTTCACACTCTGATGAAACTCTGAAACTATGATCAGAGTGTAATTGGCATAATCGGATTGGAAATAAAGTTGTGTAACTCTAGCCTAATAATTCAGAAATTGTTCTCTTAACGATTGTTTCTTTCCCTATTTGTTTAGCTTTGGCTGTTAAACACTGACACAGTGTTGGTGGAAATAAAAAAATCTGCAAGTGCCGGCTCTTGCTTTTTCTCTGGAAGTACGTCCTGTGACCCGAAAAATGTTCCCGAAGTGCAGAATGTTGCAAGGGTGCTATACATGTCATGTGTTGACAACCCCAACACAGAGTAAGTATTTTTTTTATCTTTACTTTTGTAATGTTATTCACATTCCTTTTTTATGGTCCTGGGTTCAAATCCAACCAAGGACAACATCTGCAAGGAATTTGTATGTTCTAACCGTGTTTTCGTTGGTTTCCTCTGGGTTCCTCCCACACTCCAAAGACCTACTGATAGGGAATTTAGATTGTGAGCCCCAACGGGACAGTGATTTAATGTTTGTAAAGCGCTGTGGAATTAATGGTGCTATATAAATTAGTAAAATAAATAATATAGAAAGGATAGACTAGTGCACTTCTCCCAGTAATTAACCCATTTGTGTTCAGTTAAAGGTCTAGCAAGGATTCAGTTATCTTTTATTAATATAATGTTTCAACAACTACTTGAAAGTGACTCAGTAAAAAAAAAAGTCAAAAATGCTTTGAAATATTATGAATGTTCATAATGAAAAAGTAATTTCCATTTGTGCACAATTAGATGCTGTCTTCTAGGACATTTTTTTCTCTAGTTTCCTGTTGAAGGCAACCCCATTTTTATATTATGGGCCCTGTTTCCCAAGAACTGTGCTCTCTGAAATTGATAGTTACCCTTCCTTACCTCCCTCCCTCACAATACAGTAAGTATGCCTGTAATTGACCTAGATAGTATGTTATTTTAACACATTTTGTTCCTGATTGCGCTGCTTTGTGGCAATACTTATTGAGGGTCCCCGTTACAACGTGGTCATCACTTTGCTTTTTAGAGTGCTCGCTTGGGGGACACGTCAATCTATGTTGGGAGATCTTAGCTGGTCGTTCTAACTCTCCCTGGGAAGAGGTCACAGTACAAGAGGCAGTAAATGGTAGGGGCAAGCGCTTCAAAATGGTAACCAAGGACTGGGAAGCTTTGCTTAGCTCGGCTATGTCCCGTTTAGAGGTAGGCGCACTACATTCTTTAGTGGCATGGGGTCTCCTGATCAGTCTGTGGTGGTGGGCACAGACAGGGAAGATAGCAATTAGTCTGGCTTGAATGAATCTTGTTCTTGCAGGCAGAGCATGCAAAAGAGGTGACATGGAGTGGCTGGTCTCGCTAGCGTGCATGATGTTTCTTGGAGTCAGACATAAAGGAGTGGAGGGCAGAAAAGAGAGAGTAAAGGAGCATGAGCCAGCTGGATAGCAGGGAGCGGGTCCTGGTGGACAGAAGAAAGTGTCTGTCTCTGTGAGGATAGGGCATGCTATAAATTGGTAGTTGCAATTACCTAAGAACAATGAGATGTTGTTCTGCTGTGGAGAAACTGTATTGAGACCCTACAAGTGCCATTGGAAAAACAAATGTGTCGATGATGGCAACTCTGTGTCTGGTTACGAATCTCCTCTACAATTCTAACAGAAGATGGAAGTAGAAGAAAGTCAGCAGGAGAAAAAGGAAGTAGTGGAGAAGAAACCTACAAGAGAAGCCCGTAGGCCAATAAGTCAAGCTCAGAAACGGGGTGGAGGTGTCAGAGTTCCAGTAGGTTGCAGAACCCAAGGACAAGATTTGAGGCCGAGATCCAGCAACAGTGTCTGTGCGGGACAAAAGTGAAGATACAGTTGAAACTAGAAGTTTACATACACTATATAAAAAGACACATTTGCATGTTTTTCTCAATGTCTGACATGAAATCGGAATAAACCTTACCATAATTATTTGCCAAATGCCAGAATAATGAGACAGAGAATGTTTTAAGGCATATTTATTACTTACTGAAAAGTCATGATGTACAATAACAAATTGTATTGTGGTACCATGTTAGCCAGAAAAATCGATGTGAATACTTTTCTGCCCAATGATGACAGAAGTATTCTAGGAGCGATACCTTTATTGGCTAACCGGAAAATGTTTCTGGTTAGCCAATAAAGGTATCACTCCTAGAATACTTGTGTCATCATTGGGCAGAAAAGTATTCACATCGATTACTCAAAGTCAAAAGTTTACATATATTTCATTAGTATTTAGTACCATTGCCCTTAAACTGAATGACTTGGGTCAAGCCTTTGGGATATCCTTACACAAGCTTCTCACAATGGTTGGAATTTGGACCCATTATTTCTGACAAAACTGGTGTAACCTATCCAGGTTTGTATGTGGCCCTGCTCGCACCTGCCTTTTCAGCTTTGCCCATAAATTTTCAAAAAGCTTGAGATAAGGCTTTGTGATGGCCACTCCGAAACATTGACTTTGTTATCCTTAAGCCACTTTACCATTTTTGCAGTATGCTTTGGGTCATTGTCCATTTGGAAGACCCATTTCCGCCCAAACTTTAACTTCCTGACTGATGTGTTGAGATTTTACTTCAGTATTGCCACATAATCTTTTTTCTCATGATGCCATCTATTTTGTGAAGTGCACCAGTCCCACTTGCAGCAAAACAACCCCACAACATGATGCTGCCACCCTCGTGTTTCACATTTAGGATGGTGTTCTTAGACTTCCAAGCTTCTCTCTTTATCCTCCAAACGTCACAATGGTCATTATGCCAAAAAGTTCAATTTTAGTTTCATCAGACCACAGGACATGTCTCCATAAATTACCGTATATACTCGAGTATAAGCCGAGATTTTCAGCCCACTTTTTTGGGCTGAAATTGCCCCTCTCGGCTTATACTCAAGTCTCACAGAAAACAACCCAAAAGCTAGTATACAAATATTAAAAATTAACCTTTATTTCAAATATTAAAAATGTGCACTTGACAAAACCATCACCAGTAGATGCAAGCGTACTACAGGAAAGGCCGGAACAGTGCCAAGCCCTCTACTCTCTAGGTGCCCCCTACCTGCCTGCGGAGGTTGGCACCCTATTAACCTACGCCGTGGCGCCCCCGCTCCTCGTCGGCTCTCCCTACTATCCCTGTCAGACCCTAACGGGATAGGGGACGAAATGCTCACATATGCAATGTATGAAAATGGATAGCTTGAAGGGACAAAAATATCAGTAAAAATATCTAGCTAGGACTAAGATGTAAGCGCTACATGGATAGGGGACCGGCCCGGTGGTGCAGCTATCTGAACTGCTAACATGCTATATATAAGCTAAGTAACCCTTTTTGTTATCTGGATGTACTCCTGATGAACCCCTTTGAATTAGAAGGGGAGAAACGCGTTGAGTCTAAAAGGGAATGATTCTCTGCATGATAAATATAAGATATAATGTGGTGTAGGTTTGTTTTGGTCTGTATTAGGGTAATAATAACAAAAAAAAAAATATATAAATATACCATTGGCTGTTTTAGGCCCCTATCATAAATTGAAATATTGCAGTGTGGTATTTAAAGGCTGAAGTGTGGTATGGGATATGCCTGATGTCACAGCAGATACATCTCCCTATTAGGGTATTGGCATCTTGAGACCCTATTATATTTATAAGAGCAGAACGGACCAATATCATATACATGTGGTTTACCTTATCTCTAATTAGGCATTCCTATCTGCCATGAATGGATATGTTAGGACAAGATGAACTACAGAGTAAAGGGACACAGCTTACCAAGCTAGTTGAGAATCTTAGTCCTAGCTAGATATTTTTACTGATATTTTTGTCCCTTCAAGCTATCCATTTTCATACATTGCATATGTGAGCATTTCGTCCCCTATCCCGTTAGGGTCTGACAGGGATAGTAGGGAGAGCCGACGAGGAGCGGGGGCGCCACGGCGTAGGTTAATAAGGTGCCAACCTCCGCAGGCAGGTAGGGGGCACCTAGAGAGTAGAGGGCTTGGCACTGTTCCGGCCTTTCCTGTAGTACGCTTGCATCTACTGGTGATGGTTTTGTCAAGTGCACATTTTTAATATTTGAAATAAAGGTTAATTTTTAATATTTGTATACTAGCTTTTGGGTTGTTTTCTGTGAGAATAGTTCAATTTTCCCAAGCATTTATTTTTTTACTGTGAAAACTTATACTCAAGTCATACCGGGGGTCGGCAGGGGAGGGGGAGCGGGGACTGTCTAAAAATACTCACCTAGTCCAGGCGCGGTCCCTGCTTCCCCGGCGCCGGCAGCAGCAGCTTCAGCTTCTTCCTGTACTCAGCGGTCACATGGTCCCGCTCATTACAGTAAATGAATATTCGGCTCCACCTCCCATAGGGGTGGAGCCGCCTATTCATTACTGTAATCAGCGGGACCATGTGACCGCTGAGTACAGGATGAAGCGCTGCGGCATCGGGGAAGCAGGATCTACACAGCGGCAGGACCAGGTGAGTATACGGGGAGGGGAGCGCAGCGCTGCGCGATAGTCACCTGCTCCTCGTTCCGGGCGCCGATCTGTCTCCAGCAGTGACGCTGAGGTCAGAGGGCGCAGTGACGTGGTTAGTGCGCGCCCTCTGCTGAACGTCAGTGCTGGAGACAGATCGGCGCCGGAACGAGGAGCAGGTGACTATTGAAAGTGCCGGGGGGCCTGAGCGACGGAGAGGTGAGTATGTGATTTTTTTTTTTTTTATCGCAGCAAATGAGGCAAGTGTCTGTATGGAGCATCTATGGGGCCATAACGTTCCTGCAGCACTATATGGGGCCATAACATTCCTGCAGCACTATATGGGGGCCATAACGTTCCTGCAGCACTATATGGGGCCATAACATTCCTGCAGCACTATATGGGGGCCATAACGTTCCTGCAGCACTATATGGGGCCATAACATTCCTGCAGCACTATATGGGGCCATAACATTCCTGCGGCACTATATGGGGCCATAACATTCCTGCGGCACTATATGGGGGCCATAACATTCCTTCAGCACTATATGGGGCCATAACATTCCTGCGGCACTATATGGGGGCCATAACATTCCTGCAGCACTATATGGGGGCCATAACGTTCCTGCAGCACTATATGGGGGCCATAACGTTCCTGCAGCACTATATGGGGCCATAACATTCCTGCGGCACTATATGGGGCCATAACATTCCTGCGGCACTATATGGGGGCCATAACATTCCTTCAGCACTATATGGGGCCATAACATTCCTGCAGCACTATATGGGGCCATAACATTCCTGCGGCACTATATGGGGGCCATAACATTCCTGCAGCACTATATGGGGGCCATAACATTCCTGCAGCACTATATGGGGCCATAACATTCCTGCAGCACTATATGGGGCCATAACATTCCTGCAGCACTATATGGGGCCATAACATTCCTGCAGCACTATATGGGGCCATAACATTCCTGCAGCACTATATGGGAGCCATAACGTTCCTGCAGCACTATATGGGGCCATAACATTCCTGCAGCACTATATGGGGCCATAACATTCCTGCAGCACTATATGGGGGCCATAACGTTCCTGCAGCACTATATGGGGCCATAACATTCCTGCATCACTATATGGGGCCATAACATTCCTGCAGCACTATATGGGGCCATAACGTTTGTGCAGCACTATATGGGGCCATAACGTTTGTGCAGCATTATATGGGGCCATAACGTTTCTGCAGCACTATATAGGGGCATAATGTTTGTGCAGCACTATATGGGGCAAGTGTCTGTAAGGGGCCATAATTAACGGTTGTAGGGCACTACGGCATATGGGGCAAGTGTCTGTATGGAGCATCTTATAGGGCCATAACGTTTGTGCAGCACTATAAGGGGCAAATATCTTTATAGAGCATCTTATGGGGCCATAATCAGCATTTGTGCAGCATTATATTGGGCAAATGTGTCTATGGAGCATCTTATGGGGCCTTTATTAACCTTTATGCAGGATTATATGGGGCATATTTTAATATGGAACATCTTATGGGGCCATAATGAACAGTATGGAGCATTATATGGGGCTCCTGATTCAATATGGATATTCAAAGACACTTAACCTACTGATGTCTCAATTAATTTTACTTTTATTGGTATCTATTATTACTTTTGACATTTACCGGTAGCTGCTGCATTTCCCCCCCTAGGCTTATACTCGAGTCAATAAATTTTCCCAGTTTTTTGTGGCAAAATTAGGGGGGTCGGCTTATACTCGGGTCAGCTTATACTCGAGTATATACGGTAAGTTCTTTGTTCCAGTGTGCATTTGAAAACATTAGTCTTGTTTTTTATATTTCTTTTGGAGTAATGACTTCTTCCTGGCAGAGTGACCTTTCAGCCCATGTTGATACAGTACTCGTTTTACTGTGGCTATTGACACAATATTACCAGCTTCCGCCATCATCTTCACAAGGTCTTTTGCTTTTGTCTTCGGTTGATATGCACATATCGGAGGGTCATTCCATGTCAAGTGAACCAATGATTTTTACCACTATATTTTTAATTCTTTTGAGATTTTATTATTTGGTAATAGTGTGTCAGAGAATTTTTTTTAAAATTTTTTATTGATTTTCAAAGTTCTGAAAAAGTGTGAATTTCGGTGTTGCCTGCTATGCTCCTAGCCACATCTGTACCAAAATACAAGCTGGGATTGTGATGGGATCATATTTTAAAAAATAAAACTATTACAGTGTCAGTTCAAAAATCTTGATTTCAGATCTGTTCGGCCTGTGATGTAGAAGTGTGGGGTCCATATTTCCCAAATAATCCATGATTGTTAGATATTCCTGTATTATTTTATTATGTTAGAGCTTAGAAGCAGGAGAGGACAGAGGAGAAAGCTTTGTTAGGGCTGAGAATGACCAGGGGTAGACGGAGAATGCAGAGCAGATGACAGGCCAGCAATCCGAGCCTCCAGAGGCCACATTCACACCAAATCTTAACACCCAGGCAACTCCTCAAATGTAGGGAGAAAAATATTCTTAACATCCAGTTCATGTATTGTACAAACCAGGACTACGAAGAGGAGGAGAGTTTGTGGAAACCTCGGTTACAGGAAGCAGAAAGGGGACTCGGCAATTCCACACTGTCATCCCATGTAGTGAAACAGAAATAAAAACAAGGATTTTTTCATTCAGCAAAGAGAGTGAAGTCGATGACGTGGTAGAAGGCGGCACAAGATCGGCAATGGATGACGTAACTGGTGATGTGACCTGTGAATATGATTGGCGCTGGTGGCGGCTACTGTACTCTCCAAAGATTGTGAAAATGAAGAAGTAGAAAGGATTTTTCTGCACATTCTGGTCCAGCGCCATCCTTTGTGTATCCAAGAAAACCAGATATTGTAAAAGTGAACAAAAATCAGATATTGACTCAGGTGGAGGCGAGCACCATGACAGGCCACACATACTCTGACCCAAAAGGAAACGGCCATTGCTAGTTAGCGCTTATGGACAAGATGACATTTCACCCACTAGAAGGGACAAATTGATGATAAAAAGCCCATTTAATAACGTACTACTAATTGTTTGATTAATTCATATTTTATAGAACGAGGATTTAACTACTGTACTATTCTTCTTTAAACACTTAATTTATGACATGTTTAGTGATATAATAGAAAAAAAATAGTTCCATGTATAAATGGGTGGTAAAAATATTAGCTCTTTTAATCTTGTTTTTTACATATAATTAGGATGAGACTGTATTTGGAAAATCACACTTGAGGATATGATGACCTTTTTTCTTTTGGCTTGTTCAATGAATTCAGGTTGAAAATGCTGAGCAAGTTGTGTTATGATGATTAAGATGTATTTATTCTGGCACTTCGGTATTTGTTTTTTGTGTTTCTTTATTGTTGCTTATAAATGTTGAATTCAATAAGTTGTAACTTGAAAAGAAAAAGGGAAGACACTCACACAAACATAAAATCTGATTATTCAAGGCTAAAAAAAAAAAAATCGACAGGTCGCAAGTTGAATCCCTGTACAAATATAAACAAGAACACAAACACACGTGCACGTTTTCACAATTTTAAAACCTACGTTTTTTTCACAATTGTGCATGAAAATTTTGAATTTGATTTCTTCAAAGCAAAATATAAAGAAACATAGTCTTGTGACATATCAAATGAAAGCCGGTACCGCTCTGAGAACAATGATGCCTCTCCCACCTCTTTATCTTAATTCTAGCCCGAGGTATGATAAAAAATGTAAAGCCATACCAGGCCAAAATCCGCACTTTCTCAAAACTTTAAAAATCTGTAAAAAATTAACTGATGAAGAAAAAAATTCTAAACTTTTAATTTGTAAATAAATAAAGTTGTACTTAATAAAAACAAAAAATAAAAAAAAATTAAAGATGTCAGGTAAAAAAAAATATTCATATTTGGATCACTTGATATGGAAAGACCCCGGACCAAAGCACGTTGATCTCTGGGACACAGAACCCTTCTCCTTCCTGAGCAGTGTGATGGCTGGACATTCTCATCTTGCTTGTACTTGCACATAATTGTTTGCACAGATGAACGAGGCACCTTCATGTATCTTGAAATTGTACCCAAGGATGAGCCAGACTTGTGCAAGTCCACAAAACTCTTCCTGATATCTTGGCTGATTTCATTAGACTTTCATTAGACTTTCTCATGATGTTACACAAAGTAGCAGTGTGTTTCAGGTGTTCATTAAAATACATCCATAGGTGTGTCTCTAATTAACTCAGATGTTGCCAAAAAAAAACAGAAGCTTCCAGGCACATCATCATATGGGCAGTCCAGAATTGTTTAAAGGCATAGTAGTTTTAGTGTATGTAAACTTTTGACTTTGCATTAAGTAATAAAAATGCTTTAAACATTCTCTGTCTCATTATTCTGGCATTTGGCAAATATTCTATTAATCTTAATTGACCTAAAACGGGAACGGTTTATTCTGATTTCATGTCAGATATTGAGAAAAACATGCGTATGTGTCTTTTTATATAGTGTATGTAAAATTCTGGTTTCAACTGTAGGTCTGAATGCCCATTGCGTGCTGTGGACTAGCTACCCCTATCACCGCTGCAGTTTGCTCTGCTGCACACCGGACTTTGCAGGTGGTGCCAATCCAGAAATGTCGTGGCCAACAGACATTTGTTTGTACCGCCAGCTAACATAGCCAGTTATCCAAGCCTTTGTTGTACCACGTGCCTCTTAGTCTGCTGTGCTGATGCCCTAGATCAGGGGTGGGCAATTAATTTTGCCATGGGGCCGCATGAGAAATTGGGATGGTTTTAGAGGGCCGGACTAATATAATTAACGTATTTTTCGGACTATAAGACGCACCGGACCATAAGGCGCACCCCAAATTTTGGGTGAAAATTGCAGAAAAAAAGATTTTTTTATAAGATGGGGGTCCGTCTTATTGTCCGAATTTACAGTATTTTAGGCTACTTTCACATTAGCGTCATGCACTGCACGTCGCAATGCGACGTTGCAGAACACCGACGCATACTATGGAAGCACCGTACAACGGGGGCAGCGGATGCTGTTTTTCAACGCATCCGCTGGCCCATTGTGAGGTGCCGGGAGGAGGGGGCGGAGTTCAGGCCGCGCATGCGCGGTCGGAAATGCTGGACACGACGCACCAAAAAAAGTTACATGCAACGTTTTTTGGTGGCGACGGTCCGACGCAACCGTCGTACGACGGTTGCGACGTGTGGCAATGCGTCGCACTGCGTCGCTAATGCAAGTCAATGGAGAAAAAACGCATCCTGCAAGCACTTTTGCAGGATGCGTTTTTTCTACAAAACAACGCATAGCGACGTGCAGTGCACGACGCTAGTGTGAAAGTAGCCTTACCTGAAGGCTGGCGGTGGCAGAGCAGGGTCACAGGAGGCATGGTGTCGGCAGAGGTGGGGTGATGCGGTATGGCGAGCACCTGAGCAGGGTCCCTTCCTGCTTAGGTGGGCGACGCCACGGCCTGGTGTCCATGGGGGGGTTGAGCAGTGGTGTGTAAACGGCAGAGGTGCGGCATGGCGTGCGCAGGGTCCCTTCCACCGGTGAGGTGACGCAGCGGCCTGGAATGCAATGTGAGCAGCAGAGCCGGGTTGAATATCGGTGGCGGCGGCCATCTTCCCGAGGCCGCGGCTGCCGCGATCTCCATCTGCGTATGCGCGGCCTCCCGTGGCCATTTTCCTGAAGCCCCGTGAAGCAGAGCACTCCATCTGCGCACGCGCGGCCTCGGGAAGATGGCCGCCGCCACCGATATTCAACCCGGCTCTGCTGCTCACATTGTACAGGGCCGATGCGTATCAGCTCAGGTTCTTCACTCCAGCCGCCAGCGGTCCTCCTCAGAAGCGTCTGGCGGCTGGCCGAGCAGTGCCGGGGGCGGCTGTCAGAAGTGACAGCTAGCTGGCAGGCCGTTTAAAATCATCAGGCGGGCCGGATGTGGCCCGCGGGCTGGATCTTGCCCAGGTCTGCCCTAGATCCTTATGTCAACCTGGACCTTTGGCTTTGTGAATCCACCTCACCAGGTGAATGCTAAACATTGTTGATTTATGCATACATTTCTAAGAATAATAATAAATGATTGGTAATACAAGTACTGTGTTTACAACAACAGATATGTCTGGATTGGAGACAGGACATGTGTAAAATGTCAAAGAAAAAAATCTTTTGATATATATTTACTTGGTTGGTGACGTATTCAATACTTATTTCACCCGCTGTATATTTAGGCGATAGAAGCCTAGGAGAATGTCATACGGTACTGTTTATTTTTTTCATATTTTTTGTTAGCTATACATTTTCTTTTGACATGGCCTATAAATGTGGTAAAAATAGTCTTAAACACAACAATTGTGGCTGCTCTATATTCACAGCTAGAAATGATGTTAAAAAGTTAGAAAAATTTGAAAATGTTATCATATATCACAAAAATCTCTATCAAACTGGTGACATCTTTGATATACACTGCCGTTCAAAAGTTTAGGGTCACCTAGACAATTTTGTGTTTTCTATGAAAACTCATACTTTTATTAATCAAATAAGTTGCCAAATGATTTGAAAATGTAGTCCAGACATTGACAAGTTTCGAAAAAAAGATTTTCTCCTTCAAACTTTGTTTTCGTCAAAGAATGCTCCCTTTGCAGCAATTACAGCATTGCTGACCTTTGGCATTCTAGCAGTTAATTTGCTGAGCTAATCTGGAGAAATTTCACCCCATGCTTCCAGAAGCCCCTCACACAACTTGGTTTGGCTTGATGGGCACTTTTTGCGTACCATAAGATCAAGCTGCTCCCACAACAGCTCAATGGGGTTGAGATCTGGTGACTGCGCTGGCCACTCCATTACAGGTAGAATACCAGCTGCCGGCTTCTTCCCTAAATCGTTCTTGCATAATTTGGAGGTGTGCTTTGGGTCATTGTCCTGTTGTAGGATGAAATTGGTTCCAATCAAGTGTTGTCCACAGGGTATTGCATGGTGTTGCAAAATGGAGTGATAGCCTTCCTTATTCAAAATCCCTTTTACCTTGTACAAATCTCCTACTTTACCAGCACCAAAGCAGCCCCAGACCATCACATTACCTCCACCATGATTGACAGATGGCGTCAGGCACTCTACCAGCATCTTTTCAGTTGTTCTGCGTCTCACAAAATTTCTTCGGTGTGATCCAAACATCTCAAACTTGGATTCGTCTGCCCATAACACTTTTTTCCAATCTTCCTCTGTCTAATGTCTGTGTTCTTTTGCCCATATTAATATTATCCATTTATTAGCCAGTCTCAGATATGGCTTTTTCTTCGCCACTCCGCCCTGAAGGCCAGCAACCCTGAGTCGCAGTCACACCCACTGGACCGGACCGCAGCGGGACTGCCCCTGGGTGAGTATAATCTAACCTCTTTTTCTCATCTTTCAGGATACATCGGGGGATTATCTACAGCATTGCAGAATCCTGTAGATAAGCCCCTGATGCTGGTGGCTTTAGCTTACATTCCATTTTAGGGGGTGATAGGTTTCCTTTAATGAAGCTGCTAGTTGAGGACCTGTGAGGTGTCGATTTCTCAAACTACAGACTCTAATGTACTTGTCTTGTTGCTCAGTTGTGCAGCGGGGCCTCCCACTTCTCTTTCTACTCTGGTTAGAGCCTGTTTGTGCTCTCCTCTGAAGGGAGTAGTACACGCCGTTGTAGGTAATCTTCAGTTTCTTGGCAATTTCTCGCATTTCTAAGAACAAGAATAGACTATCGAGTTTCACATTAAAGTTCTTTTTCTCTGGCCATTTTGAGAGTTTAATGGAACTAACAAATGTAATGCTCCAGATTCTCAACTAGCTCAAAGGAAGGTCAGGTTTTATGGCTATGTTCACACGATCCTTTTTTTGATCCTTTTTTTTTCAGGTCCTTTTTCCATGCAGGGTACAGTCCAATGTTACTCTATGGAAAACAAAAACCGCTGTGCCCACTATCCTTTTTTTCTCAGGCAAATCCACGAGGATTTGCCTGCAGAAAAAAAGAAGTACCATGTCACTTCTTTCTGCGGATTCAGCTCCTGTTTTCAACAGGCACCAATAGGAAAGTGCTGTTGAAAACCCGCAGAGGAATCTGCAGGAGAAACTGCAGGAAAATCAGCAGTGCAGTTTTGCACTGCGGGTTTTCCAAATCAGGACCTGAAAAAAAAAAGGATCAAAAAAAGGATCGTGTGAACATGGCCTATAGGTTCTCTAATCAGCAAAGCTGTTTTCAGCTGTGCTAACATACTTGCACAAGGGTTTTCAAGGGCATTCTAACTATCCATTAGCCTTCTTACACAATTAGCAAACACAAAGTACCATAAAAACACTGGAGTGATGGTTGTTGGAAATGGGCCTCTATACACCTATGAAGATATTGCATTACAAACCAGACGTTTGCAGCTAAAATAGTCATTTACCACATTAACAATGTATAGATTGTATTTCTGAATTATTAATGTTAGCTTCATTGGAAAAAACTGTGCTTTTCTTTAAAAAAAAAAATAAGGAAATTTCTAAGTGACCCTAAACTTTTGAACTGTAGTGTATACTCTCCTCCTTTTAATCCAACATCCTATCTGATCTGATTAGATCCTATTTTGAATTTTAGACATCACCCATATATTATGCTAAACAGATTGAAATGATAAAGTTATAGAAAAAGCAGGTAAATCCTGTGGAATTACCTGGATTTTTATATTGATTACTAGGCGAATAAACAAACCGTTGTACTTTTCATATATTTTAATGAGGACATAGAGTAAACATCCACAGTGCAAGGAGAAAAAGTAAGGGTGGATTTACACTGGTCGTTCTTAGGAACCAATATATTGGTTCTTAGGACCAATATAAATCAGTTGCCAATCACCCAACCTGAAGCATTCATTGAATACATAATCTTTCAGAAATGTTCTTACACTTTGCTATTATCCTTGTGAAGCGCCTGAAAAGGTTAGCAAACTTCATGAATGCAGTTTTGAATACTGGGAGGATTTCATTTTTCTAATGGGGTCTTGTTTGGGGTTTTCTGACTTATTGGACCCTCGAAGTCACATTAAAAGTTAAGTGGTCCCTGAAAAAAATAGGATTTGTAAATTTCATAAGAAAAATGAAAAATTACTGCAAATTTTTTAACTCTTCTAAATTCCTAAGAAAAAAAAATGTTTCAAAAATGATGTACAATGTTTCACAAAAAAAAAGTCTCAAAATCACCAGAATATGTTGAAGCGTTCCAGAGTTATTACCGCATAAAGTGACAATGGTGAGAATTGAAAAATTTGACCTGGTCGGAAAGGTGGAAACAGAATTTACTTGTTAAATAAAAGCACACTAAGCCTAGATACTGATAAATCAGTTCTCCTAAGGAAACATTGGCTTCTGTGAACCACGTTTCACAGCAAATAATTTTTAAAAGCTCTCAAAAGACCCAATAGAATATAAGAAGCTGGAAGAGACTGTTGCTAAAGCCCTAGGTATACATGAATAAATGGTTAGATAAATTGTCTACAAACTCTCAACCGTTGCTACTCTCCCTAGAAGTGGGCTTCCTGTTAAGATCTCGTACAGCAAAGTGGCCAAACCTGATAGAGGTGTAAGAAATCTCAAGATTAACAGCAAAATATTTAGCAAAAGCTTACTTTACAGGCTACAAAATGCAGAAGCCTCTGTTCATTTGTTCACTATAAGAAAACATTGTTTTTTCTTTCTAAGGGCTCATACTCATTTGCGAGAAATACGGACGAGTGCAATCCGATAAAAAATCTGATTGCACTCTCACCAATGTTATTCAGTGGGTTACATCTCATCTGTGATTTTTCTTCTCAGCTGAAATCAGACTGAGAAAAAAATCGCAGCATGCTGTGATTTACCACCTATCTCTGACGAGACTCGCCAATGCAAGCCTATGGATGTGAGAAAAAAAATCGCACAGCACTCGGACCATTTCTACACACAGATGTCCTTGGAAAAACGGCAATTCTTCTGCTGCATACAGTAAAATCACAGCGTGACAGTTTATAATAGATAGAATAGATATATACATATAGAATACATAGCGAGATAAATGTGGAAGGGGGTATTACCCAGGCAGCTTCCCAGGCTATTTATATCAGCTCACAACTGTATACTTAGCCTTTATTGGCTATTAAAACAGAGGAATCCCCCAAAAATGATGTAGGGTCCCCCTATAATTAACCAGCAAAAGCTGAGCAAACAGCTGCTGGCTGATATTGATAGCCTAGAAAGGGGCCACAAACACTGGCCCCCTCAGGCTAAAAACATCAGCTCTCAGCTGCCCCAGAAAAGGCGCATTTCTAAGATGCGATAATTCTGGCATTTAGCCTCACTCTTCCCACTTGCCCTATAGCGGTGGCAAGTGGGATGATAGTTAGGGAGGTTGTTGTCCCCTTTGTATTGTCAGGTGATCTCAAGCCCCAAGGTTAATAATGGGGAGGCGTCAATAAGACGCCCCCATTACTAACCCCATAGCCATATTGTATAAAGACAGACACCCAGAATAGATTGAAAGCATGACACAGACTCCTTTAATAAATCTTAATTAAACCATGCTCATCACAGCTCCCATTCCACGGACGCCCTTGTCTCCTGCAAAAGTGTTAAAATAATTCGATGGCCTAGCATCCGAATAGGTCAATATTTCCTCTGCCACCAATGATTCTCTATATATACTTCCATTGTGTGTGTGTGTGTGTGTAAATATATGAATATGTATGAGTGAATATCCACGTACACATATATGTACACACCTCGGCAGTGTAGAGGGGGGGATATAAGTGGAATAAACATGGGTAGTAGCGATAGTATTGACCTATTCATTTAAGGGGGTCATTGTCAATGTGATCCTCCACTGTTTCCTCTTATCTCTGAAGCCACTGGCAAGGTTCCACCAAGCACTAATTTGCATACCAGACAATGCTTTTTACATAGAACAAAGGCAGCTTTTACTACAAAAAAGTAGGTTTTGTTTGCTCTTTTTTTTTTTATGGGACCAAGTCCCTATGTGATTTGGGGGGGGGGGGGGGCAGACTCCGTATAAATTCAAATACCAAATACGTTGGATATTTATTCAATGTGATTAATAAAATACATAACAGTTGTTAGTATTTTATTTAGTCAGAGTGGGATTGCCCTTAATTATGACTTGAATTACAATAGGACTACGTCTTATTACTAACGGAGAATTGTGGACATGTTTTAAAGGGTTCACTTACTTTTTCTTGCATCTAAAAGCATGAAGTCAGCAAAACGGAACTGTTGTCTTTGTTATCATAACTAGTGAACAGGAATCTGTCGAAATGTCACCAGTAATTATAATAGGACTTTGAGTTCCCACTGCACAGAGCCTGTGTGGAACAGTCCATGCAATTTCATCATATGGGAAGTTCTGTTGTCTATATGGCTGGAGTCAAACTAGCGTATGGTATCCGATGCGAGAGTATCGGATGCTATATGCTAATGACCCTCGGGTCCTGCTCTGCTGTGAGTGGGAGCCGAGTGTCATGTGTCAGTGCTCCGAGCCTTTCGATGATGTCCAAGTGATGTGCGTTGTCTCACTCGCACCCATAGGCTAATATGGGTGCGAGTGAGCTGAGACTCAGCTGAGTGTTGGTGCATGCTGCGATTTCACTCGCACACTGAAAATGGCCAAGGAAAAATACGGTGAAGGGTGAAGTGAGCTGCCCTGTAGATGAATACTGATTTTTTTTTTTTTTTTTTTTTTGCGCATAGCACTCGTCCGTATTCAGCGGTAGTGTGACTCCGGCCTATGGGTGACACAAGTTTTATCTGATTGGACTGCAGTAGGGAAAAGTGTGTCCTAAAGCCTGATTCAGCGTGTTGCTATGTATCTTTTCCAGAGTGATATTTGGTTGAAGTTTAGTTTACTTTAGTTTTAAACTTTAGTTTACTTGTCTTAGGGGGACCGAATACAAATGCATATTACAATTTTCAGATTTATATTTTTTAAATATTTAGAAAACCATGCCTCATTTCCTTTACAAATACTTGCTACTTTGTGTGGATATATCACATAAAATCCCGATAAAACACATTTAAGTTTGTGAGTTTAATGTAAAAAATTGTGGGAAAGTTCCCACAAGGTACTATATGCATATGTGCAACGGCTTGCAAAAGTATCCAACCCCCTTGGCTTTTTACCTATTTCGATACATTACAACCTGCGTTTAAATATTTTTGTGATTATGATTTGTGTATGATGCATCAGCACTAAATAGTCTAAATTGGTGAAGTGAGAAAAATATACGCATTTAATTAAATGTATGGATCAAATAACTAAAAATTGACATGTGCATATGTATTCTCCCCTTTTGCTATGAAGCCCCTAAACATTTCTGGTGCAAGCAGTTACCCTCATAAGTTGCATGTTTAGTGAAAGAAAGTCTCCCTGTGTGCAATCTAAGTGTCACATGGGCTGTCCGTATATATTCACCTTTTCTGAAAGGCTGCAGAGGCTGCAACACCATTAAGCAAGAGGCACTTGCTTGCTTAAAAAAAATCCCAATCTCTAATAATCCCCCAGATAATCCACCATCAAATCTATTATAATGAAATGGAAAAAATATGGTCCCACAACAAAGCTTGCCAAGAGTGGGCTGCCCACCAAAACTTCCAGCCCAGACAAGGAGAGCATTAATCAGGCAGCACCGAGACCAAATGTAACCCTGAAGGAGCTGCAGAGTTCCCAAGCAGAGACTGAAGTATCTGTCCATACGACCAAAATAAGCTGTACACTCCATATAGGTGTCCTTTATGGAGGAGTGGGCAGAAAAAAGCCCTTATGTACACACACACAAATTGTAAGGCTCATTTTGAGTTTGCCAAAAGACATCTGGAAGACTCCCCAAATGTATGGAAGAAGTTGCTGTGGTTAAATGAGGCAAAAATTGAACTTTTGGCCACCAAGGTAAACACCATGTTTGTCGCTAAACAAACAAAGCTGTTCACCCCAAGAATTCCATCATCCACAGTGAAACATGGTGGTGGCAGCTTCATGCTATGAGGATGCTTTTGGCAGCAGGGACAGAGAAAATTGTCTGAGTTGAGGGGAAGATGGATGGTGCGAAATATAACTGGAGAAAATAGGGTGCACCTCCGTCAGTCTGTATAGCAGAGTGCCACACCATGCCTGAAAATACAACGTGAATCAAAGCAAAAAAGACCAGACACAAATGCGCGTTCACACCTGTTTCAATACTCAGATCAAGATAACAATAATAAAATATATAGCTTTATTTTGATATTGAGACACACAAATCCACAAACAGTAATTTCTGGATGGTGTGAAATATTCTTGAGCAAAACCTGTTTCAGTTTATCAGTGATTTGTGACTGGGATGGAGGTTTACCATCCAACAAGACAATGACCAAAAGCATACTGCTAAAGCAACACTCGATTTGTTTAAGGGGAAACTTGTAAATGTTTTGGAGTGGCCTTGCTGTGGATTGCTGTTCACCAGAGGAATCCATTTAACTTGAAGGGGCTGAAGCAGTTTTACCTTAAAGGGAACCTGTGACCCCCAAAATCGAAGGTGAGCTAAGCCCACCGGCATCAGGGGCTTATCTACATCATTCTATAATGCTGTAGATAAGCCCCCGATGTATCCTGAAAGATGAGAAAAAAGGCCTCTCTGACCTTTCCCAGCACCTGCGCACTGCAGGACTTTGCTCTGCCCTCAACAGGACAAAGTACGCCTGCGCCGGAGCCGCAGCGTGAAGACAAGAAGAGGACGTCATCATAAGAAGATGGGAGGCCCCGGACCGGACCGCGATGCCCATCGAACCTGGACCGCAGCGGGCCCGCCCCTGGGTGAGTATAATCTAACCTCTTTTTCTCATCTTTCAGGATACATCGGGAGCTTAACTACAGCATTACAGAATGCTGTAGATAATCCCCAGATGCCGGTGGCCTTAGCTCACCTTCGATTTTGGGGGTGACAGGTTCCCTTTAAGGAATGAGCAAAAATCCCAGTTCCAAGATGTGGAAAGCTCATAGAGACTTATCCAAAGTGACTTTCAGCTGTTATTGCTGCAAAAGGAGGCTCTACAAAGTACTGACTTTAGGGGATTGAATATATATGCACACTGAATTTTTTAGTTATTTTGTCCTATTTGTTTTTGCTTCTCAATAAAAAGAAAAACAAGTGTTGTGTTCACAGTTGTAGGCATGTACTTTATATGAACTGATGCAAACCCTTGAACAAAAAAAGTCAAATTCCAAGTTATGACTTGGCAAAACACGAAAAATGCCAAGGAGTTGACTACTATCGCAAGCCACTGTGTATATGCATGTATATACAGTATGTGTTGTTTTTTTTTTACTTTTTCTGGACATTTTCTTTACCTATCTAAGAAAGATATGGTGTGCTAGTATGCGGATGCAGGTTACATCTTGTACATCATGTTAGTAAAGGCTTTTTTATGAATAGGCAGTAAACATCCATATATATTTTTTTTTTTTTACTGCATACTGAAGGATTTGCACATAAGAAAGTGTTCAATTCATGTCTTGTCATCTTGTCTGCTGTAAAGCATGCTGTTCTTTGATTTACTCTATGTACCTGCTTTTTTTTTACCAAATATTTGCAAAGTTCTAGAACTGCATTATATTGCATTATAATGAATACAATGAAAATAAACTCTGAATGACAGGTGGAAACCGAGTAAATACTATTTTTCTTATAATTGTGTATTTTCTGCTTGCCTTTCTGAAAATTACCATTTGAATTGGTGTCTTCTCATTTCTATTCTTGCTATCAATTTTCGAGAGCTCTATTTCGAGGCAGTGGCCATCACTGTGACAAAAAAAATGCTCACCCCCCCCCCCCCCTTAAAGTTTGAACGTTCTCTAAAAACGTATGTTTTCAAAATGGGTTTATTTCCGTTTCTGAAGAATCTTTAATTTGACAACCCTCACAATGATTTATCACAATAGACTGCTTAAAATTGCTCGGAATAATGAGCATCGTGAATTTCAATACTTCCTTAAGGCTAAACAAGTCAGCAGGAGCTCAAATTGCAAGGTAGACACTTTTCTTTCAGTTCTTATACAAGTGAAAATTTTGTATGAGGCTACTATAACGAGGCCTATAGGGATTTGGGATTATTTATTTAAACCTCATGAAAAGTAAACTATTTCCCTGTATGTTTAGCAGCGCAAAGAAAAGATTAACGTAAGACAGACCCCGTCCCTGGTATACCAGAAGTGACAAAATGAGATTTAAAAAAATCAAAGACTGAATATTTTGTGAAAAGGGTCTGAGTTCGATAATTATATTGAAGACGCACATTCACGGACTCCATGATCCGAGTCTGGGATTTGCCATTAATAATGAGGATTATAAAACATTAACATTAAACTCCTAGATGGTGTAAGTGTTGATACTTCCCGGCAGCACTTCAGATCAATAAGACAAACTATTATATTTCCTGGATAAATCTCTTGTGTATAAAGTGAATGCATTAACAAAGTACTCAAACTTTATCCTAATGTTTAGAAGGCGACCTAGAAATATGAAATACTTAACTTAGACATAGAAAATCCCCAGTTGTTTAATTCGTTTTTTTATGGTCATTATTTTTTTTTTTTTTAAATGTTGTTCATGATTGTTTGTCAGTAGAAAATTGAAACTGTGTTTAAAAGAGAAAAAAAGCAACAGTTAAGCAGTTTTTTTCTGGCTACTAGACCTAATTTTAATTTCCTGTTGGGCACATGGACATTGGCAGTAGTGGACTGACTCGCACCCAACTGAATTGTATTAAAGCATTTAAAGGGAACCTATCACCCCGTTTTTTAAAGATTAGATAAAAATAGTGTGAAATAGGGGCAGAGCTGGGCTTTACATTAGTGCCTCTTTGGTGCCTTTACACCCCCGTTAGGCTGCCGAAATACCTTAGTGAAGTGTCCATTTTGACCTGTCACTCAAGCTGGTCAGGTCGGATGGGCGTGGTCACAGCGCTGTTTGTCCCCCAGGATCCTGCTCATCATTACGTTGGTGGCGTAGTGGTGTGCGCATGTCCAGCAGATGAATCCACTGCCCAGGAGATGAATAACGGCGCGGTCTTCGCTATTCAGCCGTTTACCGGTGGGCGCGGCCATCTTTCCTGTGGCCGCGCCTGCGCAGATGGAGCGCTCTGCTGCCAGGGGCTTCAGGAAAATGGCCGCGGGATTCCGCGCCTGCGCAGATGGAGATCGCGGCGGCCATTTTCCTGAAGCCCCGGGCAGCAGAGCGCTCCATCTGCGCAGGCGCGGCCACAGGAAAGATGGCCGCGCCCACCGGTAAACGGCTGAATAGCGAAGACCGCGCCGTTATTCATCTCCTGGGCAGTGGATTCATCTGCTGGACATGCGCACACCACTACGCCACCAACGTAATGATGAGCAGGATCCTGGGGGACAAACAGCGCTGTGACCACGCCCATCCGACCTGACCAGCTTGAGTGACAGGTCAAAACGGACACTTCACTAAGGTATTTCGGCAGCCTAACGGGGGTGTAAAGGCACCAAAGAGGCACTAATGTAAAGCCCAGCTCTGCCCCTATTTCGCACTATTTTTATCTAATCTTTAAAAAACGGGGTGATAGGTTCCCTTTAATGAGCATTCTCCGATAGGTGATTATTGGATGAGGGGAATAATTGGCGACCTTGATCAAAATCTTGTGTAATCTCTTCTGAATAAAGCTGTTACTGTCCATTGTAATCCTGTCTGTAATGATAATGAGACTGATTGTCTTTTGTAGGTATCAGGTCTAGTAACAGGCCAGGTGGCCAATGCGAAGATTGTAAGGCCATGTGCACACGTTCAGTATTTTTCGCGTTTTTTTCGCGTTTTTTCGCTATAAAAACGTGATAAAAACGTGAAAAAAACGCTTACATATGCCTCCCATTATTTTCAGTGTATTCCACATTTTTTGTGCACATGCTGCATTTTTTTTTTCCACGAAAAAATCGCATCGCGGAAAAAAAAGCAACATGTTCATTAAATTTGCGGAATTGCGGGGATTCCGCACACCTAGGAATGCATTGATCTGCTTACTTCCCGCACGGGGCTGTGCACACCATGCGGGAAGTAAGCAGATCATGTGCGGTTGGTACCCAGGGTGGAGGAGAGGAGACTCTCCTCCACGGACTGGGCACCATATAATTGGTCCAAAAAAAAAGAATTAAAATAAAAAATAGTCATATACTCACCCTCTGATGGCCCCAGAGTGTTCCCGCCTCTCAGCGGTGCATGCTCTCTCTTCCATTCCTATAGATGGTGTGGTTCAGGACCTGCGATGACGTCGCTGTCTTGTGATTGGTCTCGTGACCACTCATGTGACTGCTCACGTGACCGTGACGTCATCGAAGGTCCTGAACCACACCATCTATAGGAACGGACGCCGCTGAGGAGGTCGGCTGTCTGCAGAGGGTGAGTATAACCTTTTTTTTTTTATTTTTTTTTATTACTTTTTAACATTATATCTTTTTACTATTGATGCTGCATAAGCAGCATCTATAGTAAAAAGTTGGTCACACTTGTCAAACAGTATGTTTGACAAGTGTGACCAACCTGTCAGTCAGTTTTCCAAGCGATGCTACAGATCGCTTGGAAAACTTTAGCATTCTGCAAGCTAATTACGCTTGCAAAATGCTAAAAAAAACGCGAAAAAAACACAAAAAAAAAAATGCGGATTTCTTGCAGAAAATTTACGGTTTTCTTCAGGAAATTTCTGCAAGAAATCCTGACGTGTGCACATACCCTAAGAATTCAGAGGTTTTTTTTGTTTGTTTTTTTTTTTAAATAAGAGGAGTGGGAAAAAAAAACCATAGACCAAATAAAAAGACGTCTAAAATAAAAACCTGACTTAATAGGTAATTTTCTAATGACATGCTCACTTTAAACAGGCAGATGAAATACTAACAGTAATATAGCAATATCCTTCACAATGGTTGCACACATAATGTTTTTCTTAAAAAAAAAAAAAAAAAATGACATTTTTGTTACTTTATGCATTTAATCATGTTATTTTTTTTTAAAGCAGCATAGTTTATGTACACCATTTTTTTTCAGATTTTTCTTTTAAAATTGTAAATGTAAGAAAAAGAAATACATGAGACAGAAAAATACTTAAGAGTGTGTATGAAATGTATGATGTCTTTTGCAAGGCAATTGTTCCAACTTATATTAAACCAATATGTAAGAAAGAATACCTCCCATAGTTTCAAGAAAACTAAGAAAATGTACCAGTACATGATGGCATGATACTTTTTCTTCGTTGTTTTCTCTTTTAATTGTCAATCCCAAAGAGCTAAAAAAAGGTTTGATTAGCTACCTGTAGTGGAAACTTTCTACCGCGCAGCTCTAATGCTAAAAAGCTCTAAAGCTGTAATGGAGCCACATACTAAAATCTAACCAAGCCCGACATGGATCTACATATAGCGGGAATAGCAGCCTGCAAAGTGGAAAAAAAACTGAGTCTTTAAGGCCAATTCATGACAGGGTGTTGCTTTCCCTAAGCCAGAAATTCCACTCTAGTTTCTGGCTGGAGTAAGATTTCTAGCATGGCACATTAAGGTACACGCCACTTCTCAGACACTCCTGATTAATGAAGAGACATGCACCTGGTCATAAATAGGATCGTCTGACTCCAGCATGCCCCCCCTCACCAAGACTGGTTTGAACAATGCCGGTCTTGATTAATTGGGCTCTAAATATTTATGATGATTCTGTTCAGAAAACCAGGGGATTAATCCTATTGAATGTATATGGGGCCAATCCTTTTGCAGATCCACACGAGTAGTGGAAATCCGCAACAGAAATTTTGAAGGTCAGATCTGATTTCGACTTGTGAAAGCCAGCACGATTAGTAACGGTTTTCCATTCTATATCAGAAACCATATACAATGCATAACGAGCCATCTGTACTCATAACGTGGTGTTCTGTGTGCAATCTCGGATGTTAATTTTCTTGCTGATCTCTGCATTCTCCCTATATTATTGTATGCTGGTTGGGAGGTTTTAGTGTCTTACAGTTCCTTGAAAAATCAAATATTTTTTTTAAAATTCATTTTCTAGATGCAACTAGATTATCTTCTTATTGTAGAAGAGCCAAAGATGTTGAGTAATATCACCTCAATGTCTCGCAGAGAACTTTGGATGTACTGTTATGTTCGCACAACACCTGGAGCGTTTTTTGATGGATTGTGTTAATAACCACAAAGTAAGAACAACACAACCTTTTGTGCCAGAACATGCCTGTTCATAGCTTGTCACCGCAATAAGAAAGCATAAACGTAAGCTCTTTTCAGATACCACCCACTCGACTGCTGAGTTTTTCAATTTTTAATAGCAAAGTATATTGGTTCACTGCTGGGAGGTTTTCAAATTATATTCTACAGGGGAATTACACCAAAATTTTTCCCATGCCAATCCACCACAATGTTAATGAGCTCTTGCAGTAGATAACTGGGCATAGTTAATTCCTGCAGGAAAGCAATCATGGTACAGAACAGCACTTAAGTGGAGGAAAGTTAGTGAATTTTAACTCAATGATAATAAGCAAAATATGCAGTACAGACCAAAAGCTTGGACACACCTTTTAAGATTTTTCTGTATTTTCATGACAATGAAAATTGTACATTTACACTGAAGGCATCAAAACTATGAATTAACACGTGGAATTATACACTTAACAAAAAAGTGTGAAACAACTGAAATTATGTCTTATATTCTAGGTTCTTCAATGTAGCCACCTTTTGCTTTGATGACTGCTTTGCACACTCTTGGCATTCTCTTGTCACTGGGAATGGTTTTCACTTCACAGGTGTGCCCTGTCAGGTTTAATAAGTGGGATTTCCTGCCTTATAAATGGTGTTGGGACCATTAGTTGTGTTGTGCAGAAGTTTGGTGGATACACAGCTGATAGTCCTACAGAATAGACTGTTAGAATTTGTATTATGGCAAGAAAAAAAGCAGCTAAGTAAAGAAAAACGAGTGGCCATCATTACTTTAATAAATGAAGCTCAGTCAGTCCGAAAAATTGGGAAAATTTTGAAAGTGTCCTCAAGTGAAGTTGCTAAAACCATCAAGCGCTACAAAGAAACTGGCTCACATGAGGACCACCCAAGGAAAGGAAGACCAAGAGTCACCTCTGCTTCTTTATCCGAGTCACCAGCCTCAGAAATTGCAGGTTAACAGCAGCTCAGATTAGAGACCAGGTCAATGCCACACAGAGTTCTTGCAGCAGACACATCTCTACAACAACTGTTAGGCCGGAGTCACACTACAGCGAGATACGGCTGAGTCTCGCAGGTTAAAAACAAGCTCTGGCACCGGCACTCCAGAGCATGCGGCTCCATGTATTGCTATGCGGCCGCACGCTCCATTCTAGAGTATCGGTGCCAGAGCTTGGTTTTAACCTGCGAGACTCAGCCATATCTCGCTGTGTGTGATCGCGGCCTTAAGAAAAGACTTTGTGCAGCAGGCCTTCATGGTAAAATAGCTGCTAGGAAACCACTGCTAAGGACAGGCAACAAGCAGAAGAGACTTGTTTGGGCAGAAGAACACAAGGAATGGACATTAGACCACTGGAAATCTGTGCTTTGGTCTGATGAGTCCAAATTTGAGATCTTTGGTTCCAACCACCGTGTCTTTGTGCGACGCAGAAAAGGTGAACGGATGGACTCTACATGCCTGGTTCCCACCGTGAAGCATGGAGGAGGAGGTGTGATGGTTTGGGGGTGCTTTGCTGGTGACACTGTTGAGGATTTATTCAAAATTGAAGGCATACTGAACCTGCATGGCTACCACAGCATCTTGTAGCGGCATGCTATTCCATCCGGTTTGCGTTTAGTTGGACCATCAATTATTTTTCAACAGGACAATGACCCCAAAGACACCTCCAGGCTGTGTAAGGGCTATTTGACCAAAAGGGAGAGTGATGGGGTGCTACGCCAGATGACCTGGCCTTCACAGTCACCATGCATGAACCCAATTGAGATAGTTTGGGGTGAGCTGGACCGCAGAGTGAAGGCAAAAGGGCCAACAAGTGCTAAGCATCTCTGGGAACTCCTTCAAGATTGTTGGAAGACCACTCCCGGTGACTACCTCTTGAAGCTCATCAAGAGAATGCCAAGAGTGTGCAAAGCAGTCATCAGAGCAAAAGGTGGCTACTTTAAAGAACCTAGACTATAAGACATAATTTCAGTTGTTTCACACTTTAAGTATATAATTCCACATGTGTTAATTCATAGTTTTGATGCCTTCAGTGTGAATGTACAATTTTCATAGTCATGAAAATACAGAAAAATCTTTAAATGAGAAGGTGTGTCCAAACTTTTGGTCTGTACTGTGTATGTATATGTGTGTATGCTCGCAGCATCTCACCGGTGGTTCTCAGCCTGGATGGTCGCAGTTTTCACTTCTCTGTCTGAAATCTTGTGGGGAGCACCTAGCCCTGGCCAGTTTATGGTGAAATTGTTTTTTCCACTTCTGCATTTTGGCCCTTATAATGCTCACTGGAACCTTCAACCATACTTACAACCTCGCCTAATTCCACCGAAGCCCTTGTTCTCCTGTAATAAAACTAAAATATAAATCAACAATATACCATAACTGTCTGTCGTTCTGTCCCACACCATAATCCATGTCTAGAAAGACATAGTTTTTAACCTGGACAGTGCCAAGATGCGACCGTCCAGCCTGAGAACCACTGATGATTGAACTGCGAGTGCAGCTTCAGTGACTAGCGGTGACGACACTGAGGCTGTGTTCCCAGCCAGGCTGAACTGCGGTGACCTCGGTGAGATCCTCACTAGCACCGTGAGAAAGTCGCACGGTGCAGAGACAATTTCACCGGGAGAATTTCACTGTGGTGAATTTCAACTGCGGTGAACTCACCTCTGCACCTTGCGACTTTCTCACAGTGCTAGCGGGGATCTCACCGAGGTCACCGCAGTTGAGTCCGGCTGGAAATGCAGCCTCAGTGATGTCCTCACTAGTCATTGAGGCTGTGCTCGCAGCATCTGTCACCGGTGGTTCTCAGCCTGGATGGTCGCAGTTTTCACTCCTCTGTCTGAAATCTTGTGGGGAGCACCTGGTCGTGGCCAGTTTATGGTGAAATTGTTTTTTCCACTTCTGGATTTGGGCCCTTATAATGCTCACTGGAACCTTCAGTAGTTTAGAAATTCTTCTGTAACCAATGCAATCAGAATGTTTTGCAACAATAAGGTTGTGAAGGTCTTCAGACAGCTAACTGGTTTTACCCATCATGAAATGTTTCTTGTGTAGCACTTTGGTAATAAGACATCTTTTTAAAGACCAGTTGATAATATTTTTCACTAAGTGGCAGTATTGCTTTCTAATTACAAATAGATTTTAGCTGGTGTCATGACTTGCCATGGCTTTTGGCAACTCTTTATTTATCTGTTCATTTTTTTACTGTTACTTTTCATTATACATAATTTAATTTATAGACATATATGGTTTTATTTATTTGCCTGTGTGGATTGGATGGGTCCCTACCAACATCTGGTGAGAATTTCATGTCAATTGCACCTTTAGAAATATAGTTACTCAAAAAATAGGTGATGTGGGCAGTTGAAACTAGAAGTTTACATACACTGTATAAAAAGACACACATGCATGTTTTTCTCAATATTTGACATGAAATCAGAATAAACCTTTCCCGTTTTAGGTCGATTAGGATTATTATAATTATTAATATTTGCCAAATGCCAGAATGAGAGAGAATGTTTTAAGGCATTTTTATTACTTACTGCAAAATCAAAAGTTTACATACAGTTCATTAGTATTTGGTACCATTATCCTTAAACTGAATGACTTGGGCAAACGTTTGGGATATGCTTCCACAATCTTCTCGCAATTGTTGGTCGGAATTGGGCCCATTCCTCCTGACTAAACTGCAGGGCTGTGGAGTCGGTAAGCCACAGTTGCGACTCCGGCTCCTTCATAAATGGCCAATTCGTAACAATAAATTTACTGTTGTAAAATATTAACATCGTGCTTAATCAGTTCTCACCCTCCTATAAGTAATCAGACCACTTAGAGCAAAAACTATATTTATTAGAATACAATTAGAATATAGGAAATAACTTTTATAAACTTTTCTAAACTCTTGTAAGTAAATATGCTATAAACACTGTTATGCAGTTAATAAGAAGGAATCTATAAATTTGTCCTCAGAAAAAGTATTGCCTCTGTCAGATCCTCCTTCATGGATGCCCTCAAATCTGATCTAATTATTTTGAGAGCAGAGAACAACCTCTCTACACTAACTTGGGTTGGTGGCAAAGCAGTATCCACTCGGGCAACATCTCTGACAATGTCAAGATACAGAGGAATCGCTTGTTGCACTGTTATTTTTGATGAACGGTCAAATTTCTCAATTCCTTTTAGTGCACATGAAAAATTCTGCTGAAATGTACTGGCTGTGTTCTTTGTTGGGGATGACTCTTCTTCTATGTGGGAACGCTTTGCACGGTCCTTGTGATCCAAATATTTTTCGAAATTAAATTCTTCATCAGTTGATGAGGGTGAAGATGTGGCAGGATGACCAAATTCTTCTTGTTCCTCCTGACTGTTCTGCATCCCTTTCATCCTTACTGCTATTTAAAACAGAGCTTCTTTTCCTTTAGTTAGCTGTTGATCATCTAGAAGAATCCGATGCATTGGGTCTACATAAACAGCTGCCAAAAGAATGTTATTTTGTAATAATAGCTCCTCTCTCCATTTCATTGATGTAGCAATGCCACTTGCAATTAACCCTCCTCTTTGGGACAGGCGAAACATCAGGTTCTTCCACTCCTTTAAGAAAATACCTGGAGTTAAGTCCTCTGCTTGTAATTTTTTAGTCACTGTAAATGGGTGCTCTAGCAATTTTTCCAGCTCAGTCATCTGATTCCACTGACTTTCATTTAGCATCAGTTGAGTGTTAGCCATGTCCACAAGAAAGGTTTTCAGTTCAACCAAGCGCTGAATCATTAAGTAAGTACTGCCTCATCGTGTGGCTTGATCAATAATTGCCCCTTTTCCAGCATATCTCTTCAAAATTGAGTGAACTTTAGGGGTTCTGGCAACAGTAGCCAATTTTCTCACCTTGCCAATCAGTGCAGCAGCATGTCCTTCTTGCAGACTGTCTCTTATAGCCAGCTGTAGCGTATGCACAACACAGTGCATGTGATGAATGAAAGAACGTATTGACAGTTTCAACAAGATCATCTAAACTATCATGTTGCTGTTCATCTGAAGCAACTTCAGTTTGCTCCTCAGTTACAATACTGTGTTCCTCTATTTCAAACATTTCTGTGTCTGTGGACCCAGAATGTTCTTCTAGCTGCTGGTCACCATCATTACTCTCATTCATTAGCTTAATAGTACTTATCATATTTGAAGCATTGTCAGTTACGACAGAAAGAACTTGCTCTTTTTTAAGTTCATATTTTTGCAGAACCTTTTCCACCAAGACCTGGAGAAACTCACTGGTGTGATGAGCTTTGGTGTCTTTTACTGCCAATGTCTTGGTAACTATTTCATTTTTGTCACAAACAAATCGGACATTGATGGCAAAATAGTTCACTCTGTGACGTGTGCAGGCATCCATTTTAAGAAACAGAAAGCGTCCCTTGAGAGTTTTTTTAAGTTCTTCCTTTTGTTTAAAAGCTTCTTCGATTACTAATTTTCTAATACTTTCTCTCTCCAGAGAAACACCAAGCTTGCGGGCCATTTCCCCGTTCAGACACACAAAAGCTGGTTGTGAAAATAATGAAATAGGCATACTATCCTTTACAACAAGCTCTATGATCTATTTTTTAAATGTATCTACTGTCATTGTCACAGTAAGGGTACTGTCACACCGTGCAATTTTCGTCGCTACGACGGCACGATCCGTGACGTCGCAGCGTCGTATGAGTATCGCTCCAGCGTCGTAGACTGCGGTCACACTTTGCAATCACGGCGCTGGAGCGATGCCGAGGTTCGCTGGTAACCAGGGTAAACATCGGGTAACTAAGCGCAGGGCCGCGCTTAGTAACCCGATGTTTACCGTGGTTACCAGCGTAAAAGTAAAAAAAAAAAAACCGTACATGCTCACCATCTGATGTCCGTCAGGTCCCTTGCCGTCCGCTTCCCTCTCTGACTGAGTGCAGCCGTACAGTGAGAGCAGAGCGCAGCGGTGACGTCACCGCTGTGATCTGCTCTCACTTTTCGGCCGGCGCTCACAGTCAGAGAGGGAAGCGGACGGCAAGGGACCGGACGGACATCAGATGGTGAGCATGTACGTTTTTTTTTTTTTTTACTTTTACGCTGGTAACCACGGTAAACATCGGGTTACTAAGCGCGGCCCTGCGCTTAGTTACCCGATGTTTACCCTGGTTACAAGCGAACACATCGCTGGATCGCTGTCACACACAACGATCCAGCGATGTCAGCGGGTGATCAAGCGACGAAAGAAAGTTCCAAACGATCTGCTACGACGTACGATTCTCAGCAGGATCCCTGATCGCTGCTGCGTGTCAGACACTGCGATATCGTAACGATATCGCTAGAACGTCACGAATCGTACCTTCGTAGCGATCAAAATGGCACTGTGTGACAGTACCCTAACTTTGTCACTGACAAAATATCTTGCGACTGATGGCTACAAAGTTCTCTGCTCCTTTGTTTGGCTGGAAGAGCTGGGCACTGGTTCATTGGTTTGGATGCAGTCTTTCTCATCCACTGCTTTCAGTACTTCTGGATGAAAGCGCTGTAAATGTCTCTTTAGATTAGAAGCTCTGGTAGAAGCATTTTTATCTTTGCCTGAATATGCACTGATCTTGGCTTCACAACATTTGTTTTCATCTGGATCATTTGTCATACACTGACAGACATAATGTTTTCTATCTTGAGTGATGGTGAAATGTTCAAATACAGCTGATTTAATGTGACGCTTCTTTGACATTCTCAGGTTTTTAATTCTGTATTCACAATCCAAATGACAATTGTTTTTCCTAAAAACAATTATACAAAATTATTGCCAGGTCATACAACTGATATAGTGGTCAGTAATACTGTTATTCCTCATGTACTCACAGTTAACTGATGCAAAGTTTGTTGAAAGGATAATACTTCTTACAGTCTTCCTCTTCTGAGTAGCAGCTGTGAGATGCTTGGAAGACGCACACCTCGTAAACATCTAGTCTAGAGGAGGAGCTTTACTACTAAGAATTTGCAACACATTTTCACTTTCAGTTTCATACATTGTAAGTAGGGGGGTTGGGGCAGCATGACGTTAACCAAGTATAAGATTAGATAAGGGCAGTGGAGAACAGTGACACACAAGAAGTAAGAAATGTCTCTATCTCCAGCAGAACTGCTTATCACTGTTGTTCATAGTTTGATAGAACATATATATTTGAGTAATATTTATAACATTCATATGAAAGTTCAATTATGAAATATTAATACATTTTTTTTAAAGCTGGAGTCTGAGTCGGTACATTTCTACCGACTCCAACTCCAACCAAAACTAACTCCGACTCCAACTCTACAGCCCTGCTAAACTGGTATAAGTGATCGAGGTTTAATGGTCGCCTTTCTCACACCTGCTTTTTCTGCTTTGCCCATACATTTTCAATAGGATTGAGATCGGGGCTTTGTGATGGCCATTCCAAAACATTGACTTTGTTATCCTTGAGCCACTTTGTTACCATTTTGGCAGTATGCTTCAGGTCATTGTCCATTTGGAAGACCCATTTCCACCCAACCTTTAACTTCCTGACTGATGTCTTGAGATGTTGCTTCCGTATTGCCACATAATCTTCTTTTCTCATGATGCCATCTATTTTGTGAAGTGCACCAGTCCCTCCTGCAGCAAAACAACCCCACAACATGATGCTGCCAGCCCGGTGTTACACAGTTGGAGATGGTGTTCTTAGGCTTCCAAGCTTCTCGCTTTTTCCTCCAAATGTAACGATTGTCATTATGCCCAATATTAGTTTCATGACCACAGGACATGTCTCCAAAAATTAAGGTCTTTGTACCTGTGTGCATTTGCAAACAATAATCTGGCTTTTTAATGTTTTTTTTTTGGGGGGGAGAAATGGCTTCTTCCTGGCAGAGTGACCTTTTTCAGCCCATGTTGATTCAGTACTCATTTCACTGTGGGTATTAACACAATCTTACCAGCCTCCACCATCATCTTCACAATTTCTTTTGCTGATGTCCTTGGTTTGATATGTGCATGTCGGACCAAAGCACGTTCATTTCTGTGACACAGAACCTGTCTTCTTCCTGAGCGGTATGATGTCTGGACATTCCCATCTTGTTTGTACTTGTGAATAATTGTTTGTACCGATGCACCTTCAGGTATCTTGAAATTGTACCCAAGGAAGAGCCAGACTTTTGCATGTCCACAATTCTCTTCCTGATATCTTGGCTGATTTTTTAAGACTTTCCCAGGATGCTACACAAAGAAGCGGAGTGTTTCAGGTGTGCATTAAAGTACATCCACAAGTGTGTCTCTAATTAACTTAAATGTTGCCAAAAAACGTATCAGAAGCTTCCAAACACATGACATCATGATATAGGCAGTCCAGAATTGTTTAAATGCATAGTAATTTTAGTGTATGTATTTTGAATTTGCAGTAAGTAATAAAAATGCCTTAGAACATTTTCTCATTATTCTGGCATTTGGCAAATATTAATAATTATGGTAATCCTAATTGACCTAAAATGGTAAAAGGTTTATTCTAATTTCATGTCAGATATTGAGAAAAACATGCTTATGTGTCTTTTTATATAGTGTATGTAAACTTCTAGTTTCAACTGTGTATATTCAGAAAGCAAACCATGGACCCTTCAAAGAATATAGATTGTCTTACAGGATAGTCACATTATACTACTTTGTGAACTGTTATGAGGGAGATCAATCTGTAGAACTGTGATTTTGCAGGCTAATGCAAAAAATCAAGGACTTAGCAAAGTTGTACTAGTTAATTGTCTGGCACGGCTTGAACTTCCTTTTAACTATTCTAGTTCATGTCATTTATCTAGTGTGCAGACACCGCTTTCCTCCTGGGTCACTGTAATGATATAATTGACCACTATCTTGGATGTACAGTATGTGAAATATGATCTTGGCACTCCCGCTATTGCTAAGTGTTCTTTTTCTTCAATGGCAAGGTTTACTTCATTGCATGAGTAATTGAATTGACAAGAGCACAAAAGGAATAGATTTTAGAAGAACATCAATATGTTAACATTTCACCCCTTCTGATCTGTAATTAGCTGGAAGCTGGAGTAGAACTACCCATCCCCTGCTGTACGATATGTGTTAATGCTTCACTATTACCGTGAAGTCTTCCTAAAAATGTTGAATAATAATCCTTAGTCCAGAATATAATGCTGATTTACACTTTTCACCTCTGTCCCAGCAGTATAAATGAATGTGACAGCTAATTTCCAATGAGTGAGACTTTCCTGATATCAGCAAGATCTGAGAGGCTCTGTTATTGTCAGTCATACATTCATAATCTCAGGTTAACCCTGTAAAAGGAAACTTGTAATGGGAAATGTTCTTATCTGAAGATGCTAGCTGAGTTAAATCAAGAGGCTGACATGGATTTAAAAACTTGATTGTCACGCTCGAACACTGTTAAGTCCGGCGGATAACACATGCAAATATGACAGGATGAAAAATGGAGAGGAAGACCCTAACAGTAGGGAATGAGGGCTGGGACACCTCCTGACACCACACTGTGCCTGTCCCTAAGCTCCCCTAATGCCCTATGCCGGTCCTTTCCCCCTCCCCCCCCCCCCAATGCCGTCACGTGCCTAGTCCCTGATTGTCACCTCAATATACCCTGGCTGGTGCACTGGCCGGCAAGGACTCTATCTGTTGTGAATTCTGCTCTTGGGCTCCCTCCGGTGGTTGTTGGTGGTAGTGCAGTTGTCTTGGGGTTGTAATCCAGGGCAGGTGTTTCTGCTGATTGCAGCTCTATTAGGTATTTAGGTGTGCAGGATCCATGAGTCCTGGCCAGTTGTCCATTGTACTTGGAGGGATTGCATCTCTCTCTGGTTCCTCATGCCCTGCTGCCAATTCAGCTTAGATAAGTGTCTGTTTTTTTGTCTCTGTGCACACATGCAGTGTGCTTTGCAATTCAGTGCAATTCATTGTGTTTTTGTCCAGCTTAGACTTTGTTTGGATTTTTCAGTCAAGCTGGATTCTTAGGAGATGCAGATATACTTTCTATGTCTTTAGTTAGATGTAGAATATTGGTATTATCTGCTGTGGATATTTTTAGGATTTTAATACTGACCGCTTAGAATTCTGTCCTATCCTTTTCTATTTAGCTAGAAGTGCCTCTTTTGCTAAATCCTGTTTTTCTGCCTGCGTGTGTTTTTCCTCTTATACTCAGTCAATATTTGTGGGGGGCTGCCTATCCTTTGGGGTTCTGCTCTGAGGCAAGATAGAATTCCCATTTCCATCTATAGGGGTATTTAGTCCTCCGGCTGTGTCGAGGTGTCTAGGACGTGTTAGGTACATCCCACGGCTACTTCTAGTTGCGGTGTTAGTTTAGGGTTTGCGGTCAGTACAGGTACCACCTACTCCTGAGAAAGTGTCTCATGCGGCTCCAAGGTCACCGGATCATAACATCTATGTTAGGGCATGTTAGGTTAGGCTATGGGTTGAACTAGATGGACTTAAAGTCTTCCTTCAACCTTAATAACTATGTAACTATGTATAACTTCTTTATTTTTCTGTCAATATGGCCATGTGAGGGCTTATTTTTTGCTGGACGGGATGTACTTTTGAACGATACCATTGGTTTTACCATGCCCTGTAACAGAAAACGGGAAAACAATTCCAAGTGTGATGAAATTGCAAAAAAAAGTGCAATCTCACACTTGTTTTTTGTTTGGCTTTTTTGCTAGGTTCACCAAATGCTAAAACTAACCTGCCATTATGATTCTCCAGGTCATTACGAGTTCATAGACACCAAACATGTCTAGGTTCTCTTTTATCTTTTAAGTGGTAAAAAAAAAATTCCAAAGTTTGATACAAAAAAAAAATAATTGGTACCAAAATTATGCTGATGTAAAGTAGATATCTAGGAAATGTTATTTATTATTAAATATTTTGTGCGACAGATCTCTGTGATTTTAAGCGCATGCATGGAAATTAAAAGTTGGAAAATTGCGAAATTTTTGACAAATTTCCATCTTTTTCACAAATAAACACAAGTTATACCAAATAAATTTTACCACTATCATGATGTCACGAAAAAACAGTGTCACAATCACCAGGACCCATTGAAGCATTCCAGAGTTATTACCTCATAAAGGGACAGAGGTCCGAATTGTAAAAATTGGCCCAGTCATTAACGTGGAAACCACCTTCGGTGTTAACCCCTTCACCCCAGAAGCTTTTTACGTTTTCGTTTTTCGCTCTCCTCCTTCCCAGAGCCATTCATTCACCAAGTTTTACAGTCAGGAGCACAGCTGCATTAGCAGAGCTCCTGGGTGTAAAATGATTTAACCCCTTCAGATGGATTTACAGCGTGGGACAAGACTGAACGACGGAAGGTATGGAATATTGTTGTTTGTTTTGTTTAACTTTATTTCAAGTGACAAGGGTCTTCAGGTGGATTGAGTATAATAAAATATTAAAACACCATGTGTCTTTATTTCATTAACCCCTTCCCGACCTGTGACACAGCGTATGCGTCATGAAAGTCGGTGCCAATCCGACCTGTGACGCATATGCTGTGTCACAGAATGATCGCGTCCCTGCAGATCGGGTGAAAGGGTTAACTCCAATTTCACCCAAACTGCAGGGACAGGGGGAGTGTTACTTTAGCCCAGGGGGGGTGGCTTCACCCCCCCGTGGCTACGATCGCTCTGATTGGCTGTTGAAAGAGCAACAGCCAATCAGAGCAATTTGTAATATTTCACCTATGAAAGTGGTGAAATATTACAATCCAGCCATGGCCAATGCTGCAATATCATCGGCCATGGCTGGAAATACTGGTCTTCCCCCCCCCCCCGCCCCCGATCTACTCCCCAGTCCTCTGTTCGGTGGTCCGCTCCGCTCCCCTCTGTCCTCCTCTCCGCTCCCCCGTCCTCCTGTCCGCTCCCCCCGTGCTGCGATCCACCCCCCCTGTGCTCCGATCCCCCCCATGCTCCGACCTCCCCCCCCCTTCATACTTACCGAGCCTCCCAGTGTCCATCCGTCTTCTACCTGGGCGCCGCCATCTTCCAAAATGGCGGGCGCATGCGCAGTGTGCCTGCCGAATCTGCCGGCCGGCAGATTCGTTCAATGTACATTTTGATCACTGTGATAAAACCTATCACAGTGATCAAAATAAAAAAAATTGTAAATGAACCCCCCCCTTTATCACCCCCATAGGTAGGGACAACAATAAAATAAAGAAAATATTTTATTTTTATTTTTTCCCCCACTAAAGTTACAACTAGGGTTAGGGTTAGAACTAGGGTTAGGGTTAGGGTTAGAACTAGGGTTAGGGTTAGAACTAGGGTTAGGGTTAGAACTAGGGTTAGGGTATGTGCACATGTATTCTGGCCCTCTGCAGATTTTTCAGCAGCGGATTTGATAAATCAGCAGTGCAAAACCGCTGCTGATTTATCGCGGATTCACCGTGGTTTTTCTGCGGATTTCACTGCGGTTTTACAACTGCGGTTTTCTATTGGAGCAGGTGTAAAACCGCTGCGGAATCCGCAGAAACAAGTGACATGCTGCAGAATATAAAACGCTGCGTTTCCGCGCATTTTTTTCCGCAGCATGGGCACAGCGTTTTTTGTTTCCCATAGGTTTACATTGAACTATAAAAGTATGGGAAACTGCTGCGCACCCGCAGCTGGGAAACACTGCAGATCCGCAGCGTTTTCCGCAGCGTGTGCACATAGCCTTAGAATAAGGCTATGTGCACACGGTGCGGATCTGGCTGCGCATCCGCAGTGGATTGGCCGCTGTGGATTCGTAGCAGTGTTCCATCAGGTTTACAGTTCCATGTAAACCTATGGAAAACCAAATCCACTGTGCCCATGGTGCGGAAAATACAGCGCTGGAACGCTGCGTTGTATTTTGCCCTTCACCATGACAGCACCGCACATGAGAGATGGCATCCGCCCCCAGGAACAGGAAACCTGCAGCAGAGATAAAAGAATGGGGCGGCCACTCTCTCCTCAGTTTGGTTTCCTGTTCCTGCAGGTGGACGCCTGTGGCAGAGCTCATACCTCCGGAGGGATACCTTCTGATTCCGGTCCGGAGGCCGAGGTCCGCGGGGGGGACCAGCCATGCTCGGCGGCACTGCGTGCGGTGCTGTCCGGGTGAAGGAGCTGCTGTACCGCGCCTTTTTTCCCCTCGCTGGACTCCCCGGCGACCGCTCTGGGCAGGAGGCAGGTCTGGGGCAGGGGGCGTGTCCTTCACTGACGCCGGCCGCCGAAGTGAAGGATGACGACTTCCGGTCGCGCCGGAAGTGACGTCACACGCCGAAAGAGCCGGTGTGCTGGACACTTCCGGGCGGAAGCTGCTCCAGAGGCGCGCACACCGCTCCTTCAAAATACTGGGAGCAACTGATTAGCCTCTGGTCCTCTACAGCACGCAGTTTGCCTGCTACAATGACCGAACCAGCGATGGATCCGGAGATGCCTGCACCCAGAATGTCTGAGGAGGCGCAAGCTACTGCGGTATCCGGGGTCCTGGAGGGGTGAGTGCCTTTGTAAGGCAAGATCACAGACACTGATACACTAAATACTGTGTCTTTTTAGGGAAGGAAAGCCACCTCCAAACAAAAAAATAGGGCTTGTCCACTATGTAAGGTGACACTCCCTAAACTATATACCAAAAGAATCTGCCGGGCCTGTATAGATAAAACAGTCGCAAAAGAATCACCTTCCTTATTACAGAACATTAGGACAATAATACGGGAAGAAGTTAAATCCACAGTCAAAGAGCAGCTGAAACATCAGGCGACTAAAGAAAACCCCCCTCCCCCAGCAAGTGAACAGGGGTCGGACATAGATTCAGGGGATGAGCCGGGAGTGTTAACGCCCTCTGATGCCTCAGACTTAGACTCCTCGGATGAGGAGTATGGCCACCCGTATTTCCAGTCAGAGGATATTGGAAAATTGCTCAAACTAGTCAGAGTAACTATGGGGGTGGAAACCCCAAAGGAGCCGTGGTCAGTTCAGGATAGCATGTTCTGTAACTTGGAGGGGAAGAAGCGAAAGGTCTTTCCCTTCCATGATAATATACTTAATCTAATTAAGAAAGAATGGAAAAAGCCCAATAAGAAGATCTCCATTCCTCAAGCCTTAAAACGCAAGTACCCCTTTGATGAAGCGGTATGTGAAAAATGAGAAAAGGCTCCTAAATTAGATGCCGCCATAGCCAGCACCTCTAAAGGGGTAGCATTGCCTTTTGAGGATATGGGTGCCCGAAAAGACCCCCTTGACAAGAAGGCAGATGCCTTTCTAAAATCAGCTTGGGAGGCATCAACATGGTCATTTAAACCCGGGGTTGCGGCCACTTGCACGGCACGTGCTATGGTCAAGTGGCTGGATGAATTAAGTGACCAAATCAAAAATAAGTGCCCACGAGAAAGACTACCGGAGGCATTGCCCTCCCTGCAAGGTGCTGCAAAATTCCTGGCAGATGCATCAATTGATTCTGTCAGAGGGGCCGCACGTGCTTGTGCTTTATCCAACTCTGGGCGTAGAGCATTATGGCTGAAGAATTGGGCGGCTGACTTCCAGTCAAAAGTCAAACTCTGTGGAGTACCCTGTGAAGGGCAATATCTTATCGGTAAAGCTCTGGACGAGATTCTTGAAAAAGCGTCTGACAAAAAGAAACGATTTCCACCTCCTTCCTTTCCTAGACGCAGATGGGAGACTTCCCGTTCGTCCTTTCGGGGATCTGGATACAGGGGGACCCGCGGCCGTTCAGATGACAGGTCTGTCCGGGGCAGACCTTGGAGAGATCGAAAAGAAAAGGGATTCCTTTTCAACAAGCCTCCCCCTAAGTCTGATCCCAAACACCAATGACGCCAGAATTCCGGTGGGGGGAAGACTCCGATGGTTTGTCCACCACTGGGCGGCACTACCAGCTTCCCAGTGGATAACCAACCTATTATCAGAAGGTCTGAAGCTCAAATTCTCCAACCTCCCACCAAATCGTGTGACGATGACCCAAGTGGCAGAAAAAAATCAGGCCACGCTGGAAAGAGAAGTTCATCTCCTCATACAAAAAGAGGTATTAGTAAAGGTTCCTCATCAGGAAATAGGGAAGGGGTTCTACAGCACCCTGTTCCTAACGCCAAAACCAGACTGCTCGTTGAGAGTGATATTCAACTTGAGGGCCTTAAATCGTTACATTCAAATAGAGAAATTCAAGATGGAGACTTTAAGGACGGCGATAAAAGTGCTCAGCCCAAACTGTTATATGGCAGTAATCGATCTTACAGACGCTTACTACCATGTGCCAATCGCAATCCAGCATCAGCAATATCTCAGACTGCTAGTAAACCTCGGAAAAACTCCTACCCACCTACAGTATCAATGTCTTCCATTTGGGGTAGCCATAGCACCCCGTGTATTTATCAAAATTATTTCCGAAGTGGCGTCCTTCATCAGAAAAGAAGACATATTGCTGGTGCCTTATTTGGACGATTTCTTGGTGATAGCAAACAGCAAAGAAGATTGCGAGAAAGCAGTCACAACAGTTCTAGACTTGTTAACGAAATTAGGGTGGATGATAAATCTGAAGAAACCAAGACTTGTCCCAACACAGTCTCAAGAATTCCTCGGGATCCTACTAGATTCCATCAAACAGGAGTGTATCCTCCCACAGAGGAAAATAGTCTATCCAACAGAAGGTACAACTTTTTCAGCTGCAACGGTCTATCTCTCTACGGAATGCAATGTCGCTCCTGGGAGTTCTAACGGCGACAATTCCAGCAACACGGTGGGCCCAAAGCCACACGAGAGAGTTGCAATGGCAGGTACTAGCCGAGCAAGCAAGAAATCCTTGCAATCTGAATCGGAAGATTCTCCTGTCTCCAAGGGTCCAAGACTCACTAAAATGGTGGTTAAAACCAGAAAATCTGAGCAAAGCGGTACCATGGTCATTACAAAATCCAGTAGTCCTCACCACCGATGCGAGCCCATGGGGATGGGGAGCGCATGTGGAGGATCAGGTCCTACAAGGTCAATGGGAGCCCTCAATGACAACAGCGTCTTCCAATCTAAAAGAACTGTCAGCGGTGAGACAAGCGTTTCTTCAAATGGGAGAAAGAATACAAGGAAGGCATGTGGTGGTGTTATCCGACAACAACACAACAATAGCTTATATAAATCGCCAAGGGGGTACAAGATCACCATCCCTGATGGCAGAAGCCAAAGAACTTTTCTTGTGGGCCGAAAGCAACCTTCTCTCTCTAACCGGAACATACTTAAGAGGATCAGAGAATCAAGTTGCCGACTTCCTAAGCCATCACCTGTTACATCAAGGGGAATGGGCCCTGAGCCAGGAAGTCTTTGGGGAAATATGTGCCAACTAGGGCGTTCCAGAAATAGACTTATTCGCCACAAAACAAAATCGGAAAGTGAAGAAGTTCTATTCTCTAAACCCAAGAGAACAACCGGAAGGGGTGGACGCGTTTCTATACCAGTGGAACTTCCATCTAGCATACGCATTTCCCCCAATACCGTTAATCCCGACAGTCCTCAGGAAAATTTGGGAAGACAAGGCACGAGTAATACTCATAGCTCCCTTTTGGCCGAGAAGGGCATGGTTCACATGGCTCAGACGCATGTCTATCTCGGACCCGTGGATCCTTCCAGATACATCCCTACACCAGGGACCAGTTCAACACCCTAAAGTACACAGGTTACATCTCACCGCCTGGAACTTGAGAGGGATCTTCTACTGGCAAAAGGATTCTCAAACCCTTTAGTGACCACATTGCTCGCTAGCAGGAAAAAAGTCACCTCAGAAAAATATCAAAAAATTTGGCAAAAATTCTTGGAATTCTCGGGGCGACAGTTGTCCCAGACAAGCCAAGAAGTCCCGGTAAAATAAATTTTAGAATTTCTCCAAAAAGGGTTGGAGAGAGGGCTATCTACTAGCACCCTGAAGGTGCATGTCTCCGCCCTGGGTGCGCTGTTTGATCACAAACTTGCTGACCACCCTTGGGTCTATAGGTTCATCCGAGCCTCCTTTACATCTAGACCCTCAAAATTATCTCCCAAGGTGTCTCCCTGGGATCTAAATTTAGTTTTAAATGCTCTAACGGTTTCCCCTTTGAGCCTCTTGATTCTATTTCAATAAAATCTTTGACACTCAAAACTGTCCTCCTGGTTGCTCTAACCTCAGCCCGCCGTACTTGCGAGCTGCAGGCTATTTCAGTAAACCCCCCTTACACTACCTTCCAGGATGACAGGGTAATTATCAAAACTGACCCGGCCTTCCTACCAAAGGTCAATTCTAAATTTCATAGGGACCAGGAAATTATCTTACCCTCATTTTGTTCTCAACCAAAATCCCAGGGAGAGCAAACCTTCCATTGTCTTGATGTCAGACGCTGCCTGCTTCAATACATAGAAGCCACAAAATCTTGGCGTCAGTCATCAGCCCTTTTTGTCACCTTCCAGGGGACAAACAGGGGAAAAAAGGCCTCAAAGGCAACTATTGCACGGTGGTTGCGTACGGCTATTTCACTTTCGTATTCCTCTTCTGGCCAAATCCCCCCACAGGGTGTTACGGCCCACTCCACGCGTGCTATTGCCACATCCTGGGTGGAAAGGGCAAACGCCTCGGTGGAACAGATTTGTAGGGCGGCAGTATGGTCCTCACCCTCTACCTTCTTCCGACATTATAGGCTAGACTTAAATCTATCAAACTTGTCTTTCGGGAGAAAGGTGTTATCTGCTGTTATCCCACCCTAAGGAGTCTTCTATTTTCTCCTCTCATGTGCGATGCTGTCATGGTGAAGGGAAAAAATGATAATTACTTACGGGTAATTTGATTTTCCAGAACCATGACAGCACCGCATTAATTCCCGCCCTATCTTGGTGATGGTTGTGTGATTCACAAAAAAAAAAAAAAAAAAAAAAATAGTGTATATAAATAAATAAATAGATAAAATATATATATATATATATATATATATATATATATATATATATATATATATATACATACTTTTGAACATATAGATAAGAGCTAATATACAGCTATACAATGTAAATATGATACATGAATGTGTACTAACAAAGCGGTCATCTTCCATACTCTGTAACAAACTGAGGAGAGAGTGGCCGCCCCATTCTTTTATCTCTGCTGCAGGTTTCCTGTTCCTGGGGGCGGATGCCATCTCTCATGTGCAGTGCTGTCATGGTTCTGGAAAATCAAATTACCCGTAAGTAATTATCATTTTTCCGCAGCATGTCAATTCTTTGGGCGGATTACGCAGCGTTTTACACCTGTTCCTCAATAGGAATCCGCAGGTGAAATCCGCACAAAAAACAGTGGAAATCCGCAGTAAATCCGCAGGTAAAACGCATTGCCTTTTACCTGTGGATTTTTCAAAAATGGTGCGGAAAAATCTCACACGAATCCGCAACGTGGGCACATAGCCTTAGGGTTAGGGTTGGAATTAGAGTTAGGGTTGGAATTAGGGCTAGGGTTGGAAATAGGGTTAAGATTAGGCTAGTGGTTAGGGTTATGGGTGTGTTGGGGTTGGCGTTGTGGTTAGGGTTGGGATTAGGGTTAGGATTAGTGTTGGGATTAGGATTAGGGGTGTGTTTGGGTTAGGGTTGGGGTTAGGGTTATGGCTAGAGTTGGGATTAGGGTTAGGGGTGTGTTGGGGTTAGTGTTGGAGTTAGAATTGAGGGGTTTCCACTGTTTAGGCACATCAGGGGTCTCCAAACGCAACATGGCGCCACCATTGATTCCAGCCAATCTTGCGTTCAAAAAGTCAAATGGTGCTCCCTCCCTTCCGAGCCCCGACGTGAGCCCAAACAGTGGTTTACCCCCACATATGGGGTACCAGCATACTCGGGACAAACTGGGCAACAATTATTGGGGTCCAATTTCTCCTGTTACCCTTGTGAAAATAAAAAATTGCTTGCTAAAACATAATTTTTGAGGAAAGAAAAATTATTTTTTATTTTCACGGCTCTGTGTTGTAAACTTCTGTGAAGCACTTGGGGGTTCAAAGTGCTCACCACATATCTAGATAAGTTCCTTTGGGGGTCTAGTTTCCAAAATAGGGTCACTTGTGGGGGGTTTCTACTGTTTAGGCACATCAGGGGCTCTGAAAATGCAACGTGACGCCCGCAGACCATTCCATCAAAGTCTGCATTTCAAAACGTCACTACTTCCCTTCCAAGCCCTGACGTGTGCCAAAACAGTGGTTTAACCCCACATATGGGGTAGCAGCATACTCGGGACAAACTGGGCAACAATTTTTAGGGTCCAATTTCTCCTTTTAACCTTGTGAAAATGAAAAATTGCTTGCTAAAACATCATTTTTGAGGAAAGAAAAATGATTTTTTATTTTCACAGCTCTGCGTTGTAAACTTCTGTGAAGCACTTGGGGGTTCAAAGTGCTCACCACATATCTAGATAAGTTCCTTTGGGGGTCTAGTTTCCAAAATGGGGTCACTTGTGGGGGGTTTCTACTGCTTAGGCTCATCAGGGGCTCTGCAAACGTAACATGATGCCTGCAGACCATTCCATCAAAGTCTGCATTCCAAAACGTCACTACTTCCCTTCCGAGCCCCGATGTGTGCCAAAACAGTGGTTTACCCCCGCATATGGGGTACCAGCATACTCGGGACAAACTGGGCAACAACCATTGGGGTCCAATTTCTTCTTTTACCCTTGTGAAAATAAAAAGTTGCATGCTAAATCATCACTTTTGAGGAAAGAAAAAAGATTTTTTATTTTCACGGCTCTGCGTTATAAATTTATGTGAAGCACTTGGGGGTTTAAAGTGGTCACCGCACATCTAGATTAGTTCCATGGGAGGTCTAGTTTCCAAAATTGGGTCATATGTGGGGGAGCTCCAATGTTTAGGCACACGGGGTCTCTCCAAACGCGACATGGTGTCCGCTAACGATTGGAGCTAATTTTTCATTCAAAAAGTCAAATGGCGCTCCTTCCCTTCTGAGCCCTGCCGTGTGCCCAAACAGTGGTTTACCCCCACATGTGAGGTATCAGTGTACTCAGGAGAAATTTCCCAATAAATTTTAGGATCCATTTTATCCTGCTGCCCATGTGGAAATGAACAAATTGAGGCTAAAAGACATTTTTTGTGAAAAAAAAGTACTTTTTCATTTTTATGGATCAATTTGTGAAGCACCTTGGGGTTCAAAGTGCTCACTATGCATCTAGATAAGTTCCTTTGGGGGTCTAGTTTCCAAAATGGGGTCACTTGTGGGGGTGCTCCAATGTTTAGGCACACAGGGGCTCTCCAAACGTGACATGGTGTCCGCTAACGATTGGAGCTAATTTTTCATTCAAAAGTCAAATGAAGCTCCTTCCCTTCCAAGCCCTGCCGTGTGCCCAAACTGGTTTGTAACCACATATGAGGTATTGGTGTACTCAGGAGAAATTGCCCAACACATTTTAGGATCCACTTCATCCTGTTGCCCATGTGGAAATGAACAAATTGAGGCTAAAAGAAATTTTTTGTGAAAAAAAAAAAAGTACTTTTTAATTTTTACGGATCACTTTGTGAAGCACTTTGGGGTTCAAAGTGCTCACTATGCATCTAGATAAGTTCCTTGGGGGGGTCTAGTTTCCAAAATGGGGTCACTTGTGGGGGAGCTCCAATATTTAGGCACACAGGAGCTCTCCAAACGCGACATGGTGTCCGCTAAAGATTGGAGCCAATTTTTCATTGAAAAAGTCAAATGGCGCTCTTTCCCTTCCGAGCCCTGTCGTGTGCCCAAACAGTGGTTCCCCCCACATATGGGTGTCGGCGTACTCGGGACAAATTGTACAATAACTTTTGGGGTCCAGTTTCTCTTTTTACCCTTGGGAAAATAAAAAAATTGTTGCTAAAAGATCATTTTTGTAACTAAAAAGTTAAATGTTCATTTTCTCCTTCCATGTTGCTTCTGCTGCTGTGAAGCACCTGAAGGGTTAATAAACTTCTTGAATGTGGTTTTGAGTACCTTGAGGGGTGCAGTTTTTAGAATGGTGTCACTTTTGGGTATTTTCAGCCATATAGACCCCTCAAACTGACTTCAAATGTGAGTTGGTCCCTAAAAAAAATGGTTTTGTAAATTTTGTTGTAAAAATGAGAAATCGCTGGTCAAATTTTAACCCTTATAACTTCCTAGCAAAAATAAATTTGTTTCCAAAATTGTACTGATGTAAAGTAGACATGTGGGTAATGTTATTTATTAACTGTTTTGTGTCACATAACTCTCTCGTTTAACAGAATAAAAATTCAAAATTTGAAAATTGAGAAATTTTCAAAATGTTTGCCAAATTTCCATTTTTTTCACAAATAAACGCAAAAATTATCGACCTAAATTTACCACTAACATGAAGCCCAATATGTCACGAAAAAACAATCTCAAAACCGCTAGGATCCGTTGAAGCGAGTTATTACCTCATAAAGGGACACTGGTCAGAATTGCAAAAAACGGCCAGGTCATTAAGGTCAAAATAGGCTTGGTCATGAAGGGGTTAAAATACTTTTTAATAATGTGTGTGTTTTATTAACCATTTCGTACTATTGGATTAATAATGGATAGGTGTCATAATTGACGCCTCTCCATTATTAACCTGGCTTAATGTCACCTTACAATAGCAAGGTGACATTAACCCTTCATTACCCCATATCCCACTGCTACACGGGAGTGGGAAGAGAGAGGCTAAGTGCCAGAATAGGCGCATCTTACAGATGTGCCTTTTCTGGGGTGGTTGGGGCAGATGTTTTTAGACAGGGGGGGCCAATAACCATGGACCCTCTCTAGGCTATTTATATCTGCCCTCAGTCACTGGCTTTCCCACTCTGGAGACCCACGCCAATTTTTTCCGGGATTTAACCCTTTAATTTAATAGCTAGAGCCCCTAAATTTTACACAGAGACACTTCTTACATTAGTAAAGAGGAATATGTAATAAAAGAAGGGATATGAGATGGTTTACTGTATGTAAACCATGTCTCATATCCTGTCGGGTTTGTGAAGGAGATAGCAAAAGCCGGCAATTGAATAACCGGCTTTCCTGCTATCTAGCACTGAATTATATATATATATAATATATAAATATATATGTGTATATATATATATATATATATATATATATATATATATATATATATATATATATATATATATATATATATATATATATACACATACTGTGTGTGTATGTGTGTGTATATATATATATATATATATATATATATATATATACTGTGTGTGTGTATACATATATACTGTATATATGTTTTTAAGAATATTTGAGCCGATGGATCCATGATATGTTCATTTTGCAAGCCTGCGAGAAAAAAATCGCCTTACGGATAAATTTGTGCGTAAAAATCGCATCCTCGCATTGAATACGGAACAGTGTTTTGGGACAATTACTGCATATTACGGCCGTAAAAAAACGGACCGTATTTTCATACGCCTAGTGTGACGCCAGCCTTATTGTTTGCATGTGCCATGACCCACTGGGAGAGCCTATGAGATGCCAGAACAGCAGAACCCCCCCATAAGTGACCCTATTTTACAAACGACACCTCTCAATGAATTCACCTAGGGGTGCAGTGATCATATTGACCCCACATATGTGTCACAGAATATACCATTGAGCAGTGAAGAAAGAATAACTACAATTTTACCATCAAAATTTAATTTTAGCCCCAGATTTTTTTCACACAAGAAGTGGGTAAAAATGGCACCAATATTTGTCCCACAATTTCTGCTGAACGTGGCAATACTCCATAAGTGGCTGTACAGTGCAGAAACTTCACATTAGACCTCAAGCGGCTTGGATTGTGTGCCTCTCCACTCTTCCTCCAGACTCTGGGACCTTGATTTCCAAATGAAAGACAAAATTGACTTTCACCTGAAAACAACACCTTGGACCACTGAGCAACAGTCCAGTTCTTTTTCTCCTTGGCCCAGGTAAAATTATTCTGGCGTTGTCTATTGGACATGAGTGGCTTGACACAAGGAATGCGACATTTGTAGCCCCTGTCCTGGATACATCTGTGTGTGGTGGCTCTTGAAGCATTGACTCCAGCAGCAGTCCACTCCTTGTGAATCTCCTCCAAACTTTTTCCAGGCCTTTTCTTAACAATCCTTTCAAGGCTGCGGTTATCCCGGTTGTAGTGCACCTTTTTCTACCACACTTTTTCCTTAAACTCAACTTTCCATTAATACGCTTGGATACAGCACTCTGTGAACAGCCAGCTTCTTTAGCAATGACCTTTTGTGGCTTACGCTCTTTGTAGAGTGTGTCAATGACTGCCTTCTGGACATATGTCAAGTCAGCAGTCTTTCCCATGATTGTAGTGCCTACTGAAACAGAATAAGTTCAAAGTTGGGCAACTAGATTATTACAAGGGATGGAAGGCCTCTCACATGATATGTTGGAAAAATTGGGCTTTTTTTTTGCTTACAAAAAAAGATGTCTCAGAGGAGATCACATTTATATGTTTAAATACGTGTTTGGTCAGTACGGAGGACTGGCGTATAACTTATTCCTTCCAAAGACCTTACTAAGGACCAGGGCACGTTAATTATGGGTGGAGTAAAGGCAATTTTGGCAGATAAATAGGAAAGGGTTCTTTACAGTTAGAGCAGTCAGACTGTGGAATGCCCAACCACAAGAGGCAGTAATGTCAGACACTATGACAGCTTTTTAAAAAGGGCTGAATGCTTTTTATGGCGTTGTGGGTTATAAACTAGCGATAGAGGATATATGGCTAATGTAGAAAAGTTGAACTTGATGGACTTAAGTCATTTTTGAACCTATGTAACTAGATAAAAAAACTACAATTTAAAATCAATGTCATTTATCCGAATGAGGTTGTTTCAGATAAATGGAACAGGTGCATAAACTTCTGCAGCAAAATATGCAGTATGGGAATTCTGATCCCAAAATATTCTTGGGGATCAGATTATGTCTGCAAACATAGGTTTACTACGGTTGGAACTCAGTTGCCCAAAGCTTTTGTTCAGTGGGGGAGATAAGCTACTGACAGATTATTTAGATTGTGGATCTTTCGCAGAAAACAGGAATTCTTGGCCAAGTCGAGAGTTCCCTTGTATCAGGGTGTTAGTAGGTTTAGCTGAGCAGAAGTTTATATGGCCTATTATACAGTGGGGCAAAAAAGTATTTAGTCGTTCAGCAATAGTGCAAGTTCCACCACTTAAAAAGATGAGAGGCGTCTGTAATTTACATCATAGGTAGACCTCTACTATGGGAGACAAACTGAGAAAAAAAAATCCAGAAAATCACACTGTCTGTTTTTTTATCATTTTATTTGCATATTATGGTGGAAAATAAGTATTTGGTCAGAAACAAACAATCAAGATTTCTGGCTCTCACAGACCTGTAACTTCTTCTTTAAGAGGCTCCTCTGTCCTCCACTCATTACCTGTAGTAATGGCACCTGTTTAAACTTGTTATCAGTATAAAAAGACACCTGTGCACACCCTCAAACAGTCTGACTCCAAACTCCACTATGGTGAAGACCAAAGAGCTGTCAAAGGACACCAGAAACAAAATTGTAGCCCTGCACCAGGCTGGGAAGACTGAATCTGCAATAGCCAACCAGCTTGGAGTGAAGAAATCAACAGTGGGAGCAATAATTAGAAAATGGAAAACATACAAGACCACTGATAATCTCCCTCGATCTGGGGCTCCACGCAAAATCCCACCCCGTGGGGTCAGAATGATCACAAGAACGGTGAGCAAAAATCCCAGAACCACGCGGGGGGACCTAGTGAATGAACTGCAGAGAGCTGGGACCAATGTAACAAGGCCTACCATAAGTAACACACTACGCCACCATGGACTCAGATCCTGCAGTGCCAGACGTGTCCCACTGCTTAAGCCAGTACATGTCCGGGCCCGTCTGAAGTTTGCTAGAGAGCATTTGGATGATCCAGAGGAGTTTGGGGAGAATGTCCTATGGTCTGATGAAACCAAACTGGAACTGTTTGGTAGAAACACAACTTGTCGTGTTTGGAGGAAAAAGAATACTGAGTTGCATCCATCAAACACCATACCTACTGTAAAGCATGGTGGTGGAAACATCATGCTTTGGGGCTGTTTCTCTGCAAAGGGGCCAGGACGACTGATCCCCGGGTACATGAAAGAATGAATGGGGCCATGTATCGTGAGATTTTGAGTGCAAACCTCCTTCCATCAGCAAGGGCATTGAAGATGAAACGTGGCTGGGTCTTTCAACATGACAATGATCCAAAGCACACCGCCAGGGCAACGAAGGAGTGGCTTCGTAAGAAGCATTTCAAGGTCCTGGAGTGGCCTAGCCAGTCTCCAGATCTCAACCCTATAGAAAACCTTTGGAGGGAGTTGAAAGTCCGTGTTGCCAAGCGAAAAGCCAAAAACATCACTGGTCTAGAGGAGATCTGCATGGAGGAATGGGCCAACATACCAACAACAGTGTGTGGCAACCTTGTGAAGACTTACAGAAAACGTTTGACCTCTGTCATTGCCAACAAAGGATGTATTACAAAGTATTGAGATGAAATTTTGTTTCTGACCAAATACTTATTTTCCACCATAATATGCAAATAAAATGATAAAAAAACAGACAATGTGATTTTCTGGATTTTTTTTTCGCAGTTTGTCTCCCATAGTTGAGGTCTACCTATGATGTAAATTACAGACGCCTCTCATCTTTTTAAGTGGTGGAACTTGCACTATTGCTGAATGACTAAATACTTTTTTGCCCCACTGTATATTATATAGTCTATTTTGATAATTCCTCCTTGGTTTACCGAACACATTTTTTCTTTCTCCCACACCAGAATATTTCCAACTGTAGGGTCTTATTTCTTGGAGCAGCTCTTGCTCTGAATCTAGCTGGTCCAGATGATTATATTGTATGTACCAGGTGTAGATAGATGGTATACAGAATGCACACTGACCAAAGCTAGGAACACAAACCCTGCTGTCGTGTAATTCGAGACCAATTTTGCTGTTGTCTCTGTGCCTCTTCACATTGGTGGTGAAAAATGTAAGGAAACAGACATGATCTAAATATAGTTCTTTCTTTTGCAAATAGAAAAAAGGTCTACTTTGTTGAGATTTGTTTTGGTTTTTCTACCAGTGTCTCCTGAATATTTCATCAGTACGAGATTTGAACAAGACTTAGGAGAGGCACAGTTTTATTTTTAGCTTGTGGAGCGGGATGTGTTTTTCCAAATCAATAGGTGGCTTGCTGAAGAAATTTCATTATAATAATTTATTTATGTAAAGGTTTTGTCCAACACGTTTTAGTGTGTTACCGCTTGGCAAAACACAAAGCCAATTCCCAGCTTCAGTTTGAGATTGGATTGTTCTGTCATTGTACACAAAGCTGATTAAACAACAGTATTTCATAATGCCAACACCTTGTAGTTTTTCGCTAATACCTTTTATTTGTTACTAGATGGTGGCCCGATTCTGACGCATCGGGTATTCTAGAATATGTATGTATGTAAGTATGTATGTATATAGCAGCCACATAGTATATAGCACAGGCCACGTAGTATTTAGGAGCCATGTAGTATATAGCAGACAAATACTACGTGGCCTGTGCTATATACGGTACTATGTGGCTTCTATATACATACATACATACATACATACATACATACATACATACATACATACATACATACATAGTTATATGAAAAAGTTTGGGCACCCCTATTAATCTTAAGCTTAATGTTTTATAAAAAATGTTGTTTTTTTTTTGCAACAGCTATTTCAGTTTCATATATCTAAGAACTGTTGGACACAGTAATGTTTCTTTATTGTACAGAAATGTGCAATCTGCATTCAAACAAAATTTGACAGGTGCATAAGTATGGGCACCCTTATCATTTTCTTGTTCTAAATACTCCTACCTACTTTTTACTGACTTACTAAAGCACTTTTTTTTGTTTTGTAACCTCATTGAGCTTTGAACTTCATAGCCAGGTGTATGCAATCATGAGAAAAGCTACTTAAAGTGACCACTTGCAAGTTGTTCTCCTGTTTGAATCTCCTCTGAAGAGTGGCATCATGGGCTCCTCAAAACAACTGTCAAATGATCTGAAAACAAAGATTATTCAACATAGTTGTTCAGGTGAAGGATACAAAAAGCTGTCTCAGAGATTTAACCTGTCAATTTCCACTGTGAGGAACATAGTAAGGAAATGGAAGAACACAGGTACAGTTCTTGTTAAGGCCAGAAGTGGCAGGCCACGAAAAACATCAGAAAGACAGAGAAGAAGAATGGTGAGATCAGTCAAGGACAATCCTCAGACCACCTCCAGAGAGCTGCAGCATCAACTTGCTGCAGATGGTGTCACTGTGCATCGGTCAACTATACAACGCACTTTGCACAAGGAGAAGCTGTAGGGGAGAGTGATGCGAAAGAAGCCGTTTCTGCAAGCACGCCACATACAGAGTCGACTGAGGTATGCAAAAGCACATTTGGAGAAGCCAATTTCTTTTTGGAAGAAGGTCCTGTGGACTGATGAAACCAAGATTGAGTTGTTTGGTCATACAAAAAGGCGTTATGCATGGCGGCAAAAAAACACAGCATTCCAAGAAAAACATTTGCTACCCACAGTAAAATTTGGTGGAGTTTCCATCATGCTTTGAGGCTGTGTGGCCAATGCCAGCACCGGGAATCTTGTTAAAGTTGAGGGACGCATGGATTCCTCTCAGTATCAGCAGATTCTTGACAATAATGTTCATGAATCAGTGACAACGTTGAAGTTACGCAGGGGATGGATCTTTCAGCAAGACAATGATCCAAAACACCGCTCCAAATCTACTCGGGCATTCATGCAGAGGAACAATTACACTGTTCTGGAATGGCCATCCCAGTCCCCAGACCTGAATATCATTGAACATCTGTGGGATCATTTGAAGAGGGCTGTCCATGCTCGGCGACCATCAAACTTAACTGAACTGGAATTGTTTTGTAAAGAGGAATGGTCAAAAATACCTTCATCCAAGAACTCATTAAAAGCTACAGGAAGCGACTAGAGGCTGTTATTTTTGCAAAAGGAGGATCTACTAAATATTAATGTCACTTTTCTGGTGAGGTGCCCATACTTATGCATCTGTCAAATTTTGTTTGAATGCAGATTGCACATTTTCTGTTAGTACAATAAACCTCATTTCAAGGCAGAAACATTACTGTATCCAACAGTTATTAGATATATGAAACTGAAATAGCTGTTGCAAAAAAAAACAATTTTTATAAAACATTAAGCTTAAGATTAATAGGGGTGCCCAAACTTTTTCATATAACTGTACGTACGTACATACATACATACATACAGTGCCTACAAGTAGTATTCAACCCCCTGCAGATTTAGCAGGTTTAATAAGATGCAAATAAGTTAGAGCCTTCAAACTTCAAACAAGAGCAGGATTTATTAACAGATGCATAAATCTTACAAACCAAAAAGTTTTGTTGCTCAGTTAAATTTTTATAAATTTTAAACATAAAAGTGTGGGTCAATTATTATTCAACCCCTAGGTTTAATATTTTGTGGAATAACCTTTGTTTGCAATTACAGCTAATAATCGTCTTTTATAAGACCTGATCAGGCCGGCACAGGTCCCTGGAGTTATCTTGGCCCACTCCTCCATGCAGATCTTCTCCAAGTTATCTAGGTTCTTTGGGTGTCTCATGTGGACTTTAATCTTGAGCTCCTTCCACAAGTTTTCAATTGGGTTAAGGTCAGGAGACTGACTAGGCCACTGAAACACCTTGATTTTTTGCCTCTTGAACCAGGCCTTGGTTTTCTTGGCTGTGTGCTTTGGGTCATTGTCTTGTTGGAAGATGAAATGACGACCCATCTTAAGATCCTTGATGGAGGAGCGGAGGTTCTTGGCCAAAATCTCCAGGTAGGCCGTGCTATCCATCTTCCCATGGATGCAGACCAGATGGCCAGGCCCCTTGGCTGAGAAACAGCCCCACAGCATGATGCTGCCACCACCATGCTTGCCTGTAGGGATGGTATTCTTGGGGTCGTATGCAGTGCCATCCAGTCTCCAAACGTCACGTGTGTGGTTGGCACCAAAGATCTCGATCTTGGTCTCATCAGACCAGAGAACCTTGAACCAGTCAGTCTCAGAGTCCTCCAAGTGATCATGAGCAAACTGTAGACGAGCCTTGACATGACGCTTTGAAAGTAAAGGTACCTTACGGGCTCATCTGGAACGGAGACCATTGCGGTTGAGTACGTTACTTATGGTATTGACTGAAACCAATGTCCCCACTGCCATGAGATCTTCCCGGAGCTCCTTCCTTGTTGTCCTTGGGTTAGCCTTGACTCTTCGGACAAGCCTGGCCTCGGCACGGGAGGAAACTTTCAAAGGCTGTCCAGGCCGTGGAAGGCTAACAGTAGTTCCATAAGCCTTCTACTTCTGGATGATGCTCCCAACAGTGGAGACAGGTAGGCCCAACTCCTTGGAAAGGGTTTTGTACCCCTTGCCAGCCTTGTGACCCTCAACGATCTTGTCTCTGATGGCCCTGGAATGCTCCTTTGTCTTTCCCATGTTGACCATGTTTGAGTGCTGTTCACAAGTTTGGGGAGGGTCTTAAATAGTCAGAAAAGGCTGGAAAAAGAGATAATTAATCCAAACATGTGAAGCTCATTGTTCTTTGTGCCTGAACTACTTCTTAATACTTTAGGGGAACCAAACAGAATTCTGGGGGGTTGAGGGGTTGAATAATAAATGACCCTCTGATAAAACTTTTCACAATTTTGAAAAAAAATAAACAAAGAAATAACATTCTTTTTTGCTGCAGTGCATTTCACACTTCCAGGCTGATCTACAGTCCAAATGTCACAATGCCAAGTTAAGTCCAAATATGTAAACCTGCTAAATCTGCAGAGGGTTGAATACTACTTGTAGGCACTGTACATACATACATATTCTAGAATACCCGATGCATTCATACAGGCCACACAGTATATAACACGCCCACTTACTATATAACACAGCCCACTTACTATATAACACAGCCCACATACTATATAACACAGTCCACGCAGTATATAGCAGCCACGTAGTATATAACACAGGGCACGTAGTATAGAGCACAGCCCACGCAATATATAACACAGCCCACGTACTATATAACACAGCCCATGCAGTATATAACACAGGCGACGTAGGATATAACACAGGCCACGCAATATATAACACAGGGCACGTAGTATATAACACTGCCCATGTAGTATATAGCACAGCCCCCGCAGTATATCACACAGCCCATGCAGTATATCACACTGCCCATGTAGTATATAGCACAGCCCCCGCAGTATATCACACAGCCCACGCGGTATATAACACAGCCCATGCAGTACTTAGCAGTGTGGGCACCATATCCCTGTTAAAAAAAAAATAAAAATAATAATAATATAATAATTAAAATAAATAGTGATATACTCACCCGCCGGGATCCACCGAAGCTCCGGCGATGCGCGCGCGGCTGCCGCCATCTTCTGTTCCCAGGATGCATTGCGAAATTACCCAGAAGACCGCTAAGTCTTTGGGTAATTTCGCAATGCGTCTCTGGGAACGTAAGACTGTGGCAGCCGCGTGCGGCTCGGCGGACTACGGAGGGTGAGAATAGCAGGGTTTTTTTTTTTTTTTTTTTTACATTAAATTTTTTTACTATTGATGCTGCATATGCAGCACCAATAGTAAAAAGTTGGGGACACACAGGGTTAATAGCAGCGATAACTGAGCACGTTACCCGCGGCATAACGCGGTCCGTTACCGCTGGCATTAACCCTGTGTGAGTGGTGACCAGAGGGGAGTATGGAGCAGGAGCCGGGCACTGACTGCAGGGGAGTAGGGAGGGACTAATCGGACTGTGCCTGTCGCTGATTGGTCGCGGTAGCCATGACAGGCAGCTGGCGAGACCAATCAGCGACGCGGGATTTCCGTTACGGAAGTTGAGGACAGAAAGACGGAAGTACCCCTTAGACATTTATATATATATAGATATGCTGTGACTGACAACACAACATTTATTTTCTACATGTCTAGGTAGTAGGCCATGGGTTTGTACCATAGCTTTAAAAGTGACATATGTACTATATTACATTTAATAAAAAAATTGACATGTAGCATTGTTTCATGATAGACAAAACCAAAGACAAAAACCTAATGATGAAATACCCTGCAGCAAATAAATATAAATGAGAATAATAATGTACGGTACTTAGTTAACATGTTTTTTGATGAAAAAAATGTGACAACCATTCCACCTTGTCACACTGACAGTAATTACCATATTTTTCGGACTATAAGACGCACCGGACTGTTGTGAATTCTGTTGTGGGTTCTGCTCTTAGGCTCCCTCCGGTGGTTTTAAGTGGTAGTGCTGCTGTTTGTCCTTCACAACAGTCATCAGCTGCTTCCACTTTGGACGGGGCTATTTAGTCTGGCTCCTTCCTTTATTGAGTGCCAGTTGTCCATTGTTTTCTAGGGATCCACATCTCTGCTTGGTTTCTCCTTCTGGATTGTCCAAATCATCAAAGATAAGTCCTGGCTCTGTTTTTGCAGTCCACATGCGGTGGACTTAATAGTTTTGTGAATTGCTATGTTTTTTTCTTGTCCAGCTTTGTCTGTGTTAAGATTTACTCAGCCAAGTTGGAAGCTCTGGAGTCACAGAGTTACCCTCCATGCCTTTAGTTAGGTGTGGAGATTTTTGTATTCTCTGTGGTGGATTTTGTAGTATTTTTTATACTGACCGCATGTAACGCCGCTGGGTTTATACCTTGTTTCTTCGGCGTTACTTTTGCATGTCTCTGCTTTAACCCTTGCTCCTCTCCCCCTAATGTGCAGGGATACTGTTGTCTGTTACCTGTATGGATTCTGCTCAGTTCCCTGCCACCGCTGCGTAGCTGTACATGTGCTGTGATGTCTTTGCTCTGCTGCATGGCCACTCGCATGTGCGGTCCCTGGCTGCCGCTTGGAAGCTAGCCTTGGCTTGCGAGGTCCTCTGCAGCTGGTGCATGGCTTCCCACGTGTGTCCAGGCTAGCAGCCGCTGCCAGGTGCCCTAAGCCACAGTTCCTGTGCTATCAGTGCTGTAATGGTTTCTGTTTGTGCTTAGGGTGCGCGCGGCCACACCTACCCTGCTTTTATCAGGGTTTGAGTGTGCACCTGTGCTGCTTCCTCAGCCTATTGCTGAGGAGCAGCTCCTATATAAACTTCCTCTTTGCTTCTGGGCGTGGCCAGAGCATTGCATTGTGTTTCTGTGTCTTGCCTTGTGAGGTATCCAGCTCCCGTTCTGTCTGCAGTATGTTCTGGGAGAGCTGATGCCTGTCTCTCGCCTGTTCTGGGGGCCGAGTACCCAGATCCGCCTATCCTGGAGGCCGTATATCCAGATCCGTTTGTGTCTTGTTTACCCGCCTGTTCTGGGGGCAGAGTACCCAGATCCGCCTATCCTGGAGGCTGAATATCCAGTACCTGATCCTGTCTGAACCTGTCTCTGTTATGTTTCTTAAGTCCTATTGTGTCTGGCACCCCGCACCCTGTGACTGAACTTTCCGGGCTCATCTTTCAAAGATGGAGTTCGGTGTTCTTGCTGAGCGTTTACTATTCTGTGCTCAGTCTTCCATGCGGTGCTAACCCTGTCTGGCCCAGTTCCAGTCCAGCGGAGCTAGCACCATCACGCTTGAGTTCCTTCCTAGGTCTGATGTCCGGAGCCTGATGGCCGAAGTTATGAACCTGATGACCTCCGCTACCTGGTCCTGTGCCCTCCGTGTCCCAGCCGATGACCTGGGCTGCCACGCCAGTGTCCAGCCTGTGTCTGATGTCCTTCCGGTGTCCGATGTCCTGATTTCTGGGCTGCCACGCCAGTGTCCCAGCCGATGACCTGGGCTGCCACGCCAGTGTCCCAGATGTCTTTCCGGTATTCCTGATGTCCTTTCATTATCCGATGTCCTGCCTGTGATGACGTCCTTCTGGATCGGTGTCTGATGTTCTCCTGCTGAGCCTGTGCTACGCCTGAGGCCTGAGAGAGAGGCCGTCCTAGTTAGCCCGTGCCAGATGACCCTGGACTGCATCACCCCGTGATGACACCTGCCTGGTGTCTGATGTTCTCCAGCCAAGCCTGTGCTATGCTTGAGGCCTGAGAGAGAGGCCGTCCTAGTATGCCCGTGCCAGATGACCCTGGACTGCATCAACCCGTGATGACTCCTGCCATCATCAGACGTCCATCTAAGCCTGTGTTCCTGATGTCCTGCCTGTGTTCCTGATGTCCTGCCTGTGTTCCTGATGTCCTGCCTGTGTTCCTGGTGTCCTGCCTGTGATCCTGGTGTCCTGCCTGTGATCCTGGTGTCCTGCCTGTGATCCTGGTGTCCTGCCTGTGATCCTGGTGTCCTGCCTGTGATCCTGGTGTCCTGCCTGTGATCCTGGTGTCCTGCCTGTGATCCTGGTGTCCTGCCTGTGATCCTGGTGTCCTGCCTGTGATCCTGGTGTCCTGCCTGTGATCCTGATGTCCTGCCTGTGATCCTGATGTCCTGCCTGTGATCCTGATGTCCTGCCTGTGATCCTGATGTCCTGCCTGTGATCCTGATGTCCTGCCTGTGATCCTGATGTCCTGCCTGTGATCCTGATGTCCTGCCTGTGATCCTGATGTCCTGCCTGTGATCCTGATGTCCTGCCTGTGATCCTGATGTCCTGCCTGTGATCCTGATGTCCTGCCTGTGATCCTGATGTCCCGCCTGTGGTCCTGAGGTCCACCCCGAGATGACGTCCTTCTGGGATCGGTGTCTGATGTTCTCCTGCTGAGCCTGTGCTACGTCCTAGGCCTGAAAGATTGGCTGTCCTAGTATGCCCGTGCCAGATGACCCTGGACTGCATCAACCCGTGATGACTCCCGCCATTGTCTGACGTCTGAGTCGTGTACCCTTCCTAGACATGTGGAATCGGGATCCTGACATCATTATGTTCTTGTTATGTACTGTGCTATCATTTAAGTAAACTTTGTTTCTTCATACCTGAAGTGGTGCGGTGTAGTCTAGTTCTGCATATCTACATCTTGTTCACATGCTCAGCTGCCACAGACCCTGCTCGCTACCGTTCCCTAGTCTGGGTAGGTCCGGGTTACTCTGTGGTCCAGTGGGTCCACATTGCGTTCCTTTTTGGGACGCTCGCCCATGTCGTCATGGTCTGGCGACGTGGAGGTGTCGGCTCGGCCACGTTTGTGGTCGCAGCCGCAACACCGCACAGTACTCTTTCCTGTCTTTTCTTTCTAGGTAGCGTGGCCTCCTTTGCTAAATTCTGTTTTCAGTCTGCGTTTGTAATTTCCCTCTCCTCTCACAGTCAATATTTGTGGGGGGCTGCCTTTCCTTTGGGAATTTTCTCTGAGGCAAGATAGTATTCCTGTTTCTTTCTTTAGGTGTAATTAGTCCTCCGGCCGTGACGAGGTGTCTAGGGAGTGACAGGAACATCCCACGGCTACTTCTAGTTGATGTGTTAAGTTCAGGGTCTGCGGTCAGTATAGAGGCCACCTACTCCAGAGCTCGTCCATGCTGCTCCTAGGCCACCAGTTCATAACACCGGACTAAAAGGCGCACCCAGGTTTTAGAGGTGGAAAATAGGGAAAAAAATATTTGAAGCAAAAAAATGTGGTAAAATATTTAATAACATAAATAACATACTATTATATGTGGTGTTATTATATATAATAGTATGTTATTATGTTGGAAGCTGCAGGACCAGTGTGGTGTCTGTGAAGTACTATATGAAGATGCTGGAGGGTGAGTATAAGAATTGGGGCTCAGGGCTTATATTGAAAGCACCACTCCAGCACTGCAAAATAACACTGGAGTGCTGCTTTAAAATCCCATGGGAGAACTATAACTCCCAGCATGTCCTGCAGATCATATGACATGCTGGGAGTTACAGTTCACCAAAGGAGTGGCAGAGTGCTTTATTGTTTTGTAAAGACTAACCTCTTAATTGTGGCAGCCAGCCACACTGTGGTGAGGTAAAAGCATCCCATGACTGCACACACAGAGCCCTCCCTCTTGTTGCCTTTCCACAGCACAGGTTATAAGAGGAAGCCTGCAGATTCTAGTGGGTAGTCTGAAGGACCTGTGATGATGTTAAGAAGAGGGAGGGCTCTGAGCTGCCATGTGATGCTCCAGCCTGCCCACTTCTGACATCACACAGGTCCTCCTTGTGCACAGCACTCAGCGTCCAGCCCAGGCAGGTATGCAGTGATCTCCTCTCCTCTGGCCCCTGCTGCTGCTGCTTCCTCCTCCTCCCCCGAACACACAGATCTCCCCAGCTGCTGCAGGAATCCAGCGCTGAGGAAACCATGTGTGTCCCTGCTTAAGTGCAGTATTCATTTGCTGCTCCCGGCTCAGCTGATAGGTGGGCGGGGAAGCAGCTAATGAATATTCACTGCACTTAATCATCGGAACCACACGGTTTCCCCAGCGCTGATTCCGGGCAGCGGGGACATTTTTCTGCCTTCTGAAGTGGGATAACAGTGTGATCCCACTCGCTGCTGACCCCCTCCCCACATGCTGCATCCCTACCATACACCCACACTTTCCTCCCAAATTTGGAGGGGAAAAAGTGCGTCTTATGGTCGGAAAAATACGGTAGTACAGTCCTAACTCTAATATTAAATATGTTACTATTTGTTAAGTGACATGCATGTAGATAAGCGCTGAGACGGAGTGGGCCCAATTAGTGGGAGTCCACATGATAGGCATACTAACATTGTCGAGCATTGTATAAAACAGTTGTTGGTAGACTAAACGTTTTACTGATCACGTTTATATTTTACAAATGTTTTTTTTAAAGCATTTTATTATTATGCTTATTACATTAAAATGATTAACCCCTTTACCCCTGAGGGTGGTTTGCACGTTAATAATCGGGCCATTTTTTGCATTTCTGATCACTGTCACTTTATGATGTAATAACACTGGAACGCTTCAATGAATCCCGGTGATTCTGAGATTTGTTTTTTTGTGGCATATTGTACTTCATGATAATGGTAAAAATGTCTTCGGTATTCCGTTTTTGTGAAAAAAGCAAATTTGCAAAAATTTGGAAAATGTTGCAATTTTCAAATTTTGGATTTTCATTCCCTTAAATCAGAGATATGTCACACAAAATACTTAATAAATAACATTTCCCGCATGTCTACTTTATATCAGCACAATTTTGTAACAAAAATGTTTTTGTTAGGAAGTTATGATGGTTAAAAGTTCATCAGCGATTTTGTTTTTTTTTGTTTTTTGTTGACCCCCAACCCCCCCCCCCCCATCAAAATTTACAAAACCATTTTTTTAGGGACCACATCACATTTGAAGTCCCTTTGAGGGGTCTATATGAAATAAGATACCAAAAAGTAACTCCATTCTAAAAATTGCACCCCTCAAGGTGCTCAAAACCACATTCAAGAAGTTTATTAACCCTTCATGTGTTTCACAGGAATTTATAAAAAAAATTTACATTTAACTTTTTTTCACAAAAAATTGACTTCAGATCCAATTTTTTTTATTTGGGCAAGGGTAACAGGAAAAAATGGACCCCAAAATTTGTTGTGTAATTTCTCCTGAGCATGCCAATACCCCATATGAGGGAGAAAACCACTGTTTAGGCACATGGCAGAACTCGGAAGGGAAGGAGCGCCATTTGACTTCTTGAATGCAAAATTTCCTGGAATCATTGGTGGACGTCATATCTCATTCGGAGACCCTCTGATGTGCCTAAACAGTAGAAACCCTGCACAAGTGACCCCATTTTGGAAAATAGTCCCCTCAATGAATGTATTTAGATGCTTGGTAAGCACCTTGAACCCCCACGTGCTTCACAGAAGTTTATAACGTTGAGCCATGAAAGTAATAAAATCACATTTTCCTCATAAAATGTTGTTTTAGCCCCAAGTTTTTAATTTTTGTAAGGGCTAATAGGAATTTGTTTTACAACAAACTGAGATTAATTTTAGTGCGCTAATACCCTAGAGGTAATCGGGAAATATTTTCAGGCACAGTGCAAAGCTTAGAAGGCAATGAACAACCGATTTTACTTTTATGGTTTGCAGGTACCATGACCCACTGGGAGAGCCCATGAGGTGCCAGAACAGCAGAACCCCCCCCCATAATTGACCCATTCTACAAACTACACCTCTCAATAAATTCATCTAAGGGTGCAGTAATCATATTGACACCACGGGTGTGTCACAGAATTTTATACCATTGAGCAGTGAAGAAAAAATAACTACATTTTTATCATCAAAATTTAGTTTTACCCTCAGATTTTACATTTTCACACAAGAAGTGGGTTAATATGGCACCAAAATTTGTCCCACAATTTCTACTGAATGTGGTAATACCCCATAAGTGGCTGTATAGTACTACTTAGCCATATGGAGAAACTCGTGAGGAACAGAGCGTTATTTGCCTCCTGGACCACAGAATTTTCTAGAAGAGTTTACAGGCTACATATACATAGCCCCTAATTTAAAGAAGAGCAGAATCCCCCCCTCAAGTGACCCCTCTTTGGAAATTATACCCCTTTGGGAATTTATCTACAGTACAGGTGTAGTGCTGATTTTGACTCCATGGGTATTTTCCAGAAACCAGCAGCAATGAATGTTGCCAAGTGAAAATTCCCAGCCCGTGTTTCTGGAGGCATGCACCTATTAAGTTAGGCGGACTCTCTTCGCTTCAGAAATAACAAACATAGATGATATATGTGGTTCAGGTACACTGTGGGGCTCAGAAGGGGAGGTGTTTTGACCTGAGTGAGGACTTGCTTTTTTGTGGATAGAGTTGAAGCTTTTATTGGGAACATTTTACATCGAGGTTTCCATCTAAATCTCTGAGTGACGTGCCAGATGAAACCCCCGAGGGAACCATTCACTATAATGAGGAAGCAGAGTTACTCTGGACTCCATCTGGCCTCTTTTTAGCCATGTCCTTCTTTTCAGAAGAGTAGAGTAGGTATTGGTGTGCACTCAAGGTCACTGTAGAAGTGAGATGCTGGTAGAACGGACCGTGGTGGTCCCTGAAATAAATAGCAAACATTTTTGTAACTTGGCACTTATCATCTTTGTCTAAAATAAAATTCCACAGATGGCTGCAAATCATTCCATTAGAGCAGCGGTCCCCAACCTATTTGACCTAGAGCCACATTCAGCTTGGAGAGGGGGACACGAGCAACATCCTGCTCCTGTCCCCCTCAACGTAGTGTCAACCAAAGCCCCCATTACAGGTATAATGATAACCACAGAAATCACTCCAAAGCAGTGCACTGAGATCCAAGGGTTACCAAAATGCTCCAATTCAGTATTCTCCCATAAAAACCAGTATATGTGCATCCAGATCTGCTCTTCTGTGCAGGACTACTCAAAAATTCACCATTTTGAGATGTGCTCTTCATACCTGTTTGCTAGACCTGGAGCAAATACACCAAGCTGGCAGACAGTCACAAGCCACAATTCATGGGACCGCGAGCCACATGTGGGTCCTGAGCTACAGGTTGGGGACCCCTGCATTAGAGTGTGCAGTGAATTTTTTCTACTTCTTTTCAAAGTGCACAAAACTGGTCGACAGCACTTTTATTCAATTCTAAAAAGACGGACACCGCTGGATCTCAGGTCAGACGGCATCCACAGTGTCTCCATCTGCCTCATTATAGGGAATCTTCCTCCAGAGGTTCCGTCTGCATCACATATTTCAGAGATTTAGGCGGAAAACCCAGTGTAAGGCCTCGACACGGAGCGCATGATAAATATGCGCTGAGTCTTACTGCGATCTTTGGGAGGCAGAATGTAAAAATGAAGAGTAGGTGAAGAATTGGTTTATTTATTTTTTTACTCTGTTCCTTATGTGGCATAAGTGATTAGGCGACTTTATTCTTTGGGTTATGTGATTACTGCGATACCAGATTTATAGCAGGTTTTTTGTTTAGCTGCTGTCACACACTAAAAGATGCTTATTATTGCAAAAAATAGTTTTTGCATCACCACATTTTGAGAGCTATAATTTTTCCTTATTTTGGCCTACAGTGTCATGTGAGGGCTTGTTTTGTGCGGAACGAGTTGACGTTTTTATTGGAACCATTATCGGGCACATGACATTTTTTGATCACTTTCTATTCCGATGTTTGGGAGGCAGAATGACAAAAACAGCAATTGAGGAATTTTTTGGGGGAGGGTTATACCATTCTGTGTGTGGTAAAATAAAATTGATAAGGCAGTTTTATTCTTTGGGTTACAACGATTACAGCAATATCTCATGTATATCGTTTTCTTATGTTTTAAAGCTTTTACAAAAAAAACTATTATATAGAAAAAATAATAATAATTTTTGCATCGCTTTATCCTGAGAGCTGTAACTTTTTTTTATTTTTTTGCTGATGGAGCCGTATGGCAGCTTGTTTTTTGCGGGACAAGATTATGTTTTCAGTGGTACCATGCTTATTTATGTACTTTTTTTTTTATCACGTTTTATTCCACTTTTTGTTCTGCGGTATAATGATAAAACATTGTTTTATGTCTTGTTTTTTATTTATTTTTATGTTGTTCACTGAAGGGGTTAACTAGTGGGACAGTTTTATAGGTCGGGTCATGAGGACGCGGCGATACCAAATGTGTACTTTTATTGTTTATATTTTTTCATTCAAATATTTATTTGTAAGTACAATGTTTTTAATTTTTTTATTTTAAAAAAAATATTTTTACTATTTGGCTTTAGCTTTTCTAACTCTTGCCCTGCATTATATTCTTCTTTAGATATCCCCCTCTTTTCATTTGATATATATTTATTTTTTCCTTTTTAATAAGTGATTAAGTTCTGTGTTCATCCACCCTGGTCTCTTAAAATGCATCCAATTCTTCCTTCTTTTAGGGATTGGTATCGATTTGTGAAGTGAGAATTTCATTTAGCAAAGTCTCCCATCCTTCTTGGACATTTCTTTCCTTTAGAACATCCAGTCATACCCTCTTTGAGTCCATTAAAATCTGCCTTTCTGAAATCAACCCTAAAGTCTGAGTCCTCGCTGCTCTTCCTCCTTTTGTAATTCAAAATTTGAGATTAGCCTGATTGCTGTTTCCTAAATTTGCAGCCACCCTTACTTTTAGGCCCGAACACGGACTGTCTGATACGGTCGACGGACATTTCTGTTCGAATTCCCCATTTCTGATTACATCCTGTGTTTATTTTTTTCATTCGATCTGTGTGTGACGCATCAGCACTACATAGTCTAAGTTTGTGTGTTTAACGTAAAAAAATTGGGGAAGTTGAATACTTTGAGTACATTAAATTTATGGGATCAAATTACTAAAAATTGGCATGTGCATATCTATTCACTCCTAAGACTGAGTAACCATCCCTATACAGTGGGGGAAATAAGTATTTCATCCCTTACTGATTTTGTAAGTTTTCCCACTGACAAAGACATGAACAGTCTATAATTTTTAAGGGTAGGTTAATATTAACATTGAGAGATAGAATATCAAAATTAAAATCCAGACAATCACATTGTACAAATTCTATAAATTTGTTTGCATTTTGCAGTGAGAAATAACTATTTGATCCCTCTGGCAAACAAGACTTAATACTTGGTGGCAAAACCCTTGTTGGCAAACACAGCAGTCAGACCTTTTTTTTTTTTGTAGTTGATGATGTGGTTTTCACATATGTCAGGAGGAATTTTGGTCCACTTCTCTTTGCAGATCATCTCTAAATCATTAAGATTTTGAGGCTGTCACTTGGCAACTCGAAGCTTCAACTCCCTACATAAGTTTTCTATGGGATTAAGGTCTGGAGACTGGCTAGGGACTCCATGACCTTAATGTTCTTCTTTTTGAACCACTCCTTTGTTTCCTTGGCTGTATGTTTTGGGTCATTGTCTTGCTGGAAGGAAGACCCAGCCTCGACCCATTTTTAATGTCCTGGGGAGAAGGTTGTCACTCAGAATTTTACGGACATGGCTCCGTCCATTCTCCTATTGTTGTGGTGAAGTAATCCTGTGCCCTTAGCAGAGAAACACCCCCAAAACATAGTGTTTCCACCTCCTTGTTTGACAGTAGGGACTTGTTCTTTGGGTCATAATCATTCTTTTGTTATTTGTATATTGGCTCTCTAACCAAGTGTCACGACTTCGGGTCCTTACCCATCTGTCTCCTCTCTCCGGCGTGTCTCCGACGGGGTCCCTCGCCACCCCGCCTGTCTTATCGGGGTTGCGGCACGTTAGCGCTTCGCGCATGCGCAGTCGCGCTTTTCCCGCTGCTAGGCTCTCTGGGATGTCTTGACCCGGTGGCTCCGCCCCATCATGGCGGCGCCCATCGGGTATTTCTACTCAGCATCTGTACAGGTATGACACCTGGTTATCTATATCGGTGACGCTAGCATTCTTGCTGGTGCTCTCCCTTTTTCTCTGGCTCCCTATCTCCATTTGCCTTTCCTGTGTTCCAGCCATGCATTTCCCGTGTCCCAGCTGGGTCTGTCCTGTGTCTCTGCCGTGTCTGTCCTGTGTCTCTGCTGTGCCTGCCCCGTGTCTCAGCTGTGCCTGCCCTGTGTACCAGCCGTGCCGGTCCTGTGTCTACTCGTGTCTACCAGTTCCGTCTATACCTGTTAGTCATTACCATTTTCCATTTCCCTCTCTTGCAACATCGTGCCGCTACCTGTCTCTGGTCCTCCTGGTTCCATCTACCTCCCATATTCCTCAGTTTCTGTTTGTTCTCTATTCCCATTTACTGCGTCCATACCCCGGTCTCTTATCTTTCTTGACTTTCCCTTAGTCACCCCTTTGGCTCCAGCTATTGTAGTTCCATCTCCCTTGGGCCTGCCCCTAACGCTCCCTGTTTAGGGGGTGGTTCCATCAGGTCCGCTCGCCCTCGGGGGCTCTAGAGCTGTAACCCGGAGGGTCCACTTTCGGGTTTTTCTTCGAGTCCTAATACCAAGCACTTCACCCTCCAGACTGTGGCTGTTTTAATTGCAACAGGGAACTACCTATCCATAAATGCAGGCTTCAGCCTAGGAGAGGATTCACATTAGATTGATTCCCAGCAACTGGAGATCAACTTGTCGTTGCCTGCTGGGCATGCATGAATTGTCCAAATTAGGTGCTTTGCATCTCCATAAGTAGCAGTAATGCTATTAAAATTTCATATTTCATGTTTACATGCCATAACACCACAGAGTGCAAGTTTATGTACAGTGGGGAAAATAAGTATTTGATCCCTTTTTCGCTGATTTTGTAAGTTTGCCCACCAACCATTAAGAGTTCTGGCAAAATGACTGTCAATCGACATTAATCTGTGGCACTATGCAAAATCTCACCTCGTGGGGTATCATTGATCATGAGTAAGGTGATAGATCAGCCTAAAACTACATGGGGGGAACTTGTTAATGATCTCAAGGCAGCTGGGACCACAGTCACCAAGGAAACCATTGGTAACACATTACGCCATAAAGGTTTAAAATCCTGCAGTGCCCACAAAGTCCCCCTGCTCAAGAAGGCACGTGTGAAGTTTGCCAATGAACACTTAGTTGATTCTGTGAGTGATTGGGAGTAGGTGCTGTGGTCAGATGAGACAAAAATTGATCTCTTTTGCATTAACTCATCTCGCCGTGTTTGGTGGAAGAGAAATGCTGAGTATGACCCAAAGAACACCGTCCCCACTGTCAAGCATAGAGGTGGAAACATTATGTTTTGGGGGTGTTTCTCTGCCTACGGCACAGGACTACTTCACCACATCAATGGGAGAATGGATGGAGCCCTGTACAATTATATCCTGCGTGACAACCTCCTTCCCTCCACCAGGATATTAAAAATGGGTTGTTGCTGGATCTTCCAGCAAGACAAAGACCCAAAACATACCGCTAAGGCAACAAAGGAGTGGCTCAAAAAGAAGCCCATTAAGGTCATGGAGTCACCTAGCCAGTCTCCAGACCTTAATCCCATGGAAAACTTATGTAGGGAGTTGAAGCTCCGAGTTGCCAAGTGACAGCCTCAAAATCTTAATGATTTAGAGATGATCTGCAAAGAGAAGTGGACCAAAATTCCTCTTGACTTGTGCGCAAACCTCGTCATAAACTACAAAAAAAAAGCCTTTATGCTGTGCTTGCCAACAAGGGTCTTTCCACCAAGTATTAAGTCTTGTTTGCCAGAGGGATCACATACTTATTTCTCACTGAAAAATGCAAACAAATTTATATAATTTATACAATATGATTTTCTGGATTTTGTTTTTGGTATTCTATCTACAAAATCAAGCGATCAAATAATTATTTCCCCCACTGTATACTCATTTTTGCATGTCCATTTGATTCATTGCTCCTATAAGTGCATAAGCTTCTTGTTCTATCTTGTTACCAGTCCTGTCTGTCTTTTTATATGATATATCTTAATGGTTTAGTTATGTGTAATTAATAAATATATATTTTTAGCCTGAAAACTTAGTTTTTCTCCCCTTTTCCTCTAGCTTACATAGCTTTTAACATGGCAAACCATGATAACAAATTTCTTTTAGTGATTTAGAAAGGTGGATTGATCTGCCATTTAGAAGGCTGAACTTTGAAGGGAAGGATTTGACAAGGATTACTAGATGACAATCTAAAAGCTCTTTGTGATTGTTCGTTTTTACTGTAAGTACGCTATTTAGTGTTAGTCTGTACATCTCTCTTTGGAAAGGAAGGATATTTAAGATATGATAAACTGGTAATCCAATAACATAAGGTGCCCGTCCGCAAGTCAAATGTGGCGTAAATGCAGTTGAATTCAGGACAAATAACAGTTCAGTTGTTATGTGGCCAGCCCTTGTAAATCCTGTAAATGGACGGATTGATTGCACAATGCTTGCTAATTGTCTTAAAAATGGAGCAGAATTCACATCAGGTACTTTTCTACCTCCTGCTTTTATTAGTTCTGTAATCATAGTGGAATATTAAAGGGACCCAAGAGGGGACAGAAGAGCAGCAGCACAACACGACTAAAACATAATGAAAAAGTTTAACATTTTTCTAATGGCGAATATTCCACAGTTAAATTGACTAATTCCAGAGAACATATTAAAAGGTAATTTCAAAGCCAAGATCTGTGCTAATCAGTTTTCTGTGTTAGTAATGTGAAAGCATCTGCTACAAAAAGGTCTTTCTTCTTTCCTTGCAGGCTAACAACTTTATGCTAACTGAGTCCAGTTATCTTTAATAAAATCTTATATCATTTTCAGATTTGAGGATAAATGGATGAATGAAACTGGAGCTCATTCGCTTACATTCCCCCCCAGTACCTGCCTCGAACTGATCTTGCTGCTCTCCCTTAACAATTCCACTTTACCACATTCATTACGTTTTATGAACGACTGGAAGGTAATTAAATTGTTTAAATTAAATAGTTTAACATTGTCTGTAGTAGCAATTACCAAATATATATATATGTTTTAACTGCTCAAAATGCATTTTTATCAAAAACCATCAAGATGAACTGCAGTATATTCGATTACGGCTAGTTAACAATGTATGGTGTTGCAGTGTTGCGCTGCGTTGACTGACACCTGGCCACTGCCACAGCAGATATTAGCTAATAAGTGGCGGTGCTAGATATTGGACCCCCACTAATCTCATATTGATGACCTATCGCATGAGTTGTGCTGGACAACTTTAAGTCAGAATCCGCAAACTGTTATATGACTTATGGTATTTCTGATGCCATTTACAATATATGCATTAGAGTTTATTGGAAAGCCAGGTAGGACTCTGTTGAATACTAGCACTGCAGATCTTAATTAGATGCACCTGGCTAGCTTTGACTAAGAACCAGTAAATGGGTTCGCCTTACATAGTTACATAGACCTAGGTCCATCAAGTTCAACCTTTCTCCACCAATTATACATTCTTTGTCACTAAATCTCACAATGCCATTTCTGCTGAGGAAAGCATACATCCTTTTTTAAAAGCTGTTCTAGCCATTACTACCTCTTGTGGTAGGGCATTCCCCAGTTTGACTGCTCTAACTGTATCCATTTTCTTGCTTGCCCTCCTTCACATACAGTTAGGTCCATATATATATTTGGACAGAGACAACATTTTTCTAATTTTGGTTATAGACATTACCACAATGAATTTTAAACAAAACAATTCAGATGCAGTTGAAGTTCAGACTTTCAGCTTTCATTTGAGGGTATCCACATTAAAATTGGATGAAGGGTTTAGGAGTTTCAGCTCCTTAACATGTGCCACCCTGTTTTGAAAGGGACCAAAAGTAATTGGACAGATTAAATAATTTCAAATAAAATGTTCATTTTTAATACTTGGTTGAAAACCCTCTGTTGGCAATGACTGCCTGAAGTCTTGAACTCATGGACATCACCAGACGCTGTGTTTCCTCCTTTTTGATGCTCTGCCAAGCCTTCACTGCAGTGGTTTTCAGTTGCTGTTTGTTTGTGGGCCTTTCTGTCTGAAGTTTAGTCTTTAACAAGGGAAATGCATGCTCAATTGGGTTGAGATCAGGTGACTGACTTGGCCATTCAAGAATATTCCACTTCTTTGCTTTAATAAACTCCTGGGTTGCTTTGGCTTTATGTTTTGGGTCATTGTCCATCTGTAGTATGAAACGACGACCAATCAGTTTGGCTGCATTTGGCTGGATCTGAACACACAGTATGTCTCTGAATACCTCAGAATTCATTCGGCTGCTTCTGTCCTATGTCACATCATCAATAAACACTAGTGACCCAGTGCCACTGGCAGCCATGCACGCCCAAGCCATCACACTGCCTCCGCCGTGTTTTACAGGTGATGTGGTATGCTTTGGATCATGAGCTGTACCACGCCTTCGCCATACTTTTCTCTTTCCATCATTCTGGTAGAAAATGATCTTTGTTTCATCTGTCCAAAGAATGTTCTTCCAGAACTGTGCTGGCTTTTTTAGATGTTTTTTAGCAAAGTCCAGTCTAGCCTTTTTATTCTTGATGCTTATGAGTGGCTTGCACCGTGCAGTGAACCCTCTGTATTTACTTTCATGCAGTCTTCTCTTTATGGTAGATTTGGATATTGATACTCCTACCTCCTGGAGAGTGTTGGTCACTTGGTTGGCTGTTGTGAAGGGGTTTCTCTTCACCATGGAGATTATTCTGCGATCATCCACCACAGTTGTCTTCCGTGGGTGCCCAGGTCTTTTTGCATTGATGAGTTCACCAGTGCTTTCTTTCTCAGGATGTACCAAACTGTAGATTTTGCCACTCCTAATATTGTAGCAATTTCTCGGATGGATTTTTTCTGTTTTCGCAGCTTAAGGATGGCTTGTTTCTCCTGCATGGAGAGCTCCTTTGACCGCATGTTTACTTCACAGCAAAACCTTCCAAATGCAAGCACCACACCTCAAATCAACTCCAGGCCTTTTATCTGCTTAATTGAGAATGACATAAAGAAGGGATTGCCCACACTTGTCAATGAAATAGCCTTGGAGTCAATTGTCCAATTACTTTTGGTCCCTTTAAAAACAGGGTGGCACGTATTAAGGAGCTGAAACTCCTAAACCCTTCATCCAATTTTAATGTGGATACCCTCAAGTGAAAGCTGAAAGTCTGAACTTCAACTGCATCTGAATTGTTTTGTTTAAAATTCATTGTGGTAATGTCTAGAACCAAAATTAGAAAAATGTTGTCTCTGTCCAAATATATATGGACCTAACTGTACATATAGTTCACAAAAGCCCTCTCTTAAAACAGAAACTCTGATTTGCTGAGATATTGTGTGTGTAATAATAGGCCATTTTGTTATGATTGATTTGCTTTAATACCGTACGAGTCTATTTTAGAAAGGTCAGTGTAAAGTAAACTGTTATTTGGAAAGCTTGCAGCTTTTACAGGATCGTATGTTCCATAAATCAAACCTAGTCCTCAGATTCCTTCTAGGTATATAGAACTCACTGTATATGCTATACTTGCAAACACAACGTTCACTTAGTAGAAGAATGACGTTTAGCAGAATCTGTAGAGCCAATATATAAAGATGTGTTCATTGCAAGGCCCTGCCTTCCACTTTCATCAATTAGTTGCAAAATTGCTGATATGCATACTTAAACTTCTGTATTATAAGAAAAGATGAGCTTATTAATTGTAATATTGAATTAAGTGGATTTGTCTTATAGTAATTATTAAAATTTTAACAGTCACTTCAATACAAAAAAATATAATGTACATACGCCTGTGGTAGTTCTAATGCAAAGTACTTTTCTATTAGAACAGGATGCTAGTTCTCTCATCTTTACAACTGGACCAACTAGCGCACTATCTGTAGTAAGCGAGAGCAGTTGTGTATTGAGTCGTATTGGTCATGTCCGTAAGACTCGAGTGAAGAAACGTATTTTTGCTGGTGCCACCAAGTGGAGGTAAACAAGTCTTGCAACATACCCAGTCAAATTGGACAAGCCAGACACTTTAAAGGGTCAGACCTCAAGTTGTAGACTAGGTACCTCCAGTAAGTGGTACCAGCAAGATATTTTTCTCATTTAAAAATGTTTCTGTATTTTCATCACTATGAAAATTGTACATTCACACTGAAAGCATCAAAACTATGAATTAACACATGTGGAATTATGTACTTAACAAAAAAGTGTGAAACAACTGAAAATATGTCTTATATTCTAGGTTCTTCAAAGTAGCCACCCTTTGCTTTGATGACTGCTTTGCACACTCTTGGCATTCTCTTGATGAGCTTCAAGAGGTAGTGACCGGGAACCGTTTTCACTTCACAGGTGTGCCCTGTCAGGTTTAATAAGTGGGATTTCCGGCCTTATAAATGGCGTTGGGACCATCAGTTGTGTTGTGCAGAAGTCTGGTGGATACACAGCTGATAGTCCTAGTGAAAAGACTGTTAGCTGCTTTTTTCTTGCCATAATACAAATTCCAAGTAAAGAAAAAACTAGTGGCCATCAGTACTTTAAGAAATGAAGGTCAGTCAGTCCGAAAAATTGGGAAAACTTTGAAAGTGTCCCCAAGTGCAGTGGCAAAAACCACCAAGCGCTACAAAGAAACTGGCTCACATGAGGAATACCTCAGGAAAGGAAGACCAAGAGTCACCTCTGCTTCTGAGGATATGTTTATCCAAGTCACCAGCCTCAGAAATCACAGGTTAACAGCAGCTCAGATTAGAGACCAGGTCAATGCCACACAGAGTTCTAGCAGCAGACACATCTCTACAACAACTGTTAAGAGGAGACTTTGTGCAGCAGGCCTTCATGGTAAAATAGCTGCTAGGAAACCACTGCTAAGGACAGGCAACAAGCAGAAGAGACTTGTTTGGGCTAAAGAACACAAGGAATGGACATTAGACCAGTGGAAATCTGTGCTTTGGTCTGATGAGTCCAAATTTGAGATCTTTGGTTCCAACAACCGTGTCTTTGTGTGACGCAGAAAAGGTGAACGGATGGACTCTACATGCCTGGTTCCCATTGTGAAGCATGAAGGAGGAGGTGTGATTCTGTGGGGGTGCTTTGCTGGTGACACTGTTGGGGATTTATTCAAAATTGAAGGCATACTGAACCAGCATGGCTACCACAGCATCTTGCAGCGGCATGCTATTCCATCCGGTTTGCGTTTAGTTCGACCATCATTTATTTTTCAACAGGAAAATGACCCCAAACACACCTCCAGGCTGTTTAAGGGCTATTTTACCAAGAAGGAGAGTGATGGGGTGCTACGCCAGATGACCTGGCCTCCACAGTCACCAGACCTGAACCCAATCGAGATGGTTTGAGGTGAGCTGGACCGCAGAGTGAAGGCAAAAGGGCCAACAAGTGCTAAGCATCTCTGGGAACTCCTTCAAGATTGTTGGAAGACCATTCCCAGTGACTACCTCTTGAAGCTCATCAAGAGAATGCCAAGAGTGTGCAAAGCAGTCATCAAAGCATAAGGTGGCTACTTTGAAGAACCTAGAATATAAGACATAATTTCAGTTGTTTCACACTTTAAGTATATAATTCCACATGTGTTAATTCATAGTTTTGATGCCTTCAGTGTGAATGTACAATTTTCATAGTCATGAAAATACAGCAAAATCTTTAAATGAGAAGGTGTGTCCAAACGTTTGGTCCGTACTGTATGTGATTACATGGGTGGTTGTGTGGTAGAGGGATCAGTAGTTGAGTTCTCTCCAAAGGTGGCAGAAACTGGCTATATTAAACAGTCAGCAACTGTATCTAGATGAACTTCGGTCGCGGCTGTTAAGCATATAAAGACTGCTGTTAATACCCGATAGTGGTGATTAAATGGAACGTGCATCGCTGATCTTGAATGCTGGGTCCTATCTGCACCCCCTGATTCGCTCGTGGGGTGCCAGTTGTTTACCATAACATCTAGGTCCAGCTTCGCTATATTAAATAGCCAGCATCTGCACCTAGATGAGCTCTGGTCATGGCTGATAACCTTTTAAACGCTGCTGTTAATCCCTAATAGTGGCATCTAAATCGATTGTGCATCGCTGTTCGCTAGTACCATCTCCCCCTGATGCGTCTTGGGGTGCCGATGGGTTACCTTGACATCCAGGTCCCCCATTTCTGCCATTTTGATCCTCAGCTATATAGTGAACTTCAAGAAAGACTGAGATTTTCACTATATAATGCTGTGGTATTGCCTTATATAGCATAAGTGGTTGGCTTGAGGTTCACGTACCCTATAGGGCAGGTGTCCCAAACCTGTAGCTTGGGAGCCACATATGGCTTGTTCAGTTTCCATAAATTGTGTCTCGCAGCTGTTTGCCGGCTTGGTGCAGTAGCTCCAGGAAGTCTAGCAAGAGGTATCAAGAGCACATCTCAAAATGGTGAATTTTGTGAGTAGCCCTGCACAGAAGAGCATATTTGGAGGCACATATAGTGCTCTTAGGGGTTTAAAGAAATTTAAGTATGGTACACTGTAGACCGGATGATACTACCTGTCAAAGGAGGCGCTTGAATCTGTATGCGATGGTGTATTGTGACTGCTTGATGGGAAAATTCTGAATTGAGGGTATTATGGGAACCCTTGCATCTTGGTATACTGCTTTGGGTTGATTTCTGTGGAAAAGCTTTGGTTATTATTATAACTGTAATGGGGGCTTTGTTTGCCACTACTGTGAGGGGGACGAGAGCTGGATGATGTGACTCGGTACCCTCTCTAAGAGCTAAATGTGGCTCTCAAGGTCAGAAAGGTTGGGAACAACTGCTATAAGAGATTAAAAAAGAAAAAAGGATTAAAGAATATAAAAAATGTTAAAGTTCTGATTGCCCCACTTTTTGCTCATTAAAAATAAAATAAATAAATGCATCTGTTATTGCCACATTTGTAAAAGTCCGATTTATCAAAATATAAAATTAATTAACCCATTCAGTAAATGCCATAACTAGAAAAGAAATCAAATGCCCAAAATTGTGGTTTTCGGTTACCTCATCTCCCTAAAATGGAAAATGCAATAAAAGCAGATCAAAGTGGTATTGATAAGACAGCTGGCCATGCAAAAAAAAGAGTCCTTGCACAGCTTCACTGACAGAAAAATACAAATGTTAAGTGGTCTTGGAAAATGGCGACTCAAACCAATGATTTTTTTTTTTCTCCACTTAAATGAAAAAAGAATCTATAAAATTTGTGTTTGCCATAATTGTACCGACAAGGAGAATCATGATTCCTAGTCATTTTCACTATAATATGCATGACGCAAAAACAAAAAATGGCAGAATTATATATATTTTTTCACCTCACTTGGAATTTATTTTCCATGTTACAGTACATTGAATGTTCAAACAAATTGTGTCATTCAAAACTACAGCTAGTTCCACAAAAAGTAAGCAAGCCCTCGTATGTCGACAGAAAAGTAGAAAAATAATGCTGCTTGGAGGAAGGGGAGGTAAAGCAAAAGTGCGAAAAGGGAAATTGTATGTATGTGCGTGTGTGTGTATATATATATATATATATATATATATATATATATATTCTACTATATAATTGTCTAAGGGTCACTTCCGTCTGTCTGTCCTTCTGTCTGTCTGTCACGGTTATTCATTTGCTGATTGGTCTCGCCAGCTGCCTGTCATGGCTGCTGCGACCAATCAGCGACGGGCACAGTCCTGAAGAAAATGACCGCTCCTTCCTCCCCGCAGTCAGTGCCCGCTCCGTACTCCCCTCCAGTCAGCGCTCACACAGGGTTAATGGCAGCGTTAACCGACCGCGCTATGCCGCGGTCGGTTAACGCTGCTATTAACCCTGTGTGACCAACATTTTACTATTGATGCTGCCTATGCGGCATCAATAGTAAAAATATCTAATGTTAAAAATAGTAATAAAAAAAAAAAAATCGTTATATACCCACCGTCCGTCGGCCCCCTCGGATCCACAACAGGCCTTCCCTGCTCGCGACGCTCCAGTAACCGGTCCATGCTGCCATCTCGCGAGATGATGACGTGCGGTCTCGCGAGACCGCTAAGTCATCATCTCGTGAGACCACAATGCAATCTTCAGACCGGAGCGCGCGACGAGCATCGGTAACCGGCTGCTTCGATCCTGAGGCTCCGGAAGGCGAGTATTTAACTATTTTTTATTTTAATTCTTTTTTTTTAACAGGGATATGATGCATACTACGTGGCTGGGCAATATACTACGTGGCTGGGCAATATACTACGTGGCTGGGCAGTATACTACGTGGCTGGGCAATATACTACGTGACTGGGCAATATACTATGTGGCTGGGCAATATACTATGTGGCTGGCCAGTATACTATGTGACTGGGCAATATACTATGTGGCTGTGCTATATACTATGTGGCTGGGCAATATACTATGTGGCTGGGCAATATACTATGTGGCTGGGCAATATACTATGTGGCTGGGCAATATACTACGTGGCTGGGCAGTATACTACGCGGCTGGTCAATATACTACGTGGCTGGGCAATATACTATGTGGCTGGCCAGTATACTATGTGGCTGGGCAATATACTACGTGGCTGTGCTATATACTACGTGGCTGGGCAATATACTATGTGGCTGGCCAGTATACTATGTGGCTGGCCAGTATACTATGTGGCTGGGCAATATACTACGTGGCTGGGCAATATACTACGTGGCTGGGCAATATACTACGTGGCTGGGCAGTATACTACGTGGCTGGGCAGTATACTATGTGACTGGGCAATATACTATGTGGCTGTGCTATATACTACGTGGCTGGTCAATATACTACGTGGCTGGGCAATAGCATATTCTAGAATACCCGATGCGTTAGAATCGGGCCACCATCTAGTATATATATATTTATTTATATACATATATTTATATTATATAGTATTAATCTAGTGATGTGCGTGCAGGCTCTGGCTATGGAGGCACTATTAGTATATGTTTGGTGACTGTTACATAGCAGCATCTAATCAATATTTAAGATGCTATGAAACATTTATAAGCTTCTAAGCAAGCCTAATAGCCACAATTGATTCCCTCTCCTTTACCTACAGGTGGCATGCAAGCACTACCTGTGGATCCCCTGCTTTCTTCCCGTGTTTGTATATTCTGTATGTTTTATGCTATTGGAGGTGGCTTGTAGGAAACCAATTATTTCCTTTAGAAGCTATAAAAACATAAACTATGTGATAGTTAGAGAGCAATTTGCTGAAAAAAAAAAACACATAATGCAAGTTGGTTAGGCAAAAAAGTCCCCAAAGGGTATTTTTGATATAAAGCAGTATAATTATTGCTATTTCCTGAACAGTCAACAAAATTTTTTTGCGAGTCTTTTTTTTTTTTTTTTTACTCGCAGAACATAGTTAGTGATGTTTGAAGTGATATGTGACTGCAAGCGCATCTACATTGGTAAAAGCATATGACTGATGTTCAAGAAATGTAGTGAACATGTTAAATCCCTCCAGACAGAAAAGGGTTCTCCCAGGCTAATCTGACATTGTCATTCTAGTGATCCACTGTGCATGCAGTATTTATTTTCTACCATATATCAATACCATGTGGGGGGGCAACAATTTATTTCTGAAGAAGGAAGCTTAGTTGATGTAACGTGCTGGAGTGTTCCCGATGGGAGGGCTGAATGATCTTACTCAATTTCTCCGAAAATGATGTAACTTGTCAGCAGCTGTCACAATATGAATAAGCACTCTAAAATGTGTCTGTTTTAATGGTGTTTGCATTAATTGAATTTAAGAATAAAGTTTGTTTATAAGGAGGATGGTGACATATATCGTTATGGTGGTTCTCATGCAAAATGATTGTTAAAGAAAATTTGGGTTATGATCATTAAGTTTATGTGCAAACACAAATACAGTGACTTGCAAAAGTCTTCACCCCCTTGGCTTCATATCTATTTTGTTACGATATAACCTGTGTTTAACCTATAATATTATTATTATTATTACTACTAGATGGATCGGGAGGGCGGTAATGACACGATGGGGGCAGGCTTTGCAGCGTTGAGAATCTCTCCCCCCATGTGCTCATCTCACTCTCTCTTTCCCCATATGCTGACTTCTCCGGTCTGTGCTCTCTTCTGTACATAGTAAATATAAGAAAACTGACTGAACAGCAGTCTAGTCTGAACTGGTGCATAACCAGAAAAGTCATTTAGCAAATAGATCAATGGCTGCACTCAAAATTTACTGTGCTAAGGCAAGGAAATGTGCAATACATGAAATGTGAATAGCATAATGGCTTGTGAAATTTATGAAAAAACACATGAGATTCTTGACACAAGATTTGGCCAAAAATTGTGAACCCATCCACCAAACGTCAAGGTAATCTCAAAACGGATGGGTACCTGAGATGACTGCCTAGTGTGAACACTTACCTATGGCTAATAAAATGGTAAAACCTGCTTTTATAGGAAGCTCAGAACCAACTGTGTCTGGATGTAGTTAAAATCACAGCATGGTGAAGGGCGGGGCGTTCAAGTCAGAAAAAATAGTACATAGTAAATATAAGAAAACTGACTGAACAGCAATCTAGTCTGAACTGGTGCATAACCAAAAAAGTCATATAGCAAATAGATAATGGCTGCACTCAAAATTTACTGTTCTAAGGCTGTGCTCTCTTCTGTGACCTGTCTACCCCATGTGCTATCCCCCTCGTCTGCTGTCTCTCTCCTTCCTGTGCTGTGTTCTCCCCTCAAAGACAATACTGACATTACAGCAGAAGATCGCAGAGGATACATTTTGTGAGGTAAAATGTTGTTTAAAAACAGTCAGTGAAATATTTTACCTGCTGTAATGTCAGTATTGTCTTTTGCTTCCTCCCCTGCCCAGGAGATGTGGCATGCTCCGTAAACGCTCAGACACAAACAATTTTTAAAATGAACTTTCTTTCATGGGAAAACCCCTTTAATGTGACCGACTTCCTCTGCCTGTAGACGCGTTGTAGGCACGTGTGGTGCGTACGGTATATACAGTGTGTGGTGCGTACGGCATATACAGTGTTTGTTGCGTATGGTATATACAGTGCAGGGCCGGCGTCAGCACCCGGCGCACCTGGGCAAGTGCCGGGGCCCTGGCGAGACAGGGGGGCCCACTCATGCATGCTGTCTGGGATACAGCCACTACAGCAGAAGCTCCACTGATAATCATAATCAGTGAAGCTTCCGATGTAGAGACTGGCTGAGGACCTGTAGTGACATCACGATCATGTGACCTGCCATGTGACCGTGATGTCACCACAGGCCATGTATTCATAGGCCAGTGCACCGTCCTCCTGCACGGAGCTTCTGAGGGGAGGGAGAGCTAAGACCTGGGCCGGCACCTACATACCTGAGCTGTGATGTGAGGTACCATAAGTCGTGCAGCACCCTTTGTGTGTGCTGCTCCTGTGATGATGGCTCCTGTCAGCAACTCCTGCTCTTGTCGGCAGTCCCAGCAGAGGAGAGGGCAGGGAGGTGTCTGCTGGGACAGTGCTGCTGGGAGCAGGAGGAGCTGCAGCTGATAGTGTGGGACATCTCATTCCCTCCAGCATAAAGCAGTGTATGTGAGGTGTGTGTAATTGATGTGTGTATAGTGTGTGGTATGTGTAGTGTGTGCTGTCTGTGAGCTATGTGTATGTGTTTATATGAATCACATGTATCAAATGAGCATTTGTTGTGCAGCATGTGTCTGCCATGTATGTATGTGTCGTGTGTGCCATGTATGTATGTGTCGTGTGTGCCATGTATGTATGTGTCGTGTGTGCCATGTATGTATGTGTATGCCATGTATGTATGTGTATGCCATGTATGTATGTGTGCCATGTATGTATGTATGTATGTATGTGTGTGTGCCATGTATGTATGTGTATGCCATGTATGTATGTGTATGCCATGTATGTATGTGTGTGCCATGTATGTATGTGTGTGCGCCATGTACATGTGTGTTCCATATACGTATGTTCCATGTACTGTATGTATGTACCATGTATATGTGTGTACCATGTACGTGTGTGCGATATGTACATGTACTGTATGTGTGTGCGCCGTGTATATGTACTGTATGTATGTGTGTGCCATGTACGTGTGTGTTATGTACGTGTGTGCCATGTACTGTATGTATACATTTTTGCACATGTCACTTATTGGGGTCAGTCATCAGCACTACAAATCGACAGTGAATTCAAAACAATGGGACATCGAATACTGATGTGTTGCGATGCTGCAGCCTGCAACCCATTTTGCCCTTTTACAAATGTTCTACGTTAATACTTTCTAATGTTTACTTTAAGGCTGTGTGCACACATTCAGGATTTTTTGCTTTTTTTCCGCGTTTTTTCTCATAAAAACGCATACATTAAGCATCCTATTATTAGAATGCAATCTGCAATTTTTGTGCACATGCTGCGTTTTTTTTCCGCGGCGGAATCGCATTCTGGAAAAAAACACAGCATGTTCATTCTTTGTGCGGAATCGCAGGGATTCCGCACACATAGGAAAGCATTGATCCGCTTACTTTCCGCATGTGGCTATGCCCACCATGCGGGAAGTAAGCGGATCATGTGCGGTTGGTACCCAGGGTGGAGGAGAGGAGACTTTCCTCCAGGCCCTGGGAACCATATAATTGTTAGAAAAAAAAGAATTAAAATAAAAAATCATGATATTCTCTCCTTCCAGCGTCCCCGACAGCCTTCCCGCTCCTCGCGATGCTTCCATTCCCAATGATGCATTGCGAAAATGACCTGTGATGACGTCGGTCTCGCGAGACTTCTACTTCATCTGGGGTCATTGTTGCAATGCATTATTGGGACCGGAGCATTGCGAGGAGCAGGAAGGCTGTCGGGGATAGGCAGCATCAATAGTAAAAAGTTGGTCACACTTGTCAAACAATGTTTGACAAGTGTGACCAACCTGTCAATCAGTTTTCCAAGCGATGCTACAGATCGCTTGGAAAACGCTAGCATTCCGCAAGCTAATTACACTTGTAAAACGCTAGTGTTTAGCGGGAAAACGCATGCCAATTCCGCATGTGATATACCTGTAGCAGGAGTTGCGGAATTGCCGTGGAAATTTCCGCAGCAATTCTGCAACATGTGCACATAGCCTAAAAAGTTTTGCACAAAAATTGGCATATAAGGGGTTGACGTATATAAAGCCCCTCTGCTGTGTGGTATTGTAGAATTTACAATAGCTATCACTCATGTAAGAAGTGAATTCTGGCATTGGACTATACCTATATTTCTCTGCTGTATCTGTGATTCATGAATTGTGGTATGTGTTAAAGGGGGGGCCCAGTGAGACTCTTTCGCCCGGGGCCCTCAAAAACCTGGAGCCGGCCCTGATACAGTGTGTGGTTCGTACGGTATATACAGTGTGTGTTGCGTACGGTATATACAGTGTGTTGCGTACGGTATATACAGTGTGTGTGATGCATACGGTATATACAGTGTGTGTGGTGCGTACGGCATATACAGTGTGTGGTGCGTACGGCATATACAGTGTGTGGTGCGTACGGTATATACAGTGTGTGATGCGTACGGCATATACAGTGTGTGGTGCGTACGGCATATACAGTGTGTGTGATGCGTACGGTATATACAGTGTTTGGTGCGTACGGTATATACAGTGTGTGTGTGTGGTGCATACGGCATATACAGTGTGTGTTGCATACGGCGTATACTGTGTGGTGCGTACGGCGTATACAGTGTGTGTGGTGCGTACGGCATATACAGTGTGGTGCGTACGGCATATACAGTGTGTGATGCGTACGGCATATACAGTGTGTGTGGTGCGTATGGTATATGCAGTGTGTGGTGCGTACGGCATATACAGTGTGGTGCGTACGGTATATAGTGTGGTGCGTACGGTATATACAGTGTGTGATGCGTACGGCATATACAGTGTGTGTGTGATGCGTACGGCATATACAGTGTGTGTGTGTGATGCGTACGGCATATACAGTGTGTGTGTGTGGTGCGTATGGCATATACTGTGTGTGTGGTGCGTATGGCATATACAGTGTGTGGTGCGTAAGGCATATACAGTGTGTGTTGCGTATGGTATATAGTGTGTGTGGTGCGTACGGTATATACAGTGTGTGATGCGTACGGTATATACAGTGTGTGATGCGTACGGCATATACAGTGTGTGTGTGTGGTGCGTACGGCATATACTGTGTGTGTGGTGCGTACGGCATATACAGTGTGTGTGTTGCGTATGGTATATAGTGTGTGTGGTGCTTACGGTATATACAGTGTGTGGTGCGTACTGCATATAGTGTGTGTGGTGCGTACAGTATATACAGTGTGTGGTGCTTACGGCATATACAGTGTGTGGTGCGTATGGTATATAGTGTGTGGTGCATACAGTATATACAGTGTGTGTGATGCGTACGGCATATACAGTGTGTGTGGGTGTGTTGCGTACGGTATATAGTGTGTGGTGCTTACGGTATATACAGTGTGTGTTATGCGTACGGCATATACAGTGTGTGTTGCGTACGGCATATACAGTGTGTGTTGCGTACGGCATATGCAGTGTGTGGTGCGTACGGTATATACAGTGTGGTGCATACGGCATATACAGTGTGGTGCGTACGGTATATAGTGTGTGTGGTGCGTACGGTATATACAGTGTGTTGCGTACGGTATATACAGTGTGTGGTGCGTACGGTATATACAGTGTGTGGTGCGTACGGTATATACAGTGTGTGGTGCGTACGGTATATACAGTGTGTGGTGCGTACGGCATATACAGTGTGTGGTGCGTACGGCATATACAGTGTATGGTGCGTACGGCATATACAATGTGTTGCGTTCGGTATATAGTGTGTGTGGTGCGTACGGTATATACAGTGTGTGGTGCGTACAGTATATAGTGTGTGGTGCGTACGGTATATACAGTGTGTGATGCGTACGGCATATACAGTGTGTGTGTGTGGTGCGTACGGCATATACAGTGTGTTGCATATGGTATAGAGTGTGGGGTGCGTACGGTATATACAGTGTGTGTGATGCGTACGGCATATACAGTGTGGGTGTGTTGCGTATGGTATAGTGTGTGTGATGCGTACGGTATATACAGTGTGTGTGATGCGTACGGCATATACAGTGTGTGTGGGTGTGTTGCGTATGGTATAGTGTGTGTGATGCGTACGGCATATACAGTGTGGTGCGTACGGCATATACAGTGTGTGTGGGTGTGATGCGTATGGTATATAGTGTGTGTGTGGTGCGTACAGTATATACAGTGTGTGTGATGCGTACGGCATATACAGTGTGTGATGCGTACGGTATATACAGTGTGTGTGTGGTGCGTACGGCGTATACAGTGTGTGTGGGTGTGTTGCGTACGGTATATAGTGTGTGGTGCTTACGGTATATACAGTGTGTGTGTGGTGCGTACGGCATATACAGTGTGTGTGGGTGTGTTGCGTACGGTATATAGTGTGTGGTGCTTACGGTATATACAGTGTGTGTGGTGCGTACGGCATATACAGTGTGTGTGGGTGTGTTGCGTACGGTATATAGTGTGGTGCTTACGGTATATACAGTGTGTGTGGTGCGTACGGCATATACAGTGTGTGTGGGTGTGTTGCGTATGGTATAGTGTGTGTGATGCGTACGGTATATACAGTGTGTGATGCGTACGGCATATACAGTGTGTGTGGGTGTGTTGCGTATGGTATAGTGTGTGTGATGCGTACGGCATATATAGTGTGGTGCGTACGGCATATACAGTGTGTGTGGGTGTGTTGCGTATGGTATATAGTGTGTGTGTGGTGCGTACAGTATATACAGTGTGTGTGATGCGTACGGCATATACAGTGTGTGATGCGTACGGTATATACAGTGTGTGATGCGTACGGCATATACAGTGTGTGTGGGTGTGTTGCTTACGGTATATAGTGTGTGTGGTGCGTACGGCATATACAGTGTGTGTGGTGCGTACGGCATATACAGTGTGTGTGGTGCGTACGGCGTATACAGTGTGTGTGGGTGTGTTGCGTACGGTATATAGTGTGTGGTGCTTACGGTATATACAGTGTGTGTGGTGCGTACGGCATATACAGTGTGTGTGGTGCGTACGGCATATACAGTGTGTGTGGTGCGTACGGCGTATACAGTGTGTGTGGGTGTGTTGCGTACGGTATATAGTGTGTGGTGCTTACGGTATATACAGTGTGTGTGGTGCGTACGGCATATACAGTGTGTGTGGGTGTGTTGCGTACGGTATATAGTGTGTGGTGCTTACGGTATATACAGTGTGTGTGGTGCGTACGGCATATACAGTGTGTGTGGGTGTGTTGCGTACGGTATATAGTGTGTGGTGCTTACGGTATATACAGTGTGTGTGGTGCGTACGGCATATACAGTGTGTGTGGTGCGTACGGCATATACAGTGTGTGTGGTGCGTACGGCGTATACAGTGTGTGTGGGTGTGTTGCGTACGGTATATAGTGTGTGGTGCTTACGGTATATACAGTGTGTGTGGTGCGTACGGCATATACAGTGTGTGTGGGTGTGTTGCGTACGGTATATAGTGTGTGGTGCTTACGGTATATACAGTGTGTGTGGTGCGTACGGCATATACAGTGTGTGTGGGTGTGTTGCGTACGGTATATAGTGTGTGGTGCTTACGGTATATACAGTGTGTGTGGTGCGTACGGCATATACAGTGTGTGTGGGTGTGTTGCGTACGGTATATAGTGTGTGGTGCTTACGGTATATACAGTGTGTGTGGTGCGTACGGCATATACAGTGTGTGTGGGTGTGTTGCGTACGGTATATAGTGTGTGGTGCGTACGGCATATACAGTGTGTGTGGGTGTGTTGCGTACGGTATATAGTGTGTGGTGCGTACGGCATATACAGTGTGTGTGGGTGTGTTGCGTACGGTATATAGTGTGTGGTGCGTACGGCATATACAGTGTGTGTGGGTGTGTTGCGTACGGTATATAGTGTGTGGTGCGTACGGCATATACAGTGTGTGTGGGTGTGTTGTGTACGGTATATAGTGTGTGGTGCGTACGGCATATACAGTGTGTGTGGGTGTGTTGCGTACGGTATATAGTGTGTGGTGCTTACGGTATATACAGTGTGTGTGGTGCGTACGGCATATACAGTGTGTGTGGGTGTGTTGCGTACGGTATATAGTGTGTGGTGCGTACGGCATATACAGTGTGTGTGGGTGTGTTGCGTACGGTATATAGTGTGTGGTGCGTACGGCATATACAGTGTGTGTGGGTGTGTTGCGTACGGTATATAGTGTGTGGTGCGTACGGCATATACAGTGTGTGTGGGTGTGTTGCGTACGGTATATAGTGTGTGGTGCGTACGGCATATACAGTGTGTGTGGGTGTGTTGCGTACGGTATATAGTGTGTGGTGCTTACGGTATATACAGTGTGTGTGTGGTGCGTACAGTATATACAGTGTGTGTGTGGTGCGTACGGCATATACAGTGTGTGTGTGGTGCGTACGGCATATACAGTGTGTGTGTGGTGCGTACGGCGTATACAGTGTGTGCGTGGTGCGACGGTGTTACCGCGCAAGAGGCTGCTACCACCAGCAGTTTCCATATTGAGACAACCATCACTTGGGTGTCCCAATATGGAGGTCGGTGAACTTCCGCCGCTTGGAATTCTGGCATCCGGACAGAACAGGATGTGAAGACATTACAAGGTAAGTATATATTAAGATTATTATTACTGTGTTTAAATATTTTTGTAATCTGATTTGGGTGTGTTGCATCAGCACTAAATAATCTAAATTGGTGAAGTGAGGAAAATATAGTCAAATTAAATTCATTGAATCAAATAACTAAAAATGAACATGTACATACTGTATGTATTCACCCCTTTTGCTATGAAGCCCCTAACATTTCTGGTGCAAACAATTACCTTCATAAGTCCCATGCTTAGTACAAGGAAGTTCACCTGTGTGCAATCCAAGTGTCACATGGGCTGTCAGTATATACACACCTTTTCTGAAAGGCCGCAGAAGCTGCAACATCGGGCGTAATGGTACGTCAGTCTCCCCTGTCTTGTGCGGGCTACGGCGCTGAGCACATACCTTTTTCGGCACGTGACAGATGATCTATATTGCTGACATGTGCCCGCAACAGCTTGTTGCGGAATTGCTATCCACTCGAGTTAAATGCCGCTGTCAATTTCTGACAGCAGTATTTAGCTTGCGCTTACCCGAAGCGAGTCACTAATTCCGCCCATCAGTGACCCTGTGGTCACATGATCGCAGGTCACCGATGGGTCGGCATGGCAACCAGCGGTCTGCTTCAGACCTTTATGGTTGTCATTGCCAGATTGCTAGGAGCATCACTCCGTGATTGGCGCTCATAACACATGAGCATTTCTGCTACACACAGGCGATCTGATCATTGCCTGTGTGTATCAGTGGCCATCGAAGTACTGAAGCTTCTAGTCTCCCATGGAGACTATTGAAGCATGCAAAAAGTAAAAGAAAATGTTTTTAAAAATATTTAACAAATATAAAAGTTCAAATCGCCCCCTTTTTGACCCACTCAAAATAAAACAATAAAAAAATCAAATATACACATATTTGATATCTCCACTTTCAGAATTGCTCGATCTATCAATATAAAAAAAATTAAACCAATCGCTAAACGGCGTAAGGAGAGAAAAAATTAAAACATCAGAACTACATTTTTTGGTCGCCACCACATTTCAATAAACTGCAATAAGGGCGCTCAAAAGATCGTATCAACACCAATACTGTATCAATAAAATCGTCAGCTCGGTGTGCAAAAAAAACTACAAAACTTTGGATTTTTTTTCACCGCTTAAATAAAAAAGAACCTAGACATGTTTGGTGTCTATGAACTTGTAATAACCTGGAGACTCATAATGGCAGGTCAGTTTTAGCATTTGGTGAACATGGTAAAAAAAAAAAAACTGTGAAATTTCACTTTATTTGCAATTTCGGCGTGCTTGGAATTTTTTTTCCTGTTTTCCAGTAAACTATGTTAACACCAATGGTGTCATTCAAAAGTGCATTTGTTTTGCAACAAACAAACCCTCACATGGCCATATTGACCTTCCCAGAGCCATAACTTTTTTATTTGTAGAAGGGGAGCAAAAAATGAAATCGCAAAAATAGAAATACCTTTGGTCATGAAGGGGTTAAGCAAGAGGCACCACAAATCAAACAACACCATGAAGGCCAAGGAGATCTCCAAAGGAGAGGGGCAAAGTTGTTGAGAAGTACATGGCCAGGTTGAGTTATTTAACCCCTTAACCCCCGGAGCTTTTTTCGGTTTAGCATTTTCGTTTTTCACTCCCCTCCTTCCCAGAGCCATAACTTTTTTTATTTTTCTGTCAATATGGCCATGTGAGGGCTTATTTTTTGCGGGATGAGTTGTACTTTTGAGTGACACCATTGGTTTTACAATGTTGTGTACTAGAAAATGGGAAAAAAAATTCCAAGTGCAGTGAAATTGAAAAAAAGTGCAATCCCACACTTGTTTTTTGTTTGGCTTATTTTGCCAGGTTCACTAAATACTAAAACTGACCTGCCATTATGATTCTCCAGGTTATTACGAGTTCATTGACACCAAACATGTCTAGGTTAATTTTTATCTAAGTGGTAAAAAAAAAAATTCCAAACTTTGCTATAAAAAGAATAAATTGCGTGATTTTCCAAGACCAGAAGTGTCTCCATTTTCCGTGGTCTCGGGTTGGGTGAGGGCTTATTTTTTGCGTGCCAAGCTGAAGTTTTTAATGCTACCATTTCGGTGCAGATACGTTCTTTTGATCACCCGTGCGACCAAAAAACCATAATTCTGACGTTTAAAATTTTTTTCCTGCTACACCGTTTAGCGATCATGTTAATTCGTCTTTTTTTATTAATAGATCGGGCGATTCTGAAAGTGACGATACTACCGTATATACTCAAGTATTAGCCGACCCGAGTATAAGCCGACCCCCCTAATTTTGCCACAAAAAACTGGGAAAACTTATTGACTCGAGTATAAGCCTAGGGTAGAAAATGCAGCAGCTACCGGTAAATGTCAAAAATAAAAATAGATACCATTAAAAGTAAAATTAATTGAGACATCAGTAGGTTGTGTTTTTGAATATCCATATTGAATCAGGAGCCCCATATAATGCTCCATACAGTTCATGATGGGCCCCATAAGATGCTCCATACAAAATACGCCCCATATAATGCTCCATATTAAAATATGCCCCATATAATGCTGCACAAATGTTAATAATGGCCCCATAAGATGCTCCATAGAAACATTTGCCCCATACAATGCTGCATAAAAGTTGATGGCCCAATAAGATGCTCCATACATTATGGCCCCATAAGATGCTCCATACATTATGGCCCCATAAGATGCTCAAAACATTATTCCCCATGAGATGCTCCACACATTATGGCCCCATGCATTGTGGCCCCATGCATTGTGGCCCCATGCATTGTGGCCCCATGCATTGTGGCCCCATGCATTGTGGCCCCATACATTGTGGCCCCATACATTGTGGCTCCATTCATTGTGGCCCCGCGTCATCGCGCCCTCTGACCTGAACAGTCACAGCCAGAGGACGGAAGACAGCAGCGCGCAGCGATGGAATGAGGAAGGTGACTATCGCGCAATGCTCACCTCCCCGATATACTCACCTGCTCCCGGTGCGGTCCCTGGCAGCGTCTCACTGTCAGATGGTCTCCGGGAGCCGGCGGCATCTTCCTGTGTTCAGTGGTCACGTACCGCTCATTACAGTAATGAATATGCGTGCATATTCATTACTTTAATGAGCGGTAACACGTGACTGCTGAACACAGGAAGAGCTGCCCGTAGACCATCGGACATGCAGGGACCGCACCAGGAGCAGGTGAGTATGTGACAGCCACCGCTCCCCCTCACCCGCCGACCCCACGCCGACACTGACTCGAGTATAAGCCGAGGGGGTCACTTTCAGCCCAAAAAAGTGGGCTGAAAATCTCGGCTTATATTCGAGTATATACGGTAAATATGTGTATGTTTGATTTCCAGGACGTCCCCCTGACAGCACGCTGGACGTCCTCCTCCTCCTTGCTGGGACAGGAAACAACACGAGAGGTTAAAAGGTCCCACTCCGCCCCCTTTCCTTTAGTGTTTTTCCTGTCCCTGCATGGAGGGACACACGAGAGAAGCTTACCGGACCGGAGGGCTCAGGGGGATCGTGCGGCTGGTCCAATATCCTTCCCCCTCGTCGATAGCCCAGGGCACATACTTCCCGGGTGGGAGTCCCTGTGCCCAGAGACCAGTCGAGCGGACGCGCTCCTGGGTGAGCCGCTTCCTCCCAGGGGGAGGCTCTCGGCTCGGGCGCCAGGAAATTCAAGAGGCGCCGGCGCCAGGAAGGTGGAAAGGCGCATAGGTCCACATGCTCTCATACGAGCATGCAGGGACGGCAGAACCTCCCGGCTTCAGCGTGCGTTCCACTGCGTGGAACGCGGAAGTAAGTGTATATCGTCACTTCCGGTGACGTCAGCGGCGTCATTTCCGGCGGATTCGGCGGCAGAACATGCGTTCCACAGTGTGGAACGCTGAAGCGTCTATAAAAAGGCGCCGGATATGAAAATGGGCGTCCAGCGTTCTACTCGGCAAACGCTACAGTGAACCAGGACGCACATTCACAGGCGAGCCGGAAAGGAGGTCTGCAATGCCAGAGACTAGGGGTAAGTGCAGCAGTGCTGCTAAATCCCTATATGTATATCGGGCAGGAGATGTGCTATTTATATGGTATATTTATATTTAAACAGAGGATATGGATCCCAGGAGTGAGGAGGCTGGGGTAAGTGCGCATAGCGCATATTACCTTCCACGCTTATTCCTAAGTCACTAAGATATATTCACTCTTATACTTAGGATAAGGAGACTCAACAGACATCCCTGCCAGTGGCAAAAAAGTCAGGCAAGGCACTGACAAAGTCCAGACGATGCTCCATATGTAATGCAAAGTTGCCAGAAGCACATAAAAAGGAGTTGTGCGGAGCCTGCATCTCGAGAGTTGTAAGAGAAGAGCAACCGTCGTTGTTATCCGAAATGAGATCTTTAATTCGGGAAGAGGTACAGAATTCATTAGCTACCATGACACAGCGGTACCCTTCCAGCCCAGGTCGGGGTCGCAAGAGACCACGGATGGACCTAGACCAGGACGATGTAGAGGTTTCATCTAAAGAAGAGTCAGACGGTAGAAGTTCGGATCACGAAGAAGGATCAAGGAAGAAAGTTTCTATTTCCCATGGAAGAGACAGAAGATTTAGTGCAAGCGGTGAGGAATACGATGCAAATGAAAGAAGAGCCGCGGCCAAAGTCCAGACAGGATTTGATGTTTGGAGGGCTTATGTCACAAAAACAGACGGTATTCCCTGTAAGCGACCACCTAAAACAGATGATATTGCAAGAATGGAAGGATGCGGAACGTAGACTGATAGTGTCTCGGGAATTTAAAAGTCGTCTACCATTTGATCCGGAGGATATCAAGTCATGGGAGGAAATTCCGAAAGTTGACGTACCCATAGCCAAAGTTACTAAAAAAAACGGCCATTCCATTTGAGGACTCTTCTAGCCTCAGAGACGCTATGGACCGCAAAGCAGACATTCTGTTGCGCCGTTCGTGGGAAACGTCGGCAGCACTGATAAAAGCCAACATTGCAGCCACGTCAGTGGCTAGATCAATGTATTTGTGGATGGGGCAGTTAGAGGAACATTTGGTGAATAAAACCCCACAGGCCGATATAATTTCTTCCTTACCCATCATAAAGTCTGCCACAGCCTTTATGGCGGACACGTCTGCAGAATCCGTGAGATTTGCAGCCAGGAATAGTTCATTATCTAATGCAACTCGTAGAGCTATATGGCTTAAATCTTGGTCAGGAGATAATGCATCAAAAAACAAGTTATGTGCTATTCCCTTTTCAGGGTCCAAAGTATTTGGACAGGCCTTAGACGACATTCTTGAATCTGCATCAGATAATAAAAAAGGTTTCCCTGAGGAAAAACCGAAAAAATTTCAGCCATTTCGGAAGAGACCCCCACCTCGAAGTTCCTATAGAGGCAAACAGCCGGACTATAGAGAACAGTGGAGATCCAGCAGAGGTGCCTATAGAGGAGCCTATAATCAGAACCGAAGGGGAAGAAATTCCCTGTTTGGGTCAAGCCCTAGATCTTGGAGACAATGACGCCATAGGTATAGGTGGCAGGCTCAGTCTTTTTCTGGACAACTGGAAAAAAGTCACAAAAAATGCCTATGTCCTAAAAATTATTTCGGAAGGTTACAGGATAGAGCTCGTATCCCCGGCACCACAGAGGTGTATCCCACCTACCAAGGTGGCAATAAATTCATCAATGTTCATAGACATTCTGAAGCTGTTCAGTTCTCAGGTTATAGTGCGGGTTCCCACAACAGAAATAGCCAGAGGTCACTACTCTTCACTATTTTCAATTCCAAAGCCATCGGGAGAAACACGCACAATAATAAACCTAAAACCCTTTAACGTCTATGTAAAATACAAAAGATTCAGAATGGAATCAATAAAAACAACTGTCCACCTCATAGACAAAGATGCTGTAATGTGTACGCTCGACCTAAAAAGCGCGTATCATCAGGTTCCAATCCATGCAACATCTCAGGAGCTTCTGAGGTTTTCTGTAAAATTTCCGGACCAAACCTGCCACCTTCAATTTCAATGTCTCCCGTTCGGCCTGGCGTCAGCACCGAGGATATTTACAAAATTGGTAGCGGAAGTGGTGGCATACTTAAGAAACGAAGGAATTACAATAATTCCTTATTTGGACGATTTTCTGCTGGTAGCCAGAACAAAAAACATCTTAATCCTACACAGGGATCGAGCCATTGCAGTCCTAGAATATCTAGGTTGGGTTGTAAATCAAGAGAAGTCACACATAAAACCCGAATCTCGGAAGGTATTTCTGGGAGTTCTTCTAGATGCCACCACAAGACAATCTTTTCTGCCAAGAGAAAAGCAGGTGTCAATAAGAGGATTAATCATGGAATTCCTAAAGCGTCAGGTTACCATAAAGGTACCGTCACATTAAGCGACGCTGCAGCGATAGCGACAACGATGCCGATCGCTGCAGCGTCGCTGTTTGATCGCTGGAGAGCTGTCATACAGACCGCTCTCCAGCGACCAACGATGCCGAGGTCCCCGGGTAACCAGGGTAAATATCGGGTTGCTAAGCGCAGGGCCGCGCTTAGTAACCCGATGTTTACCCTGGTTACCAGCGTAAAAATAAAAAAAACAAACAGTACATACTCACCCAGCGTCCCCCAGCTTCTGCTTCCTGACACTGACTGAGCTCCGGCCCTAACAGCACAGCGGCTTTCACTTTCACTTTAGGGCCGGCGCTCAGTCAGTGTCAGGAAGCAGACGCTGGGGGAGGTATGACGCTGGGTGAGTATGTACTGTTTGTTTTTTTTACTTTTACGCTGGTAACCAGGGTAAACATCGGGTTACTAAGCGCGGCCCTGCGCTTGGTAACCCGATGTTTACCCTGGTTACCAGTGTAAAACATCGCTGGTATCGTTGCTTTTGGTGTCAAACACAACGATACACAGCGATCGGACGACCAAATAAAGTTCTGGACTTTATTCAGCGACCAGCGACATCACAGCAGGATCCTGATCGCTGCTGCGTGTCAAACTAAACGATATCGCTAGCGAGGACGCTGCAACGTCACGGATCGCTAGCGATATCGTTTAGTGTGACGGTACCTTAAGATTGGCCATGAAGGTCTTAGGGAAGATGACGGCCTGTATCACTTGTGTAAGGTGGGCACAAGCTCACTCAAGATTGTTACAGGATCAGGTTCTCTCGGCATGGGATCGACGTCAGTCATCGCTGGACAGAATAATCCACCTATCAAAGGCAGTAAAAAAGTCATTGCACTGGTGGACACAATACAGCAACCTAAGACTGGGGGTTCCATGGACCTTGACCCCTTGCGTGGTGATCACTACAGATGCCAGCCAGTGGGGTTGGGGAGCCCATCTAGAAGGATCATTTATCCAGGGCAGGTGGCCAAAAGACATCAGTCAAAGATCTTCAAACTACAGAGAGCTTTACGCTATTTGGGAAGCTCTAAGAAGGAATCACTCCCGCTTGAAAAACAAACATGTGAAGATCCTAACGGACAACATGACAGCGGTATCCTTCATAAGACATTAAGGAGGTCCCAGACACAAACCACTTCAGGAATTGGCACGGAAAATATTTTTTTGGGCAGAGAACACAGTCCTGTCAATCACAGCAGTCCACTTAGAGGGATCTCAAAACGTCCTGGCAGATTATTTGAGCAGAAAAGAAATCTGTCCCACAGAATGGGAATTAAATCAAGAAATATTTCAACGATTATGTCATCGCTGGGGGACTCCCAGCATAGATCTATTCGCTACAAGAAAAAATTCGAAGGTGGCCAGATTCTATTCCCTCAACCCTACGGACATGCCGGAAGCAGTCGACGCCTTGAGTCAAACATGGATCGAACCACTATCTTATGCATTTCCTCCAATAGCACTCATTCCGAGGGTACTCAGGAAGATTCAGGAAGACCAAGCAACGGTTCTGATGGTAGTGCCATTCTGGCCAAGAAGGAGCTGGTTTCCGTTGTTAGGAGCCATGACAATGGACAGTCCAGTCAGTCTTCCTCTATGGAAGGACATCATTCATCAAGGACCTGTGTTACATCAAAACCCGGAACGATTGCACCTTTCAGCATGGATCCTGAGAAGGACATCTTGAAATCGCGGGGGCTATCTGATGAAGTCATCTCAACAATCCAAGCTAGTCGTAAACCAGTAACGTCATCTATTTACTGCAAAATTTGGAAGAAATTCTGTATGAAAGGTGGCAGGTCGGCCGTGATATCAGAGAACCCGGATGTTCCCAGAGTTCTGGATTTTCTCCAATCTGGATTCAATATGGGGCTGAGACCTAGTACCCTTAAGGTGCAGATTTCGGCGCTTAGCACATTCCTGGACTATCCATTGGCCTCTCACCCTTGGATAATCAGATTCATAAAAGCGGTCCAGAGATTGCGTCCCACAATTAGGCAATTAACTCCCCCTTGGGATTTAAATTTAGTGCTCAGAGCCCTATGTAAAGATCCCTTTATCCTTAAAGGTGACATGCCCATTGCAATACAAACTTGGAAAACCGCTTTTTTGGTAGCTATTACAACGGCCAAAAGAGTAGGAGAGATACAAGCCCTGTCAATTAGGGACCCGTACCTCCAGGTTCGTGAGGATCATATAATCTTAAAACTAGATCCATCATTTATTCCCAAAGTAGCTTCAGTACAAAACAGAAATCAGGAAATAATTCTACCCTCCTTTTGCAATAAACCCTCTAATACAAAAGAACAATCTTTACATTCTCTTGATGTCAGACAGGCAGTACTAGATTATTTAGAGGCCACTAGTACTTGGAGAAAAGCTCCCAATCTTTTTGTCCTTTTTGGAGGTAAAAATAAGGGTAAAAAAGCATCCAAAACATCTATAGCTAGATGGATCACTACAGTAATCTCTAAAGCCTATGCGTTAGAAGGGGTAGATTGTCCTGTGGGAATAAAAGCCCATTCAACTCGGGCCATTTCAGCGTCATGGGCCGAACGGGCAGGGGCATCATTAGAACAAATCTGTAAAGCTGCAACTTGGGCCAGTGTGAACACATTCTGTAAACACTACAAACTAGATGTGTTATCAAACCAACAAATGTCTTTCGGGAGAAAGGTTCTCCAGGCAGTTGTCCCACCCTAAAGGAGTTTCTTTGGTATTCTCCAGCGTGCTGTCAGGGGGACGTCCTGGAAAATGGGTATTATACCTACCGATAATTCGGTTTCCAGGAGTCCATCCTGACAGCACCGTTACTTCCCCCCCTATGTATACTATGTCATATGCTGTAAATATGATTTGGTTAATAAATTCAAATGGTATCTATCCATGGTGTGGTACTTGTCAAAACACTAAAGGAAAGGGGGCGGAGTGGGACCTTTTAACCTCTCATGTTGTTTCCTGTCCCAGCAAGGAGGAGGAGGACGTCCAGCGTGCTGTCAGGATGGACTCATGGAAACCGAATTATCGGTAGGTATAATACCCATTTTTTTAAATGTTATTTTGAATGGGGCGAAAGGGGCGCGATTTGAACATATATATATATATATATATATATATATATATATATATATATATATATATATATATATATATATATATATATATAAAAAAAATTTTTATATATTTTTAAAAACTTTTTTTTTTTTTAGTTTTGCCATGCTTCAATAGCCTTCTTGGGAGCCTAGAAGCTGGCATAGCCTGACCAGCTCTGCTACATAGAAGCGATGCTCAGATTGCCCCTATGTAGCAGAATTACATCATTGCTATGAGCGCCGACCACAAGGTGCCAATCACAGCAATCTGGTATCAACAACCATAGAGGTCTTCAGCAGACCTCTGGTTGTTATGCCAACGCACCGATGACCCCCTATCACGTGACTGGGTCAGCGTTGCGTGCATTTCCGACCCGATGGCCGGAAGCGCTTGTTAAATGCCGAAGTCAGAGTTTGACAGCGGCATTTAACTGGCTAATAGGCGCGGGCGGATCGCGATTCCATCCGCGCCTATTGCGGGCACATGTCAGCTGTTCCAAACAACTGACATGTCCCGGCTTTGATGCAGGCTCACTGCCGGAGCCTGCATCAAAGCGGGGGTTCTGCCATCGGATGTACTATTCTGTCCGATGGCAGAAAGGGGTTAAAAAAAAAAAAAAAAAAAACGGATCCCATTCTCTCATGATCCTAGGAGCACCATCCAATCCATTATCATCAGATGGAAAGAGCATGGTACACACACACACACACAAACACCCTGTCGAGAGGGACGCCCACCATAACTCAGCCCGGGCAAGTAGGGCGTTAGTCAGAGAGGCAGCACGAAGACCATATATAAAACCCTGAAGGAGCTGCAAAGTTCTCAAGCAGAGACTGGAGTATCTGTCCATATAACCACAATAAGCCATACACGCTATAGATGTGTCCTTTATGGAAGAGTGGGCATAAAAAAGTATCTACTTAGGCTACTTTCACACTAGCGTTGTATTCGGCCCGTCGCAGTGCGCCGGACCGACGTACCGACGCTAGCAGTGAATGCGCCGCACAACGGGGGGCAGCGGATGCATTTTTCCAGCGCATCCGCCGCCCCATTGTGAGGTGCGGGGAGGTGGGGGCGGAGTTCCGGCCACGCATGCGCGGTCGGAAATGACGGTCCGTCGGCCGCAAAAAACATTACATGTAACGTTTTTTACATACGAAAACCATGGAGTACATGTCCATAAATAATTAAATGTAAATTTATTAGATCACAAAGTTACAAAAGGTAATAAGTACAAGTCAAATAGACATACAAATACAATTCATTCAGCTAAAGAGAGCCGGGTAGCACAGACCAAAAAACTGATGTGGATCATCCCAAACGTCCTCTACTGCCATAAAAGTGCATAGTGCAGAAATATACGGGCATATTACCGAAGGGTATAGTAAAGAGCGTATTAGACACGTTTACAAGAGCCCTGTACACAGGCTCAAAAGCGTCATGAACATCGTAAATTACCCTCCAGGTTCCTACCCAGATGCTGACGTCAGGCAGGGATCCACACCGTAGCCCCAACACGCGTTTCGCGTCGGCTTCGTCAGGCCCCCTGTCTAAACGTGTCTAATACGTTCTTTACTATACCCTTCGGTAATATGCCCGTATATTTCTGCACTATGCACTTTTATGGCAGTAGAGGACGTTTGGGATGATCCACATCAGTTTTTTGGTCTGTGCTACCCGGCTCTCTTTAGCTGAATGAATTGTATTTGTATGTCTATTTGACTTGTACTTATTACTTTTTGTAACTTTGTGATCTAATAAATTTACATTTAATTATTTATGGACATGTACTCCATGGTTTTTGTATGTATCTAGTTGTTAGGAGTGTCCTAAGTACACTTTGCTGTTACCTATTTTTTCCCCTGTATGCTCCTCCCATGGTGGTTTAGAGCATGGTGGAGAATTCTGGGAATGTACCCTCCATTTTGGGCTAATTTTTCTATGTAACTTTTTTGCAGCCGACGGTCCGCCACAACACTGCGCAACCGTCGCACGACGGTTGTGACGTGTGGCAAAGCGTCGCAATGCAACGCTAATGCAAAGCAATGGTGAAAAAACGCATCCTGCAAGCACTTTTGCAGGATGCGTTTTTACAACCAAACGACGCATAGCGACGTGCAGTGCACGACGCTAGTGTGAAAGTAGCCTCACACACAAGAATTGTAAGGCTCATTTTGAGTTTGCGAAAAGACGTGGGAGATTCTTCAAATGTATGAAGGAAGGTGCTGTGTTCAACACAGATCATCACCACAAGAACACCATCCCCACAGTGAAACATAGTGGTGGCAGCATCATTCTGTGGGGACATTTTTTGGCAACAGGGATAATTGTCCAAGTCAAAGGGAAATGCATGGATATTCTTGACCACAACCTGTTTGTCTATCAGTGATTTGAGACTAGGACACTTGGTTTACCTCCCAACAAGACAATGATCCAAAGCATACTGCTAAAGCAACACTCAAGTGGTTTAAGGGGAAACATGTAAATGTTTTTGAGTGGCCTAGTCAAAGCCCAAACCTTAATCCAATTAAGAATCTGAGGTCAGATTTGAAGATTGCTGTTCACCAGAGGAAACCATCTAACTTGAATGCTTGAGTAGTGGGCAAAAATCCAAGTGACAAGATGTGGAAAGCTTATAGAGACTTATCTAAAGCGACTTGCAGCTGTAATTGCTGCAAAAGGAGGCTCTACAAAGTACTGACTTTAGGGAGGTGAATACTTATGCACACTGAAGTTTTCAGTTACTTTGTTGCTTGCTTCACAATAAATAGAAAACCAAATGTTCACAGTTGTAGACATGTTCTTTACATGAGCTGATGCAAACCCTCAAAAAAAACAAAACAGTAAAATATCAGGTTGTGAGGTAGCAAAAAATAAAAAGTGCCAAGAGGGTGAATACTTTCATAAGCCACTGTATATTACACGTTTGATAGTGACTATATTGGCAATCTAATAAATAAAAATAGTTTGAAGCAATGGTGAGCATTTAAATGTAATGGATATAGAAGGTTGTTTTTCAGTCTTCTGTTAATTAATTACATTAATTAAAACATTAATAAATCCAAGAGGATTAATATTTTATAATAGATACTAAATTCTGTTATGGGTATTTTACAATGTTGCTTAATGATCCTTGATGTTTTTATATTAGTTCCCTATAATATATAGCTTGTACAATGAAATTACCCTTTAAGTGTTATAATCTATAATACTATATATAGCCGGATGGTATTTATACCCAGATTTGCTTGCTCAGCTCTTGTATTCTTGCATATATTTTATAACTTGTTACATGGTATCATTGAACTGTTCCGTCATTATAGCTCAGCTCAAGATGTGACCTGACACCAGTGTCCCTTTTCTGCTAACTGCACAAAATCACTTAGTGTAAGAAATACTTTAAACTGACACATAATCTGAGTTCTATTTTGTTAACCTCCTGTTTCTGAGCCTGACTTGCTGGTATACAGAATTTCTGCTGGGTATTGGATTCTCATGATGATGTATGGCCTGTTTAGATGATGAATACGAGAACATTTCCATTTGATCACTTCTGCTATTACTGAAATGTCACACTTTCGGGTTTAATACTTGCTATTGACTGGAAGGTTATAGGGCCAAGTTATGTTATTTTGAATTGAATAAATTAAAGAGGAACACATGCTAACATTCTACAGAAATGTGACACGATGTCCTGCATTTAACACCTAAAATTTCAGTATGTATTAAACACTTATTCACATCTATTATTTCAGGATTGTTTTAGAAGACGTTACTCGCAAAACTCCACACAAGCCCCAGCAGCAATGGTGGTAGTATATACCGATCAGCTGTAATAAAAATAACATTGATTATCTCATGACAATGACACATCTCAAGGGATGGAATACATTAGTTGGTCTGGTGGAAGCATGACAAAAGGGCAGGTTAGGCATCCTACAAGGACCAAATTGTGGTGGCCAAACAACCGGATTACAGAATGACCAAAATCACAGCTCTTGCGGCAAGGGCATACATAGAAATCACATGGTGCTCATAGTAAAAGTTCAAAATTGTTCCCTGCCCTTCCCACTCTCCACTGTCCACAAAAAATGAATATTTTGCAGAGTAGTCAGCGTCATGTCTCACAATTTTTCAACCCAGGAGTGGGACATACAGTGCCTTGCGAAAGTATTCGGCTCCCTGGAACTTTTCAACCTTTTCCCACATATCATGCTTCAAACATAAAGATACCAAATATAAATTTTTGGCGAAGAATCAACAACAAGTGGAACACAATTGTGAAGTTGAACGAAATGTATTGGTTATTTAAAAAAAAAAAAATTTTATTCAAAAAATGAAATGTGGGGCGTGCAATATTATTCGCCCCCTTTACTTTCATTGCAGTAAACTCACTCCAGAAGTTCATTGTGGATCTCTGAATGATCCAATGTTGTCCTAAATGCCTAATGATGATAAATATAATCCACCTGTGTGTAATCAAGACTCCGTATAATTGCACCTGCTCTGTGATAGTCTCAGGGTTCTGTTTGAATCACAGAGAGCATCATGAAGACCAAGGAACACAGCAGGCAGGTCCGTGATACTGTTATGGAGAAGTTTAAAGCCGGATTTGGATACAGAATGATTACCAAAACTTTAAACATCCCAAGGAGCACTGTGCAAGCAATCATATTGAAATGAAATTATCATAGCACTGCAAATCTACGAAGACCCTGCCGTCCCTTTAAAGTTTCATCTCAAATAAGGAGAAGACTGATCAGAGATGCAGCCAAGAGGCCCATAATCACTCTGGATGAACTTCAGAGATCTACAGCTGAGGTGGGACAGTCTGTCCATAGGACAACAATCAGTTGTACGCTGCACAAATCTGGCCTTTATGGAAGAGTGGCAAGAAGAAAGCCATTTCTCAAAGATCTCTATAAAAAGTGTATTTTAAAGTTTGCAACAAGCCACTTGGGGAAACACACCAAACATGTGGAAGAAGGTGTTCTGGTCAGATGAAACCAAAATTGAACTTTTTGGCCACACTGCCAAACGATATGTTTGGCATAAAGGTAACACAGCTCATCACCCTGAACACACCATCCCCACTGTCAAACATGGTGGTGGCAGCATCATGGTTTGGGCCTGCTTTTCTTCAGCAGGGACAGGGAAGATGGTTAAAATTGATGGGAAGATGGATGGAGCCAAATTCAGGACCATTCTTGAAGAAAACCTGTTGGAGTCTGCAAAAGACCGGAGACTGGGATGGAGATTTGTCTTCCACCAAGACAATGATCCCAAACATAAAGCAAAATCTACAGTGGAATGGTTCACAAATAAAGGTATCCAGGTGTTAGAATGGCCAATCAAAGTCCAGACCTCAATCCAATCGAGAATCTGTGGAAAGAGCTGAAAACTGCTGTTCACAAACGATCTCCATCAAACCTCACTGAGCTCGAGCTGTTTGCAAAGGAAGAATGGGCAAGAGTTTGTGTCTCAATGTATAAAACTGATAGACATACCCCAATCGACTTGCAGCTGTAATCGCAGCAAAAGGTGGCGCAACAAAGTATTATGTTAAAGGGGCAAAATAATATTGCACGCCCCACTTTTCAGTTTTTGAATTTCCACTAAAATTTAAAATAACCTATAAATTTCGTTCAACTTTACAATTGTGTTCCACTTGTTGATTCTTCACCAAAAATTTACATTTGGTATCTGTTTGAAGCATATGTGGGAAAAGGTTGAAAAGTTCCAGGGAGCCGAATACTTTTGCAAGGCACTGTATATTATGGCATACACAGTACCTCATGGCGCTCTGATCCACCATTCTAAACCCTAAGAAAGCAGATACCATGGAAATTGTGAAGATGGGCAGGGGTTGAGGGGAGGGCCTGATGCCACCGCCACTTACTCACAAGCCCCATAGCGGCCATGTGGTCTGCCACTATGGACAGTACGTCCCTTCTTGTGGGGTGTACTTTAGTATATAGTGGTTAGTATAATCCAAGGAAGGATGACTGACATCATGTGTGAAACAAAAATTAGAACTATAGTAGGGGTCAAGCCAGGCAGGCTTATTGTGGGATGAAGTGAATACCTGTTATGATTACAGCTTGCTGTAAATGGTGCTGTGTAGCTGCCAAATGTTTGGATGCCCATGCCGACTTCTAGCAACTCCAAAAGCTCCTACAGTGAGCAAGGGTGCATGCAAACTGGATCATGGAGCAAATGACACAGTTGATCTTGACTAATAAAATAGATTATTATTTTACGTCATGTACATACATTGTTTATATTGGGAAGAGTTACCACAAGGATTTACTGTGGGAAACGATTAAGTCAGTGAAGGCAGTATGATGTTCTGCAGGAAAACCTTGGTTCCTGGCATTTAGGTGGCTGTTCCTTTGGTACATACAGCATACCTAAACATTGTTCCAGACAGAGTACACTTCTTTATGGAAACAATACTTCCCTAATAGCTATAGCCTTTTCTAGCAGTATATTTCACTGTCACACTGCAAAAACTGTTTGTTTAAAGAACATGGCATTCAAAGTACTCAAATCTCTAGGTACTCAAGCATTGAGTCATGCAGTGTTTGTTTTGAGGTTGAAATCTGTGGAATTTGGAGACCAAGTCAAAACATTTAACTTTTTGTCATGTTTCTTAAACTATTCATTTACCATTTTTGCAGGGTGCCAGGGGGCATTACCGTATATACTCGAGTATAAGCCGAGATTTTCAGCCCACTTTTTTGGGCTGAAATTGCCCCTCTCGGCTTATACTCGAGTCATACCGGGTGTCGGCAGGGAAGGGGGAGCGGGGGCTGTCTAAAAATACTCACCTAGTCCAGGCGCGGTCCCTGCTTCCCCGGCGCCGGCAGCAGCAGCTTCAGCTTCCTGTACTCAGCGGTCACATGGTCCCGCTCATTACAGTAAATGAATATTCGGCTCCACCTCCCATAGGGGTGGAGCCGCATATTCATTACTGTAATCAGCGGTACCATGTGACCGCTGAGTACAGGATGAAGCGCTGCGGCGTCGGGGAAGCAGGATCTACACAGCGGCAGGACCAGGTGAGTATACGGGGAGGGGAGCGCAGCGCTGCGCGATAGTCACCTGCTCCTCGTTCCGGGCGCCGATCTGTCTCCAGCAGTGACGCTGAAGTCAGAGGGCGCGGTGACGTGGTCAGTGTGCGCCCTCTGCTGAACGTCAGTGCTGGAGACAGATCGGCGCCGGAACGAGGAGCAGGTGACTATTGAAAGTGCCGGGGGCCTGAGCGACGGAGAGGTGAGTATGTGATTTATTTTTTTTATCGCAGCAAATGGGGCAAGTGTCTGTATGGAGCATCTATGGGGCCATAACGTTCCTGCAGCACTATATGGGGCCATAACGTTCCTGCAGCACTATATGGGGCCATAACGTTCCTGGAGCACTATATGGGGCCAGAACGTTCCTTCAGCACTATATGGGGGCCATAACGTTCCTGGTGCACTATATGGGACCATAACATTCCTGCAGCACTATATGGGGGCCATAACATTCCTGCAGCACTATATGGGGGCCATAACATTCCTGCAGCACTATATGGGGCCATAACATTCCTGCAGCACTATATGGGGCCATAACATTCCTGCAGCACTATATGGGGCCATAACATTCCTACAGCACTATATGGGGCCATAACATTCCTGCAGCACTATATGGGGCCATAACATTCCTGCAGCACTATATGGGGCCATAACGTTCCTGCAGCACTATATGGGGCCATAACGTTCCTGCAGCACTATATGGGGCCATAACGTTCCTGCAGCACTATATGGGGCCATAACGTTCCTACAGCACTATATGGGGCCATAACATTCCTGCAGCACTATATGGGGCCATAACATTCCTGCAGCACTATATGGGGGCCATAACATTCCTGCAGCACTATATGGGGGCCATAACGTTCCTGCAGCACTATATGGGGCCATAACGTTTCTGCAGCACTATATGGGGCCATAACGTATCTGCAGCACTATATGGGGCCATAACGTTTCTACAGCACTATATGGGGCCATAACGTTTCTGCAGCACTATATGGGGCCATAACGTTTCTGCAGCACTATATGGGGCCATAACGTATCTGCAGCACTATATGGGGCCATAACGTTTCTGCAGCACTATATGGGGCCATAACGTTTCTGCAGCACTATATGGGGCCATAACGTATCTGCAGCACTATATGGGGCCATAACGTTTCTGCAGCACTATATGGGGCCATAACGTTTCTGCAGCACTATAAGGGGCAAATATCTTTATAGAGCATCTTATGGGGCCATAATCAGCATTTGTGCAGCATTATATTGGGCAAATGTGTCTATGGAGCATCTTATGGGGCCTTTATTAAACTTTATGCAGGATTATATGGGGCATATTTTAATATGGAACATCTTATGGGGCCATAATGAACAGTATGGAGCATTATATGGGGCTCCTGATTCAATATGGATATTCAAAGACACTTAACCTACTGATGTCTCAATTAATTTTACTTTTATTGGTATCTATTATTACTTTTGACATTTACCGGTAGCTGCTGCATTTTCCCCCCTAGGCTTATACTCGAGTCAATAAGTTTTCCCAGTTTTTTGTGGCAAAATTAGGGGGGTCGGCTTATACTCGGGTCGGCTTATACTCGAGTATATACGGTATCTTTCTTAAGGAGGTCATTGCCATTGGACTGCAAAAGTGTTTAGGTGCATCCTGGCAACATCTCTTTCCCTTGTATGCAATGCACTTGCACCTAGCAGCTCTTTTTCTCATATAAGATCACCTTCCACTGCTCGATGTCGAGTTCTCATACAAAAATGACCATTATAGGTGTCATCATCAGCACTCTGAACATTCTGAAGCACTTCAGGAAGCTATAATACGCTGTGCGGTCTGACATCTTTCTACATAGTCTCATAGCATAATTACCATTTTACCTACTTTTACTGTTGTAATTCTTCAGTGGAACCAATCAGACAGGCTGTTGTCATTCATGCCCCAATTTCCTGTTACATGCAAAAGGCTTATGTTCCCATGTCCCAGTCTCTAAATTACTGGTTGTCTCCTTGAACCACTATGCAGTGACCATTGCATATCATGATCACTCAACGATATTTTCTGTTTTAGAGATGTCCTGACCCTGTAATCTAGCCAACATAATTTGATACTTGTTTTATAACGTCCCTCAGATACTCATGATTGCTTATTTTTCAGCAAATCCACTTCAGTTTGTTACTTTAGGTATGAAGATGTTCTGATGTACGTCTGTAAACAGTTTTCCTGATACATCCTCATGAACCTAGAAAATCTATAAAATCTAGGTTATTTGTATAAAATATTAAAGCAATTGGGTTCATTTTTGTGGACTAGGTGACCATGTTCTAGAGATCTACAGACCTCTTGTGTCTGAGAGCATCAGTGTACAATTTGGTATCTTAAAATAAAAATAGCATGAAAAAGTGATCGATTATAAACAGGCAAGCTAGTGGATTTGACAGTAATAATTTCAAGTGGCTGGTCCAATTACAGTATAATGCTTAAACTACTCAAAGAAGGGTAAAAATATGCAACTGATATGGGTACATGCTGAATTTTGTGCCAATTAGATCAGTGATGGTGAGTTCCCTTGCTGAGGCAACGACTTGCTTGTCTCCTACAGTCATACTCAGACTTGTCAGATGTGTCATAGTAGCACTGCAAAATATAAGCAGGAATTGGAAAGATGTTACAAAGAACATTTTCACTGTAGGTTTAGAATGGAAAGCCGTATGTACCGTACTTGTCTGTCTGTATTACCTGAACTGATGGCAAATTTTGGTGCAATATGTACTACTAGGGAATATATTCTTTATCATATTTGTCTGCTACTATGAATCACGGTTGCATTTTTCATCCAAAACACATCAAGAAAAATAGAACAGAAACTGTTTAATGTCAGGATTTTATATATATATATATATATATATATATATATATATATATATATATATATATATATATATATATCTTGCAGGCTTTAAAGGATTAAAGAAAGTACCTTTACTCTACTTTGTCCTCAGCAGGGTTTATGACCTTTCCTCATCAGATCCCAAGATGACTGTCCCTAAAAAAGACACTGTCCGTAACATCAGCGGATAATTAGTATCATAATTTCTAAAGCACAGGTTGATCTCTTGATAGTATAAAAAAGAGAAAAAAGTGATCAGCACTCACCATTCCTGATGCTATAAAAAGTCTTTATTAGGACATGGACACGGACAGGGAGAGCATGGTGTCCAGGGATGACAGCTGTTACGCGCTACATGCGCTTCCACAGATCCCCATCTGCTGTCATCCCTGGACACCATGCTCTCCCTGTCCGTGTCCATGTCCTAATAAAGACTTTTTATAGCATCAGGAATGGTGAGTGCTGATCACTTTTTTCTCTTTTTTATATTATTACCTCTTTTTGGTTGAGCACCCCATACGCCCATGCACTGAGTAGGGGGTATAGGAGCTGGTACAGCGTATTGTAGCACGCTAATAGGTGATCGCATGGGACAGCAGTGCGAGTATATTATCTTTTGTTTGGACTGATCTCTTGATAGATCATGTCTCCTCGCTGGACTCGACAACGGGGTAAAAATTGTCAATTGTCAAAAATGCCTAGCTATCCATCCCCAAGAATATTGCTGCAGATATCAAAATCCTTTTGCATCAATTCACTGCATCAATGCGGTGTGGCATGGAGGCGATCAGCCTGTGGCACTTCTGAGGTGTTATGGAAGCCCAGGTTGCTTTGATAGCAGCCTTTGGCTCATCAGCATTGTTAGGTCTGGTGTCTCTCAGCTTCCTCTTGACAATACTCCATAGATTTTCTATGGGGTTAAGGTCAAGCACAGTGATACTGATGTTTTTAAACCAAGTTTTGGTACTTTTGACAGTGTGAACAGGTGCCAAGTCCTGCTAAGAATTAAATTTCCATCTCCAAAAAGCTTGTCGGCAGAGGGAAGCATGAAGTGCTTTAAAATTTCCTGGTAGATGGCTGTGCTGACTTTGGTCTTGATAAAACACAGTGGACCTGCACCAGCAGGTGACATGGCTCCCGAAGCCATCACTGATTGTGGATACTTCACACTAGACCTCAAGCAGCTTGGATTCTGTGCCTCTCCACTCTTCCTCCAAACTCTGGGACCTTGATTTCCAAATGAAATGCAAAATTTACTTTCATCTGAAAACAACAGCTTGGACCACTGAGCAACTGTCCAGTTCTTTTTCTCCTTGGCCCAGGTAAGACGCTTCTGGCGTTGTCTATTGGTCATGAGTGGCTTCACATAAGGTATGCGACACTTGTAGCCCATGTCCTGGATAAGTCTGTGTGTGGTGGCTCTTGAAGCAATGACACCAGCAGCAGTTCACTCATTGTGAATCTCCCCCAAACTTTTAAATGGCCATTTATTAACAATCCTTTCAAGGCTGAGGTTATCCCGGTTGCTTGTGCACCTTTTTCTACCACACTTTTTCCTTCCACTCAACTTTCCATTATTATGCTTGGATATAGCACTCTGTGAACAGCCAGCTTCTTTAGCAATGACCTTCTGTGGCTTACCCTCCTTGTGGAGTGTATCACTGACTGCCTTCTGTACATCTGTCAAGTCATCAGTCTTCCCCATGATTGTGGAGCCTACTGAAACAGAATAAGGGACCTTTTTAAACGCTTAGGAAGCCTTTGCAGGTATTTTTGGTAATTATTCTAATTTACTGAGAAAATGACTTTTGGGTTTTCATTGGCTTTAATCCATAATCATCAACATTAACAGAAAATAAACACTTGAAATAGATCACTCTGTCTGTAATGACGCTATATAATATGAGTTTCACTTTTTGTATTGAAGAACTGAAATAAATTAACTTTTTGATGATATTCTAATTTTGTGAGAAGCACCTGTATTATTAGTGCAGACCAAGACTTACATTGTGTCTCTGGTGGTCTTTATATCCCTTTGTCTCTCAGGCTTTGCACTGGACATAACACGGCACATCAATTTTACTTTGCTCATTTAAAGAGGTAATCCTATTTGAGACATTAACTATTAATCATTAACATTTCTCCTACAGCTGTTCTCCTTAAGCAGCAAAATGTTTTCTAGTCTTCTTTTATTTTAAATATATTTGAGTCTGTTGCAAACACTTCAATACGGTATAAAGCACCTGTTCCATCCAACAGTATGTGCTGCGTATACATATTTTACAAGATCTTTGCTGGTAACTATATCTCATAATGTCTGGTGATTGTGTCTATAAAGCCCCTTTCACACATCAGTTTTTTGCCATCAGTCGCAATCCGTCAAATACTGAAAAAACGGATCCAGTGATTGATGCCACCGGATCTGTTTTCTTCTCATAGACTTGTATTAGCAACGGATTGCGACCGATGGCCTCACGTTTCATCCGTTGTTCGCCGGATCCATCGAAAATCGTCTGTCCAGCGGCCAGAGACAACGGACAAAGTAATGCGTTTTGTGTCCGTTGCCATCCGTCGTTTGCTAGAATGGAAGCTTATGGCATCGGATCCGTCAAATGACGGAATCCGGCAACGGATTCCAATTTTTAAACTGAGCATGCCCCGATTTTTATTTTTTTTTATTTTTTAAGATCCAATTAGCCGGATCAGCTAGTCTGATCCGGCGAAAAAACAGATCCGTCGCATCAGTTTTTCACAATCTGCGACGGATCCATTTTTTTTCTTTCAAAATTCAACGGATTGCGACTGATGGCAAAAAACTGATGTGTGAAAGGGGCCTAAGCAGTTTAAGTGCAGACCGGGATCTAAGCTTTGATGTGGTCATAAATCAGCTGAGCGGAGCATAGACATAGAGAGAATAAGGCCACATTCACACGTTCAGTAGTTGGTAGTATTTTTCATCAGTATTTGTAAACCAAAATCCGGAGAATCCGAGGAAAAGTTGAATAGAAACACGTCACCACTTCTGCATTTTTCACCCATTCCTGGTTTTGGCTTACAAATACTGAACGTGTGAATGTGGCCAACCAGTTACAAACTGCCAGTAAGACCATTATAGCGTATTTTCAGTAAAAGAAGCGCTCCCATGAAACTTGTTATCCTCTTAATAAATTAGTCATTGTATTATACAGAACTGTGTTCTTACAATTGCTCATTTTGCCCTTCTACCCAGTTAATTTTTCTATTTTCCATTAGATTAAAGACATCGTGATTAAAAACTAACTAGCTGAATCCTTCTAAGCTCTATGTAGTGTAATGTCGCGATCACTAACTGGTTGGGGAATACTCACTTGGCTGCGAGATTTAAGGCACACAGGAACACTTTCCACTTCAAACAGTTTATGCGGTTTATTTACACTTCATAAACCACTTGAGGCCATGTTATATATGACAGGCTTAACACATACTCCACAGCACTTTATAGTATAAGGCATTAACTTCATTGACAGACACTACACCCGCCAGTCCTACTCTGACTAGTTCCCGGGGTTGTCCATGTGCCGTGTTAATGTCTCTATTCACACAGCATTAGATGACATGATATTGCAGTCTTAAAACACGCCGGGCCTCACTTCGTCCAGTCACCGTGGGAGACCACACAGTTCATTAACTGACCCTCATCAGTACATACAGTCCCCCAACTCTGGGTTACCTTCCTGGAGCTCCTGCTCCACATGCCGACTCATCAGTCCTCACTCCTGGGGAAACTGCCTTACTGGGATCACCGTCCCAGACGATGCCTTGCTCACCAGGCCACCCGACAGTCCAGACCCGCAGAAGGAATGGTAGCTTGCCCAACACAGTGCCTTCACAGACTCTGCAGGACCATGGCCTCACGATGTGCTTTTCAGGACTCCAGTCCTACTCCCAGGACCATCCAACACAGAGGCCATCCAGGTCATGGCCTCTCCATGTGCTATTCAGGGATCCGGCCCTACTCCCAGTACCTCCCAACACACAGGCCTTCCAGGTCCACAGCCTCTGTGTCCATCGACTCATAGAACTGTCCAACACACAAGCCTTCTAGGACCTGACACACCGACCATGTGACCAGACCTCAGTCACATTATATCACAGAAACCATTCCCACAGGTGGGAGGTGTGTGTGGTTAGTCAGACCTGCCCAGCTCTGCAACTAACCCTGTAAGCCTCCCTTTAAAGCTACACAATAATACTTGTGGGACTACAGGTCCCAGAACAACAATACTAGCTTACAGCGCAGACTCCCTCTGTGACACATACCGGCCATTTACAATCATGCTGGACACTGTCTCACCATCATAGTTATGTCTGCAACTCCCATGCATTCCCACGGCCTCAATACGCCTCCCTGTGTATTCTGAGACCATGCAACACCACCTAGCTGTAACAGGGGTCACTGCATCACAGTAGAAACAGGAAGTAAATTTTCCCTTTTTACCTATGAGTCACAAGTCGCTGCAAAGTCAAAAATGGTAGGAGCTAGAAGTGGAGCAGCTGGGTCAGGAGGTGAAGAGGGAAATTGGCCATCTTGGGCCAAAAGACTTCCTGTTTTTACATAGGGCAGAGAAAAGAGAAGAATTAGCTAGGTAGAAACGTAAAATGAGCAATTGTGAGTACACAGAGCTAAATAATATGACGACTATAATATATTAAGGGAATAAAAACTTTGATGAGAGTGCTTCTGTAACCTTCTGCAGCCAGCAATAGTGCAATACAAATTCTATAGGAGGCAAACTGAGTAACATTTTTAATGAAACTCGATTGCAACTCTATTTATAACCCCAATTACATGCATTTAAGGCTGAACAAAAAAATTGCCCCAACGGTGAACAACTCCTTGAAGTGTACTAATCATTGCCAAGAGTGAAAGCATTGAGTGGTCTGATATGATATAGCATTGATAAGGGGGTTATTAAATTGTTTATTTCATTTAAATATATATGAGATTGAACATTAGAAGAGACAGAGTAGCAGGGAAAGAAAACTTATCTTTATTTCTCAGTTAACAAATATCAATCCCAATCCTACCTTTAAAATAAATTTACTGAAAGCTGTGACACTACGTCTAACGTCTTTCCTAGCATGACACACATTACAATGAAAACTAAAGGATATCTCCAAAACAGTAGTAAGCTCTCCAATTCTACAAAGGTAATAGGGGATATAAATTACTGCCAGTATAATTTATAACAGTGTACTCTCTTAATGCATAAATCCGATGTTTTAATTGTAATATTCTTATGAAAATCCTGGTGGAATAAGTCAGAAAATGCACATGTTAACAATAAGAAATCCAAGACTTAAATAGGCAGTTGATATTTTTTCCTTTTGTACTTCTAATAACAAAAATATCAGATTTTAAATTATGCTAATATTTTACATTTCTCATTTAAAATTCATAGAGACTTTTCATCGGGCAGCACTGTGGCCCAGTGTTTAGCACTGTTGCCTTGCAGCGTTGTGGTCCTGGGTTCAAATCCCACCAAGGACAACATCTGCAAGGAGTTTGTATGTTCTCCCTGTGTTTGCGTGGGTTTCCTCTGGGTTCTCCGGTTTCCTCCCACATTCCAAAGACACACTGATAGGGAATTTAGAGTGTGAGCCCCATCGGGGATAGCGATGATAATGTGTGCAAAAACTGTAAACCGCTGCAGAATATGTTAGCGCTATGTAAAAATAAAGATTATTATTTTCAATTTAGCTGTATTCAAATCTTATTTAAGAAAAATACCAACCCTTAACTTCCACCGCTTCCAAAACCCCCAAACAATCCCCTGATACCTAAAAGCACGGCAAGTGAGATTCCTCAGACTCTCAATTAATAAACTCTGCCACACCTATTATTCTGTTTTTACCACCTTTTATATCTGTTGTCTTTTACCTTATTTTTTTTATTTCCTTTTATTTTTTTCCCCCATAAGTCTCTTCTCTGTTCCTATGAGGCATGCTATAATAGCAGAAGTAACAAATCTAGAACTCCAAGTCTTTGCCTACAGAATCCTTCCACACTCTAATTCAAGCTTTTTAAGACCGACCTTTAGGCCATGTTCACACTAGCAGTATTTGGTCAGCATTTTACATCCGTATCTGTAGCCATAATCAGAAGTGGGTGATAAATCTAGAAGTGGTGAAAGTGTGTCTATTATACTTTTCCTTTTCCACTCCCGGTTTTAGCTTACAAATGATCAAATACTGATGTAAAAAACTGATCAAATCCTGAATGTGTGCACATGGGCTTAGAGTCCATCCAGTTCTGTACATAAACTAGATTTGTGGAAAAAAAAAAAGTCATATGTAAGTTTCAGTTTTGTGGAATATAAAAATGAGTAGTGGATTCCAGCTACTCTTACTGACTTTTTAATTTCTTAAAATGCAAACCTCTGTTTTTGCATTACACTAAAATAATCTAAGTATAAGTGAATCGCAATGTTCTTATAGGGAAGACCAACTTTACTTTTACAAGATTTTAGCCTTGTATCCTCTGTCTTGCATGCTAGCTATATCTTCTGAAATTTCAGATTTTATTGATTCTGCCTTAGGCCGGCACTACACGGCAGCTTTGTCTATCTCGAGACCAAAGTTTGCTGGGTATTGCTGCTACATTGCGACCTCATGATGGAGTCTCGTTGCATGCACTCATACAACTCCTGGCAAAAATTATGGAATCACCGGCCTTGGAGGATGTTCATTCAGTTGTTTAATTTTGTAGAAAAAAAGCAGATCACAGACATGGCACAAAACTAAAGTCATTTCAAATGGTAACTTTATGACTTTAAGAAACACTAAAATAAATCAAGAACAAAAAATGTGGTAGTCAGTAACTTTTTTTAACCAAGCATAGGGGAAAAATTATGGAATCACTCAATTCTGAGGAAAAAAATTATGGAATCATGAAAAACAAACAAAGAAACACTCCAAAACATCACTAGTATTTTGTTGCACCTTCTCTGGCTTTTATAACAGCTTGCAGTCTCTGAGACATGGACTTCATGAGTGTCAAACAGGACTCTTCATCAATCTGGCTCCAACTTTCTCTGATTGCTGTTGCCAGATCAGCTTTGCAAGTTGGAGCCTTGTCATGGACCATTTTCTTCAACTTCCACCAAAGATTTTCAATTGGATTGAGATCCGTACAATTTGCAGGCCATGACATTGACCTTATGTGTCTTTTTGTACGGATCTCAATTCCATAATTTTTTTCCTCAGAATTGAGTGATTCCATAATTTTTCCCTATGCTTGGTTAAAAAATGTAACCATTACTGACTACCACATTTTTTGTTCTTGATTTTTTAGTGTTTCTTAAAGCCAGAAAGTTGCCATTTAAATTGACTTTAGTTTTGTGCCATGTCTGTGATCTGCTTTTTTTTCTACAAAATTAACCCCTTCATGACCTTGGGATTTTCCGTTTTTCCGTGTTCGTTTTTCAATCCCCTCCTTCCCAGAGTCATAACTTTTTTATTTTTCCGTCAATTTGGCCATGTGAGGGCTTATTTTTTGCGGGACGAGTTGTACTTTTGAACGACATCATTGGTTTTACCATGTCGTGTACTAGAAAACGGGAAAAAAATTCCAAGTGCGGTGAAATTGCAAAAAAAGTGCAGTCCCACACTTGTTTTTTGTTTGGCTTTTTTGCTAGGTTCACTAAATGCTAAAACTGACCTGCCATTATGATTCTCCAGGTCAGTACGAGTTCATAGACACCTAACATGACTAGGTTATTTTTTATCTAAGTGGTGAAAAAAAATTCCAAACTTTGCTTAAAAAAAAAAAATTGCGCCATTTTCTGATACTCGTAGCGTCTCCATTTTTCATGAGCTGGGGTCGGTTGAGTGCTTATTTTTTGCGTGCCGAGCTGGCGTTTTTAATGATACAATTTCGGTGCAGATACGTTCTTTTGATCGCCCGTTATTGCATTTTAATGCAATGTCGCGGCGACCAAAAAAACGTAATTCTGGCATTTCAAATTTTTTTCTCGCTACGCCGTTTAGCGATCAGGTGAATACTTTTTTTTTTTTGATCGGGCGATTCTGAACGCGGCGATACCAAATATGTGTAGGTTTGATTTTTTTTTTTTATTATTGATTTATTTTGATTGGGGCAAAAGGGGGGTTTTATATTTTTTTTTTATTTCACATTTTTTTTACTTTTTTTTTTTTTACTTTTGCCATGCTTCAATAGCCTCCATGGGAGGCTAGAAGCTGGCACAACGCGATCGGCTCTGCTATGTAGCAGAAAAGCAGGTGTGCTGTGAGCGCCGACCACAGGGTGGCGCTCACAGCTACCGTGGATCAGTAACCATAGAGGTCTCAAGGACCTCTATGGTTACAATGTAGAAGCATCGCCGACCTCTTATCATGTGACGGGGGTCAGCGATGCGCTCATTTCCGGCCGCCTGGCCGGAAGTGCCGGTTAGGTGCCGCTGTCTGCGTTTGACAGCGGCATTTAACTAGTTAATAGGCGCGGGCAGATCGCGATCCTGCCCGCGCCTATTACGGGCACATGTCAGCTGTTCAAAACAGCTGACATGTCCCAGCTTTGATGCGGGCTCACCGCCGGAGCCCGCATCAAAGCGGGGCTTCTGACCTCGGACGTACTATCCCGTCCGAGGTCAGAAAGAGGTTAAACAACTGAATGAACATCCTCCAAGGCCGGTGATTCCATAATTTTTGCCAGGGGTTGTATTTTGCTGTGATGTAGCTATAGCACCTAGTGAACTTTGGTCACTTGATAGTTGTCAGGGTCAAAGCTTCAATGGATCCCGGTGATTCTGAGATTTTTCTCGTGACATATTGTATTTCATAATTGTGGTAAAATTTCTTTGATATGACTTGCGTTTATTTGTGAAATTTTTTTTTAATTTGGCCACAATTTCGCAATTTTCAAAATTTAATTTTTATGCCTTTAAATCAGAAAGTCATATCACACAAAATAGTTAATAAATATAATTTCCCACATGTCTACTTTACATCAGCACAAGTTTTGAAACATACCATAACATAATTTTTTTTTTTTGGTTAGGAAGTTATAAGGGTTAAAAGTTGACCAGCGATTTCTCATTTTTGCAACAAAATTTGCAAAACCATTTTTTTTAAGGGACCACCTCACATTTGAAGTGACTTTGAGGCGCCTATATGACAGAAAATACCACATTCAATGAGTTTATTAACCCTTCAGGTGCTTCACAGGAATTTTTGGAATGTGGAAGGAAAAAATAAATATTTACTTTTCATTCACAAAAATGTTTCTATAGATCTTATTTTTTTTTTTACTTTTGCAAGGTTAACAAAAGAAAACGAACCATACAATTTGTTGTGCAATTTATCCTGAGCATGCCGATACCCCACATGTGGGGGAAATCTACTGTTTGGGCACAAGGCAGGGCTCGGAAGGAGCGCCTTTTCACTTTTTGAATGTAAAATTTGCTGGCATAATTAGCGGATGCCATGTCATATTTGGAGAGCCCCTTATGTGCCTAAATGGAAATCCCCAACAAGTGACACCATTTTGGAAATTAGACCCCTTAGGGAACTTATCTAGATCTGTATTGAGCACCTTGAACCCACAGGTGCTTCACGGAAGTTTATAAGGTAGAGCCATGAAAAAAATCACTTTTTTCCCAGATAAATCTATTTTAGATTAAAATTTTGCATTTTCATAAGGGTAACAAGAGAAATTGTTACATTCAATTTGTTGTACAATTTATCTTGAGTGTGCAGATACTCAATATGTGGAGGAAAACCACTATTTGGGCACACAGCAGGGCTTGGAAGGGAAGGAGCGCCATTTGACTTTTTGAATGTAAAATTTATTGGAATAATTAGTGGATGTCATGGCCCCTGATGTGCCTAAACAGTGGAAACTCCCCATAAGGAACATCATTTTGGAAACTAGACCCCTTTGTGGACTTATCTAGATGTGTCTTTAATACCTTGAACCCCCAGGAGCTTTACAGAAGTTTATAACGTAAAGCTGTGAAAATAAAAAATCTCATTTTCCCCCCCATAATCTTTTTTTTTAGCTCCAAATTTTGTATTTTGACAAGAGTAAGAAAAAAATGTACAGTGTAGATTTTGCTGCACTTGTTTGAGGGTACCATGTCACATTGGCAGAGCCCCTGAGGTGCCAGAACAGCAGAACCCCCCTTAAGGCCGGGAACACACTTGCGAGTGCAATGCGAGAAACTCGCACATCAATACCCGGCATTACCGCTTGCGCGCGTTTCTCACATTGCACTCGCAAGTGTGACCCCGGCATAAATTACCTTATTTTACAAACCAACCCTCTCAATGAATTCTTCTAGGGTTGTAGTGTTTATATTAACACCACAGGTGTGTCCCAAAATTTTATACCATTGGGCAATGAAGAAAAAATAATTTACATTTTTACCACCAAAATTGTTAGCCCCAAATTTTACATTTTCATACTGGGAAAACTGTAAAAATAATACCAAAATTTGTCCCACAATTTCTGCTGAAGTTAGAAATACCCCAATATGCCTGTACAGTACTGCTTAGCCATATGTAGAGACTCGGGAAGGACGGAGCACTATTTGCCTCCTGGAGCGCAGAATTTCCTAGAATAGTTTGCGGACTCCATATACACAGCTCCTAAGTGCTATAAAAGTAGAATCCCCCCTCAAGTGACCCCATTTTGGAAATTATAGCCCTTTGGGAACTTATCTACAGGTGTAGTGACGATTTTGACTCCATGGGTGTTTTCCAGAAGCGAGCGGCAGTGTATATTGTTGAGTGGAAATTGCAAACTGCCGTTTTAGTAACCAGTACGTTGCAGTCACCAGTACGTTATGCTCAGCCCGTGCTTCTGGAGGTATGCACCCGTTAGTTAGGCTGGCTCTCATCACTACAGAAATGCCACACATGTGGGTGCTAAATGTGGTTTAGGCACACTGGGGCTCAGAAGGGGGGGATTTGGATTTGGGAGTGGAGAATTTACTGAATTTCTTTTGGGGGGCCTTTTCGCTTTTCCAGAGCCTTTGTGCTACTAGTAACGTGGAAGCCCCTATATTTTTGTTAACAGCTGACAGACCTGAGTGGGGGCTTGCTTTTTTGTGGATTGAGTTAAAGCTTTTATTGGGAACATTTTACATAACCTTTACCATATTTATCCGGCACTCTGCGCTGAGCACTTACATCGGGGTTTCCATCTAAATCTCCGAGTGACAGATGAAACCCCAGATGGATATATTCACTATAATGAGGCAGCAGAGTTACTCTGGACTCCATCAGGCCTATGTTCAGCAATGTTCTTCTCTTCAGAAGTGCACAAAACTGTGGCTGACGCCACTTTTATGCAAGCCTAAAAAGACGGACACCGCTGGATCACAGGTACTATGGCGACCACAGTGGCTCCATCTGCCTCATTATAGGGAATTTTCCACCAGAGGTTCCATCTGAATCACGTATTTCAGAGATTTACACAGAAACCCCGGTGTAAGTGCTCAGAGATAGCTGTTGTGAACTCTGTTTTCGGGCTCCCTCTTGTGGTCACACGTGGTATTGTGTGAGTTTTGTTTTTGGGCTCCCCCTGGTGGCTTTGTTTGTTATCCTGCGGATCTGTGGCTGAATCAGCTGCCTCGTTATGCACTAGGGAGTTTCCTATTTAGCTCTGCTTCACCTCCACTTGTTGCCGGCTGTCGATGTATTCAGTGCTATTCTGATCTCCCCTGATTATCTTCGTTTTCGGTCTCTTCTGGAGAAGCTAAGTTTCTGTTTGATTATTTTTTGCTCATCAGTCTGCAATATGATTTCAGTGTATGATGAGTTTAGTCCAGCTTGCTAATATGTGAGTTCTTGCGGCTGGTAAGCTCTGGGGTACGGAGTTGCTTCCCCCGCACCGTTAGTTGGTGCGGGGGCTCGAGCAATCTCTGCGTGGATATTTTGCTTAGGGTTTTCTATTGACCGCACAGCTCCCTTCCTATTTTCTGCTATCTAGTGTTAGCGGGCCTCATTTGCTAAATCTATTTCATCTCTGCGTTTGTGCTTTCCCCTTAACTCACCGTTAATATTTGTGGGGGGCTTTTCTATATCTTTGGGGTCATTTCTCTGAGGCAAGTAAGGACTTTACTTTCCCTCTAGGAATAGGTAGTTTCTCAGGCCGTGAAGAGACGTCTAGGATTTTCAGGTAACGTTCCACGGCTGCCTATAGTTATAGTTGTTTGCGGATAGGATCAGGTTGCGGTCAATCCAGATACCACTTCCCAGAGCTGGTCGTCGTTTTAGTTACTTAGCTAGTCAAACTTGCGATCCTTGCCACTAGGATCATAACAGATAGCACAGGATAAATAGCTAGCTTGAAACGCCTTTTTAAGGTCATTCCACTGCATCTCAATCTGATTAAGGTCAGGACTTTGACTAGGTCACTCCAAAGTCTTAATTTTGTTTTTCTTCAGCCATTTAGAGGTGGACTTCAAGTGTGTTTTGAATCATTGTCTTGCTGCATAACCCAAGTGCACTTCATCTTGAGGTCATGAACAGATGGTCGGACATTCTGTTTCAGGATTTTTTGGTAGACAGGAGAATTCATTACTCCATTTACCACAGCAAGTCATCCAGATCCTGTAGCAGCAAAACAGCCCAGACCATCACACTACCACTTCCCATATTTTACTGCTGGTATGATGTTCATTTTCTGAAATGTTGTGTTACTTCTACGCCAAATGTAGTGGGACATACAGTGGGGCAAAAAAGTATTTAGTCAGTCAGCAATAGTGCAAGTTCCACCACTTAAAAAGATGAGAGGCGTCTGTAATTTACATCATAGGTAGACCTCAACTATGGGAGACAAACTGAGAAAAAAAAATCCAGAAAATCACATTGTCTGTTTTTTATCATTTTATTTGCATATTATGGTGGAAAATAAGTATTTGGTCACAAACAAACAATCAAGATTTCTGGCTCTCACAGACCTGTAACTTCTTCTTTAAGAGTCTCCTCTTTCCTCCACTCATTACCTGTAGTAATGGCACATGTTTAAACTTGTTATCAGTATAAAAAGACACCTGTGCACACCCTCAAACAGTCTGACTCCAAACTCCACTATGGTGAAGACCAAAGAGCTGTCAAAGGACACCAGAAACAAAATTGTAGCCCTGCACCAGGCTGGGAAGACTGAATCTGCAATAGCCAACGAGCTTGGAGTGAAGAAATCAACAGTGGGAGCAATAATTAGAAAATGGAAGACATTCAAGACCACTGATAATCTCCCTCGATCTGGGGCTCCACGCAAAATCCCACCCCGTGGGGTCAGAATGATCACAAGAACAGTGAGCAAAAATCCCAGAACCACGCTGGGGGACCTAGTGAATGAACTGCAGAGAGCTGGGACCAATGTAACAAAGCCTACCATAAGTAACACACTACGCCACCATGGACTCAGATCCTGCAGTGCCAGACGTGTCCCACTGCTTAAGCCAGTACATGTCCGGGCCCGTCTGAAGTTTGCTAGAGAGCATTTGGATGATCCAGAGGAGTTTTGGGAGAATGTCCTATGGTCTGATGAAACCAAACTGGAACTGTTTGGTAGAAACACAACTTGTCGTGTTTGGAGGAAAAAGAATACTGAGTTGCATCCATCAAACACCATACCTACTGTAAAGCATGGTGGTGGAAACATCATGCTTTGGGGCTGTTTCTCTGCAAAGGGGCCAGGACGACTGATCCGGGTACATGAAAGAATGAATGGGGCCATGTATCGTGAGATTTTGAGTGCAAACCTCCTTCCATCAGCAAGGGCATTGAAGATGAAACGTGGCTGGGTCTTTCAACATGACAATGATCCAAAGCACACCGCCAGGGCAACGAAGGAGTGGCTTCGTAAGAAGCATTTCAAGGTCCTGGAGTGGCCTAGCCAGTCTCCAGATCTCAACCCTATAGAAAACCTTTGGAGGGAGTTGAAAGTCCGTGTTGCCAAGCGAAAAGCCAAAAACATCACTGCTCTAGAGGAGATCTGCACGGAGGAATGGGCCAACATATCAACAACAGTGTGTGGCAACCTTGTGAAGACTTACAGAAAACGTTTGACCTCTGTCATTGCCAACAAAGGATATATTACAAAGTTTTGAGATGAAATTTTGTTTCTGACCAAATACTTATTTTCCACCATAATATGCAAATAAAATGATAAAAAAACAGACAATGTGATTTTCTGGATTTTTTTTTCTCACTTTGTCTCCCATAGTTGAGGTCTACCTATGATGTAATTTACAGATGCCTCTCATCTTTTTAAGTGGTGGAACTTGCACTATTGCTGACTGACTAAATACTTTTTTGCCCCACTGTACACTTTCCAAAACGTTTAACTTTTGTCTCGTCAGTCCACAGAGTATTCTCCTAAAAGTCTTAGCAATCATCAAGATGTATTCAGGCAAAACTGAGATGAGCCTTTGTGTTCTTATTCCTCAGCAGTGGTTTTTGACTTGGAACTCTGCCATGCAGGCAATTTTTGCCCAATCTTTGTTTTGGTGGTCATGAACACTAACCTTAACTGAGCAAGTGAGGCCTGCGGTTCTTTGGATGTTGTTGTAGGGTGTTTTGTGACCTATTGAATGAGTCGTTGCTGTGCTCTTGGTGCAAATTTGGTCAGCCAGCCAATCGCTGGGAAAGAACACTTTTCCATGTTTTCAACATTTGTGAATAATGACTCTCACTGTGGTTTGTTGGAGTCCCAAGGCTTTAGAAATGACTTAATAACCTTCTCCAGACTGATAGATCTCAATTACTTTGTTTCTCATATGTTCCAGAATTTCTTTGGATTGAGGCATAATGTCTAGCTTTTGAGGATCTTTTGGTCTACTTCACTATGTGAGGCAGGTTCTATTTCAGCGATTTCTTGATTGCGAACAGGTGTGGCAGTAATCAGGCCTGGGTGTTGCTAGGGAATTTGAACGCAGTTTCCTAAAAATGTGATAAACCACAGTTAATTTATGCTTTTAGGAGGGCGGGGGGGGTCAATCACTTTTTCACACAGGGCATTGTAGGTTTCGATTTCTTTTTGCCTTAATTTCAAAACTGCATTTTGTGATTACTTGTGTTATCTTTGTCTAATATTTAAACTTGTTTGATGATCTGTAACATTTAAGTGTGGCAAACATGCAAAAGAATAGGAACTCAGGAAGGTGGCAAACACTTTTTCACACTGCTGTTTATAGCAACACCCAGAATGTGATTGGACAGTGACAATAAGCAATAGAACATAGGTGATAACCAAACACCATAGGGAAATAAGCAAATGTGAAGGTAAATAGACTTTCAGCACTTGGACAGGAACTGTGACCAAGCTAGAGCTGAACATGGAGGGTATCAGACCACGTGACAAAAGGTCACTAGATCACTTACATACTTGTGATTCATAGCTCCTAAGTGTCCTCTTTTTCTAGATGCCTTTTATCCTTTCTTTTGCTACGTTTTGCTTATGGAAATTAAATACATTAACACATTTCCTATTTCCCCAGTATGTGCCTTCTGTTTATGACGATAGCACTTATGTAATATTTCAAAACATTTTAAAACATTTTATTGTTTGCTGCTCCTAAAAGTGTTATGTTTAGAAATGTTTGCTTTTGAATAGTGTAACTTTGCATTTAAGCTGTTTGTTCTTAGGACCCATGCTTTGCTACAGAGACTATTATGTTCTATCACTGCTTGCTTCTCTTAATGTAGATGTATGTCTCAGATCAAGTAATTGGCAATCTTCTATTCCTTTCCCTTAGCATTTGCGTCACCATCTCTCCCAAGGGGTTATACAAATGTGATCCACAAATGATAATGGGGCATCTTGAAATGTTCTATGGTCTTAGCCCAAATTAATGTTGCAGAAAATGTCCGTCTTCCACATTTCAGCACGATAGTGAAATCCCATGAAAACACTCAGATTCTCCCTGCGCATATTACTTGTCACAATCCACCTATTGTATTACATTTTTATTTTCTTTTTATAAATGAGGGTTGTCAGGCAGGGTTACACTTATACAAATGAAATGCACAACAGTTGTAGTTAAAGGGGTTGTCCACTACTTTCAATTAACCCCCCAATGTATCCCCCCGGGGCCCCTAATGAATTGTGTAAATACCTTCCGTTGCCGTTTTCGCTTGTGAGTGGCGCTATGCTGGCGGCTGAGTCCGGGTCACGTGACCCCCAGGCTGCAGCCGCCGCTAATTTCCACCGACGTCACGTCAATTTCCAGACTCTGGAAATTGACGTGACGTCATGAGCAGGCGTGACCCAGCCTCCACAGACAGCAGTCACTCATCAAGAGTGACTGGGCTGTGGGCAGCGCTGGGGACTGCAGGGCTGTGCTGGGGGCTGCAGGGCTGTGCTGTGGACGAACGGCGCTGTGCTGGGGGGCCGGCGGGGCTAGACAGGGATGTGCGGGCACCGGGGGTCTGCGTGCCAGCGCCGGGGGTCTGCTTGCTAGCGCCGGGATGTGCGGGCGCCGAGGGTCTGCGTGCCGGCGCTGGGGGTCTGCGTGCTGGCATGTGCGGGCGGTGCTTGGGTCTGCAGGTGTGTGTGGTGGGTCTGCTGGCCATGCTGGGGTCTGCTGCGGGGGTGTGTGTTTGTGTCTCTGTGTGCAGGCATCGTCCGATGGGACTGCAAGTCCCATCGGGCTCTGCCTGCTACAGTGACAGTGAGTGACACATTAGCCAATGATGGGACAGTAGTAGTCCCATCATCCGGCTAATGTGTTGACATCATGCGGCATGTGGCAACATGCAACATGCGATGACATGCAACATGTGACATCATGCGATGACATGCAGCATGCGAAATGCAATGACATGTGACATGCGATGACATGCAGCATGTGACGTGACGACATGCAGCATGCGACATGTGGCGACATGCGACGACTTGCGATGACATGCAGCATGCGACGACATGCAGCATGCGACATGCAACATGCCACATACAGTACATACATACAGTACATACAACATACATAAAGACATACAGTACATATAACATAGAGTACATACTCACCATAACTTGTCACCTTGATCCCCAAAGCCAGTGTCACCTGTAAAAAATATAAAAATAATAAACAAACACTATACTCCCTGATCTGCAGATATCCAATTAAAAACGAGTGTCCCACAACTATCTCCCGTGGAGAACAGCAGCATCAGCTGATGCGACCGCTCTCCAGGGGCTCCAGGAATACAATGATGGAAGGTATCCTTCCACAATGTATTCCTCACGATGTATTCCTACGCCCCTGTGAGAAATTAGTCCCTAGTCTCACTTTTGGCATTGCTGTGTGAGAAAGTTCCCATGCAGCAAATGCCATAAAGTGAGACCAGTGAACTATGGTAACCTCTCAGTGATGCACTGCAGGAGCCATTGTCTCCTGTCAGTGTCACTGAAGGTCCTATAGAGCAGTGACATCACCCAATGTCACTGTTCTATAGGGGAGATCGTCGTGGGACCCTCGTTATTAATTGGACTACGGCGGACAGGTAGTATACGGTTTATTATTTTACGGGGTTTTTTGCAGGTGCTGAAGTATGGTAAGTATGGTTAAATGAAGAATATTAAAATACTTTTTCTGTTTTGTTTTTTTTTTGTTTTTTTTTAAACTCTTTCACTACTATAGGATTAATAATGGATAGGCGTCTTATTGACGCCTCTCCATTATTAACCCGGCTTAATGTCACCTTACAATAGCAAGGTGACATTAACCCCTTATTACCACATATCCCACCGCGACACGGGAGTGGGAAGAGAGAGGCTAAGTGTCTTACAGATGCGCCACTTCTGGGGCAGCTGGGGGCTGGTATTTGTAGCCTGGGGGGGCAATTATCCATGGCCCCTTTCTAGGCTATGAATAGCCTTTCTGGCTATAAAATATAGGGAAAAACCACGTCATTTTTTTTGCGGGCTATTATTCCTAGCCTGGGAAGGGGCCATGGGTATTACCGCCTTCCCAGGCTACAAATAATGCGCGCCACCCTCTGACTGAACAGTCACAGCCAGAGGACCTGGAAGACGGAGCGGCACGCAGAAGTGGATCAGGGCCAGGTGACTATAGCAAGTGCCGGGGTGAGAGAGGTAAAGAAGAACTCCAAGATCACTGTGGCTGAGCTCCAGAGATGCATTAGGGAGATGGGAGAAATTTCCACAAAGTCAACTATTACTACAGCCCTCCACCAATCGGGTCTTTATGGCAGAGCGGCCCAACGGAAGCCTCTCCTCAGTGTAAGACATATGAAAGCTCACATAGAGTTTGCTTAAAAACACATGAAGGACTCTCAGACTATGAGAAATAAGATTTTCGGGTCTGATGAGATGAAGTTAAACCTTTTTGGTGATAATTCTAAGCGGTATGTGTGGAGAAAACCAGGCACTGCTCATCACCTGCCCAATACAATCCAAACAGTGTAACTTTGCGTTGGCAGCATCATGCTATGGGGGTGTTTTTCAACTGCAGGGACAGGGTGACTGGTTGTCATTGAAGGAAACATGAATACGGTCAAGTACGGAGATATCCTGGATGAAAACCTCTTCTAATGTTCTCTGGACCTTAGACTTGGCCAAAGGTTCACCTTTCAACAAAGACAATGACCCTAAGAACACTTCTAAAATAACAAAGGAGTGGCTTCAGAACAACTCTGTGACCATTCTTGACTGGCCCAGCCAGAGCCCTGACCTAAACCCAATTGAGCATATCTGGAGAGACCTGAAAATGGCTGTCCACCAACATTCACCATCCAACCTGACGGAACTGGAGAGGATCTGCCAGGAAGAATGGCAGAGGATCCCCAAATCCAGGTGTGAAAAACTTGTTGCATCATTCCCAAGAAAACTCATGGGTGAACTAGCTCAAAAGGAGTTCTTCTACTCAATACTGAGCAAAGGGTCTGAACACTTATGATAATGTGATATTTGTTTTTCTTTTCTAATACATTTGCAAAAATTACTATTTGTTTTTTTTGTTTTGTTTTTTTCAGTCAAGATGGGGTTCAGAGTGTACATTAATGAGAAAAAAATGATTTTTTTTTTTAAATTTACGTGCCTGGGCAATATACTATGTGACTGGGCAATATACTACGTGGCTGGGCAATATACTACGTGGCTGGGCAATATACTACGTGGCTGGGCAATATACTACGTGGCTGGGCAATATACTACGTGGCTGGGCAATATACCACGTGACTGGGCAATATACCACGTGGACATGCATATTCTAGAATACCTGATGCGTTAGAATCGGGCCACCATCTAGTGAAACAATAAGTGAGTGTAACATCTGCAGGGCTATTCTTGAAAGCATAGTGGAATATATAGAGGCAAATTCTACTTGACCTATTTTCCAGTTATTGTCACGTCATGTTTCATATTTTTTCTATGATATTTACATTAACGCCTCATAGGTTTATGTGTAATAGAACCATTTTCGTAGCCTGCAGCTGTATAACCACTTTATTTAGCTAGGAATGCTTGCATACATTGGCATAACTTTAGCAGTTGCTCCCTTTTCTTCAGCTTCACCACCATCCACACACTTTCTTTTCCAGAACATTTTAGTGCTAGTGCAGTGAATTAAAGGGAACTTGTCATGTTCTTTGTAGCATGTAAACTGTCCCCCGTGCAATGTGCATCGCTAGCACTATTTTTTTTCCATTAAAAACAGCGAACTAATCATGTGCAAAAAGCACTTTATTTACTTTTATAGTACCTACTCATTTAGTCATAGAGGTGTGCTTCATTGGGTTCAGTCATGGTTGGCGCCGCCCATGCATTTTGAATGGCGGTCCCGGGGTTGTACCAACATCACTCTAGTCTGATTTGAAAATTGTGCGCTTGAGCAGTGTTGATCGGGAAGCCGTGCTCCCTGCACGTGCGCACTGAAGCTGTGTGTAGTACTCAGCTTCACTGACTGTGTGGCCAGAGCCGCTCATCACGGCGCAAGCGAGGCTCCCCGATCTACACTGCACCAGCGCGGCTCCACACTGCACATTGCGCAAGCACGGGACTTTCAAATCAGGTTTGAGTGACATTGGCACAACCCCAGGAACATCATTCAAATTACGTTGACGGTGACAACTGTGACTGAACCCAATGAAGCACATCCCTGTAACTAAATGAGCAGGTGCAATCTAACTATGTAAAGTGCTTTTTCCCCATGATTACTGCAGCATTTTTAATGAAACAAATGTGTTACTGTTGCACATTGCATCACTAACCCACGCACTAGGGACAGTTTACATTCTAAAGGACATGACCAGTTCACTTTAAATGTACTAGTCTTCTAGTTTTCAAATGAATGCTATTCAGTTGTAAAAGCAAGGGTACCTGATGTTTTTTTTTTCTGAATTAAGAAATACATTTTACCTGTCACCTGTGTGCAGAATTTAATAAATTAGGTACTGGCAATAACCAGGCAGGTGTTTCTACTCCTGTCCTACATCTACTATGCTATTATTAATGTGACATACATTGATATCATATGTGTTGCCCTCTTTATATCACACTTGCATTTTGTTATTATCTAGGATGTAGTATATTTTTAAGGGCTCCTTCTCACTTGCGTGAAATACGGCCGAGTCTCGAAGGTTAAAACCCTCCTCTGCCGCCGGCACTCCAGAGCAGAGCGTGCGGCCGCACAGCAATACATGCAGCTGCACGCTCCGCTCCCAAGTGCCGGCGACAGAGCTGGGTGTTACCATGCGAGACTCGGACGTATTTCACGCAAGTGAGAAGGAGCCCTAAGTGTGTGTGTGTGTATGTGTACGCAGTCATGGCCGAAAGTGTTGGCACCCTTGAAATCGTTCCAGAAAGTGAAGTTTTTCTCCCAGAAAATCATTACAGTTACACATGTTTTGTAATACACGTTTATTTCCATAGTGTGTATTAGAACAACAGTTAAAAAGCAAATTGGACATATTTGGTTGCGTACCCTTTGGAATAAATAACTGTAATGTATCTCTTCCTATAACCATCAACGAGCTTCTTACACCTCTCAAGCGGAATTTTGGACCACTCTTCTTTTGCAAACTGTTCAAAATCTCCCATATTTAAAGGGTGCCTTCTCCTAACAGCAATTTTAAGATCTCTCCATAGGTGTTCAACGGGATTTGCATCCGGACTCATTGCTGGCCACTTCTAGACTCTCCAGCGCTTTACTATCTATTTCTGGGTGTTTCTTGAAGTATGTTTGGGGTCATTGTTCTGCTCGAAGACCCATGACATCGGACGTAATCTCAGCTTTTTCACACTGGGCACCACACTGCGAACCAAAATCCTTTGGTAGTATTCAGATTTCATGATGACTTGCATACAGTCAAGGCACCCAGTGATACAGACAGCAGAACATCCCCAAAACATCTTTGAACCTCCACCATATTTGCCTGTCGGTACTGTGTTCTTTTCTTTGTAGGCCTAATTCCATTTTCCATAAACAGTAGAATGATATGCTTTACCAAAAAGCTCTATCTTGGTCTCCTCTGTCCACAAGATGCTTTCTCAGATGGATTTTGACTTGCGTACATTTAGGCAAACTGCAGTCTAGCTTTTTTATGTCTCTGTGTCAGCAGTGGGGTCCTCCTCGGTCTCCTTACCTCTTGTTTCATTTAATTCAAATGTTGACAGATAATTTGTGCTAACACTGATGCACCCTGATCCTGCAGGACAGTTTGAATTTCTTTGGAACTTGATTGGGGCTGCATATTCACAATCCGGACTATCCTGAATTGCAACATTTCAATGATTTTTCCGTCATCCACATCCAGGGAGATTAGCTACAGTGCAATGAGTTGTAAACTTCTTGGTTATGTTGCACACCGTGGATAAAGGAACATCAAGATCTCTGGAGATGCATTTGTATCCTTGAGATTGTTGATATTTTTAAACAATTTTGTTTCTCAAGTCCTCAGACAGTTCTCTTTCTGTTTGTTGTGTGGCACACAATGCAAAGATTGAGTCAACTTCTCCCCTTTTTATCTGGTTTCAGGAGTGATTTTCATTTTCCCCACACCTGTTACTTGCCACAGGTGAGTTTGTTTCAAGCATGTAATGCTTATTCAAAGTTGTTTGCTCACAATTTTAGAACGGTGCCATAAATTTTTTCTTGCTCGTTTTTGGAGTTATGTGAAATTATGTCCAATTTGCCTTTTTTTTTCCTCTGTTTTGTTGTGGTGTTCCAGTACAAATAAAGAAAATAATCATGTGGATAACGAAACTTGTGTTATTGCAATCATTTTTGTGAATAATACCGGTACTTAATTTTTGGGAACAATTTCAAGGGTGCCAAGACTTTTGGCCATGACTGTATATATAGACATAGACATCTATATATACACAGTATTTAGGTATGTGTGTGTATATATAAATATATATATATACACATACATTTGTGTTTTTTTGCTCTGTCCCCTCTGCCCTCATTTTTATGCAGCATATTATTTTGCTTTCCCCATGTGACATTATGGGTTCAGTACACTTCAGTGGCTCCTGGAGTGTTCAATATTAGTAGTGTGAGTAATATATCTCCTTGGACTGCTGATACATCAATTCTGCATGTGCCTTCTATTTGTGCTTTGTCTAAATATAGTAAGGCATGTGGGAAAAGCCATACTGCAACGCAGAGCTTCAATATAGCAAAATAGATTTAAAAAAATTGTGTGTGTGTTTTGGGGAAATTAAATTGTGTTTTGAGATTTATTTCAATAGACGTTGTCATCAAGATGTTGCTTTTCTGTTCCATTCGTCTGTACAGGATAATGTAAATGTGATCACATGAAGTATAGGTTGCATTGCTGTTTGAATACTATATTTGTACAGCACCTCCCCTGCACTTTTTTCCCCCAACAATAATAATATGTTAAACAGAGAATGTGAAATGTAGCCTTAATTTATTTTCTGACCTTTTTAGTATAACACGTATTGTACTCTGGGCCCCCCAAAATGTATCTAACGGGGAATCTTTAAACCTTGATATGCATTAATAAGTCATATAGGAAGGAGTTGTCCACAAAGAACAACATTAAGCAATTAGAACAATTTCCTTCTGAATTGTATTTTAGAACCAGGTAAGAGTGTCAAGTTTTTGTTCTTGTTTTATTCCAGCTGCTCTCCTGAATATTTTTTTTTTTAATCCCCCATATGGTTCCAGAGGTTTGGGTCTTTTTACTTAACTGTTATGATCCCAATGGCAGGGGACCTCAAAGATTATAGCAAAGTCTGCAAAACATAAATACCAGCTCATAGGGAAGTGGTAACTAAGCTGACCATATACCTGATCCTAGCGCAAACACTAACAGCAGCCGGGGAACGTGCCTACGTTGATTCTAGACGTCTCGCGCCAGCCGGAGAACTAACTAACCCTATCAGGGAAAATAAGACCTCTCTTGCCTCCAGAGAAAAGACCCCAAAGTAATACAAGCCCCCAACAAATAATAACGGTGAGGTAAGAAGAAAAGACAAACGTAAGAATGAACTAGATTTAGCAAAGAGAGGCCCACTGACTAATAGCAGAATATAGTAAGAAGACTTATATGGTCAGCAAAAAACCCTGCAAAATATCCACGCTGAATATCCAAGAACCCCCAAACCGACTGACGGTGTGGGGGGAGAATATCAGCCCCCTAGAGCTTCCAGCGATAACAGGAATCACATTTTGTACAAGCTGGACAAAAAATATGAACAATGCAAATGATCAGAAGTACGAAAGCAGGACTTAGCTTATCTTGCAAAGAACCAGGACCTGAAGACAGGCGCAAACAGAAGTGAACTGATTACAACGATGCCAGGCACTGGACTGAGAATCCAGGAAGTTTAAATAGCAACACCCCAGGCCTAACGAAGCAGGTGAGGACCAACCTGGGAAAGGACAATCCAAGTGCCAAACCGCTAGTGACCACAAGAGGGAGCCAAAAAGTATAGTTCACAACAGTACCCCCCCTTTAAGGAGGGGTCACCGAACCCTCACCAAGACCACCAGGGCGACCAGGATGAGCAGCGTGGAAGGCACGAACCAAATCGGCCGCATGAACATCAGAGGCGGCCACCCAGGAATTATCCTCCTGACCATAGCCCTTCCATTTGACCAAATACTGGAGCCTCCGTCTAGAGAGACGAGAATCCAAGATCTTCTCCACCACGTACTCCAACTCGCCCTCAACCAACACAGGAGCAGGAGGCTCAACAGCAGGAACCACAGGCACAACGTACCGCCGCAACAAAGGCCTATGGAACACATTGTGAATGGCAAACGACACCGGAAGATCCAAACGAAAAGAAACCGGGTTAAGAATTTCCAAAATTTTATAAGGACCAATAAAGCGAGGCTTAAACTTAGGAGAGGAAACCTTCAGAGGGACATACCGAGAAGACAACCAAACCAAATCCCCAACACGAAGTCGGGGGCCCACACCACGGCAGCGGTTGGCAAAACGCTGAGCCTTCTCCTGTGACAACTTCAAGTTGTCCACCACATGATTCCAAATCCGCTGCAACCTATCCACCACAGAATCCACCCCAGGACAGTCAGAAGACTCAACATGACCCGAGGAGAAACGAGGATGAAAACCAGAGTTGCAGAAGAATGGCGAAACCAAGGTAGCGGAACTAGCCCGATTATTAAGGGCAAACTCAGCCAACGGCAAGCAGGTCACCCAATCATCCTGGTCCGCAGAAACAAAACATCTCAAATAAGCCTCCAGTGTCTGATTAGTTCGCTCCGTTTGACCATTAGTCTGAGGATGGAAGGCAGACGAAAACGACAAATCAATGCCCATCTTAGCACAAAAACAACGCCAGAATCTGGACACAAACTGGGATCCTCTGTCGGACACGATATTCTCCGGAATGCCGTGCAAACGAACCACATTCTGAAAAAACAAAGGAACCAGATCGGAAGAGGAAGGCAACTTAGGCAAGGGTACCAAATGGACCATCTTGGAAAAACGATCACACACCACCCAGATGACAGACATTCCTTGAGACACCGGAAGATCAGAAATGAAATCCATGGAAATGTGTGTCCAAGGCCTCTTCGGGACGGGCAAGGGCAAAAGCAACCCGCTAGCACGAGAACAACAAGGCTTAGCCCGAGCACAAGTCCCACAGGACTGCACAAATGACCGCACATCCCGTGACAAGGAAGGCCACCAAAAGGACCTAGCCACCAAATCTCGGGTACCAAAAATTCCCGGATGCCCTGCCAACACCGAGGAATGAACCTCGGAAATGACTCTGCTGGTCCATTTATCAGGAACAAACAGTCTGTCGGGTGGACACAAGTCAGGTCTACCAGCCTGAAATCTCTGCAACACACGTCGCAAATCCGGAGATATGGCCGACACGATTACTCCCTCTTTAAGAATACCAGCTGGCTCCGAGACTCCAGGAGAGTCAGGCACAAAGCTCCTAGAGAGAGCATCAGCCTTAACATTCTTCGAACCAGGCAGGTATGAGACCACAAAGTCAAAACGAGAGAAAAACAATGACCAACGAGGCTGTCTAGGATTCAGGCGCTTAGCAGACTCGAGATACATCAGATTTTTGTGATCAGTCAAGACCACCACACGATGCTTAGCACCCTCGAGCCAATGACGCCACTCCTCAAATGCCCACTTCATGGCCAACAACTCCCGATTACCAACATCATAGTTCCGCTCAGCAGACGAAAACTTCCTAGAGAAAAAGGCACATGGTCTCATCACAGAACAACTAGAGCCTCTCTGCGACAAAACAGCCCCAGCACCGATCTCAGAAGCATCCACTTCAACCTGAAAGGGAAGTGAGACATCAGGCTGGCACAAAACAGGCGCCGAAGTAAACCGGCGCTTTAGCTCCTGGAAGGCCTCCACGGCTGCAGGAGCCCAATTAGCCACATCAGAACCTTTCTTGGTCATATCCGTCAAAGGTTTAACAACGCTAGAAAAATTAGCGATAAAGCGACGGTAGAAATTAGCGAACCCCAAGAACTTCTGAAGACTCTTAACAGACGTGGGCTGAGTCCAATCATGAATAGCTCGGACCTTGACTGGGTCCATCTCCACAGCAGAAGGGGAGAAAATAAAACCCAAAAAGGAAACCTTCTGCACTCCAAAGAGACACTTTGAGCCCTTCACAAACAAAGCGTTATCACGCAAAACCTGAAACACCATCCTGACCTGCTTTACATGAGAATCCCAATCATCCGAGAAAACTAGAATATCATCCAGATACACAATCAAAAATTTATCCAGATACTTCCGGAAGATATCATGCATAAAGGACTGAAACACTGAAGGGGCATTAGAGAGCCCAAAGGGCATCACCAAGTATTCAAAATGACCTTCGGGCGTATTGAATGCAGTTTTCCATTCATCTCCCTGTTTAATGCGCACAAGATTGTACGCACCTCGAAGATCTATCTTGGTGAACCACTTGGCACCCTTAATCCGAGCAAACAAGTCTGACAATAGTGGCAAAGGATACTGAAACTTAACAGTGATTTTATTCAGAAGCCGATAGTCTATACAAGGTCTCAAAGACCCGTCTTTCTTGGCCACAAAAAAGAATCCCGCACCGAGAGGGGAAGAGGATGGACGAATATGCCCCTTCTCCAAAGACTCCTTGACATAAGAACGCATCGCGGCATGCTCGGGTACAGACAAATTAAATAATCGTCCCTTAGGAAATTTACTGCCAGGAATCAAATCTATAGCGCAGTCACAGTCCCTATGAGGAGGAAGAGCACTGGACCTGGACTCACTGAATACATCCTGATAGTCACACAAATACTCAGGAACTTCTGAAGGAGTAGAAGTAGCAATAGACACTAGCGGAGAATCACAATGAATTCCCTGACAACCCCAACCTGAGACAGACATAGCCTTCCAATCCAAAACAGGATTATGGGTCTGTAACCATGGCAGACCTAAAACGACCAAATCATTCATTTTATGCAGAACAAGAAAACGAATCACCTCCCGATGTTCAGGAGTCATGCACATGGTCACTTGTGTCCAATACTGCGGTTTATTTTCCGCCAGTGGCGTAGCATCAATTCCTCTGAGAGGAATCAGAACCTTTAAAGGCTCCAGGACAAAACCGCAGCGTTTGGCAAACGACAAGTCCATAAGACTCAGGGCAGCACCTGAATCCACAAATGCCATAACAGGGTAGGAAGACAATGAACAAATTAAAGTCACAGACAAAATAAATTTAGGCTGCAAATTACCAATGGTGACAGGACTGACAACCTTGGTTAGGCGTTTAGAGCATGCTGATATAACATGTGTAGAATCACCACAGTAAAAACACAGCCCATTTCAGCAATGCATTAACTATTTATTGGCCTGGCATACTGTTATGATCCCAATGGCAGGGGACCTCAAAGATTATAGCAAAGTCTGCAAAACATAAATACCAGCTCATAGGGAAGTGGTAACTAAGCTGACCATATACCTGATCCTAGCGCAAACACTAACAGCAGCCGGGGAACGTGCCTACGTTGATTCTAGACGTCTCGCGCCAGCCGGAGAACTAACTAAACCTATCAGGGAAAATAAGACCTCTCTTGCCTCCAGAGAAAAGACCCCAAAGTAATACAAGCCCCCAACAAATAATAACGGTGAGGTAAGAAGAAAAGACAAACGTAAGAATGAACTAGATTTAGCAAAGAGAGGCCCACTGACTAATAGCAGAATATAGTAAGAAGACTTATATGGTCAGCAAAAAACCCTGCAAAATATCCACGCTGAATATCCAAGAACCCCCAAACCGACTGACGGTGTGGGGGGAGAATATCAGCCCCCTAGAGCTTCCAGCGATAACAGGAATCACATTTTGTACAAGCTGGACAAAAAATATGAACAATGCAAATGATCAGAAGTACGAAAGCAGGACTTAGCTTATCTTGCAAAGAACCAGGACCTGAAGACAGGCGCAAACAGAAGTGAACTGATTACAACGATGCCAGGCACTGGACTGAGAATCCAGGAAGTTTAAATAGCAACACCCCAGGCCTAACGAAGCAGGTGAGGACCAACCTGGGAAAGGACAATCCAAGTGCCAAACCGCTAGTGACCACAAGAGGGAGCCCAAAAGTATAGTTCACAACACTTAACGCTACTTTTTATGATTTTTCTTCTTTTTTGTATTTACTTTTTTTCTTTCAAGAGTCTTAACGTTTTAACTGTTTCCATCCACATAGCTGTATGAGGGCTTGTTTTATTGCAGAATGACTTATACTTTTGCATGATGACATTCAATTTATCAATTGATGCACTAGAAATCGGAGAAAAAAAATCCCAAGTGCGTTGAAATTGCAAACAAATTGTTCTTTTGGATGTTCATTCATGATGTTCACTTTATGGTAAACAAAAATCCATCTTGTGGTTCTTGTTTAATCTTTATTTTCAGTTTTGATTTAATGATATGCTCAAGGGGCGGGCTTTATGTGGTGTTCTGATAAGATATTCATCTGTATGGCTTCTGACAGGTCACTGATCCCTCACTATAAACATAAGGATGAATGACCTCGGGGAGATCAAAACATCCAACACCGCGGAGACACCATCACGTGTTTCGCAACGCAGTGATCCAGAACACTGCCCCCATCCCTTATGGGAAATATGCAAATTCATGTAGATTAGCCGCGGAGACACCATCACGTGTTTCTCAACGCAAGCAATGAATAGCCAGGTCTTTCACTGGGATCCCTCACTGACCTGCTCCCTATTTTACATAATGAATATTATATAAATATATCTTAGGAGAAAAAAATCCCCTTCTCCAGGCATGTACATATGTATTCACCCCTTTTATTAAGAAGCCCCTAAAAATTGCTGGTGCAAGTAATTCCTTTCATAAGTCACAGCTTCATGGAAGGAAGTCGACCTGTGTGCAATCTGTCACATGGTCTGTCAGTATATACACACCTTTTCTGAAAGGCCACAAAGGCTGCAACACCAATAAGCAAGAGGCACCATTAACCAAATGACACCATAAAGACCAAGGAGATCTCCAAACAAGTCAGGAACAATTTTTTTGACAAGTACAAGTCAGGATTGGTTTATGAATAAATATCCCAATCTCTGATGATCTCCTGGAGCACCATCAAATACATTATCATCAAATGGAAAGAACATGGTACCACAACAAAGCTGGCAAGAGGGCTGCCCACGAAAAGTCAGCCCGGACAAAGAGGGAATTATTGAGAGCAGCAGCTAAGAGACCAAAAGTAACCTTGAAGGAACTACAGAGTTCTCAAGCAGAGGCTGGAATATCTGTCCATATGACCACAATAAGCTGTACACTTCATAGTGGTGCTTTTTTTGGAAGAGTGGGCAGAAAAAATCCTATACTTACAAAAAGAAAATTGTAAGGCTCGTTTTGAGTTTACCAAAAGACATGTGGGAAACTCCTCAAATGTATGGAGAAAGGTGGTGTGGTCAGATGAGACCAACATTTTATCCACCAAGAAAAATGCTATGTCTGGCACCAAACCAACACAATTCATCACCCCAAGACCACCATCCCCACAGTGAAACATGGTGGTGGCCGCAACATGCTGTGGGGATGTTTCTCGGCAGCAGGGATAAGGAAAATGGTTTGAGTCAAAGGGAAGATGAATGGTGCGAAATACAGGGATTTTCTTGAGCAAAACCTGTTTGTCAGTAATTTGAGACTGAGACGGAGGGTCATCTTCCAACAAGACGATCCAAACCATACTGCTAAAGCAACACTCAAGTGGTTACAGGGAAAATATGTTAATGTTTTGGAGTTGCCTTGTCAAAGCCCAGACCTTAATCCACTTGAGAATCTGTGGTCAGACTTGAAGATTGCTGGTCACCAGAGAAAACTGTCTAACTTGAAGGAGCTGGAGCAGTTTTGCCTTGAGGAATGGGCAAAAATCCTAGTGGTTAGATGTGGAAAGCTTGTAGAGACTATCCAAACCGACTTGCAGCTGTAATTGCTGCAAAAGGAAGCTCTACAAGGCAAAGTACTGACTTTAGGGTGTGAATAGTTATGCACAATGAAGTTTGCAGTTATTTAGTCCCATTTGTTGTTTGCTTCACAATAAAAAGAAAACCAAATGTTCACAGTTGTAGGCATGTACTTTAAATGAACTGATGCAAACCCTCAAAAAAAAAAAAGCACTGTGAAATTCCAAGTTGTGAGTTAGCAACGCCTGAAAAATGCCAAGGGGGTGAATACTTTTGCAAGTCTCTGTAGGTGTATTTTAGAGAATTGCTTTATTCCAACCACAATAGTGAAAACCTTAATGGAAAAAAGTAGCAATTGCTGTCCCAAGCCCTACAATAAAGGATCCTTTTACTCTTGCATTGTAGGATCTGTTGCTTCTTTTTCCTCCATGTGACACTTCAGCATTGAATTGTCTTCACACTGTCTCTTTCCTCTACACAATATAGACTTTTCTGACTCAGCTCTTTCCTTGTAGACTTGCTGACTGGTAGCGAGTCTAGAAGGACTAGAAGCATCCATCATTTATTTCTGTAATTCATTTTAGCAATATTGTATGTTTTTTCTTTTTGTAAGTAATTGCTACTACAGCATTTAATTCTCTTTCCTAAGGCACTACAGACCATTGGGTACATGACACAGAAATTTGGTGCAGTAGTTGCCCTCATGTAGTGGGGGCATTGTTACAGGTTCCTGCTCTTTTCCTCTCCACGTATTGGTGCCGTCCAGTTGTGGTTTACCAACCAATTGTTTCATCTTTCGGGATGTGACTTTTATGGCTCTCTTTGCTCCTATGTGCAATTTTCTGTATTTGCAGTTTGGCAAGATGGTTTTTAGAGCTATTGGTTCCGGAGAAAATTAGTAACGGTCTACCTGTAATGCTGAGTATCATATAGAAACCTTCCAAATGTGTGACATGATTGAGACTGTACGGCACCAATTCAATCAGCACATCACAATATGACAACCTGCTGCTTCCAATTCCGGAACGCTGGGCCAAAACACACACTCTGCTCTCCAGCAGATAGTGTTACAACACCTTGGGCCCATTCAGACATTAGTATTTTCCACGTACAAGAAAAATGGACCCAATATCCTGATCTGACCTAGATCCTTGTGGTCCGAGTGTCATCAGTTTTTCTCGTATGTGGAGAAAAAAAGATTCTCCTTCTCCTTTGTGACAGTCCGTGAAAATGGGCTGCACTAGGATGTTATCTGAGTGCTGTCCTTCCTTTTTCACTGACCCATAGACTTGCATTGCCAATTTTGATCTGACTCTCAGTTCAAAACCTGATACATCTCTGATATTTTCCACCAATCCCTCAGTCCGAGGAAAAAAATTGGACAAATGCACAGCCCCATAGAATATTTTAGAAAGGAGTGCTATCTATTAAAACCACAGATAGCACTTACACGTGAAAATTGGATTTGTGAACAAACCCTTTAGTAGTTGCTAGTAGTCATGCTTTTAGGCTGTGCACACATTGCGGATTTTCCCGCGGATCCGCAGCGTTTTTGACGCTGCGGATCTGCAGCAGTTTTCCATGCGGTCTAGAGTGCCATGTAAATTTATGGAAAACCAAATCTGCTGTGCACATGCTTTGGAAAAAAACGCGTGGGAACGCAGCGTTGTTTATTCCGCAGCATGTCAATTCTTTGTGCGGATCTGCAGCGTTTCTGCACCCATAGACTTGCATGGAGTCAGGCACATCCGCAGAAAAACCGCAGATGTAAAAAAGATCTGCGGTTTAGCTGTGGGGGAAACTCTGCAGATCGGGAGGAGGGAGTGTGTGGGCGGTGACTGTATGCGTGTGTGTGCGGCAGGGTCTGCGTGCTGTCCGTGGGTCTGCCGGGGCATTTGCGGGCTGTCCCGGGGGTGTGCGGCGCTGCCCAGGTGTATGTTTGTGTGCAGGCATCGTCCGATGGGACTACAAGTCCCATCGGGTTATGCCTGCTACAGTGATTGACACATTAGCCAATGATGGGACAGTAGTAGTCCCATCATCTGGCTAATGCAGTGTTTCCCAAACTCCAGTCCTCATGGACCCCACAGGTCATGTTTTCAGGATTTCCATAGTGTTGCACAGGTGAGAGAATTCCTGAGGGCTTGATGAAACTTCCACCACCTGTGCAATACTAAGGAAATCCTGAGAACATGACCTGTGGGGTTCGTGAGGACTGGAGTTTGGGAAACACTGGGCTAATGTGTTGAATGTAAAAAAAACAAAAAAACACATACATACAACATACAGGATATACAAAATGTAACAGTACATACAACATTCTGTACATATAACATACAACATACAGTACATACTGTACATACAGAACATACAGCATATAACATACAGTACATACAACATATGCCATACAGAACATACTACATACAACATACAGTACATACAGCATATGACATACAGAACATACTGCATATGACATACAGAACATACTACATACAACATATGACATATAGAACATACAACATACAGAACATGCAGCATACAACATATGACATACAGAACATACAACGTACAACAGTACATACAACCTGTGTCTGCAGATATCCAATTAAAACGAGTGTCACACGACTTATCTCCGGTGGAGAGCAGCCATATCAGCTGATGCGACCTCTCTCCAAGGGCTCCGGGATACAATGACGGATGGTATCCCTCCGCACTGTATCCCTCCGCCACTGTGAGAAATAGTTCCTACTCTCACTTGTGGCACTGCTGTGTGGGAAAATTCCTACGCAGCTTTGCCATAAAGTGAGAGCAATGAACTCGGGTAACATCTTCAGTGATGCACTGCAGGAGCCATTGTCTCCTGTCAGTGTGTCACTGGAGGCCTATAGAGCAGTGACATCACTCGATGTCACTGTTCTATAGGGGAGATCATCGTGGGACACTCGTTATTAATTGGACTACGGCAGAAAGTGAGATACGGTTGGTTTATTATTTTTAATTTTTTGCAGGCGATAGAGTATGGTAAGTATGGTGAAATTAAGAATATTAAAATACTTTTTTTTGGCTGTGTTTATTTTATTTTTTTCTTTAACTCTTTCACTACTATAGGATTAGTAATGGATAGGCGTCTTATTGACGCCTCTCCATTATTAACCGTGCTTAATGTCACCTTACAATAGCAAGGAGACATTAACCCCTTATTACCCCATATCCCACCGCTATGGGGGAGCGGGAAGAGAGGGGCTAAGTGCCGGAATGAGCGCATCTTACAGATGCGCCACTTCTGGGGCAGCTGGGGGCTGGTATTTGTAGCCTGGGGGGGCAAATATCCATGGCCCCTTTCTAGGCTATGAATAGCCTTTCTGGCTATAAAATATAGGGGGACCCCACGTCATTTGTTTTGGGGGTGTCCCCTATTTTAATAGCCAGTAAAGGCTACGCAGACAGATGTGGGCTGATATTCATAGCCTGGGAAGGGGCCATGGGTATTACCCCCTTCCCAGGCTACAAATATTGGCCCCCGGCCGTCGTCTTTCCCCCTCTGGTGCAGAAAATTGCGTGGGAGCCCACACCATTTTTTCAGTTTTTTTGTTTTTTTTAAATTACACGTTCATTAATCAACATCGGCCTTGCTATTATATATCTATGGATATATCTATAGATATAACTATGGATATATCTATCTATAGATATATTTATAGATAGATTCATAGATACACAGTCATGGCCAAAAGTATTCACACCCCTGCAATTCTGTGAGATAATACTCAGTTTCTTCCTGAAAATGATTGCGCAAACAAATTCTTTGGTATTATTATCTTCATTTAATTTGTCTTAAATGAAAAAAACACAAAAAGAATTGTTCTAAAGCCAAATTGGATATAATTCCACACCAAACATAAAAAAGGGGGTGGACAAAAGTATTGGCACTGTTCGAAAAATCATGTGATGCTTCTCTAATTTGTGTAATTAACAGCACCTGTAACCTACCTGTGGCACCTAACAGGTGTTGGCAATAACTAAATCACACTTGCAGCCAGTTGACATGGATTAAAGTTGACTCAACCTGTGTCCTTGTGTGTACCACATTGAGCATGGAAAAAGAAAGAAGACCAAAGAACTGTCTGAGGACTTGAGAAACCAAATTGTGAGGAAGCATGAGCAATCTCAAGGCTACAAGTTCCTGTGTCTACCGTGTGCAGTGTCATCAAGACGTTTAAAGCCCATGGCACTGTGGCTAACCTCCCTAGATGTGGACAGAAAAGAAAAATTGACAAGAGATTTCAATGCAAGATTGTGCGGATGTTGGATAAAGAACCTCGACTAACATCCAAACAAGTTCAAGCTGCCCTGCAGTCCGAGGGTACAACAGTGTCAACCCTTACTATCCGTCATCGTCTGAATGAAAAGGGACTGTATGTTAGGAAACCCAGGAAGACCCCACTTCTTACCCCGAGACATAAAAAAGCAAGGCTGGAGTTTGCCAAAACTTACCTGAAAAAGCCTAAAACGTTTTGGAAGAATGTTCTCTGGTCAGATGAGACAAAAGTAGAGCTTTTTGGGCAAAGGCATCAACATAGAGTTTACAGGAGAAAAAAAGAGGCATTCAAAGAAAGGAACACGGTCCCTACAGTCAAACATGGTGGAGGTTCCCTGATGTTTTGGGGTTGCTTTGCTGCCTCTGGCACTGGACTGCTTGACCGTGTGCATGGCATTATGAAGTCTGAAGACTACCAACAAATTTTGCAGCATAATGTAGGGCCTAGTGTGAGAAAGCTGGGTCTCCCTCAGAGGTCATGGGTCTTCCAGCAGGACAATGACCCAAAACACACTTCAAAAATCACTAGAAAATGGTTTGAGAGAAAGCACTGGAGACTTCTAAGGTGGCCAGCAATGAGTCCAGACCTGAATCCCATAGAACACCTGTGGAGAGATCTAAAAATGGCAGTTTGGAGATGGCACCCTTCAAATATCAGGGACTTGGAGCAGTTTGCCAAAGAAGAATGGTCTAAAATTCCAGCAGAGCATTGTAAGAAACTCATTGATGGTTACCGGAAGCGGTTGGTCGCAATTATTTTGGCTAAAGGTTGTGCAACCAAGTATTAGGCTGAGGGTGCCAATACTTTTGTGTGGCCCATTTTTGGAGATTTGTGTGAAATGATCAATGTTTTGCTTTTTGCTTCATTTTCTTTTGTGTTTTTTCATTTAAGACAAATTAAATGAAGATAATAATACCAAAGAATTTGTGTTTGCAATCATTTTCAGGAAGAAACTGAGTATTATCTGACAGAATTGCAGGGGTGTCAATACTTTTGGCCATGACTGTATCTATCCATACATATATCTATAGATAGATATATGAATAGATAGATATATGTATCTATAGATCTATCTATATGTAGATCTATCTATATATCTATCTATCTCATTCCGTCTATCTATAGATAGATAGAAGGAATGGTATAGATACTTCTATTCATATATCTATCTATAGATATATCTATGGATAGATGTAGATAGATACAGTGGGGCAAAAAAGTAATTAGTCATTCAGCAATAGTGCAAGTTCCACCACTTAAAAAGATGAGAGGCGTCTGTAATTTACATCATAGGTAGACCTCAACTATGGGAGACAAACTGAGAAAAAAAAATCCAGAAAATCACATTGTCTGTTTTTTTATCATTTTATTTGCATATTATGGTGGAAAATAAGTATTTGGTCAGAAACAAAATTTCATCTCAATACTTTGTAATATATCCTTTGTTGGCAATGACAGAGGTCAAACGTTTTCTGTAAGTCTTCACAAGGTTGCCACACACTGTTGTTGGTATGTTGGCCCATTCCTCCATGCAGATCTCCTCTAGAGCAGTGATGTTTTTGGCTTTTCGCTTGGCAACACGGACTTTCAACTCCCTCCAAAGGTTTTCTATAGGGTTGAGATCTGGAGACTGGCTAGGCCACTCCAGGACCTTGAAATGCTTCTTACGAAGCCACTCCTTCGTTGCCCTGGCGGTGTGCTTTGGATCATTGTCATGTTGAAAGACCCAGCCACGTTTCATCTTCAATGCCCTTGCTGATGGAAGGAGGTTTGCACTCAAAATCTCACGATACATGGCCCCATTCATTCTTTCATGTACCCGGATCAGTCGTCCTGGCCCCTTTGCAGAGAAACAGCCCCAAAGCATGATGTTTCCACCACCATACTTTACAGCAGGTATGGTGTTTGATGGATGCAACTCAGTATTCTTTATCCTCCAAACACGACAAGTTGTGTTTCTACCAAACAGTTCCAGTTTGGTTTCATCAGACCATAGGACATTCTCCCAAAACTCCTCTGGATCATCCAAATGCTCTCTAGCAAACTTCAGACGGGCCCGGACATGTACTGGCTTAAGCAGTGGGACACGTCTGGCACTGCAGGATCTGAGTCCATGGTGGCGTAGTGTGTTACTTATGGTAGGCCTTGTTACATTGGTCCCAGCTCTCTGCAGTTCATTCACTAGGTCCCCCCGCGTGGTTCTGGGATTTTTGCTCACCGTTCTTGTGCTCATTCTGACCCCACGGGGTGGGATTTTGCGTGGAGCCCCAGATCGAGGGAGATTATCAGTGGTCTTGAATGTCTTCCATTTTCTAATTATTGCTCCCACTGTTGATTTCTTCACTCCAAGCTGGTTGGCTATTGCAGATTCAGTCTTCCCAGCCTGGTGCAGGGCTACAATTTTGTTTCTGGTGTCCTTTGACAGCTCTTTGGTCTTCACCATAGTGGAGTTTGGAGTCAGACTGTTTGAGGGTGTGCACAGGTGTCTTTTTATACTGATAACAAGTTTAAACAGGTGCCATTACTACAGGTAATGAGTGGAGGAAAGAGGAGACTCTTAGGCTATGTGCACACGTCAGGATTTTGTCAGGCTTTTTCATCAGGTTTTGTAGCCAAAACCAGGAGTGGGTTTCTAAATGCAGAAGTGGTGCATATGTTTCTATTATACTTTTCCTCTAATTGTTCCACTCCTGGTTTTGGCTACAAATCCTGAGGAAAAATCCTGACAAAATCCTGACGTGTGCACATAGCCGTAAAGAAGAAGTTACAGGTCTGTGAGAGCCAGAAATCTTGATTGTTTGTTTCTGACCAAATACTTATTTTCCACCATAATATGCAAATAAAAAAAAAAAAAAAACAGACAATGTGATTTTCTGGATTTTTATTTCTCAGTTTGTCTCCCATAGTTGAGGTCTACCTATGATGTAAATTACAGACGCCTCTCATCTTTTTAAGTGGTGGAACTTGCACTATTGCTGAATGACTAAATACTTTTTTGCCCCACTGTATATGGATAGTCAGATAGATATATGGATAGATACATAGATATATCTATCCATATATCTACAGTACATCTATCCATAGATATATCTATAGATAGATACATCTATTCATATATCTATCTCATTCCCTCTCGTTCAAAAGTACATCTCATCCCGCAAAAAATAAGCCCTCACATGGCCATATTGACGGAAAAATAAAAAAGTTATGGCTCTGGGAAGGAGGGGAGCAAAAAAACAAAAAAAATGAAAAAAGCTCCGGGGGTGAAGGGGTTAATGCCCTGTGGCGAGCCACGCCACAGAGCATTAAAGTTCTCTTTTTTTACATCTTTTTTGTTTACTGTCTGAAAGGCCATTGGAATGCTGGTCAATGAAACGTGCACGCTTTTAAGGTATTTTTTCTGGTGCTGTTCCTCTTTTTCTACCTAGATAGATAGATAGATAGATAGATAGATAGATAGATAGATAGATAGATAGATAGATAGATAGATAGATAGATGACAGATCTATAGATAGACCATATCTATCGATCTATGTATAGATCTATCTATCTATAGATCTATGTCATCTATGTATCTCATTCCTTCTATCTCTCTAGCTATCTATCCCATTCCTTCTATCTATTGATAGAGAGAAGGAATGAGAGACATACAGATAATAGATATAATAGAAGGAATGAGAGATAGATAGATAGATGATAGAATAGATAGAAGGAATGAGATAGATAGATGACAGATAAATCTATAGATAGAGCTATACATAGATCGATAGATATTATCTGTCATCTATCTATCTCATTCATTCTATCTGTCTATCTATCTTATTCCTTCTATCTATCTATTTTCTATCTATATTTATCTCTGTCTATTATCTATTTTCTATGATCTATCTATATGTGTGTAATGGAGTGTGGGTTGGACAAATGTAAAAGAGGAGTTTGGACAAAAAATGACATCACAAATCTTTTTTTTTTTTGCTCAAGAATACATCTTTATTTAGCTTTCAAAAACGCATCAAAAAAACGCGCAAAAACACGCATTAAAAACTCACCTGTGTTTTACTGCCAAGAGCTGCGGATTCAGTGCAGAAAAATCCTCAGGCAAATCTGCAACGTGTGCACATACCCTTAAGCAGGACTTCAAAAGATTTTGTTCTTTGGACAATATCGCCATAAAAATACGATTCAACATCCTCACCTGTGGTTAAAGTCCCGGACAAAATTAAAATGATCAAGTCACATTTTCATTCTCAATTTATCAAAGTGATTACTCCAGAATTCTTGGGTAAATTTTTGATCAACATGGAGTTGCACAGAAATTTTTGGTATTTCTACACCAGTTTTGCCCAGCTCTGCCAAAATGGGCAGAATGATGCCACAGCTTGTCTAATTGGAGGACAACTCCAGTCTTGATGCATCTGGGTTGTAAAGTTTTAACCGTTAACAGGTTATTCCTATATTGCCCATTTCTGGCATTTCCATAGGATATCACATCTATAGTGAGAAAGGGACCGCGTCAGGAATGGGTCCATACATCCTCCATTAATTTGTATGGGTGCTCTGAAAATACCAACGCGCTCAGTAATTTTGGGACTCTCGTACATCTATAATTAGAGCACAGGTTCCTGCCACTCCAGCTAATTACAGATGCTTAATTCTCCTTGTTCGACAAATTAACCATGCAGTTGCCAGTTCAGCATTTCATTTTTTGGCTGCTTTAGGACACGCTCCCATTAATGAGTAGTCTTGTGAGTCTTTTACTCTATGCTGAAATAGTCTCCTAGAGATATGGTTACGCTTATGTCAGATATCCGGAAGGATTACACTAACAAGCTTCACAGTGGTAGTTGGGTCCTCTGCTGGAATCCCTATGTGACAGACTGGGAACATGCAGAGGTCAGCAAACTAAAATAACAAATGCAAAGTCCCAAGGAAAGAGTAAGTAGCTATTAGCTGTGAAGTCCCATGTTCTGTGTGACCTTTAGCGACTGCAGCTCTTTGTGGCTGGGAAGAGCCATCATTTCTCATTGGTGTCAGTGCTGCAAGTCACCGTTGTTCTGAGATTGCTGAAATCTTTTCCGTGTAAGCGCCAGGACTTCTATCAGCTCTCGTATTAAACATGAGTCTTTTTATCAGTTAACCAGTCCTTTTTATATCCGCATTCTCATGGTACATAGGTAGCGCATTGTACTTTATTCGTATAGCTCAGCCTCTGTAATATGTAACCATTTTAAATCAAACCTGACAGGTGGTTTGTGACCGCAAACCTCCACCATTGAATCTAATGCTCCCTCTTTTTGTGTTTTTTTTTTTTAATTAGCTCTTGCAGTGGCCTAAAATAGGAGTTTAAAGGGAATCTGTCACTAGATGTTTCACATCTAAACTTTTAGCAGCATAATGTAGAGACAGAATCTATGATTCCAGTGATAGACTTCTATGGACTGCAGAATGTAAAGTGATCTGTCTGTGTATGAATTTCTGTATATCAATTTTATCAGGTAATTTTAAGATCGTAATCACTCCGAAGAAAGAAGTGGCTAAAAAGAAGGGCGTATTTGTCTAAAGAGATATATTGCAAAGTTTCATATATTTGCTTATACTTTTGATTTATGGGAGAAAAAATGTTAAACGATACTCTTTCAGTATTTTTCATTGCAACAATTTATTAACGTGTTGACAAACGTTGCTGAACAGGACAGAGATTTAACACTCTACCAAATTTGTGTAAGCAACAGCCAGCCAAGTCTGAAATTGCTAAAGAGAAATGCAAACGTATAGGGTTACATTAGCGTGACCAGTGCTCACAGGGAGACTTTTTACTGTGGAAATAAAAGATGTAAGTACTTAGGGTTACATTTCTAAATTCTCAATTTAGTGTGTGGAGAGATTATAGAGCCCGACCAATCATCATCACTGAGCTAGATTCATATATTCAGAAATAATAATGTATGTGCATCAGACAATAACAGTGATGATGGGGTTTGTTTCTGTGTCAAGTTTGCAAAAACGATAATTAAGAAAATAGTTTTGCATCTACCTGACACATAGGCCGGCGTCACACTGGCGAGTTTTACGGACGTAAGAGCGCAGAAACTACGTCCGTAAAACTCGCATTACATACGGCACAATTATTCTCAATGGGGCTGCTCCTATTAGCCGTATATTACGGTTCAGTATTATACGGCTTTCTACGGCCGTACAAAATCGCAGCATGCTGCGTTTGTCAGCGTATTGCGCTAATAATACGCCAATGAAAGTCTATGGAGGCGAGAAAAATACGGATTCCACACGGACCTGCAGTGTGACTTGCGAGAAATACGCAGCGGTGTTAGTGAAAAGTCGGTAATTCAATTGCCGGCTTTTTCCTTCTCCTTCACAAACCCGACAGGATATGAGACATGGTTTACATACAGTAAACCATCTCATATCCCCATTTTTTTTGCATATTCCACACTACTAATGTTAATAGTGTGTATGTGCAAAATTTGGGCACTGTAGCTGCTAAAATAAAGGGTTAAATGGCGGAAAAAATTGGCGTGTTCTCCCGCGCAATTTTCTCCGCCAGAGTGGTAAAGCCAGTGACTGAGGGCAGATATTAATAGCCAGGAGAGGGTCCATGGTTATTGGCCCCCCCGTGGCTAAAAACATCTGCCCCAGCCACCCCAGAAAAGGCACATCTGGAAGATGCGCCTATTCTGGCACTTGGCCACTCTCTTCCCACTCCCTGTAGCGGTGGGATATGGGGTAATGAAGGGTTAATGTCACCTTGCTATTGGAAGGTGACATTAAGCCAGATTAATAATGGAGAGGCGTCAATTATGACACCTATCCATTATTAATCCAATTGTAGGAAAGGGTTAAAAAAACACACACACACACACACACACGATTAAAAAGGATTTTAATGAAATAAACACAGCGGTTGTTGTAATAATTTATTGTTCTCGCAATCCATTTGCAAACCCTTGCTTGGCAAAATAATAAACGCACAATATACATACCTTCTGATGTCAGATCACGTCACACGATGTAATCCATCTGAAGGGGTTAACTAATATTACAGGCAGGAGCCCTGCTAAATGCAGCTCCAACACAATTCATCACCCCAAGACCACCATCCCCACAGTGAAACATGGTGGTGGCCGCAACATGCTGTGGGGATGTTTCTCGGCAGCAGGGATAAGGAAAATGGTTTGAGTCAAAGGGAAGATGAATGGTGCGAAATACAGGGATTTTCTTGAGCAAAACCTGTTTGTCAGTAATTTGAGACTGAGACGGAGGGTCATCTTCCAACAAGACGATCCAAACCATACTGCTAAAGCAACACTCAAGTGGTTACAGGGAAAATATGTTAATGTTTTGGAGTTGCCTTGTCAAAGCCCAGACCTTAATCCACTTGAGAATCTGTGGTCAGACTTGAAGATTGCTGGTCACCAGAGAAAACTGTCTAACTTGAAGGAGCTGGAGCAGTTTTGCCTTGAGGAATGGGCAAAAATCCTAGTGGTTAGATGTGGAAAGCTTGTAGAGACTATCCAAACCGACTTGCAGCTGTAATTGCTGCAAAAGGAAGCTCTACAAGGCAAAGTACTGACTTTAGGGTGTGAATAGTTATGCTAGTTATGCACAATGAAGTTTGCAGTTATTTAGTCCCATTTGTTGTTTGCTTCACAATAAAAAGAAAACCAAATGTTCACAGTTGTAGGCATGTACTTTAAATGAACTGATGCAAACCCTCAAAAAAAAAAAAGCACTGTGAAATTCCAAGTTGTGAGTTAGCAACGCCTGAAAAATGCCAAGGGGGTGAATACTTTTGCAAGTCTCTGTAGGTGTATTTTAGAGAATTGCTTTATTCCAACCACAATAGTGAAAACCTTAATGGAAAAAAGTAGCAATTGCTGTCCCAAGCCCTACAATAAAGTCTCCTTTTACTCTTGCATTGTAGGATCTGTTGCTTCTTTTTCCTCCATGTGACACTTCAGCATTGAATTGTCTTCACACTGTCTCTTTCCTCTACACAATGGAGACTTTTCTGACTCAGCTCTTTCCTTGTAGACTTGCTGACTGGTAGCGAGTCTAGAAGGACTAGAAGCATCCATCATTTATTTCTGTAATTCATTTTAGCAATATTGTATGTTTTTTCTTTTTGTAAGTAATTGCTACTACAGCATTTAATTCTCTTTCCTAAGGCACTACAGACCATTGGGTACATGACACAGAAATTTGGTGCAGTAGTTGCCCTCATGTAGTGGGGGCATTGTTACAGGTTCCTGCTCTTTTCCTCTCCACGTATTGGTGCCGTCCAGTTGTGGTTTACCAACCAATTGTTTCATCTTTCGGGATGTGACTTTTATGGCTCTCTTTGCTCCTATGTGCAATTTTCTGTATTTGCAGTTTGGCAAGATGGTTTTTAGAGCTATTGGTTCCGGAGAAAATTAGTAACGGTCTACCTGTAATGCTGAGTATCATATAGAAACCTTCCAAATGTGTGACATGATTGAGACTGTACGGCACCAATTCAATCAGCACATCACAATATGACAACCTGCTGCTTCCAATTCCGGAACGCTGGGCCAAAACACACACTCTGCTCTCCAGCAGATAGTGTTACAACACCTTGGGCCCATTCAGACATTAGTATTTTCCACGTACAAGAAAAATGGACCCAATATCCTGATCTGACCTAGATCCTTGTGGTCCGAGTGTCATCAGTTTTTCTCGTATGTGGAGAAAAAAAGATTCTCCTTCTCCTTTGTGACAGTCCGTGAAAATGGGCTGCACTAGGATGTTATCTGAGTGCTGTCCTTCCTTTTTCACTGACCCATAGACTTGCATTGCCAATTTTGATCTGACTCTCAGTTCAAAACCTGATACATCTCTGATATTTTCCACCAATCCCTCAGTCCGAGGAAAAAAATTGGACAAATGCACAGCCCCATAGAATATTTTAGAAAGGAGTGCTATCTATTAAAACCACAGATAGCACTTACACGTGAAAATTGGATTTGTGAACGAACCCTTTAGTAGTTGCTAGTAGTCATGCTTTTAGGCTGTGCACACATTGCGGATTTTCCCGCGGATCCGCAGCGTTTTTGACGCTGCGGATCTGCAGCAGTTTTCCATGCGGTCTAGAGTGCCATGTAAATTTATGGAAAACCAAATCTGCTGTGCACATGCTTTGGAAAAAAACGCGTGGGAACGCAGCGTTGTTTATTCCGCAGCATGTCAATTCTTTGTGCGGATCTGCAGCGTTTCTGCACCCATAGACTTGCATGGAGTCAGGCACATCCGCAGAAAAACCGCAGATGTAAAAAAGATCTGCGGTTTAGCTGTGGGGGAAACTCTGCAGATCGGGAGGAGGGAGTGTGTGGGCGGTGACTGTATGCGTGTGTGTGCGGCAGGGTCTGCGTGCTGTCCGTGGGTCTGCCGGGGCATTTGCGGGCTGTCCCGGGGGTGTGCGGCGCTGCCCAGGTGTATGTTTGTGTGCAGGCATCGTCCGATGGGACTACAAGTCCCATCGGGTTATGCCTGCTACAGTGATTGACACATTAGCCAATGATGGGACAGTAGTAGTCCCATCATCTGGCTAATGCAGTGTTTCCCAAACTCCAGTCCTCATGGACCCCACAGGTCATGTTTTCAGGATTTCCATAGTGTTGCACAGGTGAGAGAATTCCTGAGGGCTTGATGAAACTTCCACCACCTGTGCAATACTAAGGAAATCCTGAGAACATGACCTGTGGGGTTCGTGAGGACTGGAGTTTGGGAAACACTGGGCTAATGTGTTGAATGTAAAAAAAACAAAAAAACACATACATACAACATACAGGATATACAAAATGTAACAGTACATACAACATACTGTACATATAACATACAACATACAGTACATACTGTACATACAGAACATACAGCATATAACATACAGTACATACAACATATGCCATACAGAACATACTACATACAACATACAGTACATACAGCATATGACATACAGAACATACTGCATATGACATACAGAACATACTACATACAACATATGACATATAGAACATACAACATACAGAACATGCAGCATACAACATATGACATACAGAACATACAACGTACAACAGTACATACAACCTGTGTCTGCAGATATCCAATTAAAACGAGTGTCACACGACTTATCTCCGGTGGAGAGCAGCCATATCAGCTGATGCGACCTCTCTCCAAGGGCTCCGGGATACAATGACGGATGGTATCCCTCCGCACTGTATCCCTCCGCCACTGTGAGAAATAGTTCCTACTCTCACTTGTGGCACTGCTGTGTGGGAAAATTCCTACGCAGCTTTGCCATAAAGTGAGAGCAATGAACTCGGGTAACATCTTCAGTGATGCACTGCAGGAGCCATTGTCTCCTGTCAGTGTGTCACTGGAGGCCTATAGAGCAGTGACATCACTCGATGTCACTGTTCTATAGGGGAGATCATCGTGGGACACTCGTTATTAATTGGACTACGGCAGAAAGTGAGATACGGTTGGTTTATTATTTTTAATTTTTTGCAGGCGATAGAGTATGGTAAGTATGGTGAAATTAAGAATATTAAAATACTTTTTTTTGGCTGTGTTTATTTTATTTTTTTCTTTAACTCTTTCACTACTATAGGATTAGTAATGGATAGGCGTCTTATTGACGCCTCTCCATTATTAACCGTGCTTAATGTCACCTTACAATAGCAAGGAGACATTAACCCCTTATTACCCCATATCCCACCGCTATGGGGGAGCGGGAAGAGAGGGGCTAAGTGCCGGAATGAGCGCATCTTACAGATGCGCCACTTCTGGGGCAGCTGGGGGCTGGTATTTGTAGCCTGGGGGGGCAAATATCCATGGCCCCTTTCTAGGCTATGAATAGCCTTTCTGGCTATAAAATATAGGGGGACCCCACGTCATTTGTTTTGGGGGTGTCCCCTATTTTAATAGCCAGTAAAGGCTTCGCAGACAGCTGTGGGCTGATATTCATAGCCTGGGAAGGGGCCATGGGTATTACCCCCTTCCCAGGCTACAAATATTGGCCCCCGGCCGTCGTCTTTCCCCCTCTGGTGCAGAAAATTGCGTGGGAGCCCACACCATTTTTTTCAGTTTTTTTGTTTTTTTTAAATTACACGTTCATTAATCAACATCGGCCTTGCTATTATATATCTATGGATATATCTATAGATATAACTATGGATATATCTATCTATAGATATATTTATAGATAGATTCATAGATACAGTCATGGCCAAAAGTATTCACACCCCTGCAATTCTGTGAGATAATACTCAGTTTCTTCCTGAAAATGATTGCGCAAACAAATTCTTTGGTATTATTATCTTCATTTAATTTGTCTTAAAATGAAAAAAACACAAAAAGAATTGTTCTAAAGCCAAATTGGATATAATTCCACACCAAACATAAAAAAGGGGGTGGACAAAAGTATTGGCACTGTTCGAAAAATCATGTGATGCTTCTCTAATTTGTGTAATTAACAGCACCTGTAACCTACCTGTGGCACCTAACAGGTGTTGGCAATAACTAAATCACACTTGCAGCCAGTTGACATGGATTAAAGTTGACTCAACCTGTGTCCTTGTGTGTACCACATTGAGCATGGAAAAAGAAAGAAGACCAAAGAACTGTCTGAGGACTTGAGAAACCAAATTGTGAGGAAGCATGAGCAATCTCAAGGCTACAAGTTCCTGTGTCTACCGTGTGCAGTGTCATCAAGACGTTTAAAGCCCATGGCACTGTGGCTAACCTCCCTAGATGTGGACAGAAAAGAAAAATTGACAAGAGATTTCAATGCAAGATTGTGCGGATGTTGGATAAAGAACCTCGACTAACATCCAAACAAGTTCAAGCTGCCCTGCAGTCCGAGGGTACAACAGTGTCAACCCTTACTATCCGTCATCGTCTGAATGAAAAGGGACTGTATGTTCGGAAACCCAGGAAGACCCCACTTCTTACCCCGAGACATAAAAAAGCAAGGCTGGAGTTTGCCAAAACTTACCTGAAAAAGCCTAAAACGTTTTGGAAGAATGTTCTCTGGTCAGATGAGACAAAAGTAGAGCTTTTTGGGCAAAGGCATCAACATAGAGTTTACAGGAGAAAAAAAGAGGCATTCAAAGAAAGGAACACGGTCCCTACAGTCAAACATGGTGGAGGTTCCCTGATGTTTTGGGGTTGCTTTGCTGCCTCTGGCACTGGACTGCTTGACCGTGTGCATGGCATTATGAAGTCTGAAGACTACCAACAAATTTTGCAGCATAATGTAGGGCCTAGTGTGAGAAAGCTGGGTCTCCCTCAGAGGTCATGGGTCTTCCAGCAGGACAATGACCCAAAACACACTTCAAAAATCACTAGAAAATGGTTTGAGAGAAAGCACTGGAGACTTCTAAGGTGGCCAGCAATGAGTCCAGACCTGAATCCCATAGAACACCTGTGGAGAGATCTAAAAATGGCAGTTTGGAGATGGCACCCTTCAAATATCAGGGACTTGGAGCAGTTTGCCAAAGAAGAATGGTCTAAAATTCCAGCAGAGCATTGTAAGAAACTCATTGATGGTTACCGGAAGCGGTTGGTCGCAATTATTTTGGCTAAAGGTTGTGCAACCAAGTATTAGGCTGAGGGTGCCAATACTTTTGTGTGGCCCATTTTTGGAGATTTGTGTGAAATGATCAATGTTTTGCTTTTTGCTTCATTTTCTTTTGTGTTTTTTCCTTTAAGACAAATTAAATGAAGATAATACCAAAGAATTTGTGTTTGCAATCATTTTCAGGAAGAAACTGAGTATTATCTGACAGAATTGCAGGGGTGTCAAGTCAATACTTTTGGCCATGACTGTATCTATCCATACATATATCTATAGATAGATATATGAATAGATAGATATATGTATCTATAGATCTATCTATATGTAGATCTATCTATATATCTATCTATCTCATTCCGTCTATCTATAGATAGATAGAAGGAATGGTATAGATACTTCTATTCATATACAGTGGGGCAAAAAAGTATTTAGTCATTCAGCAATAGTGCAAGTTCCACCACTTAAAAAGATGAGAGGCGTCTGTAATTTACATCATAGGTAGACCTCAACTATGGGAGACAAACTGAGAAAAAAAAATCCAGAAAATCACATTGTCTGTTTTTTTATCATTTTATTTGCATTTTATGGTGGAAAATAAGTATTTGGTCAGAAACAAAATTTCATCTCAATACTTTGTAATATATCCTTTGTTGGCAATGACAGAGGTCAAACGTTTTCTGTAAGTCTTCACAAGGTTGCCACACACTGTTGTTGGTATTTTGGCCCATTCCTCCATGCAGATCTCCTCTAGAGCAGTGATGTTTTTGGCTTTTCGCTTGGCAACACGGACTTTCAACTCCCTCCAAAGGTTTTCTATAGGGTTGAGATCAGGAGACTGGCTAGGCCACTCCAGGACCTTGAAATGCTTCTTACGAAGCCACTCCTTCTTGCCCTGGCGGTGTGCTTTGGATCATTGTCATGTTGAAAGACCCAGCCACGTTTCATCTTCAATGCCCTTGCTGATGGAAGGAGGTTTGCACTCAAAATCTCACGATACATGGCCCCATTCATTCTTTCATGTACCCGGATCAGTCGTCCTGGCCCCTTTGCAGAGAAACAGCCCCAAAGCATGATGTTTCCACCACCATGCTTTACAGTAGGTATGGTGTTTGATGGATGCAACTCAGTATTCTTTTTCCTCCAAACACGACAAGTTGTGTTTCTACCAAACAGTTCCAGTTTGGTTTCATCAGACCATAGGACATTCTCCCAAAACTCCTCTGGATCATCCAAATGCTCTCTAGCAAACTTCAGAGGGGCCCGAACATGTACTGGCTTAAGCAGTGGGACACGTCTGGCACTGCAGGATCTGAGTCCATGGTGGCGTAGTGTGTTACTTATGGTAGGCCTTGTTACATTGGTCCCAGCTCTCTGCAGTTCATTCACTAGGTCCCCCCGCGTGGTTCTGGGATTTTTGCTCACCGTTCTTGTGATCATTCTGACCCCACGGGGTGGGATTTTGCGTGGAGCCCCAGATCGAGGGAGATTATCAGTGGTCTTTGTCTTCCATTTTCTAATTATTGCTCCCACTGTTGATTTCTTCACTCCAAGCTGGTTGGCTATTGCAGATTCAGTCTTCCCAGCCTGGTACAGGGCTACAATTTTGTTTCTGGTGTCCTTTGACAGCTCTTTGGTCTTCACCATAGTGGAGTTTGGAGTCAGACTGTTTGAGGGTGTGCACAGGTGTCTTTTTATACTGATAACAAGTTTAAACAGGTGCCATTACTACAGGTAATGAGTGGAGGAAAGAGGAGACTCTTAAAGAAGAAGTTACAGGTCTGTGAGAGCCAGAAATCTTGATTGTTTGTTTCTGACCAAATACTTATTTTCCACCATAAAATGCAAATAAAATGATAAAAAAACAGACAATGTGATTTTCTGGATTTTTTTTTCTCAGCTTGTCTCCCATAGTTGAGGTCTACCTATGATGTAAATTACAGACGCCTCTCATCTTTTTAAGTGGTGGAACTTGCACTATTGCTGACTGACTAAATACTTTTTTGCCCCACTGTATCTATCTATAGATATATCTATGGATAGATGTAGATAGATACAGTGGGGCAAAAAAGTAATTAGTCATTCAGCAATAGTGCAAGTTCCACCACTTAAAAAGATGAGAGGCGTCTGTAATTTACATCATAGGTAGACCTCAACTATGGGAGACAAACTGAGAAAAAAAAATCCAGAAAATCACATTGTCTGTTTTTTTATCATTTTATTTGCATATTATGGTGGAAAATAAGTATTTGGTCAGAAACAAAATTTCATCTCAATACTTTGTAATATATCCTTTGTTGGCAATGACAGAGGTCAAACGTTTTCTGTAAGTCTTCACAAGGTTGCCACACACTGTTGTTGGTATGTTGGCCCATTCCTCCATGCAGATCTCCTCTAGAGCAGTGATGTTTTTGGCTTTTCGCTTGGCAACACGGACTTTCAACTCCCTCCAAAGGTTTTCTATAGGGTTGAGATCTGGAGACTGGCTAGGCCACTCCAGGACCTTGAAATGCTTCTTACGAAGCCACTCCTTCGTTGCCCTGGCGGTGTGCTTTGGATCATTGTCATGTTGAAAGACCCAGCCACGTTTCATCTTCAATGCCCTTGCTGATGGAAGGAGGTTTGCACTCAAAATCTCACGATACATGGCCCCATTCATTCTTTCATGTACCCGGATCAGTCGTCCTGGCCCCTTTGCAGAGAAACAGCCCCAAAGCATGATGTTTCCACCACCATACTTTACAGCAGGTATGGTGTTTGATGGATGCAACTCAGTATTCTTTTTCCTCCAAACACGACAAGTTGTGTTTCTACCAAACAGTTCCAGTTTGGTTTCATCAGACCATAGGACATTCTCCCAAAACTCCTCTGGATCATCCAAATGCTCTCTAGCAAACTTCAGATGGGCCCGGACATGTACTGGCTTAAGCAGTGGGACACGTCTGGCACTGCAGGATCTGAGTCCATGGTGGCGTAGTGTGTTACTTATGGTAGGCCTTGTTACATTGGTCCCAGCTCTCTGCAGTTCATTCACTAGGTCCCCCCGCGTGGTTCTGGGATTTTTGCTCACCGTTCTTGTGCTCATTCTGACCCCACGGGGTGGGATTTTGCGTGGAGCCCCAGATCGAGGGAGATTATCAGTGGTCTTGAATGTCTTCCATTTTCTAATTATTGCTCCCACTGTTGATTTCTTCACTCCAAGCTGGTTGGCTATTGCAGATTCAGTCTTCCCAGCCTGGTGCAGGGCTACAATTTTGTTTCTGGTGTCCTTTGACAGCTCTTTGGTCTTCACCATAGTGGAGTTTGGAGTCAGACTGTTTGAGGGTGTGCACAGGTGTCTTTTTATACTGATAACAAGTTTAAACAGGTGCCATTACTACAGGTAATGAGTGGAGGAAAGAGGAGACTCTAAAGAAGAAGTTACAGGTCTGTGAGAGCCAGAAATCTTGATTGTTTGTTTCTGACCAAATACTTATTTTCCACCATAATATGCAAATAAAATAAAAAAAAAAACAGACAATGTGATTTTCTGGATTTTTATTTCTCAGTTTGTCTCCCATAGTTGAGGTCTACCTATGATGTAAATTACAGACGCCTCTCATCTTTTTAAGTGGTGGAACTTGCACTATTGCTGAATGACTAAATACTTTTTTGCCCCACTGTATATGGATAGTCAGATAGATATATGGATAGATACATAGATATATCTATCCATATATCTACAGTACATCTATCCATAGATATATCTATAGATAGATAGATACATCTATTCATATATCTATCTCATTCCCTCTCGTTCAAAAGTACATCTCATCCCGCAAAAAATAAGCCCTCACATGGCCATATTGACGGAAAAATAAAAAAGTTATGGCTCTGGGAAGGAGGGGAGCAAAAAAACAAAAAAAATGAAAAAAGCTCCGGGGGTGAAGGGGTTAATGCCCTGTGGCGAGCCACGCCACAGAGCATTAAAGTTCTCTTTTTTTACATCTTTTTTGTTTACTGTCTGAAAGGCCATTGGAATGCTGGTCAATGAAACGTGCACGCTTTTAAGGTATTTTTTCTGGTGCTGTTCCTCTTTTTCTACCTAGATAGATAGATAGATAGATGACAGATCTATAGATAGACCATATCTATCGATCTATGTATAGATCTATCTATCTATAGATCTATGTCATCTATGTATCTCATTCCTTCTATCTCTCTAGCTATCTATCCCATTCCTTCTATCTATTGATAGAGAGAAGGAATGAGAGACATACAGATAATAGATATAATAGAAGGAATGAGAGATAGATAGATAGATGATAGAATAGATAGAAGGAATGAGATAGATAGATGACAGATAAATCTATAGATAGAGCTATACATAGATCGATAGATATTATCTGTCATCTATCTATCTCATTCATTCTATCATCTGTCTATCTATCTTATTCCTTCTATCTATCTATTTTCTATCTATATTTATCTCTGTCTATTATCTATTTTCTATGATCTATCTATATGTGTGTAATGGAGTGTGGGTTGGACAAATGTAAAAGAGGAGTTTGGACAAAAAATGACATCACAAATCTTTTTTTTTTTTGCTCAAGAATACATCTTTATTTAGCTTTCAAAAACGCATCAAAAAAACGCGCAAAAACACGCATTAAAAACTCACCTGTGTTTTACTGCCAAGAGCTGCGGATTCAGTGCAGAAAAATCCTCAGGCAAATCTGCAACGTGTGCACATACCCTTAAGCAGGACTTCAAAAGATTTTGTTCTTTGGACAATATCGCCATAAAAATACGATTCAACATCCTCACCTGTGGTTAAAGTCCCGGACAAAATTAAAATGATCAAGTCACATTTTCATTCTCAATTTATCAAAGTGATTACTCCAGAATTCTTGGGTAAATTTTTGATCAACATGGAGTTGCACAGAAATTTTTGGTATTTCTACACCAGTTTTGCCCAGCTCTGCCAAAATGGGCAGAATGATGCCACAGCTTGTCTAATTGGAGGACAACTCCAGTCTTGATGCATCTGGGTTGTAAAGTTTTAACCGTTAACAGGTTATTCCTATATTGCCCATTTCTGGCATTTCCATAGGATATCACATCTATAGTGAGAAAGGGACCGCGTCAGGAATGGGTCCATACATCCTCCATTAATTTGTATGGGTGCTCTGAAAATACCAACGCGCTCAGTAATTTTGGGACTCTCGTACATCTATAATTAGAGCACAGGTTCCTGCCACTCCAACTAATTACAGATGCTTAATTCTCCTTGTTCGACAAATTAACCATGCAGTTGCCAGTTCAGCATTTCATTTTTTGGCTGCTTTAGGACACGCTCCCATTAATGAGTAGTCTTGTGAGTCTTTTACTCTATGCTGAAATAGTCTCCTAGAGATATGGTTACGCTTATGTCAGATATCCGGAAGGATTACACTAACAAGCTTCACAGTGGTAGTTGGGTCCTCTGCTGGAATCCCTATGTGACAGACTGGGAACATGCAGAGGTCAGCAAACTAAAATAACAAATGCAAAGTCCCAAGGAAAGAGTAAGTAGCTATTAGCTGTGAAGTCCCATGTTCTGTGTGACCTTTAGCGACTGCAGCTCTTTGTGGCTGGGAAGAGCCATCATTTCTCATTGGTGTCAGTGCTGCAAGTCACCGTTGTTCTGAGATTGCTGAAATCTTTTCCGTGTAAGCGCCAGGACTTCTATCAGCTCTCGTATTAAACATGAGTCTTTTTATCAGTTAACCAGTCCTTTTTATATCCGCATTCTCATGGTACATAGGTAGCGCATTGTACTTTATTCGTATAGCTCAGCCTCTGTAATATGTAACCATTTTAAATCAAACCTGACAGGTGGTTTGTGACCGCAAACCTCCACCATTGAATCTAATGCTCCCTCTTTTTGTGTTTTTTTTTTTTAATTAGCTCTTGCAGTGGCCTAAAATAGGAGTTTAAAGGGAATCTGTCACTAGATGTTTCACATCTAAACTTTTAGCAGCATAATGTAGAGACAGAATCTATGATTCCAGTGATAGACTTCTATGGACTGCAGAATGTAAAGTGATCTGTCTGTGTATGAATTTCTGTATATCAATTTTATCAGGTAATTTTAAGATCGTAATCACTCCGAAGAAAGAAGTGGCTAAAAAGAAGGGCGTATTTGTCTAAAGAGATATATTGCAAAGTTTCATATATTTGCTTATACTTTTGATTTATGGGAGAAAAAATGTTAAACGATACTCTTTCAGCATTTTTCATTGCAACAATTTATTAACGTGTTGACAAACGTTGCTGAACAGGACAGAGATTTAACACTCTACCAAATTTGTGTAAGCAACAGCCAGCCAAGTCTGAAATTGCTAAAGAGAAATGCAAACGTATAGGGTTACATTAGCCTGACCAGTGCTCACAGGGAGACTTTTTACTGTGGAAATAAAAGATGTAAGTACTTAGGGTTAGATTTCTAAATTCTCAATTTAGTGTGTGGAGAGATTATAGAGCCCGACCAATCATCATCACTGAGCTAGATTCATATATTCAGAAATAATAATGTATGTGCATCAGACAATAACAGTGATGATGGGGTTTGTTTCTGTGTCAAGTTTGCAAAAACGATAATTAAGAAAATAGTTTTGCATCTACCTGACACATAGGCCGGCGTCACACTGGCGAGTTTTACGGACGTAAGAGCGCAGAAACTACGTCCGTAAAACTCGCATTACATACGGCACAATTATTCTCAATGGGGCTGCTCCTATTAGCCGTATATTACGGTTCAGTATTATACGGCTTTCTACGGCCGTACAAAATCGCAGCATGCTGCGTTTGTCAGCGTATTGCGCTAATAATACGCCAATGAAAGTCTATGGAGGCGAGAAAAATACGGATTCCACACGGACCTGCAGTGTGACTTGCGAGAAATACGCAGCGGTGTTAGTGAAAAGTCGGTAATTCAATTGCCGGCTTTTTCCTTCTCCTTCACAAACCCGACAGGATATGAGACATGGTTTACATACAGTAAACCATCTCATATCCCCATTTTTTTTGCATATTCCACACTACTAATGTTAATAGTGTGTATGTGCAAAATTTGGGCACTGTAGCTGCTAAAATAAAGGGTTAAATGGCGGAAAAAATTGGCGTGTTCTCCCGCGCAATTTTCTCCGCCAGAGTGGTAAAGCCAGTGACTGAGGGCAGATATTAATAGCCAGGAGAGGGTCCATGGTTATTGGCCCCCCCGTGGCTAAAAACATCTGCCCCAGCCACCCCAGAAAAGGCACATCTGGAAGATGCGCCTATTCTGGCACTTGGCCACTCTCTTCCCACTCCCTGTAGCGGTGGGATATGGGGTAATGAAGGGTTAATGTCACCTTGCTATTGGAAGGTGACATTAAGCCAGATTAATAATGGAGAGGCGTCAATTATGACACCTATCCATTATTAATCCAATTGTAGGAAAGGGTTAAAAAAACACACACACACACACACACACGATTAAAAAGGATTTTAATGAAATAAACACAGCGGTTGTTGTAATAATTTATTGTTCTCGCAATCCATTTGCAAACCCTTGCTTGGCAAAATAATAAACGCACAATATACATACCTTCTGATGTCAGATCACGTCACACGATGTAATCCATCTGAAGGGGTTAACTAATATTACAGGCAGGAGCCCTGCTAAATGCAGCTGTGCTCCGTGCCTGTAATCCCCCGGCGAATGAATGAAATGTAGGTCAATGACCTACATTTCCTTCAGTCGCGGTGATGCGCCCCCTGGTGGATGTCCTCATATGACCTGGAGCGTGGGAAAAAGTTCCCAGGCTGCAGTTCATGAGAACATCCACCAGAGGGCGCCTCACCGCGACTCAATGTAAGTACAGATCACTGCTTTCCTTTCAGCACCCGGGGATTACAGGGACGAGCGAGTGGTTTATCGCAGCTGTGCCTGTAATATTAGTTAACCCCTTCAGATGGATTACTTCGTGGGACGTGATCTGACATCAGAAGGTATGTATCTTGTGCGTTTATTATTTTGCCAAGCGAGGGCCTGGAAATGGATTGCGAGAACAATAAATTATTACAACAACCGCTGTGTTTATTTCATTAAAATCCTTTTTAATCGTGTGTGTGTGTTTTTTAACCCTTTCCAACAATTGGATTAATAATGGATAGGTGTCATAATTGACGCCTCTCCATTATTAATCTGGCTTAATGTCACCTTCCAATAGCAAGGTGGCATTAACCCTTCATTACCCCATATCCCACCGCTACAGGGAGTGGGAAGAGAGTGGCCAAGTGCCAGAATAGGCGCATCTTCCAGATGTGCCTTTTCTGGGGTGGCTGGGGGCAGATGTTTGTAGCCACGGGGGGGCCAATAACCATGGACCCTCTCCTGGCTATTAATATCTGCCGTCAGTCACTGGCTTTACCACTCTGGCGGAGAAAATTGCGCGGGAGCCCACGCCAATTTTTTCCGCCATTTAACCCTTTATTTCAGCAGCTACAGCGCTGAAATTTTGCACATACATACTACTAACATTAGTAGTGTGGAATATGCAAAAAAAAGGGGATATGAGATGGTTTACTATATGTAAACCATGTCTCATATCCTGTCGGGTTTGTGCAGGAGAAATGAAAAGCCGGCAATTGAATTACCGGCTGTTCACAGATATCGCGCTGAATGAAATCTAAATACAGAATATATATATATGTGTCTCAATGACATATATATATATATATATATACACTGTATATATGTTTTAATGAACATTTGAGCACATAAATCCATTAGATGTCGGTTTTGCAAGCCTGCGCGAAAATCTCGCAGTACGGATGCCATACGGATTACATACGGAGGATGCCATGCGCAAAATACGCTGACACACCCTGACTACGGATCAATATTTTGGGAACATTTCACCGTATTTCGGCCGTATTACGGCCGTAAAATACGGACCGTATTGTCTTACGCCGAGTGTGACGCCGGCCATACAAGCAGCGATCATTGGAAAAAAATGTTGGCCCTCTTGTTAGTAATCCCTTAGAACAGTGTATTTCAACTCCAGTCCTCAAGAGTCCAGACCCACCAACAGGTCAAGTTTTCAGGATATCCTTGCACAGGAGATAATTTAATCACCTGCTCAAGCATTAATTTCATGACCTATACAATACTAAGGAAATCCTGAAAACATGACCTCATGAGGACTGGAGTTGAGAAACACTGGCTTGGAAAATCACTTCACTCAGGCTTTGCGAACTTGATTTTTTGTTTTTGCAAACATTGGAAAACCATAATAAGTTATTGATGACACACCGATCCAAAACACTGATGACACACTGACCCAAAATGCAGATGGAACACTGATGACACGAAGATCCAAAACACTGATGATACACTGATCTAAAATCTGATAACACAGTCACTGTTTTTTTCCAGAACCAGTTTTATACAGACGTGTGAAGGGGGCTTTAAAGAGATAATAGATTTCATTCAGAAATGCAAGATTTTTTAACCCCCTTACCAAAAAGCCAGTGTTGACCTTCCTGACAGAGCCCCACTTGTCAAATCTGATCCACGTCACTTTATTTGGTAATAACTGTCTAAAAGCTTTCTTCTAGTCGGCAAGAAATAGGGATCCAATGGGGGTTCTGAGACTGTTTATTTGTGATACTTTGTACTTCAGGATAGTGGTGGATTTAGGTTGACAAAGTTTGCGTTTTGTTTATTAACCACTTAATATCTGCTTTTAACGACAGCAGTAATTGGTACTTATTCCTAAGCACCTCTTTTTAACAGTGCTGAGAAATAAGGGTATACCACCCCCCAGCGTCGGTAAATCCTCAGGGTCTCGGCTACCCAGGGTAACTGAGATCCTGGAGAACATGATCTGGGATGATTTTTACGGTCCTCTTTCACGTGGTCGCCATTATTCACCAAATAACGGTGATCATAAGAAAGTCTGATTTAAAATTAATTTCTCTCTCCTCTGATATGAAGATATCAGAGGAGAGATAATTGGGTTACCCCAAGTTCCCCCGATACCTTAGCTATCCCCTGGGCCCTCCTGCTCCATCCCTCAGCCCTAAGTGTCATCTTCCTGGAAAAAAATGGCGAGCGCGTGCACAGTGCACCCGCCAAGATCTGCCAGCTGGTACCTGTCAACAATAGAGAATTTTTCCTATTGGTTCCTTTTGATCACTGTAATAGGGTCTATCACAGTGATCAAAAGGAACCAATAAGAAAAATTCTCCATTGTTGCCAGGTAGCGGCCAGCAGATCTCGGCGGGTGCACCTATTACAGTGATAAAAAAAAAATAAAAAATTAGTACTGTAACTCAAATCCCCTTTGTCACTTGCTTAGTTACATACAAATTATAAAATAAAAAAAATGTAATTTTTGCCATTCTTTGCGGTTGAGGTTAGGGTTGTGTTGGGGTCGGAGTTGTGTTGGGGTTAGTGTTGAAGTTGTGTTTTCCTAAAGTGAAAAAAAAAAATGATGATATGATGATTAGTGTTGAGCGCATGTGCTCGCTACTCGAGTTTACATCAGTTGCTCAGTTATGCCCGGAGAATAACGGATGCTCAAATGTTGTTTTTGTTTATGTCTAACAGCTGTGAAACATGCTGGAAAGACACTCGAGCATGTCACTCGTGCACCAACGATATTCGGTGCATACCTGAGCACCTAATGCAAACTGGAGTAGCGAGCACTTGCGCTCAACGCTAATGACAACATATTTAATATGAGGTCCTAATTTATCAAATTCTGTGTCGTACCTGTGGGTTCAAAATACTCACTATACCCCTGGATAAAATCCTTGAGGGGCATGGTTTCCAAAACGCTGTCACTTTTGCAGGGTTTCCACTGTTTAGGCACATCAGGGGCTCTCCAAACGCAACATGGTTTCCACTCTCGATTCCAGACAATTTTGCTTTCAGAAAGTCAAACTGCACTCCTTCCCTTCCGATCCCTGTCGTGTGCCCAATCAATGGATTTCCCCCACATATGGGGTATTATTATAGGCGTACTCAGCCACTTCCTCTTGTTACCCTTGTGAAAATAATAAGTTTGGGTCTAAAATAAATTTTATTTTGTGAAAAAGTTAAATGTTAATTTTTTCCTTCCACATTGCTTCAGTTCTCGTGAAGCAACTGAAGGGTAATAAACTTCTTGAATGTGGTTTTGAGCACATTGAGGGGTGCAGTTTTTAGAATGGTGTCACTTTTGGGTACTTTCTGTCATATAGACCCCTCAAAGTCTCTTCAAATGCGATGTGGTACCTAAAAAAAAAAAAATGATATTGTAAATTTTGTTGGAAAAAAGAGAAATCACTTGTCATCTTTTAACTCTTTTAACTTCCTAACGAAAAAAAAATTCCAAAATTGTGCTTATGTAAAGTAGACATGTAAAAGGTTATTTATTAACTATTTTGTGTGAGATAACTCTCTGATTTAACAAGTTGTCTGCCACATTATAGTGAATGGTTCCATTGGGGGTTCTGTCTCAGTCAAGTTTTTCAGAGATTAAAATGGAAACCTTGGCGTAAGAGATCAGCCTAGGATATATGCATACTTAGCTGAAATGGCAATCAGAAACTGTTCTGTACCCCCAATTAACAGATCATCATTTATTATATTTATTATTATTTATTATACACTTTGATACAATGTAAAGTCGTTGGTGTACAGCTTGTATAATAGTGTAAATTTGGATTGCCCTCTAAATAACACACAGCCATTAATGTCTAAACTGCTGTCAGCAAAAGTGAGTACACCCCTAAGTGAAAATGGCCAAATTGTTTCCCAACGTTTCAGTATTGTGTGTGGTCACCATTATTTTCAAGCACTGCCTTAACTCTCTTCAGCATGGAGGTCACTAGAGCTTCATAGGTTGCCACTAGAATCCTCTTACACTCCACCATGATGACATCACGGAGCTGGTGGATATTAGAGTCCTCGCTGTCCTCCACCTTCTGTTTGAGGCTTCCCACAGATGATCAACAGGGTTTAGGTCTGGAGACATGTTTGGCCAGTCCAGCACCTTTAAGGTACCTTCACATTAAGCGACGCTGCAGCGATAGCGACAACGATGCCGATCGTTGCAGCGTCGCTGTTTGATCGCTGGAGAGCTGTCACACAGACCGCTCTCCAGCGACCAACGATGCCGAGGTCCCCGGGTAACCAGGGTAAACATCGGGTTACTAAGCGCAGGACCGCGCTTAGTAACCCGATGTTTACCCTGGTTACAAGCGTAAAATGTAAAAAAAACAAACAGTACATACTCACATTCGCGTCCCCCGGCGTCCGCTTCCTGCACTGACTGAGTGCCGGCCCTAACAGCAGAGCGGTGACGTCACCGCTGTGCTGTACTTTCACTTTCACTTTACGGCGCTCAGTCAGTGTGGGAAGCTGACGCCGGGGGACGCGAAGGTGAGTATGTAGTTTGTTTTTTTTACATTTTACACTGGTAACCAGGGTAAACATCGGGTTACTAAGCGCGACCCTGCGCTTAGTAACCCGATGTTTACCCTGGTTACCAGTGTAAAACATCGCTGGTATCGTTGCTTTTGGTGTCAAACACAACGATACACGGCGATCTGACGACCAAATAAAGTTCTGAACTTTGTTCAACGACCAGCGATATCACAGCAGGATCCTGATCGCTGCTGTGTGTCAAACTAAACGATATCGCTAGCCAGGACGCTGCAACGTCACGGATCGCTAGCGATATCGTTTAGTGTGAAGGTACCTTAACCCTCAGTTTCTTTAGCAAAGGCAGTGGTCGTCTTGGAGGTGTGTTTAGGATTGTCACAATACATATTGGCATTCATGGTTCCCTCAATGAACTGTAGCTCCCCACAGCTGACAGCACTCATGCAGCCCCAAACCATGACACTTCCACCACCATGCTAGACTGTAGTTGACTGTGGTTGTCGCCACACTCGCTTGACACTATCTGAACCAAATATGTCTATCTTGGTCTCGTTACCACAGGACAAGGATCCAATAATTCATGTCCTTATTCAGCTTGTCTTTAGCTAACTGATGGTGGATTTTCTTGTGAATCATCTTTAGAAGAGGCTTACTTCACGGACAACAGCCATGCAGGCCAATTTGATGCAGTGGGCGGCGTATGGTCTGAGCACCGACAGGCTGACCCCAACCCCTTTAGTCTCTGCAGCATTTATCTATCATCTATTTCGAAAAGACAATCTCTGGATATGATGCTGAGCATGTGCTATCAACTTCTTTGGTCGACGATGTTGAGGTCAGTTCTGAGTGGAATTTGTCTTGTTAAAGTACTGTATGGTCTTGGCCACCGTGCTGCTGCTCAGTGTCAGGGTGTTGGCAATCTTCTTTTAGCCTAGGCCTTCTTTATGTAGAGCAACAATTCATTTTTTCAGATCCTCAAGAGGATGCTTTGCCATGTGGCGCCATGTTGAACTTCCAGTGACGATGACCCTGGACAGATCGATTATCCGTGATTCCCCCCCCTCCCCCCTTTTGACCTCACTCCCATGAAAAAATGACAGACACATTTTCCTTTGGATATTAAACGGCCACAGCAGCCAATTTATTTAGTAATTAAGACTCTTGGTAGGGTCCTCGAAGTCGTAAAAATTCTAAAGTCTAGTGGTCTTTTTTCCCATGGCAGTGCCCCTTCCCCCCCACTTTTACTCCTAGCCGCGTTTTAATTTTAGCTCAGGAGCACCGCGAGTCCAGGGTAAGAGGTTACCTCCATTCTGTTGACATGAACTCGACGTTCCATCACCAGGTATCGCCAAAAAAACTCACGACCATGTGACCCTGACATACCATCGCCGGGTGCCACCCATTTTCGTGTTAGTGTGACCCCGACATTACCACCGCCGGGTATCACCCCATTACCACCAGACCATCACCAGGTAACCAACCAATGAAGGAGGTTCGTGGCCTTTTAAAGAATCCCCACTTCAAATTTTCACCGACTTCGAGGACCCACCAACGCCACACTGAGAGCACCTCGCCTCAGGAGCTCGAGACCCCACCAACTAGCAATGCTGTGGCCTTCATTATCCCTCCTTGCAGCCCCGCGATCCACACATCCATTCTGGCTGCATTCAAGTGTACCCCGTCAGCTTGCCAAAATGCCCTATGCACATCCTCCAGGCCCGCATGGCGTACCGCCACTCCCCCTCTCTGCACTACGAATTTGGATATTGCTTTATTAACCTTCATGCATGCTTTGTTAACCCTCGGCACTCACCGCGCTCCTCGCCAGAGTTTTCTAGGTACAATGTCGGACCATACTACTTTTATCCCCGGGAAGGCTGACCATAGCTGCCTCATATCTTTTTTGATGTCGTCAACTAATCCTTTCCCAGAGCGAGCTGCCAGATCGTTCCCCCCTACATGTAGAACTAGAATATATGGGGCTCTGTGGAAGTGAACTGCTTGGTAAAATTCGTGAAGAACCCGCTTCCAGACCAACCCCCTAAAACCCGACCACCTAATGGACGCCACATCTTTTGTGTAACCCCGCTATCTGCCGTCAGTCTGTCTGTCCGCTCGCAGCACTCCCCAGTGAACGTAAGAGTAGCCTAAGATCCAGATTAACAGTGGAACATGCCCTGTAACAATGCAAACATATGTTAGTGACATGTTTAAATCCCAGCCGGCTCGGCCCCTCCGTTTCCATAAGCTCGCTCGTAAGACTGGTAACGCTTTGATTCCCAGCGGCCAATTCTCTTTAAAACTTTGGCGCTCAAGCCTCCCACCGCCGCCTCCATTGCAGCCCCAATGCGAAATGAATGCCCTCCATAACTGTGTGGCTCTATTCCCGATTCCTTCAAACACCTGTGAAATATTTTAACAAACTGATATTTAGATAGGAATGTCCCCTCTTCGTGGCATAACAACGATCCTCCCTGAAGTGGCCTAACGGACATAAATTGCTCCAAACATCGAGACGGACACATAAAGGAATCCTTCACCCTGCCCAACAGAACTCTGTCCTTTTCCTAACTGGTCCGTCTTTGATTTCCTGATCCAGAATTCCACTCCCCTTTTGGTAATCATTATGTCCTCGACTAAAATGCCCCCAACCTTGGTCTTACTTGGCGCGACTAATTCTCCCAATCTCATTGCACCGAAAAAGGCCAAAGAAAATGCAAGCCTGAATAATCTTACCTCAAAGGGTGACCTGCAAACTGCCTTTAGTCGCAGTCCCAACTTCTCTAGTAATCCAAATGAAACTGGCCGCCTATTATCAGTTTGGCTTCTTTTCCTACGAAAACCTCTAAGCGCCTGTCTGACTATAAACTTTTTTGTCAAATCAGTCGCCAACCCGTCTGATTAACCCTCGCTGCAGACCACTTATCATCGTCTGCCTGCCTTATTCCCATCAATAACACCCCCACTTTTTCCTCATCTGTTAGGTGTTCCCCCCCCCCCCGTCCTAGCCAATGTTCCCACGTTTCCCATGACTGATGATAGGCTGCCCATGTGCTGCTTGCCAACGATGACCTAATTAACCCCTTCATGACCGTGGGATTTTCTGTTTTTCCGTATTCGTTTTTCACTCCCCTACTTCCCAGAGCCATAACTTTTTTATTTTTCCGTCAATTTGGCCATGTGAGGGCTTATTTTTTGCGGGACGAGTTGTACTTTTGAACGACATCATTGGTTTTACCATGTCGTGTACTAGAAAACGGGAAAAAAATTCCAAGTGCGGTGAAATTGCAAAAAAAGTGCAATCCCACACTTGTTTTTTGCTTGGCTTTTTTGCTAAAACTGACCTGCCATTATGATTCTCCAGGTCATTACGAGTTCATAGACACCTAACATGACTAGGTTATTTTTTACCTAAGTGGTGAAAAAAAATTCCAAACTTTGCTAAAAAAAACAAACAAAAAAAAAATTGCGCCATTTTCCGATACTCGTAGCGTATCCATTTTTCATGATCTGGGGTCGGTTGAGGGCTAATTTTTTGCGTGCCGAGCTGGCGTTTTTAATGATACCATTTTGGTGCAGATACGTTCTTTTGATCGCCTGTTATTGCATTTTAATGCAATGTCACGGCGACCAAAAAAACGTAATTCTGCCGTTTAGCGATCAGGTTAATGCTTTTTTTTTATTGATAGATCGGGCGATTCTGAACGCGGAGATACCAAATATGTGTAGGTTTGATTTTTTTTTAATTGATTTATTTTGATTGGGGCGAAAGGGGGGTGATTTAAACTTTTATGTTTTTTTTATTTTTTTCACATTTGTTTTAACTTTTTTTTTTTTACTTTTGCCATGCTTCAATAGCCTCCATGGGAGACTAGAAGCAGGCACAACTCGATCGCCTCTGCTACATAACAGCGATCATCAGATCGCTGCTATGCAGCAGAAAATCAGGTGTGCTGTGAGCGCCGACCACAGGGTGGCGCTCACAGCTACCGGCGATCAGTAACCATAGAGGTCTCAAGGACCTCTATGGTTACAATGGAGAAGCATCGCCGACCTCCGATCATGTGACGGGGGTCGGCGATGACGTCATTTCCGGCCGCCTGGCCGGATGTGGTAGTTAAATGGCGCTGTCTGCATTTGACAGCGGCATTTAACTAGTTAATAGCGGCGGGTGAATCGCGATTTCACCCGCCGCTATTGCGGGCACATGTCAGCTGTTCAAAGTAGCTGACATGTCCCGGCTTTGATGCGGGCTCACCGCCGGAGCCCTGCATCAAAGCAGGGGACCTGACGTCGGACGTACTATCCCGTCCGACGTCAGGAAGGGGTTAATGGTCCGACCGCCCTGATACCACACTCCAGAGTCCGGGAGGGCAGGGTATGCCCTCTTCTTCTGCCTCTGGTGCCAGGGCCCGGAACCGCTCCCACTGGAAATGAGAGAGTGCGTCAGCTATTGAGTTAAATTCCCCCGGTACATGTGATGCGGTAAAATGAGCATTGATAGATAGGCAGTCCAATACTAGCTGCCGCAAAACACTGATAACTGGATGGGAAGAAGCGGTTATGTTATTTATAGCCAACCACACCCATGTTGTCACATTTGAAACGAATCCTCCTGTTTGCCAGCCACCCTTTCCACAAATTGACAGCTACAAAATTGGGAAAAATCTCCAGTAACGCTACGTTCTTAACAAGACCGAAACGGACCCATTCATCAGGCCACTTGGCCGCACACCATTGCCGCTGAAAATAAGCTCCAAAACAGCAACTCCCCGCTGCATCCGTGTATAGATCAATTTCGGAATTGCAACACACCCCATCCATCATCAATGATCGCCCGTTGTAATTTTCCAGAAATGTGTTCCAGACTGCCAGATCAGCTCTGTTGTCAGCCGATAACACTGGTCAACAGCATTTTTGGTGCCAAAGATATTTCATCGAATTTAGGGTATTTTTGGGGTGCTGATTCTGAATATGTCATCAGTTTTGCCAGATTGGCTCAAGTTTTTGAGATTTTTGGTATCTTATTTATAGCACTTGTTGGTAAATGCGACGCATCATCTCATTAATTTCTTTGGATTAGTACTTGAACTGAGCAGTTCTCAATATAGTTTTGTGTTAATTAGTGTTCTAAAAGTTTGTTCATAGCTTGATTTTTGCACTAACTTTATGTTGTTGTCTGTTTTCCAGTGAAAAGCATGAACTCATCAAGAAGAAGTTGTCTTAACGATCCAGACTCATTCTGTTACATTTGTGGTGAATACACACTGCCAAAACATAGAAGAAACATAACAGACTTCGTAAAAAAAGTGTATTTTGCCTATTTTGGGGTTATGCTTGGGGACCAAGACAAGTTTTGGGCACCACACATAGTGTGCAAAGCATGTATCGAATTATTACGAAAATGGAGCAAAGGACAAAGAAAAAGCTTCAAATTTGGTGTTCCAATGGTGTGGAGAGAGCCAAAAAATCATCATGATGACTGTTATTTATGGTAAACACAGGTACAGGCACATCTTCACAATGAGGGACAGGCCTTCTTGCAGATTCCATGTTACTCCCATTTTCGTTTCTTATGCTTATTGAATCCTTGCACTTGCACTGCACAGAAATAACAGTCATCATGATGATTTTTTGGCTCTCTCCACACCATTGGAACATCAAATTTGAAGCTTTTTCTTTGTCCTTTGCTCCATTTTCGTAATAATTCGATACATGCTTTGCACACTATGTGTGGTGCCCAAAACTTGTCTTGGTCCCCAAGCATAACCCCAAAATAGGCAAAATACACTTTTTTTACGAAGTCTGTTATGTTTCTTCTATGTTTTGGCAGTGTGTATTCACCACAAATGTAACAGAATGAGTCTGGATCGTTAAGACAACTTCTTCTTGATGAGTTCATGCTTTTCACTGGAAAACAGACAACAACATAAAGTTAGTGCAAAAATCAAGCTATGAACAAACTTTTAGAACACTAATTAACACAAAACTATATTGAGAACTGCTCAGTTCAAGTACTAATCCAAAGAAATTAATGAGATGATGCGTCGCATTTACCAACAAGTGCTATAAATAAGATACCAAAAATCTCAAAAACTTGAGCCAATCTGGCAAAACTGATAGCATATTCAGAATCAGCACCCCAAAAATACCCCAAATTCATTAAAATATTTTGGACACCAGAAAAATATTTTTTTTTTGTTGACCTGTGTAATCGAACATAATGATGAGGCAGCTTCACACCAGCCATAGCTCCTGCCAGCCTTCTTGAAAAAACCCTCCCCATAGGCAACACCCGACATGCGAAGTTTAAACTGCCTAGTAAGGACTGCACCTCCCGTAACCTCAATTTTTTCAGTTTCAATGCCTTGCGTATTTCTCCTTTAAGGGATGACACCTTATCCTCCGGGAGCCGACATTCCCATTTGACTGTATCAATCACAATACCTAAAAAGGTAATACATGACGTTGGACAGACCGTTTTTCCAGGGGCCAATGGTACACCGAATTCCTTTGCCACCCACTCTAAGCTCCTCAAAATCACCTCACACATCTCATTCCGTGGGGCCTACGCACCAAAAATCATCCAAGTAATGTATCACAGATTTCAAACTGGAAGTGTCCTTAACTACCATTCCAGAAAACTGCTAAAGGCCCCAAACAAGGAACACGACAGAGAGCATCCCATGGGTAAGCACCTGTCCACAAAGTACTCTCCCTCCCAATAGCACCCAAGCAGGCATTGACTAACCGGATGTACTGGCAGTAACCGAAAGGCAGATTCTACGTCAGTCTTTGCCATTAGCGCCCCTTTACCACACTTCTTCACCCACTGCACAGCCTCATCAAACGAGGCGTATACAACTGAACATAACTCAGAATCAATGCCGTCATTAACGGACTTGCCACGGAGATATGACAAATGGTGAATCATTCGGAAATTATTTGGTTCCTTCTTGGGCACAATGCCCAAAGGGGAAACCACCAGGTCCGAAAAAGGCGAAGACTTGAATGGACCTGCCATTCGGCCTAGTAGCACCTCTTTTCTCAGTTTTTTCTTAACAACTTCGGAGTGCTGATAGGCCGAATTTAGATTTTTCAATTTTGTTTGTAATTTGACATTCGTGGCAGGAATTACGAAACCGTCCCTAAAGCCTCTGATTAACAGGTCTGCCTTGAGTCTATCGGGGTACCTATCTAGAAAGGGGAGCATCGCGTGCAGTTTGATTGGGGTTTGGCCCTTGACCATGGTTGTTTCCCCCGGCGCTAGCGCTGTTCTTCCTGACTCATCTGCTGGCTCCATGTGAGAACCCGTTGCACACTGAGCATTGATGTCTGAATTTACAGCTGGGGCCGAACTTACATTGGCTCTCGTTAAACTGCCAACATATACCATGTTTCTGTATCCCACCCCGGGCTTGAAAACCTCCTGATGCTTGAGCCCCTGATCATAACCCGCTTGGCCGGTTCTCCCGGCCCACCCCTGAAAGGATTTCCCCAATCTATTGCTAGGGGCCATAATCTTTAACCAAAGCCCAATATCTTTTTGATCCCATCTGATGGAGGGGCGAATGGCCTTCTGCTGGCGGAACTGCTCGTCATACCGCAACCATGCGTGTCCCCCATAAGTTCTGTAAGCTTCCCCTATGGAATCCATGTAGCAGAACAATTGTGAACAGTTCTCTGTCTCTCTCTCCCCTATAATGCTGGCTAGAATTGCAAAGGCCTGCAACCGTCGCCTATCCTCTTCCTCCTTTTTATTCCCCTCCTTCCCAATTCTCTCAACACTCAATTTATCGATGGGCAGCAATGAAAATATGTCAACATACTCATTCCTCCAAATTTTTTCCCTCACCTCTTTTTTGAGATGGGCATCTAGGGGGCCTGAGAAACAAATGTACACCTCTCCACGGGCCCTATCATCTAAGGGAAAATGTTCCCCCTCCCCTGCTGAAGTCACGTCCGACACTTCGACGGTGCCGCTTCTCACACTCGTGCCTCCTCTATTATGGGTGTAAGGGGTCGTCCAGGCTGATAGGTGAGCTGGCCCCGGTTCCTCTAGCCGATCTAACCTCTTCTCTAACCTGGCTACCAATGCTATTAGCTCGCTGCTGAGTGAATTGGAGGGTGAATTGTCAACCATTACATTATTATCCTTGAACCCCCGACTATCCCTGTTTCCTGTTGACGGGCCCGCGATGGGAGACAGACACAACATAGATTCATAATTACCAGGCTCCCAGGGAGCCGTCGTCCCTCTGGTCGCTTTGTAGTCCTCAATGTCGTCCTCTTCTCCGGACTGGGCTTGGGTCATGTCCACATGGAGCCGGGCTGGCAATGTCCTCTCCCTGGTTGCCATGGTGTGGAAGGCCAACCCTCCGTCCTCATTGTCGGGGCTCTCCTACCGACATGAAAAAGACTCCCCCGCAGGCTAAGTTCCCTCTCCCCCTGGGCCCTGCCCTTTTCTGACGTGGGCCCATCCCATCCCTTGAGGGGCTCCTACAGCGCCGTTGTGCCCGCACTGGCATGTCCATGGACAGCCTTTCTGGGCGCCTAGTTCTGCGGGCAGGCCTTATAGGCCTTTCGTTTACTGCAGGCATGCCCACATCCCGCCCCATATCTTTGCTAAATTGCACAGGAGCTGAGCTAGACAGCTCGTTCTCCGGGGTCCTTTGTGAAGGACCCCGGAAGCAAGATGGCGCCTCCCATCCCTCCTCGTGTTCCTGGTCCTCACCGCGCTTCCCCCGTACCGCCCGCCCGCCGGAATGATCCCTGGCACACACGGGCTGAACGCGGAGGGGGGGGGGCTGCGCCTCCCTGCTGTACGGCCGCCAAGCTGCTCGATCACCGCCGCAGGCTGCACTGCGGGGGGTCACCACTCACACCTCTGCTTGCCTGCCCTCTGGAGCGTGCTGTAACTCCCGCAGGCAGCCCAGCGGAGGGGCCCTCGCTCTCAACCCTGCTTGCCTGACCGTCAGAGCCAGAGGGGACTACAGCAGCCTGTCCAACCCCGAGATCCCTGCTCCGTTCTCTCCCTGCACGCCCGGTGGGGCGTGAGGATCCCTTCCCGGGCGTGCTAGCATATGGACTTCCCTGCGCCCCGGACCTTCTCCTGGCTAAGCCCCAACCGACCCGAAGTCTTCGTGCCCTTGCTCTAGATCTCCGTGCCGCAGTTGTACTAGCTGGGATACCGCCACTACTACCTCCCAGGATCCCACTAATTGTAGCCTCTAACCAGCCCGGAGGGTGAATGGTTGCAGCGGCCTGCAATTTACCTATAAGGTCCTCCATACCCGGTAAGTACTTGGTCCTTGTTGTCCAGCTATCCGTCTGTGGTCAAAGAGAACACATACGTCCTGCGCAGTCCTTTTAACCCTTCCCTGAGACTCCACCTCCTATTGTCCCAGGTCATTTCCTCCCTGCCGTCCCTTTAACCAAGCCCCCCCCCCCCATCCCCTTCACCTCCCTGTCTTTTTCCAACCACTCATTCTCTTCCAGTGTCATGTCCGCTTTCCCCCATCCTTGCGTGCGTGTCCAGCGGATACTGTATGAGAGAGTGTGAGAGCGATAACACCACAATGTACACACCAGCTCCCCATTCACACATAAGACTTTGTAACAATAATGAGTCACAGGACACCTGGGAGGGAAAATGGCTATTTTGGTACAATTTGGCCATTTTCACTTGGGGGTGCACTCACTTTTGTTGCCAGCGGTTTAAACATTAATGGCTGTGTGTTGAGTTATTTAGAGGGCACACCAAATTTACACTGTTATACAAGCTGCATACTGACTACTTTACATTGTATCAAAGTGTCATATCTTCAGTGTTGTCCCATGAAAAGATATAATAAAATATTCACATAAAGAGCGGTGTACTCACTTTTGTAATATACTGTACACAGGATCGCACTGTCCTAAAGCAAATTTCTAAATGATGTTAGCAGCTTAGGCGAGATGAGTGTCCCTATAGTGTCCCTATAATAATGTTCAAAAAATAGTTTAAAAATTCTGCAATCAGAAAATAAAAACCGATTAGAATAAAGATTTATCAGTTTGTGGGTATAGTTTTTATTAATTTTGGCTACACTATCCCTTTAAGGAGTTTTACCTTGAATTGTACGTCCTTGTAACATTTCCCTTCTAGTCAAGGTGAGATCCTGAGAGTGAGCGCTCGCTGCGGAGAGGGATTCATACTCTTCACCTTCCATCCTATACTAATAAGCTGCTCTGTAGAGTGGTTTGTCACCATATAAGTGGGTAGTTGTCATGTCCGTCCCTGGAGATCTAGTGACGCTACGTACAGATATAAAGTATTGGACTATATATCACTACAATTACAGGAGTTGTTCTTAAACTTATCATTTGTAATAAATATTGGAAACCTCGATGCGTATTGAAGAATAACATTGGATGTAACGCTGAAAAAAGAAAAGCTTATTTTAGGAGATTGTACATTTTGCGATTTCTGGATTATTTAGAAGGCCAGATTTGTTGCAGTCTGCACCAAGTAAGGAAGTGAAGGAGTGTGCTATAACGTAAGAGGAGAAGGTGCAAGCATCATGACATATTAAAGGGATTCAGTCACCATCTTTTTGCCAGCCCACCTGAGAGCAGCAAAATGTAGGGGCAGAGACCCTGATTCCAATGGTGTTTCTGTAATACCCCAGAGTTGGGTATTACTATAAGGCTATGTGCGCACGTTGCGTATTTGCTTGCAGACATTTCTGCAAGGTTTCTGCTCTGGAAATCTCAAGTAACGAGTCTATTCGCTCATCACTAATAATTAACCTACATATGCTGTAACAAAACAGCAACTGTCAGAAATCTGCGTGAAACACAAAATCTGTTTATTTTTCACAAAAAATTTTAAAAATTGTGTGGGCTCCCGCTTAATTTTCATAACCAGCAGAGGGGAACCTGAGGACTGATGTGAATATTCTGGGAAGGAGCCAATAGCCATAAAGGTTCCCAGGCTATTAATATCAGCTCACAGCTGTTTGCTTAATCTTTACTGGCTAGTTTACAGGGGAACCCCAGAAAAAAATTGACATGGGGTCCCCCTATAAAATCGAACCAGCAAAGGCTAGGCAGACAGCTGCAGGCTGATATTAATAGTCTGGGAAGGGGCTCTTAGCCGCCCCAGATATGGTGCATCTTAAAAACGTGTAGTGCTACTTATATAATTGACGTTTAGTACTATTTCATGTAGGGATTTGTATTATTTTCACTATATGGCAGCACTTATTGCAGCAGGCCAGGCTTCTCCTCACTGAGGCAGTAGTAGGCAGATAGCTTGGTGGACGGAGCCTCTGGGTGTAGTAAATATGGCTGTAACCGTTATTCCAGTCACAGTACAGTCACCGGCCAGTGAACCAGTCAGAGACCTTGTGAAGGGGATTATTTTCCCCCCTTCCAGTGGGCAGAATAGAGATGGAGTGATCAGAAGAAACCTGTAGGATAGCCTGAGGACTAGGACCCCAGAGCCAGAGGGAATTCTCTGGTCTGCACAGCACCCTTAGCCTACCAGAATACAACGCCGTGGATGCAGGAGGAGTATGGGTCTGGAGCGTGGTCCCCCAAAATGGGGAGGGGAACATGGGAATCCTACACCCTAATGAAGGTCTGAGGAAACAGGGATACAGGAGTTAGCTGGGGAGCGTATCCCCAGTGGATAGAAGTCTCTATTGTGTCAGCTAGGATAACAGCTCAGGCTCTGGTTACACTGGCTGTATATCATTCCTCATATGTGCCGTTTCCTGCATCTATTGCTAAATACCCGCCTGAGGAACTTTGTCATCTGCCTGTCATGTTCCACCATCTATGGCTGGGATCCTTTTTCTGGGCTGTGTTATAAGTGAAAGTTTAATCTGTTATAAAGTTCATCTTCCTCCTGACTCTCTCCTGTCACCCTCCTCACCAACATCACCAGGAACGTCACCTTCACCACCACTAGAGAGAGGGAACAGTATATTAAAAAACAGCATTAACCCCCCCAGACACACACCCACAGCCATGTGCCCATTTTCACTGTGCGCCAGGTATCGGGCATGGCCACCAATCCTCAGGATAGCAGCCCTGCGCTTAGGGTGTCACATAATGGAAGAAGAGAAGTTGCAAGCATGATGCAATTTAAAGGAACTCTGTCACTATCTTTATTTGCTAAACCACCTGAGAGCAGCATAATGTAGGGGCAGAGACCCTGATTCAAGTGATGTCACTTACTTTGCTGGTTGCTGAAGAATTATCAGTTCTCTGTATAATCCCACCGCCACCACTGATTGACAGCTTACTGCCTATGCACAGTGTACACAGAAAGCTGCCAGTCAGTTGTGAGGACAGGGTCATGCACAGCTCATGAATATGAAAGACTACCTGGTCAGGTTTTCTAGACCTCTAGTGAAAATCTATTAATGAAAAAGGGATTTTTTTTCCCCAACTGCAGCAAGCAGCCCAGTAAGTAAGTGACACATTGCTGGAATCAGGTCTGTCTCTACATCATTCTGCTCTCAGACTACGTGGCAAAAACATGGTTACAGATTGCATTTAATTAACTAATTTTTTCATGTTCTAAAATTAGTAATGAACGTGTGTCATTGTTCTCATCGTTCTGTAATGGGAATTCTATATACCCTTTACTATATATATATATATATATATATATACACACATACACATACATACATACTCTGCTTGTGCGTGAACTCTGCTTGGTTTGCCTCACACCTTAAGCCCAGTGTGTTCTCGCTAATCAGAAATGTCTGACTCACCATAAACTTTCCATAGAGGTCACTTTAGATGAGATTGGATTATCCTCTTATGTTTTTTAGGCCTTTCAGGACAATTTGAGTTGTGTGTTTTTGCCTGCTAGGATATTTTTTCCCAATGTTCTTGAAGATTTAATTTGAAAACCTTGGTCCCCCGGGCTAAAGGGGTGAATAAGCAGGACTCATTTCTTCAGGGCACAAATGATTAAAACATTTCAAGCTCTTCCATTGCAGGTCACCGTGTTCACCTTTATTTTCTTTTAGATATCTTATATCAAAGAAATAGGTGCTACCTAAATTTAGATGCTTTGCATTGCTTTCAGGGATTCCTCATTATAAAGATGATGCCTGGTTCATACATTGTATGAGATTGTGTGTGTATGTTCTTTCTTCTTTTTTTTTTCTGTGTATGACTTTTGAGATCTTGAATTATTGATGATCTGTTCTTCTACTGTTGAAAACCAATACATCAGGCAGTAAGCGTTTGGTACTTTGTTACCACTGTACAATCTGTGAGCGTGAGAGACTTTATTAAAAGGTTTGATGGCAGAAATTGTGTGGGAGATATTTAGCACAAGATAAATGGACAGTAAAGCTATTAAGCAGTTATAATTGTTTTTTTTCTTTATTACTTTGTATATCCTTCACTATATGCCTTCACGATGAGAATTCACCCACACAGTGTGATATGAACCCAATCTCTGTAGTACATCAATTTCTCACATCAGCCATGGAGTTCTGTTGTTATCCTATATCTCATTACTGTACGTTCAGTAGCAAGTGTGTTGTTCAGAGATTACATTTATTTCCACTGGGAAATCCATTTTTAGGTTTTAAATAAAGAAAAAAAAAAACAGATCCTGTCACATATTTGTCTATTTAATTTATTGTAACTAAGAGCCCTAGGGTGCGCTCTTATTTGATATTATGCCTGATGGGACATGTGGATGCACATAGTATGGCAGCAAGTTTATGCTAGTGTGTCGGAGTTACCACATCCTCACCTAGCATTTCCTTCAATCCGCCCTTGCTAAGGCATTATATATTGGTCACTACTGTATGTGTATGTGTATATGTATATATATATATATATATATATATATATATATATATATATATATATATATACATACATATATATACATATATATATATATATACATATATATATATATATATATACACAGTGTATATATACTGTATACATCTACTATTTAATTGTCTAAGGGTCACTTCCGTCTTTCTGTCTCTTTCTGTCTGTCACAGAAATCCGTCGTCGCTGATTGGTCGCGGCCAGCTGGCCGCGACCAATCAGTGACGGGCACAATCCGGCCGCGAAATGGCCGCTCTTTACTCCCCTGCAGTCAGTGCCCCCTCCATACTCAAACCTCATTTCAAGGCAGAAACATTACTGTGTCCAACAGTTATTAGATATATGAAACTGAAATAGCTGTTGCAAAAAAAAAACAATTTTTATAAAACATTAAGCTTAAGATTAATAGGGCTGCCCAAACTTTTTCATATAACTGTGTATATATATATGTATACAATATATATGTATGTATGTATGTATGTACGTGTGTCTGTGTGTGTGTGTATGTATTATATACTGTTGAAACCAGAAGTTTACATACACTATATGAAAAGACACATAAGCATGTTTTTCTCAATATCTGACATGAAATCGGAATAAACTTTCCCTTTTAGGTCAATTAGGATTACCATAATTATTAGTATTTGCCAAATGCCACAACAATTAGATAGAGAGATGTCATGTCGGACTCTGTTCACACTAGGGCGTCCGACAGACAGCGGTAATTCCACATACGTCCACTACACGCTCAGTGGCGTCGGCTAGACTTTATCCAGCTTGCTCGGGGTTAATCTAGCTGGTAATAAGGTTGGAGGCTGGGTCACGCCCACGGCCTTTAAATAGTCGTGCTGGACTTTGGGCGTCGCCGATTATAGCTTGTGTCTTGTGCCTGGTGATCTCGGTCTGGAGTGGTGGTCTTGTTGTAGGAATATCGTATCTGGTGGTGTATTATCCTTTGTTATATTTCTCCTTCCTATATTTGTATTTGTTTTGCCCTGTACACATTATAGTGTATTCCTGTGTGTCTGCGGCGTGGGGTGTTTTTCGGTTTTCCCTGTCTGTGCTTTCTGTGGGGATTGGTGTGTGGTCTCTTCACTGAGTGGCGGGTTGTGGTTTCAGCTTAGGGCTGAGACAGGGTCAGGCCTGGCGGCCCAGACATGCACACCTTTAGTGTATCTTCTGGGAAAGGGACAGACAGGGTTTTCCTAGCCTGAGGGATATTGCAGGGGCCCGGGTAACCAGCCTTAGTCTACCCAGTACTCCCGTGACAAGAGAATGACTAAGGCATTTTTATTACTGGAAAGTCAAAAGTTTACATACATTTCGTTAGTATTTGGTACCATTTCCCTTATTCTGAATGACTTGGGTCAAACATTTGGGATATCCTTCCACAAGCTTCTCACAATAGTTGGTCAGAATTTGGGCACATTCCTCCAGACAAAGCTGGTATAACTGATCCAGGTTTGTAAGTGATCTTGCTCGCCCCGGCCTTTTCAGCTTTGCTGATATATTTTCAATAGGATTGAGATCAGGGCTTTGTGATGGCCACTCCAAAACATTGACTTTGTTATCCTTAAGCCACTTTTTTTTACCATTTTAGCAGTATGCTTCGGGTCATTGTCCATTTGGAAGACCCATTTCCGACCAAACTTTAACTTCCTGGCTGATGTCTTGAGATGTTGCTGCAGTATTGCCACATAATCTTCTTTTCTCATGATGCCATCTATTTTGTGAAGTGCACCAGTCCCTCCTGCAGCAAAACAACCACACAACATGATGCTGCCACCCCCATGTTTCACCGTTGGGCTTCCAAACTCCCCCCTTTTTCCTCCAAATGTAACAATGGCCATTATGCCCTAAAAGCTACATTTTAGTTTCATCAGATCACAGGACATGTCTCTAAAAATTAAGGTCTTTGTCCCTGTGTCCATTTGCAAACATTAATCCAACTTTATTTTTCTTTTGGAGTAATGGCTTCTTCCTGGCAGAGTGACCTTTCAGCCCATGTTGATACAGTACTCATTTCACTGTGGATATAAACACAATCTTACCAGCTTCCACCATCATCTTCACAAGGTCTTTTGCTTTTGTCCTTGGGTTAATATGCATAGGCCGGACCAAAGCACGTTCATCTCTGGGACACAGAACCCGTCTCCTTCCTGAGCGGTATGATGGCTGGACATTCCCATCTTGTTTGTACTTGCGTATAATTGTTTGTACAGATGAGTGAGGCACCTTCAGGTATCTTGAAATTGTACCCAAGGATGAGCCAGACTTGTGCAAGTCCACAATTCTCATCCTGATATCTTGGCTGACTTCTTTAGACTTTCCTATGATGCTACAAAAAGAAGCAGTGTGTTTCAGGTATGCATTAAACTATATCCATGGGTGTGTCTCTAATTAACTCAATTGTTACCAAAAAAAAAAAACATCATAAGCTTCCAAACACATGGCATCATGATGTGGGCAGTACCGAACTGTTTAAAGGCATAGTAATCTCAGTGTATGTAAACTTTTTACTTTGCAGTAAGCTATAAAAATGTCTAAAACATTCTGTCATTATTCTGGCAAATATTAATTATTATGGTAAGCCTAGTTGACCCAAAACGGGAAAGGCTTATTCTGATTTCATGTCAGATATTGAGAAAAACATGGTTGTGTCTCTTTATATAGTGTATGTAATTTCTAAATTCAAGTGTGTTATATATATATATATATATATATATATATATATATATATATATATATATATATATATATATATATATATATATATATATTATAATATATATATATATATATAATATATATATAATATATTAATATATATATATTATATGTGTGTATATATATATAATATATATAATATATATATATTATATGTGTATATATATATATAATACATATATATATATATATATATATATATATATATATATATATATATATATATATATATATATATATATATATATATACATATATATATATACATATATATATATACACAACCCAAAACATCCAAATAACCCTGATCAAAAGTTTACATACCCTGGTGATTTTGGCCTGATAACATGCACAGAAGTTGACACAGATGGGCTTGAATGGCTACTAAAGGTAACATCCTCACCTGTGACCTGTTTGCTTGTAATCAGTGTGTGTGCATAAAAGCTGAGTGAGTTTCTGGGATCCAGACAGACTCTGGTATCTTTTATCCAGTCACTGACATTTCTGAATTGTGAATCATGGGGAAAGCAAAATAATTGTCAACGGATCTATGGGAAAAGGTAGTTGAACTGTATAAAACAGGAAAGGGATACAAAAAGATATCCAAGGAATTGATAATGCCAGTCAGCAGCATACAAACTGTGATTAACAAATGGAAAACCAGCCTCCTCAGGATTCTGATGGCAGCAGATGATGGCATCTTTTTTCTGCCACTTCCAGTCAGTTTAGCCAGTGTTCCTTTGTCTTTGAACCTGTGAACTGTGCTTCCAATTATATCTTAAGGAACATTTAATTTTCAGAAGGGAAGTCTTGGAAGATTCTAAAGCTATTGTCACAGTTACCTGACTTGAGCCCCATAGGAAATGTATGAAAAGTGTAACGCTAGTCACTACTCATGGACAGACCATGAGGCAGAGAAGTCAGATGATCTGGGTACAGTACCAAGAGAGCACGCAGGAAACCAAGGGAAAAGGCAAAGGCGTAAGTCAGGTTGCGGTCTGGGATCAAAATACCGTGAGATAGAGGATCAAAGCAAAAGGACAAGAAGTAGTGATAGTCAGAACATTGTCCAAAGGGTCAAGCAGCAGAAGATCAGAACAACAGAATCAGGCAAACACCCACCAGAGAGCACACACTACGTCTGGCAGGGATTAGAGGCAAACAGCTTAAGGTACCGTCACACTAAACGATATCGCTAGCGATCCGTGACGTTGCAGCGTCCTGGCTAGCGATATCGTTTAGTTTGACACGCAGCAGCGATCAGGATCCTGCTGTGATGTCGCTGGTCGCTGAATAAAGTCCAGAACTTTATTTGGTCGTCCGATCGCCGTGTATCGTTGTGTTTGACACCAAAAGCAACGATACCAGCGATATTTTACACTGGTAACCAGGGTAAACATCGGGTTACTAAGCGCAGGGCCGCGCTTAGTAACCCGATGTTTACCCTGGTTACCAGCGTAAAAGTAAAAAAAACAAACAGCACATACTCACCTGCGCGTCTCCCAGCGTCTGCTTCCTGCTCTGACTGAGATCCGGCCCTAAAGTGAAAGTGAAAGCACAGCGGTGACGTCACCGCTGTGCTGTTAGGGCCGGAGCTCAGTCAGTGCAGGAAGCGGACGCTGGGAGACGCGCAGGTGAGTATGTACTGTTTGTTTTTTTTACTTTTACGCTGGTAACCAGGGTAAACATCGGGTTACTAAGCGCGGCCCTGCGCTTAGCAACCCGATGTTTACCCTGGTTACCCGGGGACCTCGGCATCGTTGGTCGCTGGAGAGCGGTCTGTGTGACAGCTCTCCAGCGATCAAACAGTGACGCTGCAGCGATCGGCATCGTTGTCGCTATCGCTGCAGCGTCGCTTAATGTGACGGTACCTTTAGTTAAGTAGTTTGGGCAATCTCCAGAACAGAGAACACCTAGAGAAAGACCCGCACCTCCCAGTCACAGATTGAACAGCTGGGCTGTCAATCAAAGCCTCAACAGCTGAGACTCCCATTAAAAGATTTACCAGCCGAGTTGTCAATCAAAACACTTGACAACTCAGCATAACCCAGTTTCCATAGGAAAACAATCACTCTCTGAGCAGAGTAATCCTGACAGAAGAATGTGAAAAAAGTGTTGCGGTATGCAGATCCAAGAATATTGTGAACTAAAGGCCATTGCCCATGAGGAATGGGCTATGAACACTGCCAGAAGCTGGTGTCTGGCCATGCATCATATTTGTAGCAGGTCATAACAGCCAAAGGTGCTCTGCTAAGTGCTAAAGAGGATTGAACAATCCTGAGACTGTACTAGTTACAAAAACTGGCATTTTGTGCTGAGTTTGAAGAAACCCCTTGTTCTATTGTCGTGTTCAGGTTAATACAAAGCTCTTGTTTGATTTTGTTTTATTGCAAACAGCAGAATGTTTGTGCATGTGCTAATAAGCCTAATTTGCATTGTGGGTTGAATTTTAGTTGTGTGTTGTTTGATATGTTGACACTGTACTGATAGTATGCCTGCTCATAGAGTTTCATCAGAGTCAACAGTAATCAGTCTGAATGTATAAGTTTTGTATGCTAATGGAAGCAAAACCACTGTATAAACTTTACATTTATCAGCACAGGGAATAAATATTGAGGTTTCTATTTTAGCTGTTTGCTGCATTCACTTTTTTTTAATCTTTCTGCAGGTAGCCTACTTGAAGATATGATGCGCTAATCTCTAACCCCTTTGTGCTTGGTATAATTGGATACTGCTCTTCTCCCAGTAAATAACAAATGCGAATGAATATAAATGACCAAGAAGACAAATGTCAGTTGTCACATAATGTTCACTACAGATGAGGGTCTGCCATCTCCATAACATGCAAAGGGTAGATAAGTCTGTCTCTTGGCCAGTATTCATCAGAGAGTTTGGACAACCTTTAAAAAGCAACATAATTCTACTGGGACCCCATTATCCAATTCCCAAGGTGTGCCAGGTCCTTTCTTACAGACCATGCAGTGAAGATGATCTTGCTTTTTATCCAGTGGAGAAGCGCTATCTAAACCTGGGAATAATTCTGACCTGCAGCTTTCATTCCTCTTTGCTTGTCATCTTTCCCTATCAATGGTTTGATCTCTATGAAACATGAACAAGGCGTTCTCCAGAGAAAAACTATGATTACATAATTAACGAGCTGCTCGACTGATGCCTATTATCAAATGTGTCAATTGCCTTGGTTTATTTGCTTCTGCATTCTTATAGGGTACTCTGAAATGAAATGTATTCTTACAGCTACTATGTTCATTTTAACAAATGTAATGTAAGTAGCCATCGCATAGTGATAGTGACTTCTAACAACAAAGCATTGGGTGGATCCACAATGGCTGAAGAATGGAAACATCCAACTTTCATATGGTTTGTCCTCCTTTTACAAGGTGTAGTGAACCTCTTCAGTGCTGCAGATCAACCTAAGCAAATTATAGAGACTACTGACCCACTGATCTCAGATGGACCACCTTCATTATATGATAAAGAGAGAAGAGCGCAAGCAATGGACCCTTTATCCACTGATCAGTAGATGATATTGTAAACTAGGCCCAGGTCCACATAGCCTCCCCAATATAGTGCTTTATAGAGATTAAAGGGAGCCTATCACCAGGTGTTCAATATTTCATATGGGAGCAGCATAATGTAGGGTCAGAGAGTCTGTTTCACTGGGCTGCATGTTTTTTCAATAAATTAAATTCAATAAACTATCTTTCGATTTATAACTAGAGGACTAGGAGTCGCGTGCCATGTAGTCCTGTAGCTGTATGTAGCCCTACCCCCTCTACCGATTAGCAGCTTTTTGTCAGTGTAAAGTGTACACAGAAAACTGTCATTCAGAGGTGTGGGCGGTGTTACACAGAGCTCATCATTCAGAGAACTGCATGATCTGTAACAGAGAGAACAGTGATCTTATCAAAACGACAGCAAGCAGCCCAGTAAGTGACACATCGCTGGAATCCGGGTTTCTATCACTATATTATGCTGCTCTCCGTTAACAGCAAAACCTTGGTGACAGATTCCCATTAATATTTCTCTCTCTGTTAAAATGTTTATTCAACGTGTGTGGATGCAGCTCGGTATGGCGAAGAATAAATAAGACTTTATTTTTTCATTTATGTAAATGAAAAAACTTTCTTCTTTTCGCCATCATTCAAGTTCTTATGATCATATTTGTTAGTCATATTGTTTCATAAAATAAAGCAAAACATTGTGAAAATCATCCATTGGGATGTGGTTTTGTGTAATGAAGAATTTAATTACCTGACTTGCGATATGAAATGTTTTAGCGATTTCCTGTGTGGCAATGTTAATGTACATTAAGCAAGAAGTAAATCACACGTCTCCTATTACACGCATTCTCTGTTATAGTCATAGTCTGCACAGTATGACAGTACTGGAAAAATACATTTACGGCCGCAGACAGTGGCACATTTACTTCCCAGAAATACTGTTGTTTAATGTGATTTTATAGTGTTTCAAAATTGTATTCATTGGTCATCGTCCTGAATATTTCAGCATGGTGATTTCTAAATGACTTGAATGTAGACCAGAGTAGTAGTAGTCTTTTTCCTGTAAATCTATAAAAAATGTGCCTCCTTTTTTAATTGCACATTCAGAATTTTTATTACTTTTTATTTCTTTAATATTTTTTCATTGTGTAAAAATATATTCATGAATGCTTTGACAAGAAAGTTGTCATAAGTCGATGTAAAAGAGAAAAGACTGCACATTTCTGAAGATTAATTGCACCGAAATAATTTCTGTTGTCTGGACATGTTGAAAGATAGCAGTGATCTGGCTTCCTGGTTCCGAACATTCGTTAATTTGTAAGGCAAAAACATCATTATCGAACAACGTTTAACACATTTATTAATTATAACTCACACAACATAAAATAGCATCACCATATTTTATACTTTCCCTTCTTAATTAAGGACCAATCAGCACAAATGATCTCCTTCCCTCCGTAGCTAATTTTTTGGTTTTGGACTTTTTTCCTCTCCCCTTCATCCAAGAACCATCGCTTCTTTACTTTTCATCCACATAACTGTATAAGGGTTTGTTTTTTGTAGAATGAGTTTGTTTTGACATTTTCCATTCGTTGTAGTGAAAATGAGAAGAAATTGAAAGTGTGGTGAGATTTTGAAACCAATGCAATACAGCAATGTTTTTTTGGTATTTTGTTTGTAAGCCGTACATTGTTATAAAAGTTGCTCTGAATCATAATTCTCCAAGTCCGTTCAATTATGGCAATATCAAACTTGTACAGATATTTTTTTAATGTATGTGCTTATGGCACCAAAACCTACAAGAAGCAGGAAGAAAAGGCTGGTATGTAAACAGCGCCTCCTCTGCCCAACTGTGAAAAAACTAGGAAGGAAGCACTGTTACATGAACAGCATGACCTCTGCCCCAGCAGTACCAATCCCTACAGAAGGTGAGCGGAACACATATTTATAGGAAACGCAGCCCACCCCTTTGTCGCACTATATTTTCCAGAAAGCAGGAAGGAAGGAATGGTTGCAAAGAGCACAACCCCTCTACTATTTGTGCAAATCAATACTGAGAGTAGCATTAATTTTATTATTTTTAGAACAGCAACACCAGTACCCTTAGTTGAACTAAACGCTACAATGAATGAGATGAGAAAACCAACATGAGGACACAGAGTGCAAAACAGGTATATCAGATATAAGTAAGATTCAAACAAAGTATTCCTAACAAAAGGGTGATGCCAATACATACAATACAGACCAAAAGTTTGGACACACCTTCTCCTTTAAAAAATTTTCTGTATTTTTGAGACTATGAAAATTGTACATTCATACTGAAGGCATCAAAACTATGAATTAACACATGTGGAATTATATAGTTAACAAAAAAAGTGTGAAACAACTGAAATTATGTCTTATATTCTAGGTTCTTCAAAGTAGCCACCTTTTGCTTTGATGACTGCTTTGCACACTCTTGGCATTCTCTTGATGAGCTTCAAAAGGTAGTCACCGGGAATGATTTTCACTTCACAGGTGTGCCCTGTCAGGTTTAATAAGTGGGATTTCTTGCCTTATAAATGGGGTTGGGACCATCAGTTGTGTTGTGCAGAAGTCTGGTGGATACACAACTGATAGTTTTTTAGAATTAGATAGAATTTGTATTATGGCAAGAAAAAAGCAGCTAAGTAAAGAAAAACGAGTGTCCATCATTACTTTAAGAAATGAAGGTCAGTCAGTCCGAAAAATTAGGCAAACTTTGAAAGTGTCCCCAAGTGCAGTGGCAAAAACCATCAAGCGCTACAAAGAAACTTGCTCACATGAAGATCGCCCCAGGAAAGGAAGACCAAGACCTCTGCTTCTGAGGATAAGTTTATCCGAGTCACCAGCCTCGGAAATCGCAGGTTAACAGCAGCTCAGATTAGAGCCCAGGTCAATGCCACACAGAGTTCTAGCAGCAGACACATCTCTACAACAACTGTTAAGAGGAGACTTTGTGCAGCAGGCCTTCATGGTAAAATAGCTGCTAGGAAACCACTGCTAAGGACAGGCAACAAGCAAAAGAGACTTGTTTGGGCTAAGGAACAGAAGGAATGGACATTAGACCAATGGAAATCTGTGCTTTGGTCTGATGAGTCCACATTTGAGATCTTTGGTTCCAACCACCGTGTCTTTGTGCGACGCAGAAAAGGTGAACGGATGGACCCTACATGCCTGGTTCCCACCGTGAAGCATGGAGGAGGAGGTGTGATGGTGTGGGGGTGCTTTGCTGGTGACACTGTTGGAGATTTATTCAAAATTGAAGGCATACTGAATCAGCATGGCTACCGCAGCGGCATGCTATTCCATCCGGTTTGCGTATAGTTGGACCATCATTTATTTTTCAACAGGACAATGACCCCAAACACACCTCCAGGCTGTGTAAGGACTATTTGACCAAGAAGGAGAGTGATGGGTGATACGCCAGATGACCTGGCCTTCACAGTCACCAGACCTGAACCCAATCTAGATGGTTTGGGGTGAGATGGACTGCAGAGTGAAGGCAAAAGGGCCAACAAGTGCTAAGCATCTCTGGAAACTCCTTCAAGATTGTTGGAAGACCATTCCCGGTGACTACCTCTTGAAGCTCATCAAGAGAATGCCAAGAGTGTGCAAAGCAGTCATCACAGCAAAATGTGGCTACCGTATATACTCGAGTATAAGCCGAGATTTTCAGCCCATATTTTTGGGCTGAAAGTGCCCCTCTCGGCTTATACTCGAGTCATGGTCGGCGGCGGGTGAGGGGGAGAGAGGACTGTTGCATACTCACCTACTCCTGGCGCTCCTAATGCTGTCCCAGCCTGTCCCATGGTCTCCCGCGCTGCAGCTCTTCCTCTATTCAGCGGTCATGTGGTACCGCTCATTAAAGTAATGAATATGGACTCCACTCCCATAGGGGTGGAGCCGCATATTCATTACTGTAATGAGTGGTACCAGTGACTGCTCATTACAGGAAGAAGCTGCGGTACCATGGGACGGGCAGGGACAGCGTCAGGAGCAGGTGAGTATTTCATATTCACCTGTCCGCGTTCCATCCGCCGGGCGCCACTCTGTCTTCCCGTCCTCTTGCTGTGACTGTGCAGGTCATAGGGTGCAATGATGTATGAGTGCGCGCTGCCCTCTGCCTGAACAGTCACTACGGAGAGACGGGATGCTGAGGAGCAGCGACGAGAGGTGAGTATGATTTTTTTTTTTATTGCAGCAGCAACAGCATTACATGTGGCACAGTGCTAAATGGGGCATCTATGGGGCCATAAAGAAATGCATGGAGCATTATATGGGGCATCTATGGGGCCATAACTGCATGGAGCATTATATGGGGCCATAACTGCATGGAGCATTATATGGCGCATCTATGGGGCTATAACTGCATGGAGCATTATATGGAGCATCTATGGGGCCATAACTGCATGGAGCATTATATGGGGCATCTATGGGGCCATAACTGCATGGAGCATTATATGGAGCATCTATGGGGCCATAACTGCATGGAGCATTATATGGGGCATCTATGGGGCCATAACTGCATGGCATTATATGGAGCATCTATGGGGCCATAACCATAGCTTATACTCGAGTATATACGGTACTTTGAAGAACCTAGAATATGACATTTTTTCAGTTGTTTCACACTTTTTTGTTAAGTATATAATTCCACATGTGTTAATTCATAGTTTTGATGCCTTCAGTGTGAATGTACAATTTTCATAGTCATGAAAATACAGAAAAATCTTTAAATGAGGTGTGTCCAAACTTTTGGTATGTTCTGTACGTACAATTTTTTTTATTTATTTATTTTTTTTTTAAACAGAAATAGATATATGACCATATATGAATAGCTGGGCCTAAAAGCAAGAGCCCCTAAAAATATACCCCTAGTCAAGGACAATTGCTATGACTATTGCTAAATCCATTTTAGCCAGGAAAAAAGATCAAGTAAAGTACTGTAGATGTGTAGTAGTAAAGTACATATGTGCTGGCCCACCAGCTCCAACGCACGTTTAACCCAAGGCTTGATGTAAGTACTGTACTTGATTGAACTAGGAAGCACTGTGAAAAGCACAGTGTCACCATGAACTGGCTTTGCCAGTCCCCTCAGGAAGTGGGAAGGGCTTGGTACAATGCTAGAATGTTAGAGTTCGAAGGAACGTCCAGGGTCATTATGTCCAATCTCCTGCTCAATGCAGTATTCCCTAAACCATCTCTGACAGATGTCTGTCCAGCCTCTGAAGACTTCCATTGAAGGAGAACTCACCACCTTTGTTGACAGCCTGTTTCAATCATTGAGCACCCTCACTGTCAAAAGTTTTTTATAATACCTAATCTGTATCTTCCCCTTTCAGTTTCATTCCATTTCTTCTCGTGTTTCCATGTGCAAATGGTAATAAGGATGATCCCTCTAGACTGTCATCCCTTCATATATTTGTAGACAGCTATTAAGTCTCCTCTTAGCCTTCTTTTTTGCAAGCTAAACATTCCCAGATCCTTTAACCGTTCCTCATAGGACATACTTTGCAGTCCGCTCACTATCCTGGTAGCTATTCTCTGAACTTGCTCCAGTTTTTCTATTTCTTTTTTTAAAATGTTGTGCGCAGAACTGGACACAGTATTCCAGGTGAGGCCTGACCAAGGAGGAGTAGAGGGGAAACTAACTTCACGTGATCTAGACTCTATGCTTCTCTTAATAAAGCATCCCTGAACCGTGTTTGCCTTTTTCATTGCATCCATCAACAGGAGTTGAAGAGGAAGTGTGCCGTTTTTTTTTACATTACTTCTCGCCTGCTTTCTGTTGAGTTCAGCAATACAGCAGGAAGAAAAATATTAGTACAGGTAGTCCTCGACTTACGACGTTGATCCGTTCTTACGCGTCGTCGTAAACCGAATTTCGACGTAAGTCGAACCATACGTTCATACAGTACTGTACCATAATAAAAGTACAGTGCTGCCTATCCAAAACACCTATCCTAACACAGTACCCTATATAATTAGCAATAAAGATAGGTACAGTAAAATATTGTGCAGTACAGTACGTTTAATAATGAAGTACAGTACAGTACTACTGTACTGTAAGTGCTGTAACAGGTAATAAACAGTGTACTGTACAGTACTGTAATAAACAAAGATAACAATTCCAAAGAGAGAACAGGCTTATTGGGAGGAATCAGCAGAAGGTGTTGGAGATACTGGGGCAGGTGAGTCAAGAGGGGCAGGGGAGTCAAGAGGGGCAGGAGAGGTAGAGGGTACAGGTACAGGATCTGTTGCAGGCCTCTCTGCCTTCTTGAAGTACTGCTGAAGGTTAGTTTGGAAGGAGACCATCTTCTCCTCCAAGATCTCCTTGTAACACCTAAGGGAATCCATGACTCCTCTGGCAACCCTAGTGTACCTTTCCATGTTGGGATCCTCAGCCTCAAACTTTGACAATCCTTCCTGTATCAGGGCAAAACCTCCTGCCAAGCCCTGCCTTGTAAATCTCTTACGTTCTGGGGTTGGTATGTCTTCCTCTATCATCTGCTTCTCCAGTTGCATAAGGTCCTCAGCAGATAACTCCTCTCCATGAGATGCCAGTAGCTCTGTGACATCATCCTCCTCCACCTCCAGATTCATTGTCTTACTCATATCAACAACGTTCTTTATGACACTAGTCACTGACTCTTGGACCTCTGTGACATCATTCACAAACTGGGGACACAGTTTTTTCCACACACCATTCATACTGGTCTGCTTAACCTCATCCCAGGAATCAGCAATGTTATTCACAGCATCAAGGATGTTGTATGTTTTCCAAAAGGCCTTTAGAGTCAAGTCCTTATTCTTTTCAGTTGCTGCTAAAGCATTACCAATGTTGACCCTTCGGAGGTAGTAGGCCTTGAATGTAGCAATGACTCCTTGGTCCATAGGCTGTATTAGGGCAGTGGTATTAGGTGGAAGGTAAACCACCTTGACATTACGGTTAAAGTCATCCAGACGGGCAGGGTGTCCAGGGGCATTGTCCAGAATTAGCAATACCTTAAAGGGGATATCCTTGGAGGTACAATACCGCTCCACGCCTGGCACAAAATGGTGGGTGAACCAGTCATCAAACACTGCGAGTGTCACCCATGCCTTCCTATTAGACTTCCAGATGACTGGTAGTTGACTCTTTGAAATGCCCTTGAGTGCCCTTGGATTCTCAGCCTGATACACCAGCATGGGCTTCAGTTTGTAGTCGCCAGCAGCATTGCCCCCAAGAAGCAAAGTCAGTCTCTCCTTGCCGACTTTGACCTGGTGCTGACCTCTCCTCCTTGGCGATGTACGTACGGTTAGGCAAACGTTTCCAAAACAAGCCTGTCTCATCCACGTTGAACACTTGTTGAGCACAGTAACCACCCTCCTCAATTATCTCAGCCAATGCTTTAGGAAACTCAGTTGCTGCTTTCTCATCAGCACTAGCAGCTTCACCTTGCACTTTAATGTTATGGAAATTGGCACGATCCTTAAACCTCATAAACCAACCCCTACTCGCCACAAATTCTTCACTTTCACTTCCTTCCCCCTTATCTGTTTTCAACGCCTCAAACAGTCGCCTAGCCTTCTCCTGAATAACCATAAGGCTCACAGGGATACGGCGTTGATTTTGGTCTTCCAACCAAAGCACCAATAATCTTTCCATCTCAATAATAAGCCCACTCCGCTGCTTTGTTATCACTGTCGCTTTCATAGGAGCAGATCCTTTCACATGTTCAAGGATACGATCTTTATCCTTGATAATTGTAGCAACAGTCGAACGACTAAGTCCTAATGACCTGCCAATTTCTGTTGGTGTTTCCCCCTTATCAGATCGCCTTAGGATATCCACTTTCACCTCCATGGTGATGGCCTTCCTTTTCTTTGATTCACTGCTGGTGTCAGATGAGTCTACCTTGCGTTTGGGAGCCATAATGAAGTGTGTTATGGTGTGCAGGAGGCTCAGTTTCCTCTGTAACCGGGTACAGTGTACAGTAGTTCCGCCCCTGCACGTAGTTCGACTTACGACGCAAAACGTCGTAAGTCGGAATGAGGTGTCGTATAAAGCGTCGTAAACACGAAACGACGTAACCCGAGACCGTCGTAAACCGAGGACTACCTGTATATGAAATTCACGACCTATGCCTCAGCTGTGCCAAACTCCACAAGGAGGAAGAAGGGAACATGATTTAAATTGTGTCACTGAGACTTACAAGGAGCATAAAGAACAGAATCACCATGACACCATCACTTATCCCAGCCCAGGTAGTGCCATATCCAATGGAAGGTGGTCACAGAGTACTGTTTCATAATCTGCACCACCCTTCCATCCTGATGGCCCTAAACATGAAAAAACATTTTTTATGAACAGCATAAACACGGTTTTGCAAATTGTAAAGAGAGTACTGATTTATGAACAGCTCCATCCCACCTCTTGTGTGGCAGTTAACCTTACAGGGAACAAGAAAGAAAGACCATTTTATAAACAGCTCACCCCCACCCTTTTTATGTGAAACCCATCAAGGGCAAATAAGGTGGCACCATTTTATGAACAGCACGATCAACCTCCAAGCACTTAACTTACAAGGAGACCAGAAGAAGGCACCATAATATGAGCATTAGCTCTTTCCCATTGTGGCCACAAGACCTATATCCTTCCCAGTTCCACCACGTTCCCTCCTGTGTCATTATGTCCCCAGGTAGAAATTTTCTGCAAACTGGTGATGCAGGAACTTAAAACCATCCCTACAGGGAGGGTTAATGACAATTTAACCTATGCTCAGAGGCAGGCACTCTCTGATTTGCGGGCTCTACGCGATGTGGTATTTAAGCCCGCTGACAAGGGAGGGAACGTGGTGGTCTGGCCTACCAACTTGTACGAACGGGAAGCGTTCAGACAGTTGAGGAATAGGGAGGCATATTTGTTATGATCCTAGTGGCAAGGATCGCAGGTCGGACTAGCTAAGTAACTGAACAGACTACTAGCTCTGGGGAAGTGGTAACTAGATTGACCGCAACCTGATCCTATCCGCAAACAACTATAGGCAGACGTGGAACGTTACCTAAAAATCCTAGACGTCTCGTCACGGCCTGAGAAACTGACTATTCCTGGAGGGAAAGTAAGTCCTCACTTGCCTCAGTGGAATGACCCCAAAGATATAGAATAGCCCCCCACAAATATTAACGGTGAGTTAAGGGGAAAGCACAAACGCAGAGATGAAATCAGATTTAGCAAATGAGGCCCGCTAATACTAGATAGCAGAAAATATGAAGGAAACTGTGCGGTCAATAAAAAACCCTATTCAAAATATCCACGCAGAGATTACTCGAGCCCCCGCACCAACAAACGGTGCAGGGGAAGCAACTCCGTACCCCAGAGCTTACCAGCAAAAAGAAATCACATGTTAGTAAGCTGGACTAGACTCATCATACACAGAAATCATATTGCAGGCAGATGAGCAAAAAATATTCAAACAGAACTTAGCTTATCCTGAAGAGGCAGAAAACGAGATAATCAGGAGTAATCAGAATAGCACTGAATACATTGCCAGCCGGCAACAAGTGGAAGTGAAGCAGAGCTAAATAGGAGCCTCCCTGGTGAATAACGAGGCAGCTGATCCAGCAGACCCGCAGGATAATAAACCAAACCACCAGGGGGAGCTAAAAAACCAAAGTCACACAATACCATCTGTGACCACAAGAGGGAGCCTGAAAACAGAGTTCACAACAGTACCCCCCCCTTGAGGAGGGGTCACCGAACCCTCATCAAAAACCCCAGGGCGATCAGGGTGAGCCACATGGAAGGCACGAACCAAATCGGCCGCATGAACATCAGAGGCGACAACCCAGGAATTATCCTCCTGACCATAGCCTTTCCACTTAACCAAATACTGAAGCCTCCGTCTAGAAATACGAGAATCCAAGATCTTAACCACGTATTCCAATTCTCCCTCAACCAGCACAGGGGCAGGAGGCTCAACCGAAGGAACCACAGGCACCACATACCTCCGCAACAACGACCGATGGAACACATTATGAATAGCAAACGATGCCGGGAGGTCCAAACGAAATGACACAGGGTTAAGGACTTCCAAAACCTTATAAGGACCGATAAACCGAGGCTTAAACTTAGGAGAGGAGACCTTCATAGGAACAAAGCGAGAAGACAACCACACCAAATCCCCAACGCGAAGTCGGGGACCCACACAGCGACGGCGGTTGGCAAAGCGCTGAGCCTTCTCTTGTGACAGCTTCAAATTGTCCACCACATGATTCCAAATCTGATGCAACCTGTCCACCACAACATCCACTCCAGGACAGTCAGAAGACTCCACCTGACCCGAGGAAAAACGAGGATGAAACCCTGAATTACAAAAAAAAGGCGAAACCAAAGTAGCAGAACTAGCCCGATTATTAAGGGCAAACTCGGCCAATGGCAAAAAAGTCACCCAGTCATCCTGATCAGCAGAAACAAAACATCTTAAATAGGTTTCCAAAGTCTGATTAGTGCGCTCGGTTTGGCCATTCGTCTGAGGATGGAAGGCCGACGAAAAAGACAAATTAATGCCCATCTTAGCACAAAAGGTCCGCCAAAATCTAGACACAAACTGGGATCCTCTGTCGGAAACAATATTTTCAGGGATCCCGTGCAAACGAACCACATTTTGAAAAAACAGAGGAACCAACTAGGAGGAGGAAGGCAACTTAGGCAAGGGCACCAAATGGACCATTTTAGAAAAACACCACCCACACACACACCACCCAAATGACCGACATTCTCTGAGAGACAGGGAGATCTGAAATAAAATCCATGGAAATGTGCGTCCAAGGCCTCTTCGGGACAGGCAAAGGCAACAACAAGCCACTGGCACGAGAACAGCAAGGCTTAGCCCGAGCACAAATTCCACAAGACTGCACAAAGGAACGCACATCCCGCGACAAGGAAGGCCACCAGAAGGACCTAGCCACCAAATCTCTGTTACCAAAAATCCCAGGATGGCCTGCCAACACCGAAGAATAAACCTCGGAAATAACTCTGCTGGTCCATTTATCCGGGACAAACAGTCTCTCCGGTGGACAACGGTCAGATCTATCCGCCTGAAACTCCTGCAGCACTCGTCGCAAATCTGGGGAGATGGCAGACAAAATCACCCCTTCTCTGAGGATACCAGCTGGCTCTGAATCACCAGGAGAGTCAGGCACAAAACTCCTAGAAAGAGCATCAGCCTTCACATTCTTCGAACCAGGCAGGTATGAGACCACGAAATCAAAACGAGAGAAAAACAACGACCAACGAGCCTGTCTAGGATTCAGCCGCTTGGCCGACTCGAGATAAATCAAATTCTTGTGATCAGTCAAGACCACCACACGATGCTTAGCTCCCTCGAGCCAATGCCGCCACTCCTCAAATGCCCACTTCATAGCCAACAACTCCCGATTACCAACATCATAATTCCGCTCGGCAGGCGAAAACTTTCTTGAAAAGAAAGCACATGGCTTCATCACAGAGCCATCAGAGCTTCTCTGCGACAAAACAGCCCCCGCTCCAATCTCAGAAGCATGAACCTCGACCTGGAAAGGAAGGGAGACGTCTGGCTGACATAAGACCGGAGCCGAAGAAAACCGGCGCTTCAGCTCCCGAAAGGCCTCCACAGCCGCAGGAGACCAGTTAGTAACATCAGAACCCTTCTTGGTCAAATCCGTCAATGGCTTAACAACACCAGAAAAATTAGCGATGAAGCGACGGTAAAAATTAGCAAAACCCAAGAACTTCTGAAGACTCTTAACAGATGTAGGCTGAGTCCAGTCATGAATAGCCTGAACCTTGACTGGGTCCATCTCAATAGCAGGAGGAGAAAAAATGAAACCCAAAAAAGAGACCTTCTGGACTCCAAAAAGACATTTTGAGCCCTTCACAAATAAAGCATTGGCACGCAGGACCTGAAACACCATCCTGACCTGCTTAACATGGGACTCCCAATCATCCGAAAAAAACAGAATATCATCCAGATACACAATCATAAATTTATCCAGATATTCGCGGAAGATGTCGTGCATAAAGGACTGAACGACAGGAGCGTTAGAAAGTCCAAAAGGCATCACCAAGTACTCAAAATGGCCTTCGGGCGTATTAAATGCAGTTTTCCATTCATCACCCTGCTTAATACGCACAAGGTTATACGCACCAAGAAGATCTATCTTGGTGAACCAACTAGACCCCCTAATGCGAGCAAACAGATCAGGTAACAATGGCAAAGGATACTGAAATTTGACCGTGATTTTGTTTAGAAGGCGATAATCAATACAAGGTCTCAAGGAACCATCCTTCTTAGCCACAAAAAAGAACCCCGCACCAAGAGAGGAGGAGGAGGGGTGAATAAGTCCTTTCTCCAAAGACTCCTTTATATAACTCCGCATAGCAGCATGCTCCGGCACTGACAAATTGAAAAGTCGTCCCTTAGGAAACTTACTACCAGGAATCAAATTTATAGCACAATCACAATCCCTATGAGGAGGTAGAGAACTGAGTTTGGGCTCATCAAATACATCCTGGTAATCTGACAAAAACGCAGGGACTTCAGAAGGAGTGGATGAAGCAATTGACACCACAGGAGCGTCGCCATGAATTCCCTGACAACCCCAACTTGACACAGACATTGCTTTCCAATCCAGGACTGGATTATGAGTCTGCAACCATGGCAGGCCCAACACGACAACATCATGCAAATTATGCAATACAAGAAAGCAAATCACCTCCTGATGAACAGGAGTCATGCACATGGTCACTTGTGTCCAGTACTGAGGTTTATTCGTAGCCAATGGTGTAGCATCAATTCCCCTTAGTGGAATAGGGAATTTTAAAGGCTCCAAAACAAAACCACAGCGCCTGGCAAATGACAAATCCATCAGACTCAGGGCAGCACCTGAATCCACAAAAGCCATAACCGGGTAAGATGACAGGGAACAAATCAGGGTAACAGACAAAATAAACTTAGGCTGTAAAGTACTGATGGTGACAGATTTATCAATCTTTTTTGTGCGCTTAGAGCATGCTGAGATAACATGAGCTGAGTCACCACAGTAAAAGCACAACCCATTTTGCCGTCTATAATTTTGCCGTTCACTTCTGGTCAGAATTCTATCACATTGCATAGACTCAGGTGTCTGTTCAGAAGACACCGCCAAATGGTGCGCAGGTTTGCGCTCCCGCAAACGCCGATCAATCTGAATGGCCAGAGTCATTGACTCATTCAGACCTGCAGGCGTAGGGAACCCCACCATGACATTCTTAATGGCTTCAGAAAGACCTTTTCTGAAATTTGCAGCCAGGGCACACTCATTCCATTGAGTAAGCACCGACCATTTTTGAAATTTCTGGCAGTACACCTCTGCATCATCTTGCCCCTGAGAGAGGGCCAACAACGCTTTTTCAGCCTGGTTCTCAAGATTAGGTTCCTCATAGAGCAATCCAAGGGCCAGAAAAAACGCATCCACACTGAGCAATGCAGGATCCCCTGGAGCCAATGCGAAAGCCCAATCTTGAGGATCGCCACGCAAGAAAGAAATAATAATCTTAACTTGCTGAACAGAATCCCCAGAGGAACGAGGTTTCAAAGAAAGAAACAACTTGCAATTGTTCTTAAAATTCAGGAACCTAGATCTATTTCCAGAAGACAACTCCGGAATAGGTATTCTAGGCTCTGACATAGGACTGTGCACAACAAAATCCTGAATACTTTGTACCCTTGCAGCAAGATGATCTACACTGGAGGCTAAACTCTGGATATCCATATCAGCAGCTGAACTCAGAGCCACACCAAGATTAAGAGGAGAGAAGCCAGACACACAGCAGCTGGACACACAGCAGCAAAAAAAAAAAATCTCCAAGCTTCTTTTCTCCTGCTTCTGCCATGCAATTAACACTTTATAGGCCGGCTGTACTGTTATGATCCTAGTGGCAAGGATCGCAGGTCGGACTAGCTAAGTAACTGAACAGATTACTAGCTCTGGGGAAGTGGTAACTAGATTGACCGCAACCTGATCCTATCCGCAAACAACTATAGGCAGCCGTGGAACGTTACCTAAAAATCCTAGACGTCTCGCCACGGCCTGAGAAACTGACTATTCCTGGAGGGAAAGTAAGTCCTCACTTGCCTCAGTGGAATGACCCCAAAGATATAGAATAGCCCCCCACAAATATTAAAGGTGAGTTAAGGGGAAAGCACAAACGCAGAGATGAAATCAGATTTAGCAAATGAGGCCCGCTAATACTAGATAGCAGAAAATAGGAAGGAAACTGTGCGGTCAATAAAAAACCCTATTCAAAATATCCACGCAGAGATTGCTCGAGCCCCCGCACCAACAAACGGTGCAGGGGAAGCAACTCCGTACAACAGAGCTTACCAGCAAAAAGAAATCACATGTTAGCAAGCTGGACTAGACTCATCATACACAGAAATCATATTGCAGGCAGATGAGCAAAAAATATTCAAACAGAACTTAGCTTATCCTGAAGAGGCAGAAAACGAGATAATCAGGAGTAATCAGAATAGCACTGAATACATTGCCAGCCGGCAACAAGTGGAAGTGAAGCAGAGCTAAATAGGAGCCTCCCTGGTGAATAACGAGGCAGCTGATCCAGCAGACCCGCAGGATAATAAACCAAACCACCAGGGGGAGCCAAAAAACCAAAGTCACACAATACCATCTGTGACCACAAGAGGGAGCCTGAAAACGGAGTTCACAACACATATTCCACGCTCTCATACAATCCGGTATCTTTCAAAACAAACTCCTTCGGGTTCTGGAGTCGGCGCTCTCTCGGGGAGTTATCACCAAAAAGGTTTTTGATGGCCTATTTGTTCAGGCCCCAGTCACCCCTACCTTTTGCTTATTACCTAAAATTCATAAAGATCCTGTGGTCCCACCGGGTCATCCTATTGTCTCTGGCGTGGGAGGGTTATGCGACCCGATCTGTAGATTTATTGATCATTATCTGCAACCTTTGGTAGAGACGCTCCCCTCCTACATCAGAGACACTTATGACGTCCTGCGGAGACTTGATGGTCTTACCCTCGAGCCCGACATGTTGCTGGTCACGGCGGATGTGGAGTCGTTGTACACCTGTATTGCACATCAACATGGTGTGAGGGCTGTGGAATTCTTCCTTGGCACAAGTAATCTGGATGGTACACTACAACTTTTGATTTTGGAATTATTAAATTTTATTTTGACTCATAACTTTTTTACGTTTAAGGATCGTTTTTTTCTACAGCAACGCGGTACCGCCATGGGCGCGGCGTGTGCGCCGTCCTATGCTAACCTCTTTCTCGGGTACTGGGAGAGGGAGGTTTTCGGGGACGGCGCACACGCCGCTTCCCAGGTCATTGGCTGGTACCGCTATATCGATGATGTTTTGATTATTTGGCAGGGTTCTGAGGTGGATTTAATTTTTTTGCCTGTCTTAACAGTAACAAATATAATATCAACCTTACGTTTAAGCATCATACATGTCAAATTGATTTTTTAGACATCCAGATTCTTGTTGACAAGGAGGGAAGGGTCCAAACAGATGTATTTCGGAAAGAGACTTCGGTTAATGCCCTCCTCCATGCATCATCGGCTCACACCCCTTCTACTGTACGTGCGATCCCGGTAGGCCAGTTCCTGCGTATCAGGCGCTTGTGTTCCACCAACGAGCACTTTGAGGCGCAGGCCCAGGACCTTCGGGATCGCTTTTTGGAACGTGGTTACAGCAAACGCTGCATTAAAAAAGGCTATTGGAGAGCTAAAACATCCGCTCGTGGCCAGCTCCTGTCGGGCTCGAGGAGGGATAGGGGTGACTCTAACCAAATTCGGTTTATTTCAACATACAATAATAGATGGAACACCATCCGTAACATTCTTAGTAAACATTGGTCCATCTTAAAGACCGAACCAGTTATTGGTGGGTTGCTCCCCGAGAGACCGCTCATGACAGCAAGGAGGAGTAACAATCTAAGTGATCTGGTTAGGAGTCACTATGTGTCCTGTTGTGAATTTGGATTCTGGGCTCCCCCGGTGGCCGCTTGTGGAATTGGACTTGTCATCCTCTTTCCTGTTTCACCTGATTCCATCAGTAGTGGGTGTCGCTATTTAAGCTCATTTCTCTGGTGGTTTCTTGCCGGTCAACAATGTTATCTGATGCCTCTCAGTGCTTGTTCCTGCTTCTAGACTACTACTAGATAAGTTGGACTTTTGTCCATGTTTTGTTTTGCCTATTTGTTCCAGTTCACAGCTGAAGTTTTGTTACTGTGTCTGGAAAGCTCTCGTTGATCAGGGATTGCTACTCTGGCGTTATGAGTTAATGCCAGAGTTTAAGGTAATCTCTGGATGGTGTTTTGTTAGTGTTTTTCTGCTGACCATGAAAGTATACTATCTGTCTTCTGCTATCTAGTAAGCGGACCTCAAATTTGCTAAGACTATTTTCCTGCTGCGTTTGTTGTTTCATCTGAACTCACCGTCATTATATGTGGGGGGCTACTGTCTTCTTTGGAATATTTCTCTAGAGGTGAGCCAGGTCTTATATTTCCCTCTGCTAGCTATTTAGGTCTTAGGCCAGAGCTGGGCATCTAGCGATAAATAGGAAATGCTACCTGGCTATTTCTAGTTGCGCGGCAGGCTTAGTTCATGGTCAGTATAGTTCCATCTTCCGAGAGCTTGTCCCTCTATAGGCTTGCTATGATCTCTGCCTGCAGAGATCATGACAGTTTGACCGGCCCCTAAAGTGTTAAAGACCCAGGTTGAGAAAGGAGAGTTATAAGAAGTCTGCTGAAATTTTTTTTTTTTTTTTTTTTTCCTCCAGTCTGCCTTGCTGCAGTCTTTTCTCTCTCTCTCCTCCTAATCTCTGTATGCTCTGTGTGCACCTGACAATAATGGATCTCCAGAGTGTAACTGCGGGTTTGAATAATCTCATCACGAAAGTACAAAATTTACAAGATTTTGTGGTACATGCTCCGGTATCTGAGCCGAGAATTCCTTTGCCGGAGTTCTTCACAGGGAATAGAGCTAGCTTCCAGAATTTCCGAAATAATTGTAAGCTTTATTTGTCCCTGAAGTCTCGTTCAGCTGGAGACCCTGCTCAGCAGGTTAGGATTGTGATTTCCTTGCTCAGGGGTGACCCTCAAGATTGGGCCTTCTCATTGCCAGCAGGGGATCCTGCGTTACGCGATGTGGATGCGTTTTTTCTGGCCTTGGGCTTGCTTTATGAGGAACCTCATTTGGAACTTCAGGCAGAAAAAACTTTGATGGCACTATCTCAGGGGCAAGACGAAGCTGAAGTTTTCTGACAAAAATTCCGTAAATGGTCTGTGCTTACTCAGTGGAATGAGTGCGCCTTGGCGGCAACTTTCAGAGAAGGTCTCTCTGATGCCGTTAAGGATGTTATGGTGGGGTTCCCTTTGCCTGCAGGTCTGAATGAGTCCATGACAATGGCTATTCAGATTGATAGGCGTCTGCGGGAGCGCAAACCGGTGCACCATCTGGCGGTGTCTATGGAAAAGACGCCAGAAAGTATGCAGTGTGATAGAATTCTGTCCAGGAGCGAGCGACAGAATTTTAGACGGAAGAATGGATTGTGTTTCTATTGTGGGGATTCTACTCATGTTATATCAGCATGCTCTAGGCGTACAAAGAAGCTTGATAAGTCTGTTTCCATTAGCACCTTTCAGTCTAAGTTTATTTTGTCTGTAACCCTGATTTGCTCTTTGTCATCCATTGCCACGGACGCCTATGTTGACTCTGGCGCCGCTCTGAGTCTTATGGATTGGTCCTTTGCCAATCGTTGTGGTTTTGATTTAGAGCCTTTGGAGACTCTTATTCCTCTGAAGGGGATTGACTCCACCCCATTGGCTAATAATAAACCACAATACTGGACACAAGTAACCATGCGTATCAATCCGGATCACCAGGAGATTATTCGTTTCCTGGTGCTGTATAATTTACATGACGATTTGGTACTGGGATTGCCATGGTTGCAGTCTCACAACCCAGTCTTGGACTGGAGAGCAATGTCTGTGTTGAGCTGGGGATGTAAGGGTATTCATGGGGACGTACCTTTGGTTTCTATTTCGTCGTCCATTCCCTCTGAAGTCCCTGAGTTCCTCTCTGATTATCAAGACGTCTTTGACGAACCCAAGCTTGGGTCGTTACCTCCGCACCGTGAGTGCGATTGTGCCATAGATTTGATACCGGGTTGTAAATATCCAAAGGGTCGTTTGTTTAATTTGTCTGTGCCGGAACATGCTGCTATGCGGGAATATATAAAGGAGTCTTTGGAAAAGGGACATATTCGTCCATCTTCTTCTCCCTTGGGAGCTGGGTTTTTCTTTGTCTCAAAAAAAGACGGCTCTTTGAGACCATGTATTGATTATCGGCTTCTGAATAAGATCACTGTTAAGTATCAATACCCATTGCCATTGCTTACTGATTTGTTTGCTCGTATAGAGGGTGCTAAGTGGTTCTCTAAAATTGATCTTCGTGGGGCGTATAATTTGGTGCGGATCAGGCAGGGGGATGAGTGGAAGACCGCATTTAATACGCCCGAGGGCCACTTTGAGTATTTGGTCATGCCTTTTGGTCTTTCTAATGCTCCTTCAGTTTTCCAGTCTTTTATGCATGATATTTTCCGCGATTTTCTGGATAAATTTATGATAATATATCTGGATGATATTCTGATTTTTTCTGATGACTGGGACTCTCATGTCCAGCAGGTCAGGAGAGTTTTTCAGGTTCTGCGGTCTAATTCTTTATGTGTGAAGGGGTCTAAGTGCGTTTTTGGGGTCCAGAAAATTTCCTTTTTGGGGTATATTTTTTCTCCCTCTTCCATTGAGATGGATCCCGTCAAGGTGCAAGCTATTTGTGACTGGACTCAGCCCTCCTCTCTTAAGGGTCTTCAGAGATTTTTGGGCTTTGCCAACTTTTACCGCCGATTTATTGCTGGTTTTTCGGATGTCGTTAAACCACTGACTGATTTGACCAGACAAGGCGCTGATGTTGCTAATTGGTCCCCTCATGCTGTAGAGGCCTTTCAGGAGCTTAAGCGCCGTTTTGCCTCTGCCCCTGTGTTGCGTCAGCCTGATGTGAATCTGCCTTTTCAGGTTGAGGTTGACGCTTCGGAGATCGGAGCTGGGGCAGTGTTGTCGCAGAAAGGTTCCGACTGCTCCGTCATTAGGCCTTGTGCCTTCTTTTCTCGCAAGTTTTCGCCCGCAGAGCGGAATTATGATGTTGGGAATCGGGAGCTTTTGGCCATGAAGTGGGCGTTTGAGGAGTGGCGCCATTGGCTCGAGGGGGCTAGACATCAGGTGGTGGTATTGACTGACCACAAAAATTTGATTTATCTTGAGACTGCCAGACGCCTGAATCCTAGACAGGCGCGCTGGTCTTTATTTTTTTCTCGCTTTAATTTTGTGGTGTCATACCTACCGGGTTCTAAGAATGTTAAGGCAGATGCCCTTTCTAGGAGTTTTGACCCGGACTCTCCTGGTAATTCTGAACCCACAGGTATCCTTAGGGAGGGAGTAATTTTATCGGCCGTTTCTCCTGATCTGCGGCGGTCCTTGCAAGAGTTTCAGGCGGATAGACCGGATCGTTGTCCGCCTGATAGACTGTTTGTTCCGGATGATTGGACCAGCAGAGTCATCTCTGAGGTACATTCTTCTGCATTGGCAGGTCATCCCGGAATTTTTGGTACCAGGGATTTGGTGGCAAGATCCTTCTGGTGGCCTTCTCTGTCACGAGATGTGCGAGTCTTTGTGCAGTCATGTGACGTTTGTGCTCGGGCCAAGTCTTGTAGTTCTCGGGCTAGCGGACTGCTGTTGCCCTTGCCTATTCCTAAGAGGCCTTGGACACACATCTCGATGGATTTTATTTCAGATCTGCCTGTTTCCCAGAAGATGTCTGTCATCTGGGTGGTCTGTGACCGTTTCTCTAAAATGGTCCATTTGGTTCCTCTGCCCAAGTTGCCTTCTTCTTCTGAGTTGGTTCCTCTGTTTTTTCAGAATGTTGTCCGATTGCACGGTATTCCTGAGAATATTGTTTCTGACAGAGGTACCCAATTTGTGTCTAGATTTTGGCGGGCATTCTGTGCTAGGATGGGCATAGATTTGTCTTTTTCGTCTGCTTTTCACCCTCAGACTAATGGCCAGACCGAGCGGACTAATCAGACCCTTGAGACATATCTGAGGTGTTTTGTCTCTGCTGACCAGGATGATTGGGTTGCTTTTTTGCCATTGGCAGAGTTCGCCCTCAATAATCGGGCCAGCTCTTCCACCTTGGTGTCCCCGTTTTTCTGTAATTCGGGGTTTCACCCTCGATTTTCCTCCGGTCAGGTGGAATCCTCGGATTGTCCTGGAGTGGATGCGGTGGTAGAGAGATTGCATCACATTTGGGGGCAGGTTATGGACAATTTGAAGTTGTCCCAGGAGAAGACTCAGCGTTTTGCCAACCGTCATCGTCGTGTTGGTTCTCGGCTTTGTGTTGGAGATTTAGTGTGGTTGTCTTCTCGTTTTGTCCCTATGAGGGTCTCTTCTCCTAAGTTTAAACCTCGGTTCATCGGCCCTTATAGAATATTGGAGATTCTTAATCCTGTTTCTTTCCGTTTGGACCTCCCTGCGTCCTTTTCCATTCATAACGTTTTTCATCGGTCGTTATTGCGCAGGTATGAGGTACCTGTTGTACCTTCAGTTGAGCCTCCTGCTCCGGTGTTGGTTGAGGGTGAGTTGGAGTACGTTGTGGAGAAAATTTTGGACTCTCGTGTTTCCAGACGGAAACTCCAGTATCTGGTCAACTGGAAGGGTTACGGCCAGGAGGATAATTCTTGGGTCAATGCATCTGATGTTCATGCTTCTGATCTTGTTCGTGCCTTCCATAGGGCTCATCCTGGTCGCCCTGGTGGATCTGGTGAGGGTTCGGTGCCCCCTCCTTGAGGGGGGGGTACTGTTGTGAATTTGGATTCTGGGCTCCCCCGGTGGCCGCTTGTGGAATTGGACTTGTCATCCTCTTTCCTGTTTCACCTGATTCCATCAGTAGTGGGTGTCGCTATTTAAGCTCATTTCTCTGGTGGTTTCTTGCCGGTCAACAATGTTATCTGATGCCTCTCAGTGCTTGTTCCTGCTTCTAGACTACTACTAGATAAGTTGGACTTTTGTCCATGTTTTGTTTTGCCTATTTGTTCCAGTTCACAGCTGAAGTTTTGTTACTGTGTCTGGAAAGCTCTCGTTGATCAGGGATTGCTACTCTGGCGTTATGAGTTAATGCCAGAGTTTAAGGTAATCTCTGGATGGTGTTTTGTTAGTGTTTTTCTGCTGACCATGAAAGTATACTATCTGTCTTCTGCTATCTAGTAAGCGGACCTCAAATTTGCTAAGACTATTTTCCTGCTGCGTTTGTTGTTTCATCTGAACTCACCGTCATTATATGTGGGGGGCTACTGTCTTCTTTGGAATATTTCTCTAGAGGTGAGCCAGGTCTTATATTTCCCTCTGCTAGCTATTTAGGTCTTAGGCCAGAGCTGGGCATCTAGCGATAAATAGGAAATGCTACCTGGCTATTTCTAGTTGCGCGGCAGGCTTAGTTCATGGTCAGTATAGTTCCATCTTCCGAGAGCTTGTCCCTCTATAGGCTTGCTATGATCTCTGCCTGCAGAGATCATGACAGTGTCCACTCCGTCCCTTCCTTTCTCCACTGGGCGACCAACACATGGTTGTTTTCCATGTGGGTCATGCTTGGCCTGTCGTAATATTGACAGGGTATTTGATTTTTGCTCCTCGGATGGGAGCAAGAACTTTAAAATCAGAGAATACATCTCCTGCAGCAGTAAGTTTGTTGTATATTACGCCATGTGGCCTAATATATATTGGTCTTACGTCCAGAGAGTTACGAATAAGAACTAGGGAGCATGTGGGGGATATCAAGGCTGCCCCTTCTGTTATTGACATAGCGTCCCTTAAGATGATTCCCCGTCATTTCAGGCTGTGCCATGCTTGCGACCCCGACCTTCTTAGGATTCGAGGTATTGACCGCATACATTGTGGAGTCAGGGGTGGTGACCTTAAGCGCAGGCTGGCACAGCTTGAGTGCCGGTGGATCATTACTTTGGACACCATAGCCCCCTCTGGGCTAAATGAGAACATTAGTTTCTCGCCATTTTTATAGTTGGTGCATCTTTTCGGGAGTTCCCTTTGCGACGGTGTTGTTCATTAACCCTTGGAGTTCGTGTTTTAATTTGTTTTTAATTTAGTGTGTTTTTGTGTTTCTATTTCTTCTTATAGTGTTTCTAATACTGGATACCATAAGCCTGTATACCATGTGCTGCCCTATAGGTGACTGATGGACCCGATGGCTTGGCTATCTTTCATCGGTGATATATCATCGGAGTCGACATTGCATCCTGAACTTTGGATCATTGATACTGTATCATTATGCTGTATTGATTTTTTTTTTTTTCCTGTGCCATGTATTTTTGATATAGATTTATTACTTACTATATATATTTGGCATTTTGGAGTTTTCTTTTCATGTATTCATATTCATGTATCGGCTACATTGCACAGTGTCTGTGTTTTCATAGCCTCTGGTCCCCATTTACCTCTGTCTGTTTTTTTGTTTTTTGTTTTTTTTTCCTTCCTTTGCCGCGCCCTGCGGCTTATATTGTTATGATGTTACAAGCAAACTCTTTGTCACTGCCCTTGTACCTGTGATCCGGAGCAGGCAATGTATGCGCGTTTGTGCGTCCTCCCCCTTTCACCTACGGCGGCGTCTTCATTATGTGGTGAGTCCCCTGTTTCCATGGGTACCTGTGATCCGGCGCGGGTAGCGCATGTGCGCTGGCGCTTCCTCCCCCTCTCATCCACGGCGGCGTCTGTATGTTGCGGTGTGTTTACAGTTTCTATGGGAACCTTCCCAGGACTCCCCGCTTCATGACGCCGGCCTGTATGATTGCGCGATGTAGGCTCCACCCACATGCGCTCGTCAGACGCGGCCGGGGGGGGGGGGCTTTTTCTCTTTCCTTTTCTTTTTCTTCCTTTTTTTTTTTTTTTTTCCCTCCGGCTCCACACAGGTGCTTGGTTTGGGATTGCACATGGGACTATATAAGGCTCTGGTTTGGCACATTATCACACTGCCCCTTGAAAAAGCAGCGGCGAAACGCGCGTTGGGGTATCTGTGCGGTGGGTCACGGCGTCCACGGGTAAGATATGCCTATCATTTCATCCCTATGTATTTTTGGCGCTGCACTGTCAGCTTTATTATAATGTGGCCGGGTTATTACGTGTTACTTCCCACTCACATCCTGGTCTGTTTTTGCCTGTGATATGTGGCGTACTCTATTCCCATTTATCTTAGTGGATTTCCATTAGGTTGCTCTGTCCTTCATACATGCCATGTGATATGACATTCTGCCTTTATATTTATTGTGCATTTTTTGGTATGTAGACTTATCATATATTTGTGAGCGCCTCTGTTCTATTGGATTGCCGGCCCCTGCCAGTTTGTATCATCATTCTGTAGACCTGCCCAGTTTTGTTTGTTTTCTTTGTTTTTATGTTTTGTACTTGTGTGTTTGGCTTTAATATTTGTACTATAATAAAGTTATACATTTTTATACACCTCTTTCTTGCCTTATACTAGTTAATTTATATATTTTTTGTAGCATTTTTGTTATGTTTTGGAATTTAAAAGCTCTGGTTTTTTCATATGTTTTCTAAAGACCTATAAAGCGCAGAATTATTTTTTGAACAAAAAATCACTATGGGAGATGAATGGACAAAACTTTATGAATATCACCGCATCATGACACTGCCATATATAGATAAGAAGCAAGAAAGAGGCACTGTTATATAAATAATGCCACCTCTACCCCAGCTGTGCAAGATCCTATTAGAAAAGCAAAGGCAATATCATTTTTTGAACAGCACCAAACCCAGTTGTGTTAAACTCTACAGGGATCAAAGGGAATAAAAACCTAAAAAAAAGTAGAACAAAGCACTGTTATATGAAATGCACCATCCTTCCTGGGACAAACCCTATATGAAACGGTAAAGCAGCACTGTCTTATTAACCAACGCCCTCAACTGGAACCTTATGAAAGCAAGAAGGAAGCTCCGTTACTCCTGTCCATGTTATCAGCAGACCCTATAGGAAGGGAGCACCGCTTTATGAATACCAATATACCCCCACTTTCTCTGGAAACTAAACTCAAGGGAGCAAGGAGAAAGAATTGTTTTATAAACACCATCACCCTTACCCCCAATTGTGCAAAACCCTACATTGTGTAGGAAGCAGGTACATACTTAAGAGCACCACCATCAGTTGTGACTAAATCTACAGGAACTAAGAAGGATCCAACATAAAATTACAATGTCTCAACCCTCGTTCACTTTGGACAATAAAACTTAAAGGGGTTGTCCAGGTTTGGCACAAAAACCTGCTGTCACTATGAGCCCTACTAGGAGCCAGGTAAGAAGCACTCTTGGGTGAATAGAGCAACCACTGCCCCAAGTTATGTTATATCCTATAAGAATTGGGATGATGCACCATTTTAGAAACCGCATTGCCCCCCCCCCCCCCACATGCTCATAGCGCAAAGCTATACAGGAAGTGTGACTGAAGCATAATTCTATTAATAGTGCAAAACAATATATGGAGTTAAAAGGAGAACAAATATATGAACAACAGTATCTTTAGCTCAGGTGCTAAACCTTAAAGAGAGAAGACTAGAAGCATGATTTCTTGAACAGCGACATCCCAATGCCTACAGTAGTTGTGTCAAACCTTGCTGCAAGTAGAAAGAGGGCACTTTATAAACTGCACTACTCCAGCTTCAGTGACCAGTGGTAACATCAATGTTGTCACCGCCAGTCACACAAAGCTGCGTTCTCACACTCAGCTCAGTGTATCCTGGATGCAGGGCTGAGCAGTCGCATAATGGCCACTGCTCAGCAATGCATTTAGATGTAGCTTAGTTGGGCTCCACTTGGGACAAATGGATTATCAGTTGACAGGTGAGGAATACTGTGTTTTTATTTTCAAAATATTAAATGGTTAAAAGAGGGTCGGGAGTTTTTATTTCAATTAAAAGACTTTACTCTGTGTCTTTATTATATTTAACTATGGGGGTGTCTGATAGACACCTCTCCATTACTAACCTCTGAGCTTGATGTCAGCAGCCATAAAACAGCTGACATCAACCCCACCACTATTACCCTATTTGCCACCGCACCAGGTCAAGTGGGAAGAGTGGAGGCTAAGCGCCAGAATTGGTACACTTATTTGATGTGCCATTTCTGGGGCAGCTGAGATCCGATGTTCTTGGTCTGGGAGTGGGCCAATATCTATGGCTCCTTCCCAGGATATTAATATCTGCCTGTAGCTGTCTGGTTAGTAATATTAGTGGGACTGCCATGCCATTTAAAAAAAAAATATTTAATACGCACTAGACAAAGCTGAAGGCCACTGACTACAACTCTCGTCAAACTCGCCTGGTGTCGCTGATCGCAGGGAGACCACGTGACAATTATAACAATTGTAGTTAGCGCTATGCACAGTCAATTGTCATAAGACTTACCTGGTCTCCCTGCTATCAGCGACACAGTGATGACAGTAGGATTCAGCACTGAGCTCCTGGGAACAGCACTAAATGTAGGGCTTTGTGTAATAGTGGTGCGGCACACGGACATGGATAGCATCGGTACTGGTGGTTTTTCCCAGTGCCAGTATTATCAGGACATGTGAAGAATGCCTTATAAATGGCACCACCTACTTGTGGTACCAAACACTACAGAGAAAATAATATAAGCACTGTTGAATGAACAATGCCACCACTCTCATAGCTGTGCCATGGCCCACAGGCAGTAGTAAGGGAGCACTGTTTTGTGAAGAACACCACTCTTACCCCTAGTACTGTTAAGCCCTATTAGGGAAAAGCATCAATCCCTCATGACAGGAAATGCTACAGGAAGTAAAGAGGAAACATTTATATGAACAGTGTCACTGGCTGTGCCAATCCATGCTGAAAATGAGAAGGAAGGACCATTTTCTGAACTGTACACACCCCCTCAGTTGTGTGAAACCTTACAGAGAGAAGAAAGTAGGCATTGTGCTCTAAATAACAGACCCCTCTTGGCACCAAAAGCTACAAGGAGTAGGAAATTGATATATTAACAGGTCCACCCCTTTCCCGGTTCTGTAAACTTCTTTAGTAAGTGGAAAGGAAGTAATGTTGTATACAGTGGGGGAAATAAGTATTTGATCCCTTGCTGAGTTTGTAAGTTTGCCCACTGACAAAGACATGAACAGTCTATAATTTTAATGACAGGTTAATTTTTACATTGAGAGATGGAATATCAAAAATAAAATCCAGAAAATCACATTGTATAAATTATGCAAATAATGTATTTGCATTTTTCAGCGAGAAATAAGTATTTGATCCCTCTGGCAAACCAGACTTAATACTTGGTGGCAAAACCCTTGTTGGCAAGCACAGCAGTCAGATGTTATTTGTAGTTGATAATGAGGTTTGTGCACATATCAGGATGAATTTTGGTTCACTCTTCTTTGCAAATCATCTCTAAATCATTAAGATTTTGAGGTTTTCACTTGGTAACTCGGAGCTTCAACTCCCTCCATAAGGTTTTTATGGGATTAATGTCTGGAGACTGGCTAGACCAATCCATGACCTTAATGTGCTTCTTTTTGAGCCACTCCTTTGTTGCCTTGGCTGTATGCTTTGGGTCATTGTCTTGCTGGAAGACCCAGCCACAACCCATTTTTAATGTCCTGGCGGAGGGAAAAGGAGGTTGTCGCTCAGGATGTTACTGTACATGGCTCCATCCATTCTCCCATTGATATGGTGAAGTAGTCCTGTGCCCTAAGCAGAGAAACCTCCCCCAAAATATAATGTTTTCACCTCCATGCTTGACAGTGGGGATGGCGTTCTTTGAGTCATAGGCAGCATTTCTCTTCCTCCAAACATGTCGTGTTGAGTTAATGTCAAGGACCTCAATTTTTGTCTCCTCTGACCACAGCACCTTCTCCCAATCACTCACAAAATCAACCAGGTTTTCATTGGCATACTTCAGATGGGCCTTCACATGTGCCTTCTTGAGCAGGGGGACCTTGCGCGCATTGCAGGATTTTAAACCTTTACGGCGTAATGTGTTATCAATGGTTTTCTTGGTGACTGTGGTCCCAGCTGCCTTGAGATCATTAGCAAGTTCCCCCCGTGTAGTTTTAGGCTGATCTCTCATCTTCTTAATGATCAAGGATATCCAACGAGGTGAGATTTTTCATCGTGCCCCAGATCAATGTCGATTGACAGTCATTTTGTCATTCTTCCATTTTCTTACTATTGCACCAACAGTTGTCTCCTTTTCACCTAGGGTCTTACTTCTGGTTTTGTAGCCCAAACCAGCTTTGTGAAGGTCTATGATCTTGTCCCTGACATCATTATAAAGCTCTTTGGTCTTGCCCATGTTGTAGATTCTAGAGTATGACTGATTGAGTCTGTGGACAGGAGTCTTTTATAAAGGTGACTACGTAAGAAAGCTGTCTTTAACGCAGGTAATTATTTGATTAGGATTGTCTAATTGGTATGCAGGAGCCTGAACTCTTAATGGTTGGTAGGGGATCAAATACTTATTTCTCACTTAAAAATGGCAACAAAAGGCAGAGATTCTTACCTGCCTAGGCCTCCAAACAAATGCACTAACAGGATGCAGTGGACCCATGTGGTTAAAATGGAAACAACACAGGTGCAGCATAACCGATGAGGCAGCCACTCACCAGCTACCAAACTAATGGAGGGGGTGGCTGCTTGGCACATTGCTGCACATAAAAACTTGTATGTGGCGCTGTTCACACAGTGGCTGCCTCATCGGTTATGCTGCACCTGTGTTGTTTCCATTTTAACCACATGGGTCCACTGCATCCTGTTAGTGCATTTGTTTGGAGGCCTAGGCAGTTAAGAATCTCTGCCTTTTGTTGCTGTTTTTTCTAATTTTTGGAGGATCTCCGAATCCTCTTTTTGTGCTCTCACTGAAAAATGCAAACAATTTTATATAATTTATGCAATGTTATTTTCTGGATTTATTTTCTGGATTTTATTTTTGATGTTCTATCTCTCAATGTTGAAATGAACCTACCCTTAAAATTATAGATTGTTCATGTCTTTGTCAGTGGGCAACCTTACAAAATCAGCAAGGCATCAAATACTTATTTCCCCCACTGTAGATACTACCCTCAATTTTTTTATGGCACAAAACTTCACATGCTGCAGAGTAGAAGCATTGCTTTATGAACACTTCGCCCCATGCACCAGGTATATGAATCCACTTCTCAAAAAATGGTTCTAGAATTGTATTAATGTTAACATTTGTGTCCACATATTTGTACTCTTGTCTTTTTAGCATTTACTTGGGAAAACTCTCAAACATTAGAATGCAGTTGTACAGGAGAAGATGTCCAGCACTCACTGCTATGGAGAACTGAGTGCTGTGATGTGCTATATACTAATGCATTCTTAGTATGTGTTGTTTCATGCAACTGCCTGCTTTTAGTATTGTCCTTCTAAAGTAATGATATTAGGGAGACGTAAAGACGACATTGTAGGCACAGAGGAGCTAACAGCCAAGCCCTGCAGTTCGAAGGAGTTCCCGCTAACAAGCCAACAACTGAATAGTAATCATGGCAGATTGGATCTGAATATAGCAGGCAAGTCTGAGAGCCTTGAGAGTTCTGGAAAGAAATAGCACACGTAGCTTTTAGGGTACAGAGATGAAGGTTCAAAGGAACAGCCTTGGTTTTAGTGGGGACACAGGATCAGAAGGAGAGAGAGGCTGTGTGTCGGCCGGACCTGGTAGTTTAGTGCAGAGAGACTGTGCTAGCCAGGCCGTGGCACAGGTATCACACAGACGTGAGCTGAAGAGCGAAGCAAGCTACAAAATGGAACGTCCGGTTCAAGTATGCAATATCACTGCAACAACTTTCAGAAGTTATGTGCGCCCACCTGAACCACAACATGTGTACCTATGTATAAAGCAGAAAATGTAAAAGTCAAACTTTGTATCTGCTTCCAGTAAACTATAGTGTATTTTTACATCCTGGTGTGACTCCTCCCTGACTAAAATGGTGGGTCGTGGTCTGTTGTATCATCTTATAGTATAAGGTCATTGGGAAATAAGTAGTGAAGTAATGATCTTCAGTTTTCTACATTGTCTTATATATGATAAATTAAGCTCTAGAAGGATGGGTTCACACAAACAACTTTTCCACTGTGGATTTGGCATCAGATCTATGGCAAAGCTGCATCAAACTCCACATGTGTTACATACACACTTTGATGTGGGGCTTTCTGGATTTCAGCCTGTCAATTGCAATGGGTGATATTTGCAGTGAAAATCCAAAGCATAGAAAAATTTAGAGCTACATAATAGGTCAATTCCTGCTGTAGATTGTTTCCGCAGCATGTAGATAACATTTGTTCATGAATGAGAAACAATCCTTACCTGCCTGGATACAGAAGTAACCATAAAATAATTCTATATTATATTTAATTATATAGCTAAAGTATAATCGCTGCTGTTAGGCTACGTTCACATTTGCGTTGTGCGCCGCAGCGTCGGCGCCGCAGCGCACAACGCAAACAAAAACACAGCAAAACGCATGCACAACGCTGCGTTTTGCGCCGCATGCGTCGTTTTTCTCATTGAATTTGGACGCAGCAAAAATGCAACTTGCTGCGTCCTCTGCGCCCCGACGCGGGCGCCGCAGCGACGCATGCGGCGCAAAACGCAAGTGCGCCGCATGTCCATGCGCCCCCATGTTAAATATAGGGGCGCATGACGCATGCGGCGCCGCTGCGGCGCCCGACGCTGCGGCGCTGGCCGCAAATGTGAACGTAGCCTTAACCTCTTAGGCTACGTTCACATTTGCGGCCAGCGCCGCAGCGTCGGGCGCCGCAGCGGCGCCGCATGCATCATGCGCCCCTATATTTAACATGGGGGCGCATGGACATGCGTTGTGCTGCGTTTTGCGCCGCATGGCCGCAAGCGTTGGACGCAAGAAACGCTTCAAGTTGCATTTTTTTTGCGTCCAACTTTCGGCCAAAAAGGACGCATGCGGCGCAAAACGCAGCGTTTTAGCGTGCGTTTTGCCGCGTTTTCGTTTGCATTGTGCGCTGCGGCGCCAACGCTGCGGCGCACAACGCAAATGTGAACGTAGCCTTAAATACAGTTATCAATCTCTGATTGTGATCCGGGGGAGTGGGGACACTATGTCTCATGTACCCAATGGCCCCTCTTGCCATGATCAGTCGTTAATTCCTATGCTGACCACTATTTCCTTTGCTCCCAATTTGTTTATTACATCAGCCCTCATTAATCCGTAATCCTGCAACTGTTGCCTTTCTTCTTATTCCTATACTTTCCGTTAACCATGTGCACCTATATTGTCTTTTGCTACTTTTTTCTCATTTCCGGCCACTTCACCTCTTCCCATGTGGCTCATAGTCTCACAATTTTCCCATTAGGTATGCATTTTAGACTTCCATGTTTACATTGCTGTTTTCTTGTCCCATTATGGTTGATTGCGTGCACAATCTAACAGGCATTTATAAAAGTACAATAGATGTTGACTGCTATTTCATATGTATGACAAGTAGAAGCAGACAGTTATGTATATTATTGGCATCATATTAAAATTGTAACTAGCGTTCAGTAATATGAGCGTACCACCGGGCTATAGTAACTGCTCACAGTACTGAAAGCCGGTGGCAGATTTGTTGCGCAAATGTCTGTAATTGTTTTCAGGTCCTTATTACATTTGCGCCGAGGAAACCCCAATGTGTCAAGGATTTAATAGCCTGTCTGATAGTATAGCAAAGTTACTATGAAAGTGATAAAGAATCTACTGAGATGTAAGAATAAAAAAATCAATTATGCTTATTCAATAAAAAAAAAATCAAAGTTAAAAAATATTAGCCCCCTCTTCCATTATGGAGTATTACATAATTCATATCACTGCAATCCGTGAAACCTGTACAATAGAGTTCCCTGGTTATGTATGCTTGTAGCGAATATTAAAACTATGTTAAAAACAATGTAAAAAAATCAATAAATAAAAGTACCGTATTTTCCGGCGTATAAGACGACTTTTTAACCCCCGAAAATCTTCTTAAAAGTCGGGGGTCGTCTTATACGCCGGGAATCGTCTTGTACGCCGGTGTATATGGTGGGTGGGGAGGGGGAGTGATCCTGATGACGAGGGGGCGTCTCACAGGAAAGTGAGTAATCCCCATTACCTTATCCTAGCGGTGCAGCGTGGGGGTGTCAGTGCTGGGAGCGGCTGTGTTCTGGTGCGGCGGCTCCTCTTCTGTGTGGGGCCTCTGTGCTGTGGGGTGGCGGCGGCAGCGGCGTATCTTTATCCAGTTGGGGCTCCTCCGGCATCTCCTTAGCCCTGGAGGCCCCGCCGCAACTCCATCGGTGCAATGTGGTGGCCTCCGGGAAAATGGCCGCTGCTCAGATTCAGATCTTGTGTCCCGAGATTTCGGGACGAGATCTGAATCTGAGCAGCGGCCATTTTCCCGGAGGCCACCGCATCGCACCTATTGAGCTGCCTCCGGGAAAATGGCCGCTGCATTGCACCGATGGAGTTGCGGCGGGGCCTCCAGGGCTAAGGAGATGCCGGAGGAGCCCCAACTGGATAAAGATACGCCGCCGCCACCGCCACCCCACAGCACAGAGGCCCCACACAGAAGAGGAGCCGCCGCACCAGAGCACAGCAGCCGCCGCACCAGAGCACAGCAGCCGCCGCACCAGAGCACAGCAGCCGCCGCCGCCACTCCCAGCACTGAGACCCCCACGCTGCACCGCTACGATAAGGTAATGGGGGATACTTACTTTCCTGTGAGACGCCCCCTCGTCATCAGGATCACTCCCCCCCCCCCCCCCAAAAGGCACATATTCACCGGCCCTATAAGACGACATAGGGTGTATAAGAAGACCCCCGACTTTTAAGAAGATTTTATATTTTAACTGGTAAAGTTGGGGGGTCGTCTTATACGCCCAGTCGTCTTATACGCCGGAAAATACGGTAAATTGATAAGTTAATAAGTTCTATTGCCTCGTAAACAGGCAAAAGAGGTAGGAAAAAATAGCTATGACTTTCGGAAAATAAGAAGTGATTTTTATTTTGCTAAAGCAGTAAAAAAAAAAAGCTAAATATTTGGTATTGCACTTTCTGATTCAATGTTGAGATCGCGAGGTGGTCTCCAAACCACACAATGAATTAATGCTGCATAAATGGCCGCTTTGTAATAATACCACAGACTTGCCCCTTTTGAATAGATATTACAATATCTAAGTAAAGCATTTGCAATATAGAGTTCTGCTCTCCTATTATTAAAAACCGAATATTTGCCAGATTCATAAACAACAATGGGAAAAAAAAGAAACATTCTGATAAATTGATCGTTAGAAATTAACTTAGCTGCTTTATGATGATTATCCATAAAACTAGATGACGCGTACAAACGAAACTTGTTAAAAACAACCCATTGGTTTGTTATAGGCATTTTGGAAAGGAAAAGTATTTTTCGGCTTAGAGAAAACTTTGAATTACTCAGTCTCAGACCTTTTGTATTGGGAAGTACGGATGAGTGATAGGAATCCAATCAGAGGCTTATCGCCTGCAATGTCACTGTGTTCTAGACTAGAGAAGCAGACATGGCTTGCTAATTCATGGCATATCATTTCTTCTAGCAGACCTGTGCCCCACTGTCACAGCAGGGTCGTATATCTGGGGCTAATGTACACTGTGACATACACAATGTTTCCTTTGTCTGGTTAGCGGGATCTGTGTTTACTGATTAGCAGGGTTGCCCTTTAACTTGCCATGATTTGTGTGGAACTAATAAGGGCAGGATGGGACTGTATCTTTGTTGGGTAAGGACAAGCTCTGAAATAATTTATAGTGTCTGTTATACGGCTAGAGATAAAAGGCGATTATCTTGCTCAAACAAACCCACCGAAACAGATGGCAGTGATGAAAGCTTCCTACTTAAAAGGCTTTTATTTCCTTTGATATTGTTGTGTCTCTTACCAAGTTTCAAGTCACAACTGAAGTTGTAGTGACAAAGTTACAAATCACAAGTCCCAACACAGCGTCATCCGCTATTGAACAATCTTATCTGAAATTAAATAGTAGCTCTTGGTACAAGCCAGTAAATAGCGCTGTAACAAATCTATTACCAGTGATTTTTCTGACTCTTACTGCCCACAGATAAGTGGCAAGGACAACTACTTTACAGAAAGTCAGTGCATTCATATCAGGCTAACTTTTCGATAACTCATTTCCCACATTGTGTGAATTGCAAAGCTAAATGGCTAGACATGAATTGATCTTTTGGAATTATGTGGGGAAGAGGATAGAGAAAGAGGATCCCGCTGACCATTAGCGCTTACACTCCATAGGAAAGAGAAAGGACCACGCTGACCATAAGAACTTACACCCTACAGGAGAGAAAGAGAAGACCCCGCTGACTATTAAAGCTTAAACTCTACTGGAGAGAGAAAGGACCCTACTGACCATAAGAACTTACACTCTGCAGAAGATAAATAAAGGGCCTCAATTACCGTAAGAGCTTACACTCTCCATGAAAGAGAGGACTCCGCTGACCATAAGAGCTTACACTCTCCATGATAGAGAGAGGACTCCACTGACCATAAGAGCTTACACTCTCCATGATAGAGAAAGAGAGGACTCCACTGACCATAAGAGCTTACACTCTCCATGATAGAGAAAGAGAGGACTCCGCTGACCATAAGAGCTTACACTCTACAGGTAAGAGAGAACTCCGCTGACCATAAGCGCTTACACTCTACAGGTGAGAGAGTTACCCAGTGACTCTCCAGATGGAAAAGGTTTCTTCTGTACAAAATGCGATACACTGGGAACTTCTGATATGCAATGTTCCAAGTACTGACCACTATTGTCCAAGGTATGTTAATCTTCTAGATGTCATAGCTGCACGGCAATATGGCGAGGCCAGTGTGGCAATGCAAAATTATGTTAGCCTACTCTTTGTTGCTTCAACACTGTGGGAAATGGTGCCAGGCAAGATTTTTGTTTGCGATTCGCGAACTGTGAATCGAATCTTCAAATGTTCAAATTCACCTGAAACTATGAATTTCAGGAAATTCGACTCAAACTCGATCCTCTGTGGATCGATCCATTCATCTCTACTTTAAGTTCTTGGTTTTATCCTCCAGACTACTATACAAAGGTGGTTAAGTTTGTCAAAGTTTGGAATTTTTAAATAAGGAAATTAATCCAATATCACATGTCACTGAATAGTAAAACTTTATGAACCTTTGTTTTCAGTATACGATGTGACCCCCCTTTCTGCTGCAATATGTGCATCTAAACGTTTCTGGTAATTGTAGATTAGTCCTGCTCATCAGCTTGGAGGAATTTTACCACATTTTACCCTACAAAACATCTTCAACTTTGATAGACTGGTGGGTTTTCTACCATGAACTGCTCACTTCAGGTCGTTTCACAACATTTCTATGCAATTAAAGTCAGGATTGGATATTCAAAAACTTTAACTTTATTCTACTTTAACTGAAAGACTTGTATGCATTAGGTTGTTGCCTTTCTAAAATACCCACGTTCTCATGAGGTTCAGCTCAATATTTTCCATTCACAATTTCAGTAATAATTCAGAATTCATTGTTCTATCAATTATGTTAAGGCGTCCTGGCCCAGATGCCCCATTAGTGCCCCTGCCGGTAGCAATGCTAATGGGACATTAATTCTTCAAGGTGGACTTGTATTATTACTGGACCATGCACTAATGAGGCATTATTACTGGATGGAAAATAATGATATTTTCCCTCCAGTAATAATGCCTCATTACTAGTGCATGGTAAAGTAATAATGCCCTACAAGTCCCCCTTGAAGAAACGATGTCCCATTAGTGGGCCTTCCAGAAATAATGCTCCATTAGTGCCCATCCAGTAATAATACTTCATTAGTGCCTCCTATAGTATTAATGACCCATAAGTGCCTACTTTAAGTAATAATGCACCCTTCCAGAAACAATGCTCCATTTGTTCTCTACATTAGTGTCCCTGCCAGTAACAATACTTCATTATTTCCCTCATGTATTAATGCCCATTAATACACACTCCACTAATAATGCTCCATTAGTGCCCCCAACAGAATGCCCCATTGGTTCTCCTTCCAGAAAGTGCCCCCCTCTGGAAACAATGCCCTTTTCCAGTAATAATGCTCCATTACTTCCCCCATCAGACATAATGTCCAATTAATGCACCCTCAAAACCTAATGCCCTCTTAGTTAAGCAGCGCTCGCAAAAAATATAGGTTATAGTCATCTAATCCCCCAACACCCAAAGCCAGCGAGTCCTTTTCATGTTACAGGAGGCAAATTCAGTGACAATATTGCACCTGTTTCACTGGAAGGTGACACCTTATAAGCTACAAAGCTACGAGATGGAGAGTGGTAGGACAGGGGAGCCTGTGACTACCTGCTCTACCAAAGGATGGAACTGTATCGGAGTCATGTTGATGCCGATACAGTTTAAAGTGACACTATAGATCCAGAGCACACGACCAGCAGTCCTGGGCCACAGCGCCATATTTTTGTGACGAGAAGTAGCTTGTCGTTCTCCTTTAAGAATTGAATGCTACAAGATTACTAATTACACCCTAATTAATTGCAATGAATAGTTCTTCTATCCTATTTTGTTTATGCCCATGACCCTAGTGCAAAGACGTGTGACGCCAGATCCATTAACCCACTGAAGCTAGAAGAATGCCAAGAGCAGAGCGCTGAAATATTTAGTCAATCTCTCTAATCTTCCTTCTGAGACCTCAAATATTTACATACTGCTTAGCTCAGTTTGATTAGAGTAATTATCTCAGTTAAGAGAAGTTAGTCGACAGTTGCGACATAACCGGATGTTTCTGCTCTACACAATGGAGCCTTTCACTGATATTTGACAACGAGCTACAACAGGCTGATGTCTAATGGAATATCAGCTATTGTTTACTTATAAGAATTAGCTACCATTTTTTGCCTAGACATCAGGAAAGAGTTACTGTCTGTTTATATTTCATGTTTGTGTCTTTTGGAAGTATACAAAGTTTTTAATGACGTACACATCAGATGGAAGCCTCCAATGTATCATACATGCTTTCCTATGTAGTAAAAGAAAATATAGCAGCTCAGCATATGCTGAAGGACATTCTCTTGGCAGATGCTGGGTGCATAAGGGCCTATGGATCCGTTCATAATCCAAGAGCCTATTGTTTTGTTTCCCAGTATTTACAACAAATGTAAATAAAAAAAACAATGTATGCAAACTGATCTACAGAGCTGCTCCTCATTAGATCAGTAGCCACAAAAATGTACTAAATTTAATTTTGTGGTTATGGACTTCTGTAGTGTCATGCGGTACCTCTGCATGTGTTTGGTTTTACATAGAAAAATATACTTTTTTTTTTTTTTGCTCAGAGATTCAAACACGAGTCCACTAAAAAAAAAAAAAAAAGTGGGCAGAGCAGTCCTTCTACAGGGTCTCTATCATGACCCGGGCTCTATGTGTCACTGTGTCTCCTGGCGGACAGGCTACGTGTAGTTTAGCTGTCCTACCGGTTTTTGCTGTGCCTCCTAGAGTACGACAAAGCCCCGGTCTACCGGTTACCGGTATCTGCGCTCTGTCAGGGAAGTAGCCCAGTCGCAGCTATTCTCCCTTGTTGTCACTCTCCTGTGCTTTGCTCTCCGGCACGTTAGCTAAAGGCTGTTCTTCCTTCTGTATCTCGCTATCTAGGAGCTACAGCACCTCAGGCTGTACGGTCTCTCACCCGTCCTTCTGCCTCAGACTGCTCCAGTCTGCTGTCTGGCACCAACTGTCTAAAACTAAACTTCCTAACTGCCTAGCAACTAATTTTTCTTCCTGACCAGAGAGAGCACCTCCCCTTAAGTTGGGTGTAGAGCTCCCCCTTCTGGCGTCAGAACGGTGTTGTATGTGCTGATTACCTGTCAAAAGGAATCCTCCATCGCTTCCAAGTGTGACATCACTCTCCCCGTGAGGAAAACAATGCCACTGTGACAACCAGGACCCTGGGGCGTCACACTCCCCCCCTCCCCCCTAAAAATCCAGTACTCCCGGACTGGGAAAAGAAAACAACAGTTACAGGTTAGATAAAAGACATACAAAACATTTTAAAATGCATGTAACAGGTTAAACTTTGGCTTCCCTTTATGGAAGGTAATTAGGCTTGAACGTTACAGGAACATATTTACATTAATACAATGTTTTTACTTCTTGTTTTCAGGCATCCTCCCGGACTGGAGGCCACCTGGATCTTCTCCTTTGGGGGCACTTGCATGGACTGCACAATTTTGGTTAAGGGCATAGTCTCGTATACTGTCCTGCACAGTCTCTTTACATCCAAAGAATCTCATTTTTACTATTGCTGCAGTGCGAGTGTCAAAAGTGTCCTTAAGTTTGGCAAATATCTGCTTAAGGCCGGCGTCACACTTGGCGTAAGACAATACGGTCCGTATTTTACGGCCGTAATACGGCTGTAATACGTAGAAATGTTCCCAAAATAGTGATCCTTAGGCAGGGTGTGTCAGCGTATTTTGCGCATGGCATCCTCCGTATGTAATCCGTATGGTATCCGTACTGCGAGATTTTCTCGCAGGCTTGCAAAACCGACATCTAATGGATTTATGTGCTCAAATGTTCGGGAAAACATATATACAGTATATACACTCACCGGCCACTTTATTAGGTACACCTGTCCAACTTCTTGTTAACACTTAATTTCTAATCAGCCAATCACATGGCGGCAACTCAGTGCATTTAGGCATGTAGACATGGTCAAGACAATCTCCTGCAGTTCAAACCGAGCATCAGTATGGGGAAGAAAGGTGATTTGAGTGCCTTTGAACGTGGCATGGTTGTTGGTGCCAGAAGGGCTGGTCTGAGTATTTCAGAAACTGCTGATCTACTGGGATTTTCACGCACAACCATCTCTAGGGTTTACAGAGAATGGTCCGAAAAAGAAAAAAAATCCAGTGAGCGGCAGTTCTGTGGGCGGAAATGCCTTGTTGATGCCAGAGGTCAGAGGAGAATGGGCAGACTGGTTCGAGCTGACAGAAAGGCAACAGTGACTCAAATCGCCACCCGTTACAACCAAGGTAGGCCTAAGAGCATCTCTGAACGCACAGTGCGTCGAACTTTGAGGCAGATGGGCTACAGCAGAAGAAGACCACACCGGGTACCACTCCTTTCAGCTAAGAACAGGAAACTGAGGCTACAATTTGTACAAGCTCATCGAAATTGGACAGTAGAAGATTGGAAAAACGTTGCTTGGTCTGATGAGTCTCGATTTCTGCTGCGACATTCGGATGGTAGGGTCAGAATTTGGCGTAAACAACATGAAAGCATGGATCCATCCTGCCTTGTATGGAGCATCTTTGGGATGTGCAGCCGACAAATCTGCGGCAACTGTGTGATGCCATCATGTCAATATGGACCAAAATCTCTGAGGAATGCTTCCAGCACCTTGTTGAATCTATGCCACGAAGAATTGAGGCAGTTCTGAAGGCAAAAGGGGGTCCAACCCGTTACTAGCATGGTGTACCTAATAAAGTGGCCGGTGAGTGTATATATATATATGTACATTGAGACACATATATATATATATATATATATAGTCTGTATTTATATTTACTTCAGCGCGATATCTGTGAAAAGCCGGTAATTCAATTGCCGGCTTCTCATTTCTCCTTCCCAAACCCGACAGGATATGAGACATGGTTTACATACAGTAAACCATCTCATATCCCCATTTTTTTTGCATATTCCACACTACTAATGTTAGTATTCTGTATGTGCAAAATTTGGGCGCTGTAGCTGCTAAAATAAAGGGTTAAATGGCGGTAAAAATTGGCGTGGGCTCCCGCGCAATTTTCTCCGCCAGAGTGGTAAAGCCAGTGACTGAGGGCAGATATTAATAGCCAGGAGAGGGTCCATGGTTATTGCCCCCCCCCCCCCCCCAGCTAAAATCATCTGCCCCCAGCCACCCCAGAAAAGGCACATCTGGAAGATGCGCCTATTCTGGCACTTGGCCACTCTCTTCCCACTCCCTGTAGTGGTGGGATATGGGGTAATGAAGGGTTAATGTCATCTTGCTATTGTAAGGTGACATTAAGCCAGATTAATAATGGAGAGGCGTCAATTATGACACCTATCCATTATTAATCCAATTGTTTTAAAGGGTTAAAAAACACACACACACATGATTTAAAAGTATTTTAATGAAATAAACAGCGGTTGTTTTAATATTTTATTGCTCTCTCAATCCATTTGCAGACCCTCGCTTGGCAAAACAATAAATGCACAAGATACATACCCTCTGTTGAACCGTCACGTCCCACGAGGTAATCCATCTGAAGGGGTTAAAATAATTTACAAGCAGGAGCCCTGCAAATGCAGCTGTGCTCGTGCTTGTAATTCCCCGGCGAATGAAGGAAATGTAGGTCATTGACCTACATTTCCTTCAGTCGCGGTGATGCGCCCCCTGGTGGATGTCCTCATATGACCTGGAGCGTGGGAAAAAGTTCCCAGGCTGCAGTTCATGAGAACATCCAGCAGGGGGCGCATCACCGCGACTGAATGTAAGTATAGATCACTGCTTTCCTTTCAGCACCCGGGGATTACAGACACGAGCGAGTGGTTTATCGCAGCTCGTGCCTGTAATATTAGTTAACCCCTTCAGATGGATTACCTCGTGGGACGTGATAGGACATCAGAAGGTATGTATATTGTGTGTTTATTATTTTGCCAAGTGAGGGTGTTCCTGATGGATTGAGAGAGCAATAAAATACTAAAACAACCTGTTTGTTTCTTTCATTAAAATACTTTTAAATCATGTGTGTGTGTGTTTTTTAACCCTTTCAGACAAATGGATTAATAATGGATAGGTGTCATAATTGACGCCTCTCCATTATTAATCTGGCTTAATGTCACCTTACAATAGCAAGGTGGCATTAACCCTTCATTACCCCATATCCCACCGCTACAGGGAGTGGGAAGAGAGTGGCCAAGTGCCAGAATAGGTGCATCTTCCAGATGTGCCTTTTCTGGGGTGGCTGGGGGCAGATGTTTTTAGCCACGGGGGGGCCAATAACCGTGGACCCTCTCCTGGCTATTAATATCTGCCGTCAGTCACTGGCTTTACCACTCTGGCGGAGAAAATTGCGCGGGAGCCCACGCCAATTTTTTCCGCCATTTAACCCTTTATTTTAGCAGCTACAGCGCTGAAATTTTGCACATACACACTACTAACATTAGTAGTGTGGAATATGCAAAAAAAAAAAGGGGATATGAGATGGTTTACTGTATGTAAACCATGACTCATATCCTGTCGGGTTTGTGCAGGAGAAATGAAAAGCCGGCAATTGAATTAGCGACTTTTCACTAACACCGCTGCGTATTTCTCGCAAGTCACACTGCTGGTCCGTGTGTAATCCGTATTTTTCTCGCCCCCATAGACTTTCATTGGCGTATTATTTGCGCAATACGCTGACAAACGCAGCATGCTGCGATTTTGTACGGCCGTAGAACGCCGTATATTACGGATCCGTAATATACGGCTGATAGGACTAGACCCATTGAGAATCATTGTGCCGTATGTTATGCGAGTTTTACGGACGTAGTTTCTGCGCTCTTACGTCCGTAAAACTCGCATGTGTGACGGCGGCCTAACAGTTCCTTTTTACATATCCGGCCAGGATTTTACTTCTCTTTGTGCTGCACCAATTAATTGGCCAGTTAGGATACTGACTTTTTGTTGTTCCAACAGAGGGTACACCTGAAATAAGCTGCAGAGTCTTTCTTTAAAGTCATTGAGGATGTGGGACTCCCCTGAATATTGTGGCAGCCAGGCCACTCCTGGTGTATAGGGCATAGATAGCGGCATTATTGGAGCTGCTACTGCAGTGGGGTCTGGCCTGCTGGTAGGAGCTGTGGGCACTGCGAGGCCTGGTGGCATTATGGGACCTGCGGCTGCCACCACGGCTAGTTCTCCTCCCAGGTCCGACATTTCTATTCCCCCATGCTAACCTTCAGTTTGGCTGATGTGTCTCCTCCGGAGTCTGCAGCGGTTCCTCCTGTGCGCGGTTAGTCACTCTTTCCGGTCCTCCGTCCAGGACTTTGCAGCGTCTTCACTTGCGGTTCTCCCGCACGGTGTCCTCACTTGCGGGTCTCACTTCAGGTTCCGCCCACAATGACACATCCCTCTTTTCCTGCGCTCCTCACGGCGCTCTTTCTAGTGGCTGTTGGCGGTTATTTTGAAAACAAAGTGCGCACACCGTGTGACGCAGTTATGTCGGCAGTTATGGTGTGATGCAGTTACGGCAATATTTTGATGGCGATGTTTTAAAAGCTCATTAAAGTCTCAGGAATAAAACTTAATAAAATCTCTCTTTTATGCACAGTCTCTTAGGCGCACAAGACCCGTTTGCTGGGTCGGTCCATCCTGTTCGTGACGCCAAAATGGTGCGCCCGCCAGGGCCGTGGGGTACTCGGTACCAGGTCCGGTACTTAAAGGGATGTGTCACAGCGGCGGCGACCCGGTCTGTTGCCCTGGGCGCCCATGTTAAAGGGATAGTCTTTAAAGGGATTTTTGAAATAAAGAAAGTTCGTGACACCACCTGTGGTATTCGGTCAGTAGGGACCGACGCTACTTGAAGGGGTCCTCTGGGGTGATGTTATGGCAGCTAGATGGTATAACTTCCCACAGGTGAAGTAGGTCCCCAGGGCTCCCGTGTGTAGATGGAGATGATGAATGGTGCAGCAAAGAACGAAGGACACAAGTTTGCAGTCTTTTTACCTGGTTTACTGATGGTAGCAGGCAGCCACAGTCCAGGGCACCAGATCACAGGTACAGTCATGGTCCGGCCGGCTTGGAAGCGAGTTCAGAGTCCAGCTTTACCAGGTGGAGTTAAAAGCCTTCCTCTTAGCACAGTGGTATTATAGTCCCTTACTGCCTATGGCTTCTTAGCAAGGTCCTCTCAGTTATCTCTGTCCTTTATTGAAGTGGGACACAAACCCGTATGACAGGTGACTCGAGCCTTTTTACAGGGTCTCTATCATGACCCGGGCTCTGCATCACTGTGTCTCCTGGGCATTAGGGCAGACAGGCTACGTGTAGTTTAGCTGTCCTACCGGTTTCTGCTGTGTCTCCTAGAGTACAACAAAGCCTCGGTCTTCCGGTTACTGGTATCTGCACTCTATCGGGGAAGTAGTCCAGTCGCAGCTATTCTCCCTTGTTGTCACTCTCCTGTGCTTTGCTCTCCGGCACGTTAGCTAAAGGCTGTTCTTCCTTCTGTATCTCGGTATCTAGGAGCTACAGCACCTCAGGGTGTACGGTCCCTCACCCGTCCTTCTGCCTCAGACTGCTCCAGTCTGCTGTCTGGCACCAACTGTCAAATTCTTCCTAACTGCCTAGCAACTGCCTAGTAACTAACTCCTCCTCCTGACCAGAGAGAGCAGCTCCCCTTAAGTCGGGTGTAGAGCTCCCCCTTCTGGCCCAGAGTCAGAACGGTGTTGTATGTGCTGATTACCTGTCAAAAGGAATCCTCCATCACTTCCAAGCGTGACATCACTCTCCCCGTGAGGAAAGCAATGCCACTGTGACAACCAGGACCCTGGGGCATCACAGTGGCGTTCCCTATGCTACAAATCTTACTCCAGCCTACAGAGGTGCACGACATTACATGCCTCGCCTGATTCATTAAGAGGCCTGCGTGTTGCATGAGGGTAGTATATTTTGGGGCTAGTATGTACTTGTTCATTCAATAAACTTATTTACATTATGATCCCTATGCATTCACATATTTCTTTCTCTATTTTTGTTTTTGGTCGTAATGAATCGTAAATGCTGAGCTTCTGCGAATGAATCAGGGCCATAAAATTTTTGTCACTTTTGTAATATTTCTGTACACTATGATTTATTTTTATTTTATTATTTTTTACGCTCAACATTCGGAATGTATGAATTTTTTTTCAATAGACTTCAGTACTTTTCTAAAACCTTTAAAATTCCTGTACAAAAACACATTGAAAATTAAACACCACAAATTTATAAAAATCACACAAAATTTAGGAGATAATTTATAGTATTGAAATGTGACAAAAACTTTCTAAGATGTCTACAAGTAAAGTATCCAACCGTACATTTTTGTAAAATTATACAGGACTAGATCAGTATAACATTTTCCAATACAGAGAGGATTTTCTGATGGAAAAGAATAAACATGCAAAGAATGTCTAGATGCACCTAATGTATTGCTGATTAAATGCATGTTATACACACATTCATTATGGTCAGAGTATCTCAAAGTTACAGTGGCTTACAAAAGTATTCACCCAAATCCCCCCGCCCCCCCCCCCCTCCCCTTGGCATTTTTTGTGTTTTGCTACCTCATAACCTGAAATGTCACTGTTTTTTCTTTCGGGTTTGCATCAGTTCATGTAAAGAACATGTCTACAACTGTGAACATTTGTTTTTTTCTTTTATTATGAAGCAAACAAAAAATAGGACAAAATAGCTAAAAACTTCAGTGTGTATTAATACTCAACCCCCTAAAGTCAGTACTTTGTAGAGCCTCCTTTTGCGGCAGTTACAGCTGCAAGTCGCTTTGGATAAGTCTCTATGAGCTTTCCACATCTGGCCACTGAGATTTATGCACATTCATCAAGGCAAAACTGCTCCAGCTTCTACAAGTTAGATGGTTTACCCTGGTGAACAGCTATCTTTAAGTCTGACCACAGATTCTCAATTGCATGTTGCTGAAAAAGGTTCCCACAGCATGACACTGCCACCACCATGTATCACTGTGAGGACGGTGTTCTTGGGGTGATGAGCTATGTTGGTTTGGCGTCAGACATAACGTTTACCTTTGTAGCCAAAAAGTTCAATTCTGTTCTCATCTGACCACAGCACCTTCCTTCATAAATTTGAGGAGTGTCCCATATGTCTTTTAGCAAACTCAAAATGAGCGCTACAATTTTTGTGTGTAAGTAAAGTTTTTTTCTGCAGACTCTTCATAAAGGCCAACTCTATGGCTTATTGTGGTCATATGTATAGATACTCAAGTCTCTGCTTGGGAACTCTACAGCTCCCTCAGGATTACCTTTGGTGTGTGTGCTCCCTCTCTGATTAATGCCCACCGTACCTGGGCTGAGAGTTATGGTGGGCGGCCATCTCGGCAGGTTTGTTGTGGTACCACGTTCTTTCCATTTGATGATAATGGATTTGCTGATGCTCTGGGGGATCATCAAAGATTGGGATATCTTTTTTTATGACCCAACCCTGACTTGTACTTCCAAACAACTAACTTTGTCCCTGCCTTGTTTGGAGATCTCCTTGGTCTTCATGGTGTTGTTTTGTTAGTGGTGCCTCTTGCTTAATGGTGTTGCAGCATCTGTGGCCCTTCAGAAAAGTTGTATACAGCCCTGGAAAAATTAAGAGACCACTGCAAAATTTTCAGTTTGTCTGATTTTTCTCTTTATAGGTATATTTTTGAGTAAAATATGAATTTTTCATTTATTCTATAAACTACTGACAACATATCTCCGAAGTTCCAAGCAATAAATTTTGTATTTATTTTCTGAAAATGAGAAATGGTCAAAATAACTAAAAAATGCATCGTTTGCAGACCTGAAATAAGGCAAAAAAGAAACAAGTTTATAATCATTTAGAAACAACAATACTAATGTTTTAACTTAGAAAGGGTTCAGAAATCAACATTTTGTGGAATAACCATGATTTGTAATCACAGCTTTCATGCGTCTTGGCATGCTTGCCACCAGTCTTTCAGACCGCTTTTGGGTAACCTTATGCCACTCCTGGTACAAAAATAAATACAAAATTTATTGCTTGGAACTTCGGAGACATGTTGTCAGTAGTAGAGATGAGCGGTGTTCGAGTCTACCTATTCGCCAATTTCAAATTCAAGCTGTTTTGGGCGGTGTTCGAGTCGTTCGTCGAACTCGAACAATTTGCTTAAAATTTGGCTGTTCGAGTTTCTGTTCGATAACTGTTCATTCACCAAAAGCCTAACTTGACTTGCACATTAAAACTGTTTATCATTGTTAATAGGCTGTTTCAGTGTATAGTGGGCGGGGGATAGATCTGTGCTGAAATAATGCCGATCTCCATTTTTTTTCTTTCCCGCATTTACAGTGGGGCGGTGCAGTCTCAGCCTATCAGCAGTGCACACACACACACAGCAATGTACATGTGATGCACACAAGCAAGGGTATGTGTCATTGGCTGTGTATGTCACATGTCACTCCTTGCCCTATAAGAACCAGCCATTTTCCCCGTTGCCACCATTTCCTCACTGCTGCAGCTTAGTGTTAGACGGCACCGCTGCTGCTGTGGGCGCTATACAGTCAAAGAGTCTTTTTTTGCAAGCAAATTTTCTGAGAAATCGGTTTAGGGAGTCGGGACTAGTTGTAAAATCAGCCCTTTTCAGGGTAGGTTACAGCAGTTCATAGCACTTTTTGCCAGGCAGGTCTGTGCCAGTGCTGTGCAAATGTTTGTCACAGCATTTGGTGTAATCTAGCTCAGCCTATCCTTTTGGGCTAGTAGCATTGTCTGGTAGTCATCTGAGTAACCTGCCTGTGAAGCTAGCTACACCGCCTGTGCATCTAAATTTTTACTGCATCTAACCCAGGAAATCGTTTTGGGCTTAGTAGCAGTGTCTGCATGTCAGCGGAGTAGCCCACCTGTGAAGCTAGCTACACCGCCTGTGTATCTAATTTTTTACTGCATCTAACCCAGTAAATCTTTTTGGGCTTAGTAGCAGTGTCTGCACGTCAGCGGAGTAGCCCGCCTGTGAAGCTAGCTACACCGCCTGTGTATCTAAATTTTTACTGCATCTAACCCAGTAAATAGTTTTGGGTCTAGGAGCAGTGTCTGCACGTCAGCGGAGTAGCCCGCCTGTGAAGCTAACTACACCGCCTGTGTATCTACATTTTTACTGCATCTAACCCAGTAAATCCTTTTGGGCCTAGTACCACAGTTTGGCCACTCAGCTCTGCTCAGTTTTCATCCATCGTTTTTTATGCCAACAACTACAGATACAGAGTTGCCAATTTGTTAACCACCAAAATGATTGGCAAAAGGCCTGCTGCTGGTGGAAAGGGGAATAGGCATGTTGGAAAGGGAAAAAAAGGTTGTCTCCGTGGGGTAGGTGGTAAACCAACAGTAACATCTGCAGAAGAAAGACCATCTTTCAGCCAAAGTAAGATGTCTACTTCTTTTCGTGGACAATCTCATATGATCCCTTTCTTACGACCATCGCTACGAGCATCGCTACAAATTCCAGATGAGGCACAAAAACAGCAGGTGCTTGAACGGATATCAAGTGCTCGCTCAAGTGGGCTCAACTCCATGTCAACTTCAACATCACAACTACTCCAGTCCTCAGAGGTGTCACCCCAATCGCACTTGCTTCCTCACAGCTCCCAAGTCTCCAGCCGCCCGTCTGAGTATGGGGTAACACAGATGGTTGAGTCTGCAGAGCTGTTTACTCATACTATAGCCTGGGAATCAGAGGTCTGCTCCAGAGCTTCTGTGAATCCAGACGAGGAAATGATCTGCACTGATGCCCAGAATCTTTGTGAGTCGGATCCAGGCCCAGATGAAGAAGGTTCTGAGCATAATGTAGATCCTCGTTCCCAAACTGTAACTCCTGTTGGTGGAGACAATGAGGAAGATGATGATGAGACTGAGATACCTGATTGGAACGAAAACTTGACTTTTCGGTCAGGGCAGGAATAGGTTGGCTCTGAGGACGATGGGTGTGAGAACACACAGGATGATGATGAGGTTGGAGACCCCACTTTCTGTCAACCCACAGTCCGCCAGTCCATGAGGTCAGCAGAGGAGGTGGAGGGGGATGCTAGTGACGAGTCTGACGACGAGGTTAGGTTGCGCCTTCCTGGACAGAGACGGAGTACTGGAAGCACGTCAACAACTGCATCCTCAACTCCAACTGTGCCTCTGAGCAGAAGTCGTGGTGGCTCTTCAGGTCACACGGGCTCTAAGCCTTGCATAGCTTGGGCATTTTTTGAGATCGCAAAGGATGACCCAACCCATGTTGTCTGTAAGGTTTGTCACCAAAATCTCAGTAGAGGCCAAAAAATGACTAGTTTGAGTACTTCATGCATGAACCGTCACATGGATATGAGGCATAAGTTGCAGTGGGAAGCTCACTGTGCTACAATGCGGCCTAATTGGGCCGGGTCAACCACCGTCTGCCCCATCAAGTGTATCCGCGTCCTCTTCATTCTCTGTGACTGTGGGGACAGCAGTCGCACATGGTTTTGGAAGCAGACCTTCCACCTCTTTACCCGCAACAGCCAGTGTGATTGACAGGTCGTCAGGAAATTTGCAAGTGGAAACACCTGCTGGTGTTGAGCGCTCTCTGACATCGAGACCACATTTTGATCAAGGCAACATAACATCTCCGCCTGCACCTTCCTCACAGACCAGCAGTTTGCCGGGGACACCCTACTCAACCCCGTCTAAGCACGGCAGCCAGCCCTCAGTCCCTCAGATGTGGACAAGTAAAAGACCATTTCCTCCTAGCCATGACAAAGCTAAGAGGTTGAATTTCACCATCTGCAAGCTGTTGGCTACAGAAATGCTGCCTTTCTGCCTGGTGGACAGAGAGGATTTTCGAGACCTTATTTCCGTTGCAGTGCCCCAGTACCAGATGCCAAGTTGCCACTACTTCTCAAAGAAAGCTGTGCCTGCACTACACCAGCATGTCACACACAACATCACCGCTTCCTTGAGAAACTGTGTGTGACAGGGTGCATTTCACCACAGACACTTGGACGAGTAGACATGGACAGGGGTGTTACATGTTGGTGACTGGGCACTGGGTAACTATGGTGACATCAGGAGAAGAGGCTGCTATCCAAGTCTTGCCGTCCCCACGAGTTGCTCGTCGATCCTGTGTATCTAGAAGTTCCTCCACTGCTTCTGCCTCCTCAACCTCCTCTCGGTCCTCCACCTGCACCAAAGCCTGTCTGGTAATGCCACCCACGTTCTAACTGCGCAGAAGGAATCCTGCACACCTCCATACTATGCTGTCACCAGGGCTCAACGGCATCAGGCAGTGTTTACATTGAAATGTCTGGGAAATGTGAGTCACACAGCTGAGGAGTTGTGGTCAGCTCTGGAGACCGAGTTCCATCAATGGTTGTCTCCACTCAACCTGCAGCCAGGGATGGCCGTGTGCGACAATGCTGCAAACCTGAGTGCGGCCCTTCGCCGGGGCAATGTCACACACGTGCCTTGTATGGCTCACATTTTGGACCTGGTTGTCCAGCAATTTGTATCCAACTATACCGGACTAGATGGGCTTCTGCAGAGGGCACGGTCGCTGTGTGCTCACTTCCACCGTTCGCATCCCGCAGCTCAATGACTTACATCTCTACAGAAGTCATTGGGCCTGCCAGTTCACCGGCTGAAATGCGATGTGCCCACATGGTGGAATTCAACTCTGCACATGTTGCAGCGACTGTGGCAGCACCGACGTGCCCTGGTGCAATAAGTTATGACGTATAGCCTGGGCCAACGAGATCCAGAGGTGGGGCAAATCATGCTGCAGGAGTGGTCTCAGATCAGGGACCTATGAACCCTTCTGCATAGTTTTGAAATAGCGATGAAGATGTTTAGTGCTGACGATGCCATTATCAGCATGACTATTCCGGTGATTTACATGCTGGAGCACACCTTAAACAGTATTTGGAGTCAGGTGGTGGAACAAGAGGAGGAGGAGGAACAGGAGGAGTCGTATGTGGAAGGGATAATATCTCCAAGGTCCAGACGGTTGGCAGCACCAAGGCGACTGGCATTGGAGGCTGAGGGAGAGGGATTACCGAGGGCGCATGGTAGCAGCCAAACTGTTGAGGAAGGTGCAGGAGGCGAGGAAAAAGTGGAGGACGAACTGGCGCTGGGCATGGAAGACTCATCAGATGAGGGAGACCTTGATCAAATTTCTGTTGTGTGAGGTTGGGGGGAGAGGGCAGAGGAAGGAAGCATGATTCTCACCTTGCCGCCACCAAGACAACAAGGACTTGGGCTTCCTGGATGCGCAAGACACATGAGTGCCTTCTTGCTGCACTACCTGCAACATGACCCTCGGATTGTCAGAATCCGAAGTAATGCCGACTACTGGATTGCCACACTCTTAGATCCCCGGTACAAAAGTAAATTTGCCGAAATAATTCCTGCCATAGAAAGGGATTCACGCATGCAGTAGTATCAGCAGAGACTGTTACAGAATCTTACATCTGCTTTTGCACAAAACACCAGAGGTGCATGTAGTGAATCTCTGAGTTCTAACTTGCCAACCGTGGGACTATCGAGTCATCACTCAAACCGTAACATCGTATCTGGTGGTAACAACCATTTTTTTTTTTTTCAATCGTTTCAAGATTTTTTTAAACCATCCTTTGCAAGGCCACAGGAGACAAGAAGTCTGATGCAAGTGCAGCGCCCCAGAGTCCTGGTCGTTGCAGTACTGTGGCTCCGTCACTATGGGGAGCCATGGTGCGTCCGATGGCACTGAAGGAGTTCATCTGATCAGGTATCACAGTCACCAGTACATTTCACAGCCGGGCCTCCGGGGGGAGCTAAGGGTTCTATTCATTAGGCCACTCCCCACCATAGTGGGTAAACTGGGGGTCAGGCAGGAAGTTAGATCAGAAAGCTGACTGGATTGGACGAAGCAACACCTAGTGGCAGAGGGTGTTGTGGAGGAAGAGACAGTAGGGTCTCTGTCAGGGGTGGGATCCTGACAGAGGCTTGGCATTGAAAAGAACGTAACGGGTCCGCGCCAGCTCCGGGAAGCGGCGGGACCCAAGAAAGGACTAGAAGCGAGATAGATTGTGCTGAGTGAGAAACGAGATCAAGCAATAGGAGAATTCCAGTAGGGGTCGTGCTGTAAGACCGGAGCAACACCCTACTGAGGCGCACTACCGGTGGCCGGAACGCCGAGGGAGTATTATAACATTCAGCTTCAAGCAATACTCTAAACAGCGGCAGGACAGTCAGTTTAAGGCGGGCTGTCTAACACATATCACCTATGCAGTCTTGGGAGGCAATTGCGGGAGAGGGGCGTCTCTAGGGTCCCGGAAGAACTCCAGGCCTATCCGACAAACGGGTGCCGTTCTAACTGTAACATCAGGAAGGGACGGAAGATTAGAAGAACATCATTTAATCGAGTTGTGAGGGAACTTAAGAAACAGACACAACGGTTGTGGGGTACTTTCCGTAAGCACAGCAGGGAAGGACTACAACACATAGCGCTAAGAAGGAAGGCACCGATTTCCACCTGTGAAGTGAACTCTGGAGGTGCCATTGGACCGGCCGGACTTGCGCAGCCTGGTGAACCGTATTCTGGACTGAGGACTCAGAGATCTCCAGTAAAGAGGTAAAGAGACTGCAACCTGGTGTCCTCGTTATTTACCGCGACCTGCACCCCACAACTGCACCGTTACAACACCACTTATTGCACTGGACGTCCCCCACTGACAGACAGGGCCACGGACCGGGTCTAGCCACCGTGACAACCCCAGAGCAGAGACCCAGAGGCCCGGCTCCGGGTACCCCTCGGCCCTTCGGCGGTGTGGGGGCGCTCCACATAGCCAACGCCTAGAGAGAATGGTACAGGAGTATCTCCAAGTTTACATCGATGCCATGACACTGGAACTGGACTCTTGCTCATTTTGGAAGCCCACTCACGCCTTGTAGATCTTGTCGTGCCCCGCAGCCAGTGTTCTCTCTGAACGTGTGTTCAGCACTTCTGGTGGTGTGCTGACAGATAAGCGCACGCGGCTGTCCAGTGACAATGTAGACAGACTAACGTTCATCAAGATGAACAAATCCTGGATCCGCAAGGACTTTTCTACCCCTGTGTCATTCTGGGGAGACTAAAAGCTTGATGATTTTTGAAAATCACCTCACCAACCGTTTTAAAAAACTCTGGCGAAATTTATCCCACTTAAGTGGTGTCTGTGGCCGAATTTTTGGAAAAAATGGAGACTCTTTTTGGAGTCCCCTTGCTGTGTTTTACATGACATTGCCATCGTCAATTCCAGGTGGGTGGGGTCGTCTGCAGAGTTGTTTACTTATACTATGGTTTGGGATTCAGAGGTCTGCTCCAAAGCTTCAGTGTCTGCTAGTCAGCAGAGTAGCCCACCCATGAAGCAAGCTACACCGCCTGTTTATCTAAGTACTACTTTTTAACAGCATCTAGCCCAGGAAATCCTTTTGGGCCTAGTAGCATTTTGTGCTACTCAACAGAGTACACCACCCATGAAGCAAGCTACACCGCCTGTTTATCTAAGTACTAATTTTTAACAGCATCTAGCCCAGGAAATCCTTTTGGGCCTAGTAGCATTTTGTGCTACTCAACAGAGTACACCACCCATGAAGCAAGCTACACCGCCTGTTTAAGTACTATTTTTTAATGGCATCTAGCCCAGGAAATCCTTTTGGGCCTAGTAGAATTTTGTGCTACTCAGCAGAGTACCCCACCCATGAAGCAAGCTACACCACCTGTTTATCTAAGTACTAATTTTTAACGGCACCTAGCCCAGGCAATACTTTGGGCCTAGTAGCAATTTCTGCTACTCAGCAGAGTACCCCACCCATGAAGCAAGCTACACCGCCTTCTTCCTTTCTCAATCTAACCCCTCGGCTCTGGGGTGTCCACTCTCCCTCCAGCTCTCTCCTTCTCGCAGGTGGACTACTGCGTGTATTCACACTGTGGTGAACCTTTTGGGCCCAGGCATAAGAAGTCGTCGAGGTAATGGATAATATGTGCCGCCTTACAAACGTCCATGACGACACATTCGAGGAAGCAACTAAACGCCTCAAATAGTGAGCAGGATATGGAGCACCCCATGGGCGAACAGCGATCTATGTAGTATGCTCCTTCACAGAAGCAGCCCAATGGGAGGACACTATTCGGAGGCACAGGTAGTAACCGGAACGCCCCCTCAATGTCTGTTTTGGCCATTAGGGTGCCCCTTCCCAACTTCTTGACCCGCATGATTGCCTCATCAAAGGAGGTACAGTACATAGTACTGTACTTGGTTCCGCGTCGATGTTGTCATTTACTGACCTGCCCCTTGGATATGACAAATGGTGGATTAGTCTGAATGTATTGGGTTAATTTTTAGAACTGGAGAAATGAGGGTGCACCAGGCTGTAAACCAAATATTAAATATAAAGAAAGGGTGCAGTGCCTAGTCCAATAATGTGTGGAGTAACAAAACGAAGAAGAAAGAATTGGACTAAAACAGGCATGCACAACCATGAAGTATGAAAAAATATAGAAAACCTTTTTATTCAACACCACAACAGTTATCATAAAAACATTTAAAACAAGTGCATACACAACACCCCTATATAACCGCAATAGTCATATAAATATACACAGGGAACAATATATGATAAATTACAAAGATATGCTCCACCAAATCGATGGTTGGGCCTAGCGCCACCTGATGACCCCTATAAACAGCATGGCTACAAAGGACTTATACAGTAAGCCTAGTGATGAGCCAGAAGAAGAAAAAGAGGTAGTGCAATGCTACCTATACTGAACCACTCAGTTACCAGTTGGAAAGAGGGTAAAGGCGCCTGCATAAAAATGTAACCACAAAGCTGACTACCCGGAGCTCCAGTATATATAGAAGGCCAAAATTGCCATGAATACTCAACTGAATCAGGACTGGAGCAAGCCGTGGCCACAAAGTGGTTAGGTAGAAAAAGTCAGGTGGAGACACATGTCGGCAGGAATCCTGATGATGGAGAGGGGGTGTGTAAGAAGAGAACCCAACGCGTATCGCCGCCGCAGCGGCTTCGTCAGGGGAAGTGGGTGTGATGTTGAACGACCTCGATTTTATATAAGTCTAAAAAAAGCCTTGAGTGCTTACCGGTGTGCCGTCTGGGACAGGAAGACGTGACCGGAAGGAGACGCGCCGGCCGGAAGAGGGGGAGAGACCAGGTAGGTGTATAGGGATCTCCATGGAGATAGAGTACGCGTGCGCAGATACAGCTCAGATGAGCCGTACCGCGCATGCGTGGGGCCCAGGCGGCGTATTGGGTGAAAATAGAAAGAGGCGTGTCTAATACGGAAGCCGTGCCGAGCAGAAGTAAGCAGGGCAGAACGGTGAATATGAGAGCATCGATAGCAATAGGATGACCTGTTCAAGAGGAAAATGAATGGTTAGTGCATATAAATGTGCATAAATAAAGAACAGGTTATCAGCAAAATGGCACTCCATGATTTGTGGGATGAAAACAAAAATAATATCATCTCAAAACTGGACACTGTGAAGCATAGTTTGATAACAGCATTAGGACGTAACTCTAATAGTAAATACATGACACAAAGGGCAAAAGGAGACTGTCCAAAATGTGTCCATAATTTATAGACAGTAATCGACCTATAGAACCAGAAACATCGTTGTATGCAACCTTGGGCATAAGACCAATGAGTCCCAGGTCCATAGTAAGGGAATTTGTCCATGATCCATATCTCGTCATGTAGGTAGTCCCTCTGTGGAAATAAGTCCATAAGCCGTATCACTCCATGTCCAGACGTGTGAGATATCAATTATGAATTCCTCCGGAACGGTAAGAAGAATCCCAGGCTTCTATAGGCCATGTACAGGAGAAAGCAGTATCGTATCCAACGGACATACAGATGCGGAACCATGTAGCCAAGATGGTAAATCCAAGATGATACATAATCACACCAAAACAGGCTAAAAAGGATACACAAAAATATGGAAAAAATGAATGAATAAACAGAAAAAAAAAAAAAAAAAGAAGAGATAAAAAAACCGTAATAGCCCATCAATTGCCTAAGAAGCCGGTGAAAAGAAGTTCCTCATTCAAACCGGCCGGGGTTACCGATTGTAGATCAAAAATCCATCTAGATTCGATTTGTAGAAGGAGTTTACGTCTATCACCCCCTCTTTCGCTGGGGGTAAGTTTTTGCAGACCCACCAATCTGAGGTTCACCGAGGAGCTCCCATGTTTGCTTAGAAAGTGCTCAGCTACTGGGGTGATGGTCTTACCCTTTTTTAGATCCGAATTTGCAAGATGTATCGTTGAGATGTGCTTCTGTGCACACTTCCTGAGTTCTTGCGAGGTCTGCCCCACGTACACCATTTTGCAGGGGCAAACAAGAGCGTAGACCACATCCCTGGACCTGCAATTGATATATACCTTTAGGGGGTGTCTATTGCCAGTTGTAGGATGGATAAATAGGTCACGGGTCGGGACCATGTGAGGACAGATGTTACAGTCCCCACATGGAAAGGAGCCTTTGAGATTGATGCCCCTATTCAATCTCACCATTGGTCTTTTGAAGTGGCTCCTGGTGAGTATGTCCCTCAAATTTGGTGCCCGCCTTGCTGTCATGAGGGGTCTTTCACTCGTTATCTCCATAGTTTGGAGGTCCGCCCGTAAGATTTGCCAGTGTCGAAATAAAATATTACTGACCTGTTTCCAACTGTCATTAAAGTCGGTGATGAACCTGGTAAAGGTCTCCTGGTTCCGTCTCCTTGAGGATAGAAGTGACTTCTGATCCTGTCCTCTTGCTCGCTGATATGCTGCAGAAATAACGCCTTTAGGGTAACCTCTTTTCCTAAAGCGGTCAGATAAATCGCGTGCCTGGACGGAAAAATCACAATCCCGGGTACAGTTACGCCTTACGCGTAAAAACTGTCCTGTGGGCACACCTACCTTAGTGTGCCAGGGGTGGAAGCTTGAAAATTCCAACAGAGCATTTTTTGCCGTGGGTTTACGGAATAAGTCAGTCACCAGGCAATTTTCATCTGGAAATACCTTCAGGTCCAAGAACGTGATTTCGCTTGCAGAAACAGAATAAGTAAGAAAAATGTTAAAGGGGTTGGAGTTCAGGACATTAAAGAACTCAATACACTCCTCCTCTGTGCCCTTCCAAAGGATAAAGACATCGTCTATAAAGCGAAACCAGGCGTGGACGTGGGCGGCGAATGATGGTAAAGGATAGACAAATATCTCCTCCCACCAGCCTAGAAAGATATTGGCGTAGGCTGGTGCACATTTCGCGCCCATCGCCACGCCTGATCGCTGTAAATAATAGACTCTGTCAAACAAGAAAAAGTTATGATGTAAAACAAAAGTAAGTAGGTCAAGCAAGAAGGAGTCATGCCCTCTATCGATGGAGCAATTCTTATTCAAAAAGTGCGCCACTGCCTCAACCCCGTCCTTATGGCTGATATTCGAATATAAAGACTCTACATCACACGTAATAAGCAAAAAATCAGTAGGAAGTTCAATCTGATGACATAGTTCAATAAAGTGTGAGGAGTCACGGACGAAAGATGGAAGAGATGAGGCAATAGGCTGGAAAAAGAAGTCTAAGTACTCACCAGCTCTTTCACACAAGCTGCCGACACTCGAGACAATAGGTCTACCGGGAGGTCTGGTGCTGTCTTTGTGTATCTTGGGTAGCATGTAAAATGTTGCTGTCACTGGTTTTTCCACCCATAGATACTGTTTCTCCTGTGGGGTGATGATAGCAAACTGGAGGGCCCTACAAAGGAGTCGTTCAAATTTTGAATGAAAAACAGCGGTGGGATCAGAAGGAAGCCTTTGATAATATTGCACATTACCAAGTTGACGCTTGGCCTCGGCTTCATAAAGTTGAATAGACCACAACACTACGTTGCCCCCTTTATCAGCCTCCTTGATGATGAACTCGTTATTATTTTGGAGAGTGGTGAGGGCTCGTCTTTCCTCTGCATTTAGGTTGGGAAGGCCACTTACCCGAGTAGGCATGGCCAAAATGTCCCGCTTGACCACCTCAAAGAAAATTTTGATGGCCGGCACCAAAGAAAAAGAAGGTGTTTTGAGAGATTTATTCCTGTGGGGGAACTTCTTCCTTCCCAGCTCCGGTTCATTCTCCTCCAGTAGCTCCAATAAATCCTGAAATGTTTGATGATCATCTGTAGGGATAGTCCGCAAAATGTCGGGTCTCCTGTACATGACCTGGAAAGTTAACTTCCTGCAAAAAAGATAAAGATCTTTTATAAGCGTAAACTTATCCACCGAGTGTGTAGGTACAAATGATAGGCCCCTCTGGAGAATGGATAATTCACTAGATGTGAGGTTATAATCAGAGAGGTTGATTACCTGAAGTGTCGTGGAATTAGGCGCACGTTCTTGAGAATTCGGGTAAAGGAAATTCGAATCACCTACTTCCGTCTGGTGGGGTATCTGTGGCGGTAGGGAGATTTGTGACCCCTGTATCAGGTAGATCTTTTTTGTATGTTTCTTCCGTTTTCCGCCACGTCTGGTCCGCGATCTATTTCGCTGCCGCTTGAGGACAAAAAATCACTACTAGGGCATTCATCCCTGTATGGGGAAGAGGGAGCACCTGATGGAGAGATGTCCCCATTCCATCTCGGACGACGGGTATTCCCCGTATGCCTCCATTTGTAGGCCGTCTTGTGTTCAAAGTCCATCTTATCCCTCTGAAACTTTTTGCTTTTCCGTTGTCACTTCTGCCTCGTATTTATCAAGTGTTTCTTTTAATTTATTTTTAAAGGTCATGACCTGACTCTCATCAAAACCCGCCAACTTGGTCTCTAATTCTTTGACCAAAGTTTTGGTGGAACCAAATAACGTTCTATCATGCTCAAGCAAAAGATTTATCAAAATAATCGAACAGCGAGTCAGCCCCTGTTCCCAATGCTGTTGGAAGGTGTCAGAAGGTTCCCAGGCCGGAAAAATTGAAATGCGGAGCCCCCTCGGAATGTAGCCCGGTTTAATGTACTCCTCCAGACTCCTCATATTCCACCAGAGCCTGACACGTGTTTTATGGGCCCTGGTCAAATCAGAACAAAGTGCAGTGAAATCATTTGTCGCCTGAGGGGTGGACGTCCCTGCTGTCTCAAAAATACTGGAGGACTTGGCCCGCCAAGACGCCTCCCTGGCCTCCCAGTCCATGACGACACCCTAAATATGAAAACACCCAAGATAAAAAATATAAATATATAGATAAAGAAATTTATACAATTATCACACAGCAACACCACCCAAATTGGTGTGTGCAACCCTTGAGAAATAGCCCTGGAATGCAAGGCTGAATAATAAATTAGAACTGGAGAAATGAGGGTGCACCAGCCTGTAAACCAAATATTAAATATAAAGAAAGGGTGCAGTGCCTAGTCCAATAATGTGTGGAGTAACAAAACGAAGAAGAAAGAATTGGACTAAAACAGGCATGCACAACCATGAAGTATGAAAAAATATAGAAAACCTTTTTATTCAACACCACAACAGTTATCATAAAAACATTTAAAACAAGTGCATACACAACACCCCTATATAACCGCAATAGTCATATAAATATACACAGGGAACAATATATGATAAATTACAAAGATATGCTCCACCAAATCGATCGTTGGGCCTAGCGCCCAACGCGTATCGCCGCCGCAGCGGCTTCGTCAGGGGAAGTGGGTGTGATGTTGAACGACCTCGATTTTATAGAAGTCTAAAAAAAGCCTTGAGTGCTTACCGGTGTGCCGTCTGGGACAGGAAGACGTGACCGGAAGGAGACGCGCCGGCCGGAGGAGGGGGAGAGACCAGGTAGGTGTATAGGGATCTCCATGCACACCGGTAAGCACTCAAGGCTTTTTTTAGACTTATATAAAATCGAGGTCATTCAACATCACACCCACTTCCCCTGACGAAGCCGCTGCGGCGGCGATACGCGTTGGGTTCTCTTCTTACACACCCCCTCTCCATCATCAGGATTCCTGCCGACATGTGTCTCCACCTGACTTTTTCTACCTAACCACTTTGTGGCCACGGCTTGCTCCAGTCCTGATTCAGTTGAGTATTCATGGCAATTTTGGCCTTCTATATATACTGGAGCTCCGGGTAGTCAGCTTTGTGGTTACCTTTTTATGCAGGCACCTTTTCCCTCTTTCCAACTGGTAACTGAGTGGTTCAGTATAGGTAGCATTGCACTACCTCTTTTTCTTCTTCTAGCTCATCACTAGGCTTACTGTATAAGTCCTTTGTAGCCATGCTGTTTATAGGGGTCATCAGGTGGCGCTAGGCCCAACGATCGATTTGGTGGAGCATATCTTTGTAATTTATCATATATTGTTCCCTGTGTATATTTATATGACTATTGCGGTTATATAGGGGTGTTGTGTATGCACTTGTTTTAAATGTTTTTATGATAACTGTTGTGGTGTTGAATAAAAAGGTTTTCTATATTTTTTCATACTTCATGGTTGTGCATGCCTGTTTTAGTCCAATTCTTTCTTCTTCGTTGGGTTAATTTTTGGCACAACTCCCAACGGGGGTACCACTACGTCTTCTAAGGAAAGTGTTCTGAATGGACCCGCCGCCATTCTACCTAAAGAGATTTCTTTTTTACATTTTTTGGTCACGACATCTGGGTGTTGGTAGGGTGATTTTAGATTTTTACTCCAGCCTTTCTTGATTTTAGAAGGGCATGACATGCCTATATCTGTGTCTTCTCCTCCTTTTACTCCTCCACCTCTTTTCTTTTCGCATGACTATATGTAGTTGTGACTTTTCCATGTGTTTGTTGTGTCTTCTGAGCAGTTTGTCAGCTTTTGGACACCTTTTAAGGTGTTTTCTATGTGTTTTCTATGTGTTTGTGTTTACCTGCCATTGGTTTCAATGGGGTTCGACGGTGTTCAACGAACATTCGTCGAACATGCCCCAATTCAACGAACTGAAACGAACTCGAACACTAGGGGGGTGGCTCAACACTAGTCAGTAGTTTATAGAATAAAAGAACAATTTATATTTTACTCAAAAATATACCTATAAAGAGAAAAATCTGAGAAACTGAAAATTTTGCAGTGGTCTCATAATTTGTCAGAGCTGTATATACTGACTGATCATGTGACACTTAGATTGCACACAGGGGGCCTACCTTTCACTAAGCATGTGACTTAGGAAGGTAATTGCTTGCACCAGAAATGTTAGGGGCTTCATAGCAAAAGAGGTGAATACATATGCACATGTTAATTTTTAGTTATTTGATCCCATAAATTAAATTTAAGCCTATATTTTTCTCATTTCACTTCACCAGCTTAAACTTTAGGGCTGATGCATCACACACAAATCGGATTACAAAAATATTTAAACACAGGTTGTAATGTAACAAAATAAGTAAAATGCCAAGGAGGGTGAATACTTTCACAAGCCATTGTAAATAGACTTTAACCAGACCACTAGTTTTATTCTTTTTCATTTTCTGGTGTGAGTAAAGATTTCTTTAATATTTCCATCATACATTTTTACAAATTCATCACAGTGACACATCACATATAGTACATTTAGGCTGTGTGCCCACGTTGTGTTTTTTATGCGTTTCTGCCGCGTTTTTTGCTGCAGCGGAAATGCTAAAAACGCTTAAAAAACGCATTCCCATGCAATCCCATGGGATTCCGCAGTTGCTGTGCCCATGCTGCAGATTTTCCCACTGCGGAATCGTATAGCGGTAAAATCCGCAGCATGTTCATTATTTCGGTGATTCCGCAGCCATAGGATTACATTGAAACGCTCACTTTACGCATGTGGCTATGCCCACCATGCGTAAAGTTAGCGCTTCATATGCGGATGGTACCCGGGTCTGGAGGAGAGGAGACTCTCCTCCAGGCCCTTGGGAACCATATTTCTGTAAAAAAAAGAATAAAAAAAAAAAATAGGGACATACTTACCTTCTGATGGCCCCCGGAGTGCTCCTGCCTCTCAGTGGTGCACGCGGTGGCTTCCATTCCCAGGGATGCACTGCGCGTATCACCTGGGATGACGTCGCGGTCACGCGACCGTGACATCACAAAGGTCCTTCGCCAAAGCATCCCTGGGAACAGAATGTACCGGGAGCGTCGCTGAGGAGATCGGGAGCTGTCGGAAGGTGAGAATAACCATATTTTTTTATTTTTTAAATTATTTTTAACATTCTATCTTTTACTATTGATGCTGAATAGGCAGCATCAAAAGTAAAAAGTTGGTCACACTTGTCAAGCACTTTTCCAAGCGATGCTTCAAATCACTTGTAAAGCGCAAGCATTCTGCACTTGCAAATCGCTTATGTTTTGCGGGAAAACGCATGCGAATTCCACATGCATTTTACCTGCAGCAGGGAGTTGCGGAAATGCTGCTGACATTTCCACAACATTTCTGCAACGTGGGTACATAGCTTTAGGTTTCACCTAGGTTATAAATATTATTTGTTGCATTTTATTTTTAATTGCAGCCTATTTTTAGTAACTTCACCTTTTTGCAGCTCATTTTCCACATATGAAAAGTTATTGGAATATTTTGAAGGCGGCTCAGTAATCTGTCAAATTTAATTGCAGAATTGTGAAATGGTTGGCATCTTTTTTCTTTAGTTGAGATTCAAGAAAGGCTATTAACCTGGGGATAATTCCATGTTGGCCCATAAAAATGTGCTTTAATGAGACAAAGCAGCCAATTACAATATTAATTGCCTCCTTTTTTAGAAAACTCATAATAATGTCCTCCCCTATATGTTTTATCAAATGCAGAAGCCAGTGACATTTAAGAGGGGACTATAGCACAGAATTAGATTTATTGTATGTATTTAATGCATTTGTACAAGTTGCACAATTGAGAAAAAAGGTTTTTTTTAGCCATAAAGTTTTATTTTCCTTGGTGGTTATAAATGTGGTTAGCAGTCGGTGTCTTATCAAATGTTTCATTCTTTTTTTTCAGATTTTTCTAAAGTCTGAGGCCTTGATTTATCAAAGAGATTACACCAAAATTCTGGATAAATCCCTTTGAAAAGTCTTAAAATTTTTGCGCAATGCGGAGTTGTGCAAAATAAATGTTGTTACTCTTGGCTTTTTTACACTAGTATAATAATAATAATAATTTTATTTCTATAGCGCCAACATATTCCGCAGCACTTTACATTATAGAGTGGACTTGTACAGACAATAGACATTACAGCATAACAATATACAAATAGATCAAAACAGATACCAAGAGGAATGAGGGCCCTGCTCGCAAGCTTACAATCTAATCACCCAGCTCCACTAAAAAGACCAGAGCTGAGAGCTAAGACTGGATAGCAGCACAACGGGGGTGTAATGCCACAGCTAGTCTAATTAATGAATCCAGAAATCTTACTCTAGTCGCTGACTGGAGTAAGTTTTGTGGTGAGGCACACAGAGGTGCAGGCCGCTTGTCAAACACTCCTGATTCATTAAGAGGTATGCTGCATTAAATGAATCGGGTCTGTATGACTCCAGCACACTCCCTCATCAAGACCGGCATGAACTTCACTGGTCTTGATGAATTAGGGCCAAGCATGAATTATTTTCAATCCCACAGCACTCCAGTAAGCCTCATGAATGCTACAGTGCCGACATCCTGTCCATCATTCACATGTCCACTGCACTGTCCACTTGTCATGACTTATGGATGGGACAGCATCAGTACGGGATGGATAAGGCGCACCAGAGCTATAGAGCTGAAGCGAAAGTGATATAATTGCTAAGTAATACTTCTTTTACATTTTAGAACATTCCTTACTAGTTGCCAATTTTTTAAAAAATAATTTAAAACTCCTTTTATCAATTACTAATGATATTACAAATGTGTATTTTCAATATTTATATATAGGCATGGAAATAGTAAAAAGTTTCCTGAGTAGGACAGTTGATATACTACTATATAGTACATTGTGAAGGTATCTGTTATTAAGGCACATTGCGAAGATATGGTTGAATTTCAGGCTGATCAATCAAACAAAATCAGATTAAAGTGAGAGCACAAAGAATAGGTTTTGTCAGTTTTCTAGGACATATTTATCAAAGTGAAGGAAAGTAAAAGTATTTATACTATACATGCTGACAAGAAAGAAATGCCATAGAAAAATAAATGCTGACTGCAAACTATTGTGGTAATTATACTAACAGTGGAATGAAAAAAAATAATTGCTTTAGATAATTATATTTAATAGTTTTGAAAAATGTCTTAATATTATTTGCTTGTATGTACCAATGATTTGCTCAATAGTTACCAATGTCATATGGAAACAAGTGCTCCTAGTGTATGAAAGATTTCAGTTACATCACTATTAACCTTTAGATATGGTGTACATCTGCAGGTTAGTAGGTCTCTGAAGTTGTGTGTTTCTGCCCTGAAAGCCTGGTTACTTGGAGGAAATTAACTTGATTCCTCCTGGCAACCTTGGGTATTCAGTCATAGAGGCACAGCCCCGGTACGGTGCCAGTCCCCATACAGTGCATAGTGAGCTGCTGCTGTAACCACGCCCCAGCACTGACTGACAGCCAGCTCAGCAGTGCATCAGTATAGACGCTGCTGTCAGTCAGTGCCAGGGCACAGTTACAGCTGCCACTCACTATATACTGTATGGGGACTGATGCCGTGTCGGCTGCGCCTCTGACTGAACTCCCATGGCTGCCAGGTGGAATAAAGCTCATTTCCTCCCTGCAGCAGGGCTTTCACTGCGGGTGCTGGGTAGCTTCAGAACACTGTACCTGCAGATTAACCCCGTATCTTCAGGTTAAAAGCATTTTTTCACATGACCGGTTTCCTTTAAAGGAAACCTGTCATCAGGTTTTTAGACCTTAAACTAATAGGAATCTATGTAAAGCAACTGAAATGCTGACTATGTCAATACCTTTGTAATATGAGTCTGTTTCTCCATTTTCTTGAAATCCATCAACAAATTTGTATGCCAAGCATCTCACAAGTGCGTGGGGCTTGACCTGCACTTACAGCTCTGCGGGCTCTCTACCTCTTCTTTCCTTCAGCTGGCCTGCTGTCATTGACGGATAGGTCACTCTTCTCAGTGACCTCCTCATCTGCCTGAGATCTTGCGCAAGCACCATCATTCCTGGAGGCAGCGCATGTGCAGTAAGGTCCTGATAACATTGCAAGAACCAGACATTTGATCTGCACCTGCGTCACCTGCAGAAATGGCAGTGCCTGTGCAAGATCTTGGCTGAGGGAACAGGTCACTGAAATGTGACCTGTCAGTCACAGAATGAGGTTGGTAGAGGTAGAAGAAAGAGGCCAGGGAACTGTCAGTGTAGGTCAAGCCCCCTGCACTCCTGACCTCATTTGCATAAACATTCACTGACTGATTTCTAGAGAACAGAGAAACTGACTCATAATACAAAGGTACAGCCATAATCAACATTTAGATGCTTTATATATGCATAGGCAGCATCAATAGTTAAAAGTTGGTCACACAGGGTTAATAGCAGCGGTAACGGAGTGCGTTACCCGTGGCATAACGCGGTCCATTACCGCTGCAATTAACCCTGTGTGAGCGCTGACTGGAGGGGAGTATGGAGCAGGCACTGACTGCGGGGAGGAAGGAGCGGCCATTTTGCCACCGGACTGTGCCCGTCGCTGATTGGTCGTGGCCATTTTGCCGTGACCAATCAGCGACTTGGATTTCCATGACAGAGGCCGCGACCAATGAATATCCGTGACAGACGGACAGACAGACAGAAGGACAGACAGAAAGACGGAAGTGACCCTTAGACAATTATATAGTAGATATATATATATATATATACACTGTGTTCCAAGTTATTATGCAAATTTGATTTAAGTGTCAAAACGATTTAATTGTTTTGTTTTTCAAATAAACTCATGGATGGCATAGTGTCTCAGGGCTCAATGGATCACTGAAATTAATCTTAACCACATGTGATAATTAGTTTTCCAGGTGATTCTAATTAAAGGAAAACTATTTAAAAATGATGTTCCACATTATTAAGCAGGCCACAGTTTTCAAGTAACATGGGAAAGAAAAAGGATCTCTCTGCTGCCGAAAAGCATCAAACAGTGCAATGCCTTGGTCAAGGGATGAAAACATTAGATATTTCTTGAAAATTTAAGCGTGATCATCCTACTGTTAAGAGATTTGTGGCTGAATCTGAGCACAGTCATGTTCGTGCTGATAAAGGCATAATGAGGAAGGTTTCAGCCAGGCAAGTACATCGGATAAAGAGAGCAGCTGCTAAAAAGCCATTACAAACCAGCAAACAGATATTTGAAGCCGCTGATGCCTCTGGAGTCCCTCGAGCCTCAAGGTGTAGGATCCTTCAAAGGCTTGCTTTGGTTCATATTCCTACTATTCGGCCACCCCTAAACAGTGTTCACAAGCAGAAACGGTTGTAGTGGGCCCAGACATACATGAAGACTAATTTTCAAACAGTCTTGTTTACTGATGAGTGTCGAGTAACCCTGGATGGTCCAGATGGATGGAGTAGTGGATGGTTGGTGGATGGCCTCCATGTCCCAACAAGGCTGCAACGTCAGCAAGGATGTGGAGGAGTCATGTTTTGGGCCAGAATCATGGGAAACAGCTGGTAGGGCCCTTTAAGGTTCCTGAAGATGTGAAAATGATCTCTGCAAAGTATATAGAGTTTCTGACTAACAACTTTCTTCCACGGTATAAAAAGCAGAAATGTGCCTTGAGGAGCAAAATCATCTTCATGCATGACAATGCACCATCTCATACTGCAAAGAATACCTCTGAGTCACTGGCTGCTATGTGCATAAAAGGAGAAAAACTCATGGTGTGGCCACCATCTTCCCCTGTCCTCAACCCTATAGAGAACCTTTGGAGTATCATCAAGCAAAAGAACTGTGAGGGTGGGAGGCAGTTCACATCAAAACAGCAGCTCTGGGAGGCTATTCTGACTTCATGCAAAGAAATACAAGCAGAAACTCTCCAAAAACTCACAAGTTCAATGGATGCAAGAATTGTGAAGGTGATATCAAAGAAAGGTTCCTATGTTAACATGTAACTTGGCCTGTTAGGATGTTTTGGAGTTAAATAGCTTTTTTGTTCAGTGAATGTGACCTCTTAATGCTGCAAATTCCACAAACGAGCATTTTCAGTTCTTTAAAACATATGAAATGTCTAGAAATTCTACTGTGCCTAATAATTTGGGACAGTGCATTTTGAGGTTTTATTCATTTTGGAGATTATACTGTTATCATTGGGAGGTTTCTTCAATAAAATTCGATGTATACTCTAAAGGGTGATGACTTTTATTAGACTGACTGTCATTTGGACCGACCATTTAGGAAAATCCGCGAAAAATATAATTTGCATAATAATTTGCAACATAGTGTATATTTATATCTACTATATAATTGTCTAAGGGTCACTTCCGTCTTTCTGTCTGCTGTCTTTCTTTCTGTCACGGAAATCCCAAGTCGCTGATTGGTCACGGCAAAACAGCCACGACCAATCAGCGACGGGCACAGTCCGGCTGCAAAATGGTTGCTCCTTACTCCCCGCAGTCAGTGCCCGCTCCATACTCCCCTCCAGTCAGCGCTCACACAGGGTTAATGGCAGCGTTAACTGACCGCGTTATGCCATGGTGTAACACATTCCGTTAACGCTGCTATTAACCCTGTGTGACCAACTTTTTACTATTGATGCAGCCTATGCAGCATCAATAGTAAAAAGATCTAATTTTAACAATAATAAAAAAAATAAAAAATAGTTATATACTCACTGTCCGTCGGCCCCTCGGATCAGGAACAGGCCTTTCCCGCTCCTCGCGACTCTCCGGTGACCGCTCCATGCAATGCGATCTCACGAGATGATGACGTGGCGGTCTCGTGAGACCGCAATCACTTTTGGGACCGGAGCGTGCGAGGAGCATCGGTAAACGCCTCGCTTGGATCCGGGGGCCAATGGAGAGTGAGTATAGAACTATTTTTTATTTTAATTCTTTTTTTTTAACAGGTATATGATGCCCACATTGCTATATACTACGTGGGCTGTGCAATATACTACGTGGCTGTGCAATATACTACGTGGGCTGTGCAATATACTATGTGGGCTGTGCAATATACTATGTGGCTGTGCAATATACTATGTGGCTGTGCAATATACTACGTGGGCTGTGTTATATACTGTGTGACTGCTATATACTACGTGGCTGTGCAATATACTACGTGGCTGTGCAATATACTACGTGGCTGCGCAATATACTACGTGGGCTGTGCAATATACTACGTGGGCTGTGCAATATACTACGTGGGCTGTGCAACATACTACGTGGGCTGTGCAACATACTACGTGGGCAGTGCAATATACTACGTGGCTGTGCAATATACTACGTGGGCTGTGCAATATACTATGTGGGCTGTGCAATATACTATGTGGCTGTGCAATATACTACGTGGGCTGTGTTATATACTGTGTGACTGCTATATACTACGTGGCTGTGCAATATACTACGTGGCTGCGCAATATACTACGTGGCTGCGCAATATACTACGTGGGCTGTGCAATATACTACTTGGGCTGTGCAATATACTACATGGGCAGTGCAATATACTACGTGGGCAGTGCAATATACTACGTGGGCAGTGCAATATACTACGTGGCTGTGCAATATACTATGTGGGCTGGGCAATATACTGCGTGGCTGTGCAATATACTACGTGGCTGTGCAATATACTACATGGCTGTGCAATATACTACGTGGGCTGTGCAATATACTACATGGCTGTGCAATATACTACGTGGGCTGGGCAATATACTACGTGGGCTGGGCAATATACTACGTGGCTGTGCAATATACTTCGTGGCTGTGCAACATACTACGTGGCTGTGCTATGTGCTACATGGCTGTGCTATATACTACGTGGGCTGTCATATACTACGTGGCTGTGCTATTTACTACGTGGGCTATTATATACTACGTGGCTGTGCTATATACTATGTGGCTGTGCTATATACTACGTGGCCGGCCGCGAACAATCAGCGGCAGGCGCAGTCCGGCCACGGATTGGCACGGGATTTGAACCACGCTTCGCTAATTGGTCTCGCCCGGCCGGCCGAATCCTGTGTATTCAATGTATTATTCTAAAATCTTCATAAATAAACTACATATATATTCTAGAATACCCGATGCGTTAGAATCGGGCTACCATCTAGTGTATATATATATATATATATATATATATATATATATATATATATATATATAATGTTAGTTTAGGTTCCGCCTCTCCTGTAGCAATTAATATTAGAAAAGCTAATAATAATAACTTTTATTTCAATAGATCCAACATATTCCGCAGCGCTTTACATTACAGAGGGGACTTATGCAGACAATAAAGGCATGACACATGATTCAACACCAAGAGGACCTTGCTCGCAAGCGTACGATGTTTGAGGAAATAGGTGCTATTTGCAGCTCCTATTTATATCTGACATCTAGACCATAAGATGATAATGAGCATTGCCTTCATCAACCAATGAACAAGTGCCTGAAGTCGGGGTCACACTAGCATAGAATACGCATCGCATAGCACTCGGACCAGTGTTAATCTATGGGGCAGCTCCCATTACCATTTTTTTTCTCGGACGTATTCAGCGTGCGTCTAAGATCACAGCATGCTGCGATTGTACGCGTATATCACCCAGGTCTCACCAATGCAAGTCTATGGGTGTGAGAAAAAATCGGACACCACACGGACCATCCGTGTAGCTTGCGAGAAATACGCACACATTTTCCAGGTGACAGGAAATTGCCTCATCCATTATTATTTAGCATGCAAATTTCCCTGGCAATCTCTCAAAAAAGTCTGGAACACTCCTCCATGGAGACCAGCAACATGGCCAGACACAATAATGTGGAAATACTGATAGTTCTGGTGCAGGAGAGGCCGTAAATATGGGACCAAATGACGCCCATTATGCAGACCGCCATAGAAAGGATACAGCTTGGTGACGAATATGCAGCCACAAGTTCCCCAATTATGATGAAAGTCCACTTGAGGTGCAGCAGGAAATTAGTAAGTAAAATAAAAAAATGCACAATTTTTATTAAGTAATAAGGCACTGACAAAATTAACATATCATCATGATGCGTGATGTTCTTTGTACAAATCCGGCCTGTTTCTCCCTTTACACTTGCCAAGTAGCATGCCACTTTACACTCTCACCGATATTTTGAACTGCAAACATGGTAAACAAATTTATAAACATTTATTGTGTTACTTTTCAGTGTGTGATGTCACTAGGCGGTGGCGCAGCTGCCGTGATCAGTACTGATGTGATCACCAGCAGTGGACCAGGAGTGGTGCAGCGGCCACTAAAAAATGCAAATATATCTATTATGACAGATTGAATTTCCTTGCTCCCATTATGTATCTACGTTTGTAAGTGCATGCGTGAGCCCACATTTTACACATGGCCTTAAGGTCCAAGATTTAATTTTTTTTCTTTTTAAACTTTGTGAAAATAAGCAGAACTGACTCCAACCTTACTGACTCCAACCTTACTGAAGGAGAAACAGCATCCGGCTCGGAGGTCAACTTGGACCCTGTTGTTGAAGTTGAAGATGTGGCTGGACCTTCTTCTGTAGATCATCAACAAACTAACCACCACCAACAGCATGACCTTCTGCTGGACATGAGACCAATCAAGAAGAAGATGAAAGTGGACATAGTAGTAGTCCTACGCTACCCCTGGTTACTTCACCCCAGGCTGCCACCATCCCATGCCAGGGCCGACGCAGGAGGGAGCTTTCAACAGCCGGTAACAGGCGCCAAGTAGACACTGGTGTTTTGGATTATCTATCACAATGCTGTCAACAATGATGGTGAAGAGGCATATGCTCGGTGTCTTGAACGGTATCTGCACACTATTACCCGTGAGGTGAGGCTGTGGGCCAGAGGTGCCATACAAATTTTGATTGATTCATGCACCGAACCTAATAATCCTACTCAGGTGTTCTTGTACCTAGAAAGATGGCAAATGTTCAGTGACAACCACCTACACATGCCTGGAAGCCAGGATAACCATACAATAGCACTTACAGAACCACCTCCACCACATATTCCATCACCACAGCCACATCAAGTCCCATACCAACAACGCCCACAACATGTTCATTTTACAACTCCAGGTGCACCTGCCCAACATGGCCACTTGAAGATACCCACTGTAGGAGAGTGGTCACAACATGGGTATGCTCGACATGGCCATTCTGGGGGTTTACACAAATGGCCAATCCACATGAGCATGGAAATCATTACCCAAGAGGGCGGTACCATGTTCCACAACAGGGCCTTGGTCCAGCCTCACCCACCTCTCAGGGTCACAATCAGGAAGGGCTACAAAATACACAAACCACTCATGCTGCCCTCCCGCCATCACCTACACCTACATACCAGAATTTGTAAAAAAAAAAAAAAAAAAAAAAAGTCTTCTAATGACTAAACTGTTTTGTTTTAAGTTGATGGTTGCCCTGTAATAGTAGCCAAATTTGCCATATGTTTTTAATGTTTTTTTTGCTGTGAAAAAAAACTATTTTGAGTAAAAAAAAATTACTTCAATGTGTGGTTTCTGCTTTAACAAATGTATAGATGATGTGTTTAATTTCCCATTTAGAAAATTATTAGGCAAAATCATCACACACTTAATTCATTAACATAAGTTTTTGTTTTTTAAATTAAATAAATAAATCCTAACAGACACTGCATTGTCTTGCCATGGAGTATATCCCTCTGGTGAAACAAAATAATTAGTAAACATATCCAGCACTTTAAGCCCTGAGGGCTGACGACGTGGATGATGTAAATGTGTAGTAGCCATGCCATTATTTCCATCCACACCATCATTTGATGTACAGTCATGGATCCGCGTGAAGTATGACGTAGGCCTTAATTACCACATTCACATTTCCTTCACTAAGTTGGATGGCTGACATCAGGACCCACCATTTGGCACAGAGAATGCCAAACGCACACGCCACCATTCGTGCGCGGGATAGGCGATAATTATATATTCTACGCTGGTCGTCCAGGGCTCTACGTGGATATGGCGTCATGAAGTTGCGGTTCAATTGAAAGACCTCACATAAGGTCTTTTCAAGCAAAAAAGACCTTCATGGTTGAAACGTCGCATTTGGCACGATAAAGAGATAAGTTTTTCACCCGGATTGGATGCTGTCCTTCACTTCAATTTATGGTATGTACTCCTCCACTTGGGTCCAGTGGAACTAGGACGGGTATCCTTTTGTCCAGTTGTGCTGTCAGCTAACTTCTAATTTTGGATCATAAAAGTAATAGACATAGCAAACTAAGCCCTGCCTAAACAATAGACAACACAAATCAATGCGTAAGGAACAGATAAAAATTACAAAAAGCATGGAATGGCAAAGGCAAAATGTGATTAACCCCTTTACCCCCAAGGGTGGTTTGCATGTTAATGACAATTAAGGGCCAATTTTTACAATTCTGACCACTGTCCTTTTGTATAACTCTGGAATGCTTCAACGGATCCTGATGATTCTGACATTGTTTTCTCGTGACATATTGTACTTCATGATAGTGGTAAAATTTCTTTAATATTACCTGAGCTTATTTGTGAAAAAAAGAAATTTGGCGAAAATTTTGCAATTTTCCAACTTTTAATTTTTATGCCCTTAAATCACAGAGATATGTCACACAAAAAATTTAGTAAGTAACATTTCCCACATGTCTACCTTACATCAGCACAATTTTGGAACCAACATTTTTTTTTGTTAGGGAGTTATCAGTAGGGTTGAGCGAAACGGATCGGTCATTTTCATAAGTCGCCGACTTTTGGCAAAGTCGGCGTCTCATGAAACCCGACCCGATCCCTGTGTGGGGTCGGCCATGCGGTACGCGATCTTGGCGCCAAAGTCGCGTGTCGTATGATGCGTTTAGCGCCATTTTTTCAGCCAATGAAGGAGCGTGGGCAGAGTGATGACATAGGTCTAGGCGGAGTGCACGGCTATCGCCATTTTATCGCTTGTGCGCAGTAGGGATTTGCAATGTGCAAAACGAGATTTTCTGTGCTGGGACGGAGGGGGAGAGAGAGAGAGAAAGAGAGAGAGAGAGAGAAGAAAAAAAAAAATAAAAAAAATTAATTATCCATTGACGTGCATAGGGTTTCGTGTTCCGGCCGATCCCCGACATTTCGCAGTAATCGGCCGATTTCACCCGACTCGACTTTTCAAATAGTCGGGTTTCGCGAAACATGACTCGACCCTAAAAAAGTCAAAGTCGCTCAACCCTAGTTATAAGGGTTAAAAGTTGACCAGCAATTTCTCATTTTTACAACACCATTTTTTTTTAGGGACTACATCACATTTGAAGTCACTTTGAGGGGTCTATATGACAGAAAATACCCAAGTGTGACACCATTCTAAAAACTGCATCCCTCAAGGTGCTCAAAACCATATTCAAGAAGTTTATTAACCCTTCAGGTGTTTCACAGGAATTTTTGGAATGTTTAGCAAAAAATGAACATTTAACTTTTTTCACAAAAAATTTACTTCAGCTCCAATTTGTTTTATTTTACCAAGGGTAACAGGAGAAATTGGACCTAAAAAAGTTGTTGTGCAATTTGTCCTGAGTACGCTGATACCCGATATGTGGGGGTAAACCACTGTTTGGGCAACTTTTCAATGCAAAATTGACTGGAATTGAGATAGGACGCTATGTCGCGTTTGGAGAGCCCCTGATGTGCCTAAACATTGAAACTCCCCACAAGTGACAACATTTTGGAAAGTAGACCCCCTAAGGAACTTATCTACATGTGTGGTGAGCACTTTGACCCATCAAGTGCTTCACAGAAGTTTATAATGTAGAGCCGTAAAAATAAAAAATCATTTTTTCTCAAAAATGATCTTTTCGCCCCCAATTTTTTATTTCCCCAAGAGTAACAGAAGAAATTGGACCCCAAAAGTTGTTGTGCAATTTGTCCTGAGTACGCTGTTACCTCATATGTGGGGGTAAACAACTGTTTGGGCGTATGGCAGAGCTCGGAAGGGAAGAGGCGCCGTTTGACTTTTCAATGCAAAATTGGCTGGAATTGAGATCAGATGCCATGTTGCGTTTGGAGAGCCCCTGATGTGCCTAAACAGTGAAAACCCCCCAATTCTAACTGAAACCCTAATCCAAACACACCCCTAACCCCAACCCTAATTACACCCCTAACCTGAACACGCCCCTAACCCTAATCCCAACCATAACCCTAACCCTGACACACTCCTAACCCTAATCCCAACCATAAATGTAATCCAAACCCTAACCCAAACTTTAGCCCCAACCCTAATCCTAACTTTATCCCTAACCCTAACTTTAGCCCCAACCCTAACGGGAAAATGGAAATAAATACATTTTTTTTATTTTATTATTTTTCCCCAACTAAGGGGGTGATGAGGGGGGGTTTGATTTACTACAGTAACAAGGAAAACAGACCAGGTCTTTATAAACAGGGATCCCCACACATGAGATCAGGACGCAAGTTCAGACACAGCTTTATTTAAAGAACAACCAAATAAGTAGCAAAACGCAAACAATTAAAAATATTTAAAAAGGCAATTTTTATGCCATATACAAAAGCCCAAAATAGGGCTAGTAGCCCGCACAGAACTCCCACAAGTAGTAGAATAAGTGTATAATACCACTGTATCTACATAGACAGCATAGCCACACAGTCAATACAACCTTAATGGATTGGTAGTTTCTGGACATAGAGAAATTCCAGGACCATAATAAGAGTAAGACCCTATAAGTATCTCAACAACAAATGGCCCGGTATGCCCTATCCCCTATGTAATAAAGGAAACCATATGAAAGCATAGCTAATAGATAATATGGAAGCTTGACAAATAAGCAAAAGACCCATGTACAATACACAAACCACAGTGCCCCAAACACATATGAACACCGTGCAATAAAATAACCTGGCCGTAAATGGACATAGCAGCATGGGTCTACCCTACATAGGTGTAAAAGCCAAATGATGTCAAAGCATTATGTGCAGCTGAGCAGAGTCCTGCAGTGGGCAACACGGATGCCCAACGCGTATCGCCACCAGCCGGTGGCTTCGTCAGGGGTGATTTACTATTTATAGCGGGTTTTTTAGCGGATTTTTATGATTGGCAGCTGTCACACACTAAAAGATGCTTTTTATTGCAAAAAATAGTTTTTGCGTCTCCACATTTTGAGAGCTTTTCGGGCACGTGACATTTTTTTATCGCTTTTTATTCCGATTTTTGTGAGGCAGAATGACCAAAAACAAGCAATTCATGAATTTCTTTTGGGGGGGGGGGAGGGCGTTTATACCGTTCCACATTTGGTAAAATTGATAAAGCAGTTTTATTTTTTGGGTCAGTACGATTACAGCTATACCTCATTTATATCATTTTTTTATGTTTTGGCGCTTTTATATGATAAAAATTGTTTTATATAAAAAATAATTATTTTTGCATCGCTGTATTCTGAGAACTATTACTTTTTTATTTTTTCACTGATGACGCTGTATGGTGGCTCGTTTTTTGCGGGACAAGATGATGTTTTCAGTGTTTTTTTATATCCGTCTGTTTGATTGCGCGTTATTCCACATTTTGTTTGGCGTTATGATAGCAAAGCGTTGTTTTTTGCCTTTTTTATTTTACTGTGTTCACTGAAGGTGTTAACTTGTGGGACAGTTTTATAGGTCAGGTCATTACGGATGCGGCGATACTAAATATGTGTACTTTTATTGTTGTCTTTTTATTTAGATAAAGAAAAGTATTTATTGTAACATTTTTTTTTTTTTTTAAATTTAGGATTTTTTTATTTTTTTTTACACATGTAAATATATATTTTTTTACTTTGTCCCAGTGTGGGACATCACTGTATAGTGTCACATTGCTGATCTGACACTTTGCAATGCACTGTGTTAGATCAGCGATCTGACAGGCACTGCAGCGGGCTTGCTGGCGCCTCCTCTGAGCAGGCGCTTGAAAGCCACCTCCCTGCAGGACCCGGAAGGAGCCCCATGGCTATTTTGGATCCGGGGCCTGCAGGGAGGAGGACGGAGGAGACGCTTGGAGAAACGTGACCACGTCGCGTTGCTCTGAGGGTCTCAGTGAAGCACGCAGGGAGCCCCCTCCCTGCGCAATGTTTCCATATGCCGCTGGAACACTGTGATCATCTTTGATCACAGTCTTCTGGGGGTTAATATGCCAGGAGTGGTCCGTGACCGCTCCTGGCACATAATGCCGGATGTCAGCTGACACCCGGCCCCGATCCCCCCGTGAGCGCGGCTGATCGGTGATGACGTACTATCCCATCGGTGGTCATACAGGCCCATACCACCTCGACGGGATAGTACGTCAGATGTCAGAAAGGGGTTAAGCAATTTAACTTTACAAAAGGAAAAAAAAAATATAACAAAAGGAAGGGAACAGTGTATTTTAAAATAAAAAACATTTAAGATTAAGCAAATAGAGGATGAATACATGCCGTAATGTACATTTACGCTTCTTGGTGTCCTTGAAGGTGATACCAGGGCGCACAGCATCCAGAAGAATGTCAAATGTTGGCTGGCTCATCCAACAACACCAGTAGAACTTGTTAGGATGGCTGCGTAGTGAAGCATACAGACGGTGTAATGTCCTTTAGTCAGCTGACGTTTCAAAAGCAGATGGACCCACATCCTTCTCCACCTCCTCGGATCCGCAATCACTGAGTAAGTGATTTTAAAATTAAAAAGGTCTAAAATAACCACATTTATATTTTCACAGAAGCATACTCCAAGACAGAGAGGGAATACCAGAAAGATCACATGCACAGAGCCAATATAATGCAGCATACAGGAGGGAATAAACTGGCTATGCAAACTACTAAACAGATTATACTAAGACCAGATTCAATGTAGAATTCACAAATACAGATCAAGGGTCAAGTGAGACATAACAGGTGCTATAAAGCATTCATATTAACGGTCTGCCTATAGTGAGTCAACGTATATGTCCATATGGTCACAATCCGCCATAAAAGTACATATTAACCCCTTTCCCCCGCTTTGAGGTGGGCTCCGGCGGTGAGCCCTCCTCAAAGCCGCAACAGCCGCTGTTTTGTACAGCTGACATGTGCGCGCAATAAGCGCGAGCGGAATCGCGATCCGCCCGCGCCCATTAACTAGTTAAATGCCGCCGTCAAGTGTTCAAAGTACACCTGCATTTCTGCTACATAGAGGTGATCTGTACTTCACCTCTATGTAGTGTCATGCTCGCGCCCAGACTGGTTGGCGCGGGCGTGCGGGGGAGTGGCCCCACTGGACCACAGACCAAACCTCCCTGGAAGAGGCGTAACTAAGTAGCTTCCTAGGTGTTCGCTGGAGCCTCTGATGGTGAGGTCAGACTTGTGCAATAGGAAGCTACCAGGTACCACTCCAGGGTGGAGTCTGGTTGTGGCTGCTGATCCCACCGGGGAACGGAACATAGACAAGCAAGCGGGCACGGCTGGCACATAGGCAGGCAGACGGGTACAACAGGAACACTGGTAGGCAGGCGGGCACGGCTGGCTCTCTGGCAGGACTGGTGGACAAGACTGGTACACTGGAAGAACCGGTAGGGACCGGTCTGCAGGCAGGTATGTAGAACGGGTAAGAACCTGTTCAGACACGAGGACCTAGGAATAAGTAGATAAAGACCACAAGAGCGGATGCAGAGCGAAAGCACAGGAGCTAGAGCCAAGAACAGAAATGCAGGAGGCGGAGCCAAGAGCAGGAGGCGGAGCCAAGTGCAAAACCGCAGGAGGCAGAGCCAAGAGCTGGAGGCGGAGCCAAGTGCAAAACCGCAGGAGGCGGAGCCAAGAGCTGGAGGCGGAGCCAAGTGCAGACAGGCAGGAGGCGGAGCCAAGGGCTGGCGGCGGAGCCAAGTGCAGGAGAAGTAGAACCGCAAGGAGCGGAGCCAGGTAGAACCGCAAGGAGCGGAGCCAGGTAGAACCGCAAGGAGCGGAGCCAGGTAGAACCGCAAGGAGCGGAGAGGTGCTGCGGGAGGGGTCTCTGCAGCAAAGCTGAGCAGAGCCACAAAGAATGTGGAGAGAAGCTGCAGCAAGGGACAACTGCAACAGCAGAAGATAAGCTGAGTAGAAAGGAGCAGAAACGCAGAAGTGAGGAGCAGAGGCAAAGTCACAAAGGTTCAGAGCAGGCAGAGCTGCAAGAGTGCGGAGTGAAAGCAGACTGAGAATACAAGGAAAGACAACAGGGAAGGAAGCCAAAGACTAGGAGACCGAGGTAAGACTAAGTGCAGACAAGGCAATGGAACAAGACACAAGGACAAAGACACTGGGACCAGGATATTCTGCCTCCTGGTGGGCGGACAACAAGACCAAGGAAATAACACAGAGAATCCTCCAGAGAGGGAGTAACTCAGAGCAAGGCCAGGCAAACTCAGAAGCAAGACACTAACTGAGCTAACACATTGCACAGGCCCAGAACACTGGGTGGAGCTGAACTAAATACTGGAGGTCTCCTGGCAATTGGTCAGGAACAGATTGGACAGATGCACCTGATTCCTATAAGAACCAGAGAGTTCAGGCGCCGCCCCTCTATACACAGAACCATGAAGCATGCAGAGAGCAGAGACACAGAACATGGAGCTGGCAAGAAACAGAAACCACATCATGGCCTGGAGCAGTGGGTAAGATAGTGTGAGAAATGCAAGGCCATGATGTGATGCCAGCAGAGTTGTTACAGTACCCCCCCCCTTTACGGCCCCTCTTCTTCAAGCCCGCCAGAATAACTTGTAGAAGAAGGATGGGAGCACACATAGTCCAGGCCAACATGACTTCTTCAGGGTAGAAGGCGGCAGGAGAGTCACCAGGTATCTCAGAAAACAAAGTCTCTTTGTGCTCTGCAGGGTTAGCTTCATCAGAAATCTCGGATAGGAAAGTCTCATTGTACCCAATAGGGTTAGCTTTCTCAAAGGACTGGACCATTTCCTCAGGGTAGACAAGAAGCAGGGACTTGGAAGATACCGATTTGTTATCTTCACCAGCCGGCCACGTGGAAGCTGAAGGAATACTGACAGGATACACCTTCTGCCCGATATCCAGAGACAAACTTTCAGATAGCAGAGATGTTCTAGAGTACTGAACACAGGAAAAGTCACTAGAGATGAATGTGGAGAGCATCAGCTCCACCGGGTCAGAGAAGAATTGAGGTGAACAAACTTCTGTTTTGAAATCTTCACCAGCCGGCCACAAGGACGCAGAAGGTATAAACATAGGAACCATCTTCTGCCCGTTATCCAGAAGAAATCGTCCAAGCGGTGGGGATGTTCCTAGGAATGGAATACAGGTAAAGTCGTTGGAGATGTGTGGAGAGATAGTCACCGCTTCCCCATCTTCGGTGACATTAGCACATCTTGACTCGACGACTAAGTGTTTACTGGTATAGTCGCTGGAGATGTGTGGAGACATAGTCACCGTTTCCCCATCTTCGGTGACGTCAGCACAGCTTGACTCGACGACTAGCAGACCAGCAGAAGAAGATGTCACTGCTGAGTGTCTTTGACGCATGGGAACCAGACACTTCTCAAGACTGGGTAAGTTCAAACGAAGCACCTTACTGCAACTCTTGACCAGAGCGGGTGGTAGAGTCCTTGGCTTAGAATGACCCATGGGCATAACAGACAGCATATGGAAAACAAACTTCTTCGTGTATAAGGCTCCAACTTGGAGCTGTAGTTGTCCTTGCAGGACTAGACTGCTCTTTAGCAGGGTTCGGCCATTATCAGGTAACGCCCACACTGGGTTCTGGAGCTGAAGAACGGAGACCATACACCGACTCCGTATGACAGGCGGCTTAGACACACCAAAGCTCCCAGAAGGCAGAGAAACAGTCATTAACTTAGATGGAGAGGAAGTACTCTCGCCAGGGGCAGCCTCTCCAACTGGCCCAAGGTTTTGGAGCTTAAGATCCCCTGGACAGAGGCCATCCAGGTGTTCCTCACAACCGCAGCGACATTGTATGCCCTTCTTATGGCTGATTTCAGGCTGCTGCTTTACCAGCCCACTCTCATCAACCTTCTTAGGCTTCACACAGGTAGCTGCTTTAACGGGTAGAGGAACAGGAGGGTCACAGACGGTCATGGCTTGACGTGGGGGTTTCTTCACGGGTTTCGCCCGTCTGGAGCGCCTCTCGGATCTGGATGGGGAAGACTTAACAGGAGCAGCAGGACAAGGCTTGTCAAATACTTTACGGAAGGCCACTAGGAAGGCCCCTAGGTTCATGACGATAGGATCCCCTGCTTCCCAGAGGGGAGTTATCCATATTAGAGCATCTTCGGCCAGGTAGGACATGATGTAACCCACCTTGACCCAGTCAGAGGGAAAACAAGCTGCATTCTGCAGGATGTAGCGTAAGCACTGTTTCAGGAACCCCTGACATTCTTCAGGATTCCCATAGAACCTAGGTGGGTCAGCTGGGTAGTGCTCCTCCTCATAGGCCTGAAGTTGCTTGAAGAGAGCATTAGAGACTATAATTGGGTCAGAGGTCTCTTCAATCTGAACCACCCTTGGTGGAACAAATTTTTCAGGTTGCTCATACGGGCAGGAAAAAAGTTCATCATGCTCTGCGAGCGGTAGGACATGGGATACAGCGGAGGCCATGGCCTGTGCAAACTGTCATGCTCGCGCCCAGACTGGTTGGCGCGGGCGTGCGGGGGAGTGGCCCCACTGGACCACAGACCAAACCTCCCTGGAAGAGGCGTAACTAAGTAGCTTCCTAGGTGTTCGCTGGAGCCTCTGATGGTGAGGTCAGACTTGTGCAATAGGAAGCTACCAGGTACCACTCCAGGGTGGAGTCTGGTTGTGGCTGCTGATCCCACCGGGGAACGGAACATAGACAAGCAAGCGGGCACGGCTGGCACATAGGCAGGCAGACGGGTACAACAGGAACACTGGTAGGCAGGCGGGCACGGCTGGCTCTCTGGCAGGACTGGTGGACAAGACTGGTACACTGGAAGAACCGGTAGGGACCGGTCTGCAGGCAGGTATGTAGAACGGGTAAGAACCTGTTCAGACACGAGGACCTAGGAATAAGTAGATAAAGACCACAAGAGCGGATGCAGAGCGAAAGCACAGGAGCTAGAGCCAAGAACAGAAATGCAGGAGGCGGAGCCAAGAGCAGGAGGCGGAGCCAAGTGCAAAACTGCAGGAGGCGGAGCCAAGAGCTGGAGGCGGAGCCAAGTGCAGACAGGCAGGAGGCGGAGCCAAGGGCTGGCGGCGGAGCCAAGTGCAGGAGAAGTAGAACCGCAAAGAGCGGAGCCAGGTAGAACCGCAAAGAGCGGAGCCAGGTAGAACCGCAAGGAGCGGAGCCAGGTAGAACCGCAAGTAGCGGAGCCAGGTAGAACCGCAAGGAGCGGAGCCAGGTAGAACCGCAAGGAGCGGAGCCAGGTAGAACCGCAAGGAGCGGAGCCAGGTAGAACCGCAAGGAGCGGAGCCAGGTAGAACCGCAAGGAGCGGAGCCAGGTAGAACCGCAAGGAGCGGAGCCAGGTAGAACCGCAAGGAGCGGAGAGGTGCTGCGGGAGGGGTCTCTGCAGCAAAGCTGAGCAGAGCCACAAAGAATGTGGAGAGAAGCTGCAGCAAGGGATAACTGCAACAGCAGAAGATAAGCTGAGTAGAAAGGAGCAGAAACGCAGAAGTGAGGAGCAGAGGTAAACTAACAAAGGTTCAGAGCAGGCAGAGCTGCAAGAGTGCGGAGTGAAAGCAGACTGAGAATACAAGGAAAGACAACAGGGAAGGAAGCCAAAGACTAGGAGACCGAGGTAAGACTAAGTACAGACAAGGCAATGGAACAAGACACAAGGACAAAGACACTGGGACCAGGATATTCTGCCTCCTGGTGGGCGGACAACAAGACCAAGGAAATAACACAGAGAATCCTCCAGAGAGGGAGTAACTCAGAGCAAGGCCAGGCAAACTCAGAAGCAAGACACTAACTGAGCTAACACATTGCACAGGCCCGGAACACTGGGTGAAGCTGCACTATATACTGGAGGCCTCTTGGTAATTGGTCAGGAACAGATTGGACAGATGCACCTGATTCCTATAAGAACCAGAGAGTTCAGGCGCCGCCCCTCTATACACAGAACCATGAAGCATGCAGAGAGCAGAGACACAGAACATGGAGCTGGCAAGAAACAGAAACCACATCATGGCCTGGAGCAGTGGGTAAGATAGTGTGAGAAATGCAAGGCCATGACGTGATGCCAGCAGAGTTGTTACATGTAGCAGAGCCGATCGAGTTGTGCATGCTTCTAGACTCCTATGGAGGCTATTGAAGCATGCCAAAATTAAAAAAAAAAAGTGTTTAAAAATATAAAAAAAATTAAAAATATATAAAAGTTCAAATCACCCCCCTTTCGCCCCATTCAATATAAAAAAAAAAAAAAAAAATCAAACATACACATATTTGGTATCGCTGCGTTCAGAATCGCCCGATCTATCAATAAAAACAATGGATTAACCTGACCGCTAAATGGCGTAGCGAGAAAAAAATCAAAACGCCAAAATTACGTTTTTTTGGTCGCCGCGACATTGCATTAAAATGCAATAACGGGCGATCAAAAGAACGTACCTACACCAAAATGGTATCATTAAAAACAAAAAAAAGGGGAGAAGCCAGCACTGCTTATGGTCAGAACGCAATACAAAAGGTGCACATGCACATACTAAATTCTAACTGTATTTCAAATATGAGACATTTAGCAAATAATTGATCAATTCTTTGAGCTACCCCACCACTTTCCACGGCAATCTCATAATGTGGCAGTCCTACTCTACGTATTTTATTAACATTGTGCCATTACGGCCTCCTAAATGTACAAAGAATATAAAAAGAAAGACACCATTACATTACTATAACATGCAAACTGTACCTGGAGCGTTTTCAGAATCACTCCCTTGGTGCCAGGAAGGGCAAGCGCAGGTAAAGGCCGATCAGGTCCTGTGCGGACATTAAAAACGCCAGCTCGGCACTCAAAAAATAAACCCTCACCTGACCCCAGATCACGAAAATTGGAGACGCTACGGGTATCGGAAAATCACGCAATTTTTTTTTTTTTTTAAGCAAACTTTGGAATTTTTTTTCACTACTTAGATAAAAAATAACCTAGACATCTTAGGTGTCTATGAACTCGTAGTGACCTGGAGAATCATAATGGTAGGTTAGTTTTAGCATTTGGTGAACCTAGCAAAAAAGCCAAACAAAAAACAAGTGTGAGATTGCACTTTTTTTGCAATTTCATCACACTTGGAATTTTTTTCCCGTTTTCTGTTACAGGGCATGGTAAAACCAATGGTATCATTCAAAAGTACATCTCGTCCCGTAAAAAATAAGCCCTCACATGGCCATATTGACGGGAAAATAAAAAAGTTATGACTCTGGGAAGGAGGGGAGCGAAAAACGAAAACGAAAAAACGGAAAAAGCTCCGGGGGTGAAGCGGTTAAATGAACCATAGTATTACCTTTGCCTGGTCCACATAAATTGGGCAAAGAGGTGCGAGTGGTCTCACGGTATCCCCCTCTGGCGCCCTGACGCACCTTTCACCCTCTGCTTCTTCCGGGGGCCTTAACATTTTGCTGCTCCTTATGATGAGGTAGCAAAAGCCTGCAGACAGAGTGATGTTTCTCTGACCCCAATACAAAATTTGGAACATGGTCCAAACCTTATGTGTATATTATGTATACAGTATAATATATATATATATGTATACTGTGGACAGAAGTATTAGGACTTTTGTACTGTCGGTCAATCCAAAAGAAATAAACCTGAAACCTGAATCGCGATCCACCCACGGCTGTTAACAAGTTAAGTGCCGCTGTCAATCTCTGACAGTGGCATTTAACATGATTGCACGAGAAGCTCGCCATTAGCTCCGCCAATCAGTGCCTCTGTCACAAGATCGTGGGGTGCCATTGGGTTGGCATGACAATCTGGAATATGCAAGAGACCGCTGTGGTTGTCATTGCTGATCTGCTATTAGCGCCACCTTGTGGCAGATGATCAATTCTGCTACACATAGCAGGGCTGAATCCCTGCTATGTGTAGGACAAGTGATCAGAAGTCTCCTATGGAGACTATTAGGCAGGAGTCAGACACAATGTATAAAAAATCGGTCAGTATTACACGGACAAGAATCGCAGAAATGTTCCCCAACAGTGATCCATATGTTATCCGTGTGCAGTGCAAGGAATGCGATTTTTTTCTCAAAAAAATATCCTTGTGTCATCCATATGACATACCGAGATTTTCTCGCCGGCTTGCAAAATGGACATATAATGGATCCATGGCCTCAAATATTCTTGAAAACATATATACAGTCTATATATACAGTATATGTCATTATATATAATATAGATAATCAGCTACCATTTTCCCAGACTGAAGAGTTCATTTGAGATCATACCGCCAGGGGGCGCAGCTTCGGTGACGGCACCGCTCCATTTCCTGCTTTTCATTCATTCCCCTGTCTTTTACAGCCGGGAGCAGCTGCACAGCTCCAGGTTGTAAATGTAAATGCCCCCAGATATGGATTACTGCATGGGACTTGACTGTACGGTGGACAGGTATGGGATATTGTTGCTTTTTTATTTTGCATTTTTTACAGAAGAATGAGAGCTTCGCTTGGATTGAGCGTACAATAAAGATATTAAAAGCTGTGTTTAATTAATTCATTAAAAGACTTTATTCTTAATGTGTGTGTGTGTGTGTATTTTTAAGCCTTTCCTACTATTGGATTAACCCCTTAACGACCGCCGATACGCCTTTTAACGGCGGCCGCTAAGGGTACTTAAACCACAGCGCCGTTAATTAACGGCGCTGTGGAAAAAGTGAATAGCGCCCCCCAGAGTCGGATTTTCTCTGGGGTCTCGGTTGCCGAGGGTAGCCGAGACCCCAAAGAACATGATCGGGGTCGGTTTGCACCGACCCCTGCTTTGCGATCACCGGTAATTAACAGTTTACCGGCGACCGCAAAAAAAAAAAAAGCGATCAGTTATTTCTCTGTCCTCTGATGTGATCGCACATCAGAGGACAGAGAAATAGGGGGATTCGGGGACCCTAACATACTCACCCGGTGTCCCTGGGTCCTCTTCTGTCTTCTCCTGCCAGCCGGCTTTTTCATCATGGCGGGCGCATGCGCAGTGCGCCCGCCATCTGCTGCCATCTGCCGGCCGGCAGGAGAAGACGAGTTGGGGCTAAAATTAGGGTTAGGGTTAGGGTTAGGGTTAGAGTTAGGGTTAGAGTTAGGGTTAGGGTTAGGGTTAGAGTTAGGGTTAGGGTTAGAGTTAGGGTTAGGGTTAGGGTTAGGGTTGGGACTAAATTTAGGGTTAGGGCTAGGGTTAGGGTTAGGCTACTTTCACACTAGCGTTTTTTGGCTTCCGTCGCAATGCGTCGTTGGAGAAAAAACGCATCCTGCAAAAGTGCTTGCAGGATGCGTTTTTTCTCCATTGGCTTGCATTAGCGACGCATTGCGACGGATTCCCACATGTCGCATCCGTCGTGCGACGGATGCGTCGTGCTTTGGCGGACCGTCGACACAAAAAAAACTACATGTAACTTTTTTGTGCGACGTGTCCGCCATTTCCGACCGCGCATGCGTGGCCGGAACTCCGCCCCCGCCTCCCCGCATTTCACAATGGGGCAGCGGATGCGTTGAAAAAACAGCATCCGCTGCACCCGTTGTGCGGCGCTTACAACGCTAGCGTCGGTATGTCGGCCCGACACACTGCGATGGGCCGAATACGACGCTAGTGTGAAAGTAGCCTTAGGCTTCTTTCACACTTGCGTCGGTACGGGGCGGTCGCAATGCGTCGGCCCGACGTACCGACGCACGTTGTGAAAATTGTGCACAACGTGGGCAGCGGATGCAGTTTTTCAACGCATCCGCTGCCCAGTCTATGTCCTGGGGAGGAGGGGGCAGAGTTACGGCCACGCATGCGCGGAAATGGCGGACGCGACGTCCAAAAAAAAGGTTACATTGAACTTTTTTGTGACGACGGGGGCTAAAGTTATGGTTAGGGTTGGGGCTAAAGTTAGGGTTGGGGCTAAAGTTAGGGTTAGAGTTGGGATTAGGGTTAGGGTTTGGATTAGGGTTGGGATTAGTGTTACGTTTGGGATTAGGGTTGGGATTAGGGTTAGGGTTGAGATTAGGGTTAGGGGTGTGTTGGATTTAGGGTTTTGATTAAGGTTATGGTTAGGGTTGAGATTAGGGCTGTTTTGGGGTTATGGTTGTGATTATCGTTAGGGTTGTGATTAGGATTATGGATCGGGTTGAGATTAGGGTTAGGGGTGTGTTGGAGTTAGGGTTGGAGTTATAATTTGGGGGTTTCCACTGTTTAGGTACATCAGGGGTCTCCAAACACGACAGCCAATTTTGCGCTAAAAAAGTCAAATGGTACTCCCTCCCTTCTGAGCTCTGCCGTGCGCCCAAACAGTGGTTTACCCCCACATATGGGGCATCAGCGTACTTGGAATAAATTGGACAACAACTTTTGGGGTCCAATTTCTCCTGTTACCCTTGTGAAAATAAAAACTTGGGGGCTAAAAATCTTTTTTGTTGGAAAAAAAAATATTTTTTTATTTTCACTACTCTGCATTATAAACTTCTGTGAAGCACTTGAGCTTTCAAAGTTCTCACCACATATCTAGATAAGTTCCTTAGGGGGTCTAGTTTCCAAAATTTGGTCACTTGTGGGGGTTTCTACTGTTTAGGTACATCAGGGGCTCTGCAAACGCAACATAACACCCACAGACAATTCTATCAAAGTCTGAATTCCAAAATGGCGCTCCTTCTCTTCCGAGCTCTGCCGTGTGCCAAAACAGTGGTTTACCCCCACATATGGGGTACCAGAATACTCAGGACAAATTGGAGAACAAATATTGGCATCCAATTTCTCTTGTTACCTTTGTGAAAATAAAAATTTGGAGGCTAAAAAATCTTTTTTGTGGGAAAAAAAATATTTTTTATTTTCACTACTCTGCATTATAAACTTCTGTGAAGCACTTGGGCATTCAAAGTTCTCACCACATATCTAGATAAGTTCCTTGGGGGGTCTATTTTCCAAAATGGGGTCACTTGTTGGGGGTTTCTACTGTTTAGGTACATTAGGGGTCTGCAAACGCAACATAACGCCCGCAGACAATTCTATCAAAGTCTGCATTCCAAAATGGCGCTCCTTCCCTTCCGAGCTCTGCCGTGCGCCCAAACAGTGGTTTACCCCCACTTATGGGGTACCAGCATACTCAGGACAAATTGGACAACAACTTTTGGGGTCAAATTTCTCTTGTTACCCTTGTGAAAATAAAAATTTGGGGGCTAAAAAAATCTTTTTTGTGGGAAAAAATATATTTTTTATTTTCACTACTCTGCATTATAAACTTCTGTGAAGCACTTGGGCATTCAAAGTTCTCACCACATATCTAGATAAGTTCCTTGGGGGGTCTATTTTCCAAAATGGGGTCACTTGTTGGGGGTTTCTACTGTTTAGGTACATTAGGGGTCTGCAAACGCAACATAACGCCCGCAGACAATTCTATCAAAGTCTGCATTCCAAAATGGCGCTCCTTCCCTTCCGAGCTCTGCCGTGCGCCCAAACAGTGGTTTACCCCCACTTATGGGGTACCAGCATACTCAGGACAAATTGGACAACAACTTTTGGGGTCCAATTTCTCTTGTTACCCTTGTGAAAATAAAAACTTGGGGGCTAAAAAATCTTTATTGTTAAAAAATATATATTTTTTATTTTCACAACTCTGCATTATAAACTTCTGTGATGCACTTGGGCATTCAAAGTTCTCACTACACATCTAGATAAGTTCCATGGGGGGTCTAGTTTCCAAAATGGGGTCACTTTTGGGGGGTTTCTACTGTTTATGCACATCAGGGGCTCTCCAAACGCGACATGGCGTCCGATCTCAATTCCAGTCAATTTTGCATTGAAAAGTCAAATGGCGCTCCTTTGCTTCCGAGCTCAGCCATGCGCCCAAACAGTGGTTTACCCCCACATATGGGGTGTCGGCGTACTCAAGACAAATTGTACAACAACTTCTGGGGTCCATTTTCTCCTGTTACCCTTGGTAAAATAAAAATTTGGAGGCAAAAAATCATTTTTGTAGAAAAAATGCGATTTTTTTATTTTCACGGCTCTACGTTATAAACTTCTGTGAAGCACCTTGGGGTTTAAAGTGCTCACCACACATCTAGATAAGTTCCTTAAGGGGTCTAGTTTCCAAAATGGTGTCATATGTGGGGGGTCTCTACTGTTTAGGCACATCAGCGGCTCTCCAAACGTGACATGGCGTCCGATCTCAATTCCAGCCAATTCTACATTGAAAAAGTAAAACAACACTCCTTCTCTTCCAAGCTCTGCGGTGCGCCCAAACAGTGGTTTACCCCCATATATGGGGTATCGACGTACTCAGGAGAAATTGCACAACAACTTTTATGGTCTAATTTCTCCTGTTACCCTTGTGAAAATAAAAATTTGGGGGCAAAAAGATCATTTTTGTAGAAAAAATGAGATTTTTTATTTTCACGGCTCTACGTTATAAACTTCTGTGAAGCACTTGGGGGTTCAAAGTGCTCACCACACATCTAGATAAGTTCCTTAAGGGGTCTAGTTTCCAAAATGGTATCACTTGTGGGGGGTTTCCACTGTTTAGGCACATCAGGGACTCTCCAAACGCGACATGGCATCCGATCTCAATTCCAGCCAATTCTGCATTGAAAAAGTCAAACGGTGCTCCTTCACTTCCAAGCTCTGCGGTGCGCCCAAACAGTGGTTTACCTCCACATATGGGGTATCGACGTACTCAGGAGAAATTGCACAACAACTTTTGTGGTCTAATTTCTCCTGTTACCCTTGTGAAAATAAGAATTTGTGGGCGAAAAAATCATTTTTGTGAAAACAAATGCGATTTTTTATTTTCACGGCTCTACGTTATAAACTTCTGTGAAGCACTTGGGGGTTCAAAGTGCTCACCACACATCTAGATAAGTTCCTTGGGGGGTCTAGTTTCCAAAATGGTGTCACTTGTGGGGGGTTTCCACTGTTTAGGCACATTAGGGGCTCTCCAAACGCGACATGGCGTCCGATCTCAATTCCAGCCAATTCTGCATTGAAACAGTCAAACGGTGCTCCTTCACTTCCAAGCTCTGCGGTGCACCCAAACAGTGGTTTACCTCCACATATGGGGTATCGGCGTACTCAGGAAAAATTGCACAACAAAATTTGTGGTTAAATTTCTGTTTTTACACTTGTGAAAATTAAAAAAAATGGTTCTGAAGTAAAATGTTTGCAAAAAAAAGTTAAATGTTCATTTTTTTCTTCCACATTGTTTTAGTTCCTGTCAAGTACGTAAAGGGTTAATAAACTTCTTGAATGTGGTTTTGAGCAGCTTGAGGGGTGCAGCTTTTAGAATGGTGTCACACTTGGTTATTTTCTATCATATAGACCCCTCAAAATCACTTCAAAGGTGATGTGGTCCCTAAAAAAAACATGGTGTTGTAAAAATGAGAAATTGCTGGTCAACTTTTAACCCTTATAACTCCCTAACAAAAAAAAAATTGTTTCCAAAATTGTGCTGATGTAAAGTAGACATGTGAGAAATGTTATTTATTAACTATTTTTTGTGACATATCTCTCTGATTTAAGGGCATAAAAATACAAAGTTTGAAAATTGCAAAATTTTAAAAATTTTCGCCATATTTCCATTTTTTTCATAAATAATTGCAAGTAATATCGAAGAAATGTTACCACTAACTTGAAGTACAACATGTCACGAAAAAACAGTCTCAGAATCAGTGGGATCCGATAAAGCGTTCCAGAGTTATAACCTCTTAAAGTGACACTGGTCAGAATTGTAAAAATTGGCTCGGTCATTAAGTACCAAATTGGCTCTGTCACTAAGGGGTTAATAATGGATAGGTGTCTTATTGACACCTCTCCATTATTAACCAGGCTTAATGTCACCTTACAATAGCAAGGTGACATTAACCCCTTATTACCCCATATGCCGATGCTACAGGGCAATGGGAAGAGAGAGGCTAAGTGCCGGAATAAGCGCATCTTACAGATGCGCCTTTTCTGGGGTGGCTGGGGGCAGATGTTTTTAGCCGGGGGGGTCAATAACCATGGTCCCTCTCTAGGCTATTAATATCTGCCCTCAATCACTGGCTTTCCCTCTCTGGTGGAGAAAATTGCACGGAAGCCCATGCCAGTTTTTCCGTGAATTAACCCTTTAATTTAAAACCTAGAGCTCCCAAATTTTACACACACACACACACACACACACACACACACACACACACACACACACACACACACCTAACATTATTAGGGAGGAATATATAAAATATAATGGACATGCAATGGTTTACTGTATGTAAACAATGTCTCAAATCCTGTGGGGTTCTGCAATGATTTTACAGAACCCGACAATTGAATTATCGGCTATTGTGCTATCTAACTCTCAATGAAATATGAAGATATATACAGTGCTTTGCGAAAGTATTCGGTTCCCTGGAACTTTTCAACCTTTTCCCACATATCATGCTTCAAACATAAAGATACCAAATGTAAATTTTTGGTGAAGAATCAACAACAAGTGGAACACAATTGTGAAGTTGAACAAAATTTATTGGTTATTTTTGTGAAAATTCAAAAACTGAAAAGTGGGGCTTGCAATATTATTCAGCCCCTTTAACTTAACCCCTTAACGACCTTTGACGCATACGCTGCGTCATGAAAGTCGGTGCCAAAACGACCTATGACGCAGCGTATGCGTCATGGAATGATCGCGTCCCTGCAGATCGGGTGAAGGGGTTAACTCCTATTTTACCCGATCTGCAGGGAGAGGGGGAGTGGTGCTTCAGCCCAGGGGGGGTGGCTTCACCCCCCCGTGGCTACGATCGCTCTGATTGGCTGTTGAAAGTGAAACTGCCAATCAGAGCGATTTGTAATATTTCACCTAAAAAACTGGTGAAATATTACAATCCAGCCATGGCCGATGCTGCAATAACATCGGCCATGGCTGGAAATACTAAAGTGCCCCCCCCCACACCCACCGATCGCCCCCCCAGTGCTCCGTTAGTCCTCCGGTCCCCTCCGTCCGCCTGCCGGCTCCCCCGTCCTGCTGTCCGCTCCCTCCTTGCTCAGATCCCCCCCCCCCTGTGCTCCGATCACCCCCCCTGTGCTCCGATCCACCCCCCCACCACCCCTTCATACTTACCGATCCTCCCGGTGTCCGGCCGTCTCCTCCCTGGGCGCCGCCATCTTGGAAAATGGCAGGCGCATGCTCAGTGCGCCCGCCGAATCTGCCAGTCGGCAGATTCCTTACAGGTACATTTTGATCGCTGTGGTAGGTTCTATCACAGCGATCAAAATAAAAAAAATAATAAATAACCCCCCCCCCCCCTTTATCACCCCCATAGGGACAATAATAAAATAAAGAATTTTTTTTTTTTTTCCACTAGGGTTAGGGTTAGAACTAGGGTTAGAACTAGGGGTAGGGTTAGGGGTAGGGTTAGGGTTACGGGTAGGGTTAGGGGTAGGGTTATGGCATGTGCACACAGAGCGGATCGGCCGCGGATCCGCAGCGGATCGGCCGCGGATCCGCAGCGGATCGGCAGCGGATTGGCAGCGGATTGGCCGCGGATCCGCAGCGGATTGGCCGCGGATCCGCAGCGGATTGGCAGCGGACCCGCAGCGGATTGGCCGCGGATCCGCCGCGGATCCGCAGCGGATCCGCAGCGGATCCGCAGCGGATCGGCAGCGGATCGGCAGCGGATCCGCAACGGATCGGCAGCGGATCCGCAGCGGATCCGCAGCGGATTGGCCGCGGATCCGCAGCGGATTGGCAGCGGATCCGCAGCGGATTGGCCGCGGATCCGCAGCGGATTGGCAGCGGATTGGCCGCGGATCTGCAGCGGATTGGCCGCTGCGAATTTGAAGCAGTTTTCCATCAGGTTTACAGTACCATGTACACCTAAGGAAAACCAAATCCGCTGTGCCCATGGTGCGGAAAATTCCGTGCAGAAACGCTGCGTTGTATTTTCCGCAGCATGTCAATTCTTTGTGCGGATTCCGCAGCGTTTTACACCTGTTCCTCAATAGGAATCCGCAGGTGAAATCCGCACAAAAAAACACTGGAAATCTGCTGTAAATCCGCAGGTAAAACGCAGTGCCTTTTACCTGCAGATTTTTCAAAAATCGTGCGGAAAAGTCTCACACGAATCCGCAACGTGGGCACATAGCCTTAGGGTTAGGGTTGGAATTAGAGTTAGGGTTGGAATTAGGGCTAGGGTTTGAAATAGGGTTAAGATTAGGCTTGTGGTTAGGGTTACGGATAGGGTTAGGGGTGTGTTGGGGTTACAGTTGTGGTTAGGGTTGGGATTAGGGTTACGGTTGGGATTAGGGTTAGGATTAGGGTTGGAATTAGGGTTACGGGTCTGTTGCGGTTAGGGTTGTGGTTAGGGGTGTGTTGGGGTTAGGGTTGTGATTAGGGTTATGGCTACAGTTGGGATTAGGATTAGGGGTGTGTTGGGGTTAGTGTTGAAGTTAGAATTGAGGGGTTTCCACTGTTTAGGCACATCAGGGGTCTCCAAACGCAACATGGCGCCACCATTGATTCCAGCCAATCTTGCGTTCAAAAAGTCAAATGGTGCTCCCGCCCTTCCAAGCCCCGACGTGCGCCCAAACAGTGGTTTACCCCCACATTTGGGGTACCAGCGTACTCAGGACAAACTGGGCAACAACTATTGGGGTCCAATTTCTCCTGTTACCCTTGCAAAAATAAAAAATTACTTGCTAAAACATAATTTTTGAGGAAAGAACAATTATTTTTTATTTTCACGGCTCTGCGTTATAAACTTCTGTGAAGCACTTGGGGGTTGAAAGTGCTCACCACACATCTAGATAAGTTCCTTCGGGGGTCTAGTTTCCAAAATGGGGTCACTTGTGGGGTGTTTCTACTGTTTAGGCACATCAGGGGCTCTGCAAATGCAATGTGACGCCCGCAGACCATTCCATCAAAGTCTGCATTTCAAATGTCACTACTTCCCTTCCGAGCCCTGACGTGCGCCCAAACAGTGGTTTACCCCCACATATGGGGTATCAGCGTACTCACAACAAACTGGGCAACAAATATTGGGGTCCAAATTCTCCTGTTACCCTTGTGAAAATAAAAAATTGCTTGCTAAAACATCTTTTTTGAGGAAAGAAAAATGATTTTTTATTTTCACGGCTCTGCGTTGTAAACTTCTGTGAAGCACTTGGGGGTTGAACGTGCTCACCACACATCTAGATAAGTTCCTTGGGGGGTCTAGTTTCCAAAATGGGGTCACTTGTGGGGGGTTTCTACTGTTTAGGCATATCAGGGGCTCTGCAAACGTAACATGATGCCCGCAGACCATTCCATCAAAGTCTGCATTCCAAAACGTCACTACTTCCCTTCCGAGCCCCGGCATGTGCCCAAACAGTGGTTTACCCCCACATATGGGGTATCAGCGTACTCAGGAGAAACTGGACAACAACTTTTGGGGTCCAATTTCTCCTGTTACTCTTGCAAAAATAAAAAATTCTGGGCTAAATAAATATTTTTGAGGAAAGGAAACACATTTATTATTTTCACGGCTCTGCATTATAAACTTCTGTGAAGCACTTGGGGGTTCAAAGTGCTCACCACACATCTAGATAAGTTCCCTTGGGGGTCTAGTTTCCAAAATGGAGTCACTTGTGGGGAGTTCCTACTGTTTAGGCACATCAGGGGCTCTGCAAACGCAACATGATGCCCGCAGAGCATTCCATCAAAGTCTGCATTTCAAAACGTCACTACTTCCCTTCCGAACCCCGACGTGTGCCAAAACAGTGGTTTACCCCCACATATGGGGTATCAGCGTACTCAGGAGAAACTGGACAACAACTTTTGGGGTCCAATTTCTCCTGTCACTCTTGCAAAAATAAAAAATTCTGGGCTAAAAAAATATTTTTGAGGAAAGGAAACACATTTATTATTTTCACGGCTCTGCATTATAAACTTCTGTGAAGCACTTGGGGGTTCAAAGTGCTCACCACACATCTAGATAAGTTCCCTTGGGGGTCTAGTTTCCAAAATGGAGTCATTTGTGGGGAGTTCCTACTGTTTAGGCACATCAGGGGCTCTGCAAACGCAACATGATGCCCGCAGAGCATTCCATCAAAGTCTGCATTTCAAAACGTCACTACTTCCCTTCCGAACCCCGACGTGTGCCAAAACAGTGGTTTACCCCCACATATGGGGTATCAGCGTACTCAGGAGAAACTGGACAACAACTTTTGGGGTCCAATTTCTCCTGTTACTCTTGCAAAAATAAAAAAATTCTGGGCTAAAAAAATATTTTTGAGGAAAGGAAACACATTTTTTATTTTCACGGCTCTGCGTTATAAACTTCTGTGAAGCACTTGGGGGTTCAAAGTGCTCACCACACATCTAGATTAGTTCCTTGGGAGGTCTAGTTTCCAAAATGGGGTCACTTGTGCGGGAGCTCCAATGTTTAGGCACACAGGGGCTCTCCAAACGCGACATGGTGTCCGCTAATGATTGGAGCTAATTTTCCATTCAAAAAGCCAAATGGCGTGCCTTCCCTTCCGAGCCCTGCCGTGCGCCCAAACAGTGGTTTACCCCCACATATGGGGTATCATCGTACTCAGGACAAACTGGACAACAACATTTGGGATCCAATTTCTCCTATTACCCTTGGGAAAATAAAAAATTCTGGGCTAAAAATCATTTTTGAGGAAAGAAAAATTATTTTTTTATTTTCACGGCTCTGCGTTATAAACTTCTGTGAAGCACCTGGAGGTTATAAGTGCTCACTATGCATCTAGATAAGTTCCTTGGGGGGTCTAGTTTCCAAAATGGGGTCACTTGTAGGGGAGCTCCAATGTTTAGGCACACAGGGGCTCTCCAAACGCGACATGGTGTCCGCTAACGATTGGAGCTAATTTTCCATTCAAAAAGTCAAATGGCACGCCTCCCTTTCCGAGCCTTGCCGTGCACCCAAACAGTGGTTTACCCCCACATATGAGGTATCGGCATACTCAGGAGAAATTGCCCAACAAATTTTAGGATCCATTTTATCCTGTTGCCCATGTGAAAATGAAAGAATTGAGGCTAAAAGAAATTTTGTGTGAAAAAAAAGTACTTTTTCATTTTTGCGGATCAATTTGTGAAGCACCTGGGGGTTTAAAGTGCTCACTATGCCTCTAGATGAGTTCCTTGGGGGGTCTAGTTTCCAAAATGGGGTCACTTGTGGAGGAGCTCCAATGTTTAGGCACACAGGGGCTTTCCAAACGCGACATGGTGTCCGCTAACGATGGAGATAATTTTTCATTCAAAAAGTCAAATGGCGCTCCTTCCCTTCCGAGCCTTACCATGTGCCCAAACAGTGGTTTACCCCCACATGTGAGGTATTGGTGTACTCAGGAGAAATTGCCCAACAAAATTTAGGATCCATTTTATCCTGTTGCCCATGTGAAAATGAAAAAATTGAGGCTAAAATAATTTTTTTGTGAAAAAAAAGTACTTTTTCATTTTTACGGATCAATTTGTGAAGCACCTGGGGGTTTAAAGTGCTCACTATGCTTCTAGATAAGTTCCTTGGGGGGTCTAGTTTCCAAAATGGGGTCACTTGTGGGGGAGCTCCAATGTTTAGGCACACGGGGGCTCTCCAAACGTGACATGGTGTGGGCTAAAGATTGGAGCCAATTTTTCATTCAAAAAGTCAAATGGCGCTCCTTCCCTTCCGAGCCCTGCCGTGCGCCCAAACAGTGGTTTACCCCCACATATGAGGTATCAGCGTACTCAGGACAAATTGGACAACAACGTCCGTGGTCCAGTTTCTCCTTTTACCGCTGGGAAAATAAAAAAATTGTTGCTAAAAGATCATTTTTGTGACTAAAAAGTTAAATGTTCATTTTTTACTTCCATGTTGCTTCTGCTGCTGTGAAACACCTGAAGGGTTAATAAACTTCTTGAATGTGGTTTTGAGCACCTTGAGGGGTGCAGTTTTTAGAATGGTGTCACTTTTGGGTATTTTCAGCCATATAGAACCCTCAAAATGACTTCAAATGTGAGGTGGTCCCTAAAAAAAATGGTTTTGTAAATTTTGTTGTAAAAATAAGAAATCACTGGTCAAATTTTAACCCTTATAACTTCCTAGCAAAAAAAAAAAATGTTTCCAAAATTGTGCTGATGTAAAGTAGACATGTGGGAAACGTTATTTATTAACTATTTTGTGTCACATAACTCTCTGGTTTAACAGAATAAAAATTCAAAATGTGAAAATTGCGAAATTTTCAAATTTTTTGCCAAATTTCCGTTTTTTTTCACAAATAAACTCAGAAATTATCGACCTAAATTTACCACTAACATGAAGCCCAATATGTCACGAAAAAACAATCTCAGAATCGCTAGGATCCGTTGAAGCGTTCCTGAGTTATTACCTCATAAAGGGACACTGGTCAGAATTTCAAAAAACGGCAAGGTCATTAAGGCCAAAATAGGCTGGGTCATGAAGGGGTTAAAGGGACTCTGTCACCTGAATTTGGAGGGAACAATTTTCAGCCATAGAGGCGGGGTTTTTGGCTGTTTGATTCACCCTTTCCTTACCCGCTGGCTGCATGCTGGCTGCAATATTGGACTGAAGTTCATTCTCTGTCCTCCGTAGTACATGCCTGCACAAGGCTGCAATATTGGATTGAAGTTCATTCTCTGTCCTCCGTAGTACACGCCTGCGCAAGGCAAGATTGCCTTGTGCAGGCATGTACTAGGGAGGACAGAGAATGAACTTCAATCCAATATTGCAGCCAGCATGCAGCCAGCGGGTAAGGAAAGGGTGAATCAAACAGCCGAAAACCCCGCCTCTATGGCTGAAAATTGTTCCCTCCAAATTCAGGTGACAGAGTCCCTTTAATACTTTGTTGCACCACCTTTTGCTGCGATTACAGCTGCAAGTTGCTTGGGGTATGTCTCTATCAATTTTGTACATCGAGAGACTGAAATTCTTGCCCATTCTTCCTTGGCAAACAGCTCGAGCTCAGTGAGGTTTGATGGAGATCGTTTGTGAACAGCAGTTTTCAGCTCTTTCCACAGATTCTCGATTGGATTGAGGTCTGGACTTTGACTTGGCCATTCTAACACCTGGATACGTTTATTTGTGAACCATTCCATTGTAGATTTTGCTTCATGTTTGGGATCATTTTCTTGTTGGAAGACAAATCTCCGTCCCAGTCTCGGGTCTTTTGCAGACTCCAACAGGTTTTCTTCAAGAAGGAGCCAAATACAGGACCAATCTATCTTCCCATCAATTTTAACCATCTTCCCTGTCCCTGCTGAAGAAAAGCAGGCCCAAACCATGATGCTGCCACCACCATGTTTGACAGTGGGAATGGTGTGTTCAGGGTGATGAGCTGTGTTGCCTTTATGCCAAACAGTTCGATTTTGGTTTCATCTGACCAGAGCACCTTCTTCCACATGTTTGATATGTCTCCCAGGTGGCTTGTTGCAAACTTTAAACAACACTTTTTTGGATATCTTTGAGAAATGGCTTTCTTCTTGACACTCTTCCATAAAGGCCAGATTTGTGCAGTGTACAACTGATTGTTGTCCTATGGACAGACTGTCCCACCTCAGTTGTAGATCTCTGCAGTTCATCCAGCGTGATAATGGGCCTCTTGGCTGCATCTCTGATCAGTCTTCTCCTTGTTTGAAATGAAAGTTTAGAGGGACGGCCGGGTCTTGGAAGATTTGCAGTGGTATGATACACCTTCCATTTCAATATGATCGCTTGCACAGTGCTCCTTGGGATGTTTAAAGGGAACCTGTCACCCCCCCAGGTGTTTGAAACTAAAAGAGCCACCTTGTGCAGCAGTAATGCTGCATTCTGACAAGGTGGCTCTTTTAGTTCTGGGTGCTGTAACTGCAGAAATAATCCGTTTTGTATTTTGTCCCAAATACCTTTCTTCAGTCCTGGAGGCAGGCCTTTCCCCCCCTGCACAAGGTGGCTCTTTTAGTTTCAAACGCCTGGGGGGTGACAGGTTCCCTTTAAAAATTTGGAAATCATTTTGTATCCAAATCCGGCTTTAAACTTCTCCACAACAGTATCACGGACCTGCCTGTTGTGTTCCTTGGTCTTCATGATGCTCTCTGTGCTTCACACAGAACCCTGAGATTATCACAGAGCAGGTGCATTTATACGGAGACTTGATTACACACAGGTGGATTATATTTATCATCATTAGGCATTTAGGACAACATTGGATCATTCAGAGATCCACAATGAACTTCTGGAGTGAGTTTGCTGCACTGAAAGTAAAGGGGGCAAATAATATTGCACGCCCCACTTTTCAGGTTTTGAATTTCCACAAAAATTTTAAATAAGCAATAAATTTCGTTCAACTTCACAATTGTGTTCCACTTGTTGTTGATTCTTCACCAAAAATTTACATTTGGTATCTTTATGTTTGAAGCATGATATGTGGGAAAAGGTAGAAAAGTTCCAGGGAGCCGAATACTTTTGCAAGGCACTGTATATATATGTGTGTCAATGACATACATATATATATATATCTATCTATACTATGTGTAGACATTTATTTTATCTATTCTATTTTAACCTGTCAGTGTGATTTTACTGTACACCACACTGAATTGCCGGCTTTTCTAAAGGACACTGGCACGTATTTCTTGCAAGTCACACTGATGGTTTTTCTTGCACCCATAGACTTTCATTGGCGATTCTCTGCCAATATACGGTGCAAATTGCAACGTATAATACGCCGAGAAAAAAACTGATGATAGGAGCTGCCCCATAGATTAACATTGGTCCGAGTGCTATGCGATTTTTTATCGCATAGCACTCATCCGTATTACGCTCTAGTGTGACTCCAGCCTAAAAGCAAATAAAAAGTAAAAAAAAGTTTTTAAAAATACTACAAACGTATAAAAGTTCAAATCACCCCCCTTTTGCTCTATTCAAAATAAATCAATAAAAAATTACACATATTTTGTATCGTTGCATTCAGAAACATCCGATCTATCAAAATACAAAAGAAATTAATCTGAACAGTAAACGGCGTAACGAGAAAAAACTCCAGAATTATGTTTTTTTGGTCACTGCAACATTGCAATAACTGGCGATCAAAAGATCTTATCTATCCCCAAATGGTATCAATAAAAATGTCAGCTCAGCGAGCAAAAAATAAGCCCTCTCTAGCCCTAGATCACGAGAAATGGAGTCGCTAAGGGTCTCGGAAAATGGCGCTATTTTTTAAATGTTTTTATTTTTTTCATCACTTTTCCCCTTAACGTCCAGTAACAGGCAGAGTCCGTCATTAGACGCCTCCCCCTGTTTGGTGCTGGCTCCGACGATGAGCCCGCATCTTTTCTGGCACATGACAGCTGATCTGATCAGTTGACATGTGCCCCTAATAGCTGCGGGAGGAATCGCGATCAACCAGCGGCTGTTAATATATTATGCCGCAGTCAAAAGCTGCCGTCACACTAGCAGTACTTGGTCAGTATTTTACATCAATATTTGTAAGCCAAAACCAGGAGTGGCACAATTAGAGGAAAAGTATAATAGAAACATATGCACCACTTCTGTATTTATCACCCACTCCTGGTTTGGCTTACAAATACTGAGGTAAAATACTGACCAAATACTGCTAGTGTGACGGCAGCCATACTCTGACAACAAGCACAGGAAGCACGTCATTACCTCCTCCCATTGGCGCTCGTGTCACATGACCGCAGGTCACCGATGGGTTGGCATGACAACCCAGGGTCAGCAGGAGACCCCTGTGGTTGTCATAGCCGGAGCGCTATGAGCGATGCCTAGCGGTCGGCGCTCATAACAAGTGAGCATATCTGCTCTATGTAGCACAAACGATCAGATGATCGCAGCTTCTAGCTTCCCATGGAGACTATTGAAGAAATTAAAAATAAAAAAATGTTTTTAAAAATATAAAAAAGTAAAAAAAATAAAAGTTCAAATCACCCCCCTTTCGCCCCACTCAAAATAAAACAATAAAAAAAATATATACACATATTTTGTATCGTTGTGTTCAGAATCGCCAAATCTATGAATATATTAAAAGAATTAATCCAATCGGTAAACGGCGTAACGAGAAAAAAAATCGAAACCCCAGAATTACGTTTTTTTGGTCGCTGCAACATTGCAATAAAAAGCAATAACAGGCGATCAAAAGATCATATACACCAAAATGGTATCAATGAAAACATCAGATCAGCGTGCAAAAAAATAAGCCTTCACCCTGCCCCAGATCCTAAAAAATTGAAAACTTTGGAATTTTTTAAACCACTTAAATAAAAAAGAAGCTAGACATGTTTGGTGTCTATGAACTTGTAATGACCAGAGGAATCATATTTCATATTAGCAGGTCAGTTTTAGCATTTAGTGAACATGGCAAGAAAAAAATCCAAAAAGCAATTGTGGAATTGGAATTTTTTTCCCGTTTTCCAGTACATGATATGGTAAAATCAATGGTGCCATTTAAAAGTACAACTCGTCCAGCAAAAAAACGCTCACATGGCCATATTGACAGAAAAATAAAAAAGTAGGGAAGTAGGGGAGCAAAAAATGGAAACGCAAAAACGGAAATACCCCTGGTCCTTAAGGGGTTAAATAGAAAAGAACCTATACATGTTTGGTATCTACGAACTTGAAATGACCTGGAGAATCATAATGGCAGGTCAGTGTTAGCATTTAGTGAACATGATGAAAAAAATAAAAAAAAAATGTGGAATTTCACTTTTGTGGAAATTTCACCGGACATGGAATTTTTTCCCCTTTTCCAGTACACTATATGGTAAAACCAATGATGTCGTTCAAAAGTACAACTCGTTCTGCAAAAAACAAGCCCTCACATGGCCATATTGACTGAAAAATATAAAGTTATGGCTCTGGGAAGGAGGGGAGCGAAAAACAGAAACGCAAAACGGAAAATTCCAATGTTTGTTAGGCCATGTTCACACAGTGCATTTTTTACTGCAGAACCGCAGCGGTTTTGCCGCTGCGGTTCCGCAGCTGTTTTCCATGCAGGGTACATTACAATGTACCCCTATGGAAAACAGGAACCACTGTGCACACGGTCCTGAATTTCCCTTAAAAAGCCGCGATGAATCGGTGCGGGAAAAAAGAAGGAGCATGTCACTTCTTTCCCCGAAACTGCAGCGGTTCTGCACCCATAGACCTCCATTGTGAGGTCAAACCCGCAGTAAAACCCGCAGATCAAAAATATATCTGCGGGTTTTATTGCGGTTTGTGGTGCAGAACCGCTGCAGCCGGAAGTGCGGGGAAGCGGCCGGAAGTGCGTCGGCGGAAGTGCTTGGGCGGAGAGACATGGAGGCGTACCGTCGCATGGGGATCGTGTCGGCCGTTTGATTGAATTGGTATGTGTGTGTGTCTGTCTGTGTGGTGTGTGTGTGTGTGTGTGTGTATATGTGTGTGTGTATGCGTGTGTGTGTGTCCCCATGCGACGCTAGTGCCACCATTGTGCTAAGTCGCCGTATGGGACTACGACTCCCATCCGGTATTAGGATGGGAGAGTTGTCCCTGTGTCCGGCGACTTAGCACAATTGTAAAGTTACACAAAACACCTACACACAATACACATACATGACACACAGTACATACAACATATAACACAGAGTATATACTCACTAACAGCACACTTGTAGGCGAAGCCCTCGATCCTCCAGGAAACAATCACAAAATAAAAAATCAAATTCATACTCCCTGTCCGCAGAATCCATAAAACGAGTGTCCCACGCCGATCCCCTGCTCTCCGGCGATACACTGCCAGGAGCGAAGCTCCTAGCAGTGTATCGCGTACTGTTCCGGAGTTCAATGACTCCGGCGTCTCGGTTAACAGCAGTACAGCTGCGTTGAACTTTCCCACGCAGCACTGCCGTTAAGCGAGAGTGCCGGGGTCAATGCCGGTAAACTCGCTCGCGCATGAAAAGTGACACACCGACAGGAACTATGGCTCCTGTCAGTGTGTTGCTGCAGCCGTGGAGAGCAGACATGTCTCTGGATGTGTCTGTTCTCCATGGAAAATCTTCATGGGATACGTGGCACTTAAATACGTGGCAATTAAATACGTGACACGTGGCACTTAAATACGTGATACGTGTCACTTAAATATGTGGCACGTGGCACTGAAATACGTGATACGTGGCACTGAAATACGTGGCACTTAAATACATGGCACTTAAATATGTGGCACGTGGCACTGAAATACGTGATACGTGGCACTGAAATACGTGGCACTTAAATACGTGGCACTTAAACACGTGGCACGTGGCACTGAAATACGTGATACGTGGCACTGAAATACGTGATACGTGGCACTGAAATACGTGGCACTGAAATACGTGGCACTGAAATACGTGGCACTGAAATACGTGATACGTGGCACGTGGCACTTAAATACGTGGCACGTGGCACTGAAATACGTGATACGTGGCACTGAAATACGTGATACGTGGCACGTGGCACTTAAATACGTGGCACGTGGCACTTAAATACGTGGCACGTGGCACTGAAATACGTGGCACGTGGCACTTAAATACGTGGCACTGAAATACGTGGTACTGAAATACGTGGCACTGAAATACGTGGTACTGAAATACGTGGCACTGAAATACGTGGCACTGAAATACGTGGCACTGAAATACGTGGCACTGAAATACGTGGCACGTGGCACTGAAATACGTGGCACTGAAATACGTGGTACTGAAATACGTGGCACTTAAATACGTGGCACTGAAATACGTGGCACTGAAATATGTGGCACTGAAATACGTGGCACTGACATACGTGATACGTGGCACTTAAATACGTGGCACTTAGGCTATGTTCACATTTGCGTTGTGCGCCGCAGCGTCGGCGCCGCAACACACAACGCAAACAAAAACGCAGCAAAACGCATGCACAACGCTGCGTTTTGCGCCGCATGCGTCCTTTTTTTGATTGATTTTGGACGCAGCAAAAATGCAACTTGCTGCGTCCTCTGCGCCCGGATGCGTGCACTGCAGTGACGCATGCGGCGCAAAACGCAAGTGCGACGCATGTCCATGCGCCCCCATGTTAAATATAGGGGCGCATGACGCATAGCTGGATAGAGCTGGATCCGCGGGCTGTGATCTGGCCTACGCTCCGCACTCTGCGGAGCGCTGTCATTCAAAACACGTCCACTCATTTTGGTGTTTAGTCCCAAAATGGAGGATGGAAGAAGAAAAGGGTTGGACAAGGAAATGACATCATTTCTTTTTTTTTTTTCCCCCACTGCAGTTAAAGCTTTATTTGTGTCAAACACAGACAATCTGCAGAGAAAACTGCATAAAAAACCGCACTAAAAACCGCATCAAAAACGCATCAAAAACGCACCAAAAACGCACCTGCGTTTTCTGCCAAGAGCTGCGGTTTTTGTCCTGAAAAAAAAAGGATTGAAATCAGGATCGTGTGAACATACCCTTAAGGTGTTAAAGGCGCTGTCCTACAAACAAAGTACATTTTAATAAATAGATCTTGGAATAATAATAATACCTTGTACAATTGGATTTGTTAAAATGTTCCTGTGCTGAGATGATTTGTTAAAATGTTCCTGTGCTGAAATAATTTGATAAACATGCCCCTTACTGTGTAATGGCTGTGTCTGACCGAACAGGAACATGGTCTGATCATATACCACAGCTCCTAGACAGGGAATGTAGCGAAAGTGAGTGTACAGACAGGACAGCATGGTATTGCAGCTTCTGGTTTCTGTAAAGAAAACCATTTCCCTGCCTGGTTATAAACCTATTGTACCTCACATAAAGAATTGCTGTCCTGTCTGTATACTCTTTTGCTTCCTCCCCTGCCCAGGAGCTGTGGTATGATCAGACCATATTCCAGCAAAGTCTGACCGTAGACACATCCATTCCACAGGGGCACATTTATAAGATGACTTTGGGAAAGGACTTTTTTTAACACATCTAATTGTGGAACATAATTTTATTCTAAGATTTGTTAATTAGCATGAACTTTGTGGGAAAACCCCTATAAGATAGTAAACATGGAGTTTTGGCTTTCTTAGGAGAATATCTATGTGTATTGGGAAACTAATAGTGTGCAGAATTATTATGCAACTAAATGACAATTCTAAAATGTTCCCATCTCAATTGCTTATTTCTTTCAATTGTCTAAGGGTACGTGTCCACGTTCAGGATGGCCGGCGGTATCGTCGGAGCGGCTAAGCCGCTCGGCGCTTAGCCCCGCCCCCTTCTGGGACGCAATGATGCCGGATGTGTTAACTGTACACATCCGGGATCATCGCACTCCTCGCATAGGGCCCTGTGATATTCCTTGCGGCGACGCAGCGTCGCCGCAAGGAACACGGACATGCTGCGATCTGAAAAGACGCGCAGCATGTCCGGAGTCGCAGGGCCGCCGCGTGCGTGTTTCCACGCATAGTGGACACGGGATTTCAAAAAATCTCCTCCACTATGCTGGAACATCTAAACGCTGCGTGTTTGACGCTGCGGCCCCACGCAGCATCAAACACGCAGCGTTAACTGACCGTGGACACATACCCTAAGGGTCACTTCCGTCTTTCTGTCTGTCCTTCTGTCTGTCTGTCTGTCACTGAAATCCCAAGTCGCTGATTGGTCTCGGCCAATTGTCCGCGACCAATCAGATACGGGCACAGTCCGGCGGCGAAATGGCTGCTCCTTGCTCCCCGCAGTCAGTGCCCGCTCCATACTCCCCTCCAGTCAGCGCTCACACAGTGTTAATGGCAGTGTTAACGGACCGCATTATGCCGCGGTGTAACGCACTCCGTTAACGCTGCTATTAACCATGTGTGACCAACTTTTTACTATTGATGCTGCCTATGCAGCATCAATAGTAAAAAGATCTAATGTTAAAAATAAGAAAAAAAAAAAATCATTATATTCTCACCTTCCGGTGTCTTTCCCGCTCCTCGCGACGCTCCGGTGACCGGTCCATGCATTGCGGTCTCGCGAGATGATGACGTAGCGGTCTCATGAGACCGCTATGTCATCATCTCGCGAGACCGCAATGCACTCTTGGGACCAGAGCGTCGCGAGGAGCATCAGTAAACGTCTCGCCTGGATCTGGGGGGCCGACAGAGGGGGAGTATATAACTATTTTTTATTTTAATTCTTTTTTTAACAGGGATATGGTGCCCATATTGTTATATACTACGTGGGCTGTGTTATATACTGCATGGGCTGTGCTATATACTGGGTGGGCTGTGCTATATACTACGTGGCTGTGGTATATATTACGTGGCTGGGCAATATACTACATCGCTGTGCTCTATACTACGTGGCCTGTGTTATATACTGCATGGGCAGTGTTACAGTTAGGTCCATATATATTTGGACAGAGACAACATTTTTCTCATTTTGGTTATAGACATTACCACAATTTAATTTTAAACAAAACAATTCAGATGCAGTTGAAGTTCAGACTTTTAGCTTTCATTTGAGGGTATCCATATTAAAATTGGATGAAGAGTTTAGGAGTTTCAGCTCCTTAACCTGTGCCACCCTGTTTTTTAAAGGGACCAAAAGTAATTGGACAATTGACTCCAAGGCTATTTCATGGACAGGTGTGGGCAATCCCTTCATTATGTCATTCTCAACTAAGCAGATAAAAGGCCTGGAGTTGATTTGAGGTGTGGTGCTTGCATTTGGAAGGTTTTCCTATGAAGTAAACATGCGGTCAAAAGTGCTCTCCATGAAGGTGAAACAAGCCATCCTTAAGCTGTGAAAACAGAGAAAAAACCCATCCGAGAAATTGCTACAATATTAGGAGTGGCAAAATGTACAGTTTGGTACATCCTGAGAAGGAAAGAAAGCACTGGTGATCTCATCAATGCAAAAAGACCTGGGCGCCCACGGAAGACAACAGTGGTGGGTGATCGCAGAATAATCTCCATGGTGAAGAGAAACCCCTTCACAACAGCCAACCAAGTGGCCAACACTCTCCCGGAGGTCGGCGTATCAATATCCAAATCTATCATAAAGAGAAGACTGCATGAAAGTAAATACAGAGGGTTCACTGCACGGTGCAAGCCACTCATAAGTGTCAAGAATAAAAAGGCTAGACTGGACTTTGCTAAAAAACATCTAAAAAAGCCAGCACAGTTCAGGAAGAACATTCTTTGGACAGATGAAACCAAGATCAACCTCTACCAGAATGATGGAAAGAGAAAAGTATGGCGAAGGCGTGGTACAGCTCATGATCCAAAGCATACCACATCATCTGTAAAACACGGCGGAGGCAGTGTGATGGCTTGGGCATGCATGGCTGCCAGTGGCACTGGGTCACTAGTGTTTATTGATGATGTGACACAGGACAGAAGCAGCCGAATGAATTCTGAGGTATTCAGAGCCATACTGTGTGCTCAGATCCAGCCAAATGCAGCAAAACTGATTGGTCGTCGTTTCATACTACAGATGCACAATGACCCAAAACATGAAGCCAAAGCAACCCAGGAGTCTATTAAAGCAAAGAAGTGGAATATTCTTGAATGGCCAAGTCAGTCACCTGATCTCAACCCAATTGAGCATGCATTTCACTTGTTAAAGACTAAACTTCAGACAGAAAGGCCCACAAACAAACAGCAACTGAAAACCACCGCAGTGAAGGCCTGGCAGAGCATCAAAAAGGAGGAAACACAGCGTCTGGTGATGTCCATGAGTTCAAGACTTCAGGCAGTCATTGCCAACAAAGGGTTTTCAACCAAGTACTAGAAATGAACATTTTATTTAAAATTATTGAATCTGTCCAATTACTTTTGGTCCCTTTAAAAACAGGGTGGCAAATGTTAAGGAGCTGAAACTCCTAAACCCTTCATCCAATTTTAATGTGGATACCCTCAAATGAAAGCTGAAAGTCTGAACTTCAACTGCATCTGAATTGTTTTGTTTAAAATTCATTGTGGTAATGTCTATAACCAAAATGAGAAAAATGTTGTCTCTGTCCAAATATATATGGACCTAACTGTATATACTACGTCTCTGTGCTATATACTATGTTGCAGTGCTATATACTATGTGGCTGTGCAATATATTTCGTGGCTGTGCAATATATTACGTGGCTGGGCAATATACTACGTGGCTGTGCAATATATTACGTAGCTGGGCAATATACTACGTGTCTGTGCTATATACTATGTGTCTGTGCTATATACTACATGGCTGGCAATATGCTACGTGGCTGGGCAATATACTATGTGTTTGTGCTATATACTACGTGGCTGGGCAATATACTGCGTGTCTGTGCTATATACTACGTGGCTGGGCAATATACTACGTGGCTGGGCAATATACTACGTGTCTGTGCTATTTACTATGTGGGCTGTGCTATATACTACGTGGCTGGGCAATATACTACGTGGCTGTGTTATATACTATGTGGCTGTGCTATATACTACGTGGCTGTGCTATATACTATGTGGGCTGTGTTATACGCTACTTGGCTGTGCTATATTTCTCTGCTGTATCTGTGCATCATGAATCGTCGTATGTGTTAAAGAGGGGGGCCCACTGAGACTCTTTCGCCCGGGTCCCTCAAAAACTTGGAGCCGGCCCTGGCTTCACTGATTGGTCACGCCCGGCCGCGAACAATCAGCGACAGGCGCCGTCCGCCCGCGAATTGGCGCAGAATTTGAACCACGCTTCGCTAATTGGTCACGGCTGGCCGAATCCTGTGTATAAATTGCATTATTATTATAACTTCATAAATAAACTACATACATATTCTAGAATACCCAATGCATTAGAATCGGGCCACCATCTAGTGTGAGAATAATGACCAAACAACTCAGAATGTGCAAAAAGACATTTACAAAAAATAAAATTATATGTATATATATATATATTATATACACTGGCATGTAAAAGTTTTGGCACCCCTGGGGTCAAAATTACTGTTATTGTGCACAATTAAGCAAGTTGAAGATAAAATGATCTCTAAAAGGCCTAAAGTTAAAGATAAAGATGACAAATTTCCTTTGCATTTTAGGCAAATAAATATATATTTTCATCTTTTACATTTTAAAAATTGCAAAAAGGAAAATGGGTTGATTCAAAAGTTTGGGCATCCTTGGAGATTTGAGGGCTCAGATAACTTTGGCCAAAGATTTCAGACCTTAACCCTTTCACCAAGGGGCCCTTTTCCGTTTTCCATGTGGGGCTTGTTTTTTGCAGGACGAGTTGTGCTTTTGAAATACACCATTAGTTTTACCATATTGTGTACTAGAAAACGGGAAAAAATTTCAAAGTGTGGTGAAATTGCAAAAACGTGCAATGCCACAGTTGTTTTTTTTTACCATGTTCAATAAATGATAAAACTGACCTGCCATAATGGTTGTGTCATTTTCCGAGACCAGTAGCGTCTCCATTTTTCGTGATCTAGGGTTGGGTGAGGGCTTGTTTTTTGCGTTCCGAGCTGATGTTTTTATTGATAGCATTTTGGTGTAGATATGATGTTTTGATCGCCCGTTATTGCATTTTAATGCAAAAAAATGTAATTCTGCCTTTTTTACTTTTTTTCTCATTACACCGTTTACTGATTGGATTAATTCTGAAATCGGCAATCTCAAATATGTGTATTTTTTATTTTTTGTATTGTTTTATTTTGAATGGGGCGAATGGGGGGAGTGATTTAAGCTTTTATATATTTTTTCTTTTTTAAATATTTTTGAAAACTTTTTTTTCCATTTATTACCTGCTTCAATAGTCTCCATGGGAGACTAGAAGCTAAGTTCATCCGATCGCTTGTGCTACACACAGCAGGACTTCAGCACTGCTCTACGTAGCAAAAATGCTCACTTGCTATGAGCACCGACCGCCAAGCGGTGTTCATCCCTATACAGCTACGGCAACCACAGGGGTCTCCTGCAGACCTCGGGTTGTCATGCCTTCCCATCGGCAACCTGCGGTCATGTGACACAAGCTTCGATGGGCGGGATAGTCACACGCTTCCGGCGCGATCATGTTAAATGCTGCTGTCAGAGATCAACAATGGCATTTAACATGTTAACAGCCGCAGGTGGATCGCAATTCCACCCTCGGCTGTTAGGGGAACATGCCAGCTGTTGAAATCAGTTGACATGCCGGAAAAGATGTGGGCTCGGCGCCTGAGCCCACATCAAAGGGAGAGACCCGACATGTGCTGTACATGTATGGCGCATGTTGTGAATTAGCCTGTTAGTAAATTAGCCCGTTAGGGTTATGGCTTGTTCATTATCATTGTTGGGAAAGATCAGGTGATGCAAATTTCCCAGCTTTGTAAAAACCCTGTCTCCTCTAACCTTCTGCCAAAAAACAGCAGCCATGGGTTCTTCTAACCAGCTGCCTGACACTCTGAAAATGAAAATGGTGAAGGCCTACAAAGCAGGAGAAGGCTATAAGAAGATGGCAAAATGTTTTCAAGTTGCCCTTTCCTCAGCTCAGAATGTAATTAATGGCAGTAAACACGAAGGGTGGAGGTCAAGACATAATGTATAATGGCCCCATATAATGCTCCACAGTACAGGGTGGGCCATTTATATGGATACACCTAAATAAAATGGGAATGGTTGGTGATATCAACTTACTGTTTGTGGCACATTAGTATATGGGAGGAAGAAAACTTTTCAAGATGGATGGTGACCATGGCGGCCATTTTGAAGTCGGCTATTTTGGATCCAACTTTATTTTTTCCAATGGTAAGAGGGTCAAGTGACACATCAAACTTATTGAGAATTTCACAAGAAAAACAATGGTGTGCTTGGTTTTTAGGAATGCACAGCACAAACAACAGTTAAAAACACTAAAATACAAACAGATACCTATACAAGAAACCATGCCCTAGTATAGAGGCAATGATGACTAGCACCTAGAGTCCTCTTCCCCCCCCTTCTTTTTCACACAGAAAACAATATGCAAATAATGTGCAAAAAAACGCAAGCACGCAAAATATGTGGAAAATACAAAAACTGGCTCCTAAGTAGTGAACCATACAGGCCTCAATATGCATATATCCAGACACAATGTGCAGATGAGAAATATATGTGCCTAAACTGATGTCACAGTACCGTATGGGTGCAAAAAGATGTTAGATAACATCCTTGCAAAGAAAATGCAATGCACAATGAACAAAGATAGGAAGATAGGAAAGCAGATGGAGACGGCAAAAAATAAAGCATGCCAAAATCTGAGGATAAATATACCCAGATACCAAGAGTCCAGATATTTGGAGACGGAGCCAGCATAAGCAGAGGGGGAGCGGAACAGGTATGGGATAGGATCCCACGCGTATCGCCGCAAACCAAGCGGCTTCCTCAGGGAGAAATGGCATACTGTGCTGGATTCCCAGCAGGTATATATACGTACTCACAGTGATTGTTAGAGGGTGAGCACCTTTTCACAAGGCTGATGCCAATCAGGTGCACAAAGAGATGTAAGGATACAGCCATCTTGGCTCTGCTCTGGACTGAGACAAAGCAACAGAAATGTGCTGCGGACACGCGCATGCGCAGAAGGTGCAAGCCAAATGGCGCATGCGTGAAGAGGTCAGATTGCACACAGGCGCAATGGAGCTGGGGATAATGCAGTGCAGCAAGAGAACAGCACGTGCGTACGCATTAAAAACCCCCCATTTGGTGGAGACAGAGGGGCATGCTAGAGATGAAAGTGAATGCGCTGGTAAAAGAATGGTGCATGTACACACAGTCAAAACACAGGTACCGGTACCTCCCATTCACATCATGCAACATACAAACCAAATCAAAAAATGCAGCTGCGTATATGGTGCGACTAGAGCATGGTGGTTAGACTTCGAGACCTTAAGGGATAGCGATAATAAGCAAAAGACAGACAGAGCTATTGTGTTACATTCTTATTCATTATTTATTATAATGTGAAAAAAGTATAATTTATAAAATACAAAAGAAGAAAGCAATATAATACTGTGTTTGAAGAGCCAGCCTGTCTCCCATACTGATGCTAGCCATCAGCTGCTTAGCAATTGCGAATGAACAAGAACAAGCCCATTAGACTAGAATGGCCATTGAATACAGATATCAAAGCGTAACCCTATGCCTTTCTGACTGAATATTATGAAAATGTATTGGGCCAAAAAACCCACGAATATTTTTTTAAAAAGATAATGCAATAGTTAATTTTTTGTACTTATTGTGTGAAATTCCCCACACATGGGGGGAATGACAAACACATATAGTGGTCCAAATGTGAAATGGTCCAGAGCAAAATTCCAGTAGAAAACTGTAATTAGAAACAGCCAGTTGCTCAATCACAAAACCCGAGGTAAGGAACGATAGAGAGCCCATACAGTACTGTGAATGTATAATGAGAAATGGAGGCTAGATAGCTGGAAAACTTTACCGAGACGGTGTGAGATTTAACAAGGCGAACTGTTATAAAGTTTTCCAGAAACAAAGAATCCATAGGTCCTGCAAAGTGAAACCAATACAAGGTATCATATAAGAGTTGTCCACGAAATTTCCCACGGTAATAGTAACCAGGCACAGTGTCCAATGCAAGGCTGTAAAAAACAGTCAGTTGGTCAGTCAAAAAACGGGATAAAGAAGACGTAATATAAGAAGTGAGGGACCCATACAGTACTGTGATTGTATATCAAACGAGATTGGAGGCTGAATTTCTGGAGAGAGACACCGAAACTGTATAAGGTATAACATAGCAAACTATTATAGGAATCATTCAGAGTCAAAGTTCATAGGTCATGTAGAGAGGGTCAGAATCATAATGTCACATGAAAATTGGCCCAAAAGTTTTTCACGCTGAGAATAGCCAAGAGCTGTATGTCCAATTTGGTAAGAAGCTAAGTTTTCTCATGCACACCACAGCAGTGCTTGTCTTCAACTCAAGCAAGAACCGCAGATGGTACAAAAATCTATAAAAAGAAAGAGAAAGAAAAAAAATGAAGTTCTAGTCAAAGCAAAACACAGTAAGTAATGAAAAATAATAATGAATACTAGCTACAATGCGTCCAATTAGGACTGCCCATAAAAGCCGGAGAAAAGGAGCTCCTCATTAAGTCCATTGGGTGACAGACATCTCTCCATTACTAACACCAGGGCTTGATGCCAGCTGTGATTTTGGACAAATCACAGCTGACATCAACCCCAATCCCCATTACCCAGAGTGCCACCGCATCAAGGCAATGGGTAAGAGCAAAGACAAAGCACCAAGTATTGGCATATCTAAAGTGATTTTAGCTGATTTATTAGGTTAAACAAGCCTAAAAAACTGTAGAACAAACTCCACATAAAAATCACTAAAGGGTACAAGTTTATAATATGTAGCGAGATGGTGAAATTATATATCTGCAGGATATCTTTCTTTCTGTAAAATTCTGGCGGCATATGCATGTTCTGAATTATTGTTTGCACCCATTGACTTGCATTGGCGAGTCTCGTCCGCTATACTCGGCCACAAGCAGCATGGTGTGATTTTTTTTTTTTTGCTCCATCTGATTAGAGCTGAGGAAAAACTCGCAGATCAGCAGTGACTCATTGAATAACATTGGTCAGAGTTTAGTGCAATTTTTCCTTGCATTGCACTCGTTTGATTTATACACTAATATAAAGCGAGCCCTAAATACTGTATACTCTAACTTGTCCAACCATTGTCTCATCCCACAGAAGATATGGAGAGATTTTTGGATTGTCTCCATTCACACAAAATTGTTAGTGTATCCTACCAAAATCAACGTTTTTGTGTATTCAATGTATTTTCAAAAGATTATATAATTTAGTTATTTGAGATCAAACTTACATGTACATTTTTTTTATTACTGGTTTACTATAAAATATAAATTCACCCATATTACCTTTTCCTTATATTTAATTTCTTTATACTTGCAAAAATGAAAGACAGTTTCTTACATGACCTGTGGAGTTAAATCCAAATTAGCTGGGGGAACTGTACATGTAAATAATTAATCAAACTAGAAACAGAAGTAATTAATCTTTCCCTGTGTGATTTCCTGTTATAACATATCTTGGCAACAACTACGGTCCAGCTTTACCTGTGACATTTCACCATTATATTCCATACAATTCTCCCAATTATAGTAAGTCTTGCCATACACTTCAGAAATGGTAGAAGTATATTTCTTTCTTTCTTTCTTTTTTTACATATTGTACTGCAGCTGGGTTGATGCAGTGCGACAGATAGGCAGGAACAACAGAAAGTTCAACATAATTGGTGTCTTTATTTTCAGAACTCAAACATAGGAGTGTTGTCCTCCGGATTGCAGCCGAGTTTCCACAAATACAGTCCAGAACTCAAAACCCATTGCCGTGGACAATGGCACCGCCGTGTCTTTTGGGTTCTTCAGCCGACTGGAAGTCCCTGGCTCTGTGTTAGCTCTACACAGAGCCACCTACTCTGCAGCTTGCAAACTCCAACACTAACACACCCCAGGCAAAACTGACAGATTTTAAATGAAATTGTGGCCATAGAGCCACTTCCAAAACCGGAAGTGTAGGGAGGGATTCTCCCCACTACCAAACCTGCAAATCCCTCTAAAAATAAAAGCCCGTAAAGGGTTTTCCTAAAAATCTGACTGTTACTACTTGGACCCAATCCACTTTCTTTTATTTTGCCTTGTGACTCACAGACATTCTGCTGTGAACACAAGGCACTCGAGAGGATTTAATAGGACTCCGTCCGCATCCTGGGGGACACATATCGACCCTCACTGCCTCACAATATATAGATACAATGAGATGAAATCAGATTCATTGGTTACACTAATGAAAATTACATAACCTATAGTTACAATGTACGAATTGGAAATTCCAAAATAAAAAAACATGGCCCTTCAGAAAGTACTAGAATAGCAAGTTTCACTCAGCAACATACGCTGCTGCTTGTTTCTGGAAAACACCCATGGAGTCAAAATCATCACTGCACTTGTAGGTAAAGTCCCAAAGGATCACAATTTTCAAAATGTGGTCACTTGCGGGGGGTAGAATCATAGAATCAAAGAATGTTAGAGTCAGAAGGGACCTCCAGGGTTATCATGTCCAACCCCTTGCCCAATGCAAGATTAATTAAACCATCCCAGACAGATGTCTGTCCAGCCTCTGTTTGAAGACTTCCACCTCTTGTGGTTACCTGTCCCACTCATTGATCATTCTCACTGATAAAAAAATTTTCAACATCAAATCTGTATCTTCTCCCTTTCAGTTTCATTCCATTGCTTCTTGCGTGTGCAAATGAGAATAAGGATGATCCATTTACACTGTGACATCCCTTTGGATATTTGTAGACAGCTATTAAGTTTCGTTTTAGCCTTCTTTTTTGCAAGCTAAACATTCCTAGATCCTTTAACTGTTTCTCGTAAGACATACTTTGCAGTCAGCTACCCATCCTGGTAGCTCTTCTCTGAACTTGCTCCGGTTTTTCAATGTCTTTTTTAAAATGTGGTTCCTAGAATTGGACACAGTATTCCAGATGAGGCCTGACCAAGGAAAAGTATAGGAGGATAATTACTTCATATGATCTAGACTCTATGCTTCTCTAAATACATCCTAGAACTGTGTTTGCCTTTTCTGCTGCTGCATCACACTGTTGACTCATGTGCAGTCTGTAATTTATTAATATACCCAAGCTTTTTCACACGTACTGTTGCTTAGTTCTATTCCTCCCATTCTATAGATGTATGTTTTGTTTTTCATGTCCAGATGTAGAATCTTGCATTTCTCCCTGTTAAATACCATTCTATTAAGGTTCCGTCACATTAAGCGACGCTGCAGCGATATAGACAACGAGCCGATCGCTGCAGCGTCGCTGTTTAGGTCGCTAGGAGATGTCAGACACCGGCAACAGCAGAACGATGCAGGAGCGATCCAGTGACGTACTTATCGTTCTCGCTGGTTGTTCGCTCCAGTTCGCTCCATGAAGAAACATTGCAGGCATCGTTGCTTTTGCTGTCAAACACGACGATACACGCCGATCTGACAACCAAATAAAGTTCTGGACTTCTAGCTCCGACCAGCGATATCACAGCGGGATCCAGATCGCTGCTGCGTGTCAAACACAACAAGATCGCTATCCAGGACGCTGCAACGACACGGATCGTTGTCGTTCTCGTTGGAAAGTTGTTTAGTGTGAAGGTACCTTAAGTCACTGCCCATTGTTCAAGCTTATCCAGATCCTTCTGAATCCTTTCTCTGTCTTCTCTAGTGTTTGCTCTCCCTCCTAGCTTTGCATCGTCTGCAAATTTGATTAGTTTACCTTCAGTTCCCTAATTTGCTCTTCTAGTTAGCTCTTAGGGTACCGTCACACAGTACCATTTTGATCGCTACGACGGCACGATCCGTGACGTCGCAGCGATCGTATGATTATCGCTCCAGCGTCGTAGACTGCGGTCACATGTTGCAATCACGGCGCTGGAGCGATGCCGAAGTCCCCGGTAACCAGGGTAAACATCGGGTAACTAAGCGCAGGGCCGCGCTTAGTAACCCGATGTTTACCCTGGTTACCAGCGTAAACGTAAAAAAAACAAACAGTACATACTTACATTCCGGTGTCTGTCCCCGGCGTTCTGCTTCTCTCCACTGTGTAAGCGCCATAGCCGGAAAGCACAGCGGTGACGTCAGACGTCACCGCTGTGCTCGCTTTCCGGCCGGCAGGCGCTCACACAGTGGAGAGAAGCTGAGACGCCGGGGGACAGACACCGGAATGTGAGTATGTACTGTTTGTTTTTTTTACGTTTACGCTGGTAACCACGGTAAACATCGGGTTACTAAGCGCGGCCCTGCACTTAGTTACCCGATGTTTACCCTGGTTACAAGCGAACACATCGCTGGATCGCTGTCACACACAACGATCCAGCGATGTCAGCGGGTGATCAAGCGACGAAAGAAAGTTCCATACGATCTGCTACGACGTACGATTCTCAGCAGGATCCCTGATCGCTGCTGCGTGTCAGACACTGCGATATCGTAACGATATCGCTAGAACGTCACGAATCGTACCGTCGTAGCGATCAAAATGGTACTGTGTGACGGTACCCTTAGGGGCTCTGTATATGGAGTCTGTAAACTATTTTAGGAAAATCCAGGAGGCAAATAACTCTTTGTCCCTCCAGAGTCTCGCCGAGTGGTTAAGCAGTACTGTTCAGCCACATACAGTGTATTTTCACGTTCAGCAGAAATTGTGTGACAAAATTTGGTGTCATTTTTACTCATTTCTTTTTGTGAAAATGTAAAATCTGGGGCTAAAACAAAATTTTTCAGTTAAAAATTTTATTATTTTTTTCTTCACTGCCCAAAGGTATAAAATTGTGTTCCACACCCGTAGTGTCCATATGACAACTGTATCTCTATATAAATTCATTGAGTGGTGTAGTTTGTCAAATGTAGTCACTTATGGGGTGTTCTGCTGTTCTGCAACCTCAGGGGCTCCCCCAGTGAGTCATGGCACCCGCAAACCATAACAGGCGCTAACACAATGTTCATCAGCCTCTGGAATGTGGCCTGAGTCCGATGTAACCCAAAAGGCAAGACAACGTATTGATAGAGACCCTCTGGTGTTATAAAAGCGGTCTTTTCGTTCACTAACTCTGTTAAGGGGACCTGCCAGTAACCTTTTGTGAGATCCAGCGTGGTGAAGTACTGGGCCTCCCCAGTCTCTCAATTAGCTCGTCCACCTGTGGCATGGGATAGAGGTCAAATTTTTACACTTCATTTAACCTCCTGAAGTAATTACATAAGCGTAATGACCCATCTAGTTTCGGGATTAAGACAATGGGGTTGGCCCACTCACTTCGGGACTCCTCAATGACTCACAACCGGAGCATTTGCTTCACCTCGGCCGCGATGGCCTGTCTTCGGGCTTCTGGTACTCTGTACAGTTTCATTCGCACCCTTACCCAGGGTTCAGTGACAATGTCATGCTGAATCACTGAGGTTCGCCCCAGCAGATCTGAGAATACATCTGTATTCTGCTGCACCACAGCTCGTGCCTCCCATCGCTGCTCTTTTGTGAGGGCGTCATTTACTTTTACCTCACACCCGGCTGTGTCCTTGGCCAGTGCCAGAGGGACCCCCGTTTGTATGGCCGGAGTCGCCTCTGTGACCAAACATTCTCGGTCCTTCCAGGCCTTTAGCAGGTTTACATGGTACAGTTGTTCGGGTTCCCTTTTCCCGGGTTGGTACACTTTATAATTCACTTCCCCCACTTTCCCCTGTATCTCATAAGGCCCTTGCCACTTGGCCATGTGTTTACTCTCTGTTGTGGGTACTAGTATCAACACCCGGTCTCCTTCTTTAAAGGTCCTGACCGTGGCCCTTTTATTATACATGCTGCTCTGAGCAGCCTGGGCATCCAACAGATGCTCCTTTACTATGGGCCGCATGACCGCAATCTGATCCAGCATACTTGTCACATACTCGATGACACTCTTATGTGGAGTGGGCTCCTGTTCCCACGTCTCTTTGGCTACATCCAGCAGTCCCCTTGGGTGCCTGCCATACAATAGCTCAAATGTGGAGAACCCCGTGGACGCCTGTGGTACCTCACAGATGGTAAATATTAGATAGAGCAGTAACATATCCCAATCCCTCTCATCCTTGGAGACCACCTTTTTGAGCATGGCCTTGAGGGTCTTATTAAACTGCTTCACCAACCTGTTGGTTTGTGGATGGTACACCGACGTGTGTAACTGTTTAATCTGGAGCAACTTACATAGCTCCCTGGTCACCTTAGACATAAAAGGGTTCACTGATCTGTCAAGATCTCCTTGGGTAGCCCAAGGCGACAAAACATTGCAAATAGTTCACGGGCTATTAGTTTAGCTGAAGTGTGGAAGAGTGGTATCGCCTCTGGGTACTGGGTGGCATAGTCTACGACTACTAATATGTGTTGGTGGCCACGGGCTGATTTTACTATTGGTCCTACTAAATCCATCGCAATCCGCTAAAAAGGTGCCTCTATAATGGACAGAGGCACCAATGGACTCCGGGAGTTCGTGGTAGGTGAGGTTAGTTGGCACTCCGGACATGTGTCACAGTACCTTTCGACCTCAGCATAGACACTAGGCCAAAAAGAAGCTGCAATATGTGCTCTAGCATCTTTTTAGCCCCCAAATGCCCTCCCAGCATGTGTTTGAGCCATGTCGAGCACCGCCCAATGATAGGATTGGGGCACTACCAGTTGTTCTACCACCTCCAGCTCAGAGATTACCTCTAGGGGAAACCTATCAGGGTTACACTCTGTCCCTATGTTGGTGACCCCTACGGCAGATATCACTGACTCAGGATCTTCGGGTTCTGTGCCCGGAATACTATTTACCCTCAAAGGGTTAACCCTGGCCTCCCAGAGGGACCAGAACAGGGGTAAGTGTCTTTCCAATACAGTCCCTTATGGAAGAGTCTTTACCACCCCCACCACATGTTTTATCTCCCAACACGGGGTGGAGAATGTGACCTCCGCAGTTGGGTACTCTTGGAGGTCCCCATGTATGCACACTACCCCCACTTTCCGTCCATTAGGACTGTGCCCAGCAACTAGGGACCCGTGTACCAGGGTCACGAAGCTCCCCGAGTCCAAGAGAGTGTCAGCCTGGTACCCATTAACGAGTACCTTGCACAGCTGAGGTTCGGTACCGGCAGAGTCTGTACTGGCAATGCAGACTGGCTGGGCATACATAGATACGCGGCGGCTATACCCGCAGTCCATGGGTTCTGTTGTTAGGGGCAATTGGCAACCACATGTCCAGGCTCTTGGCATCGCCAACACTTAACGACTGTGGTACGAGGGAACCTTGGGGCCGATTTAGGGGATACGGGTCGGTTGTCACTCTCCTTCAGAGATATCCTTGGTATGGGCACGATCCTTATTGGCCCCAGTGCAGGGCCGTGTACTTTTCCCCGACTCCTGGGTCGGCGGGGCCTTACGTGACAGCCGAAGGGGAGCAGTGTCCCGTATAAAGTCCTGAGTGGCTGTATACCGCTCTATCAGTCCTACCACCTGGTCCAGAGTGCCTGGGTCCCCTTGCCCCATCCAATGCTGTATGGATGCTGGCAGGGCCCTCACCAAACGGCCAACTACCACCCTCTCTACCATCTGGAACAGGGTTAAAGTCTCAGGCTGGAGCCATTTTTTAACCAGTTGCAGTAAGTCATAGGCCTGAGACCGGGCAGGTCGAGACTCGGAAAAAGAGCACTGGAACACCCGTTGGGCCCGCACATATGTATTAACCCCCAGTCTGGCAAGAATCTCACCTTTTAGCTTCCCATAGTCCAGGGCATCATCCCGACTGAGGTCCAGGCAGGTCTTCTGGCCATCTCCCGTCAGAAAGAGGCTACCACTTCAGCCCATTGGGCCACCGGCAAGCCCTCCAGCTCAGCAGTGCATTTGAATACAGTGAGGAAGGCCTTCATGTCGTCCTCAGGCGCCAGTTTCCTCGGTACTGACCGGACTTTGTACCTGGCCTCTGACTGATCCAAGGTCGCTGGGGAGGGTGCCTCTCGCATAGCCACTATCTGCTGCAGAATCAGCTCATTAGTCTTTTGCTGCTGTTGATACAACAATTGCTGCTGATGGTTGTGCTGCTCCTGCCTTTGCTGGCTAGGACCAACTGCTTCAAAAGTTCCTCCATTTTGTCAGTCGGCTTGAGCTGAAGCATTGCCAGCTTAAATCATTGACATGCAGCACTCTTTGTGGTATGTCTCAGTTCCCACTGCCTGCATTCTGCACTATATGTGGTGCAGCGGTGTCCTTGCTGTGCAGAGAGATGCACTGACCCAATCAAGTTCAAAACAAAAATGTGTTTAACCCCTTAACGACCGCCGATACGCCTTTTAACGGCGGCCACTAAGGGTACTTAAACCACAGCACCGTTAATTAACAGCGCTGTGGAAAAAGTGAATAGCGCCCCCCAGAGTCGGATTTTCTCTGGGGTCTCGGTGACCGGGGGTAGCCGAGACCCCAGAGAACATGATTCGGGGGTTTTTTACCGACCCCCGAGTTGCGATCGCCGGTAATTAACCGTTTACCGGCGGTCGCAAAAAAAACCCAAAAACCCGATTTCCCATTTAATTTCTCTGTCCTCCGATGTGATCGCGCATCAGAGGACAGAGAAATGGGGTCCCCGATCGTCCCCGATACTCACCTGTCTCCCCCGGTGCTCCTCGTGGCTCCCGATGGGCGCCGCCATCTTCTTCCGGCAAAAAAATGGCGGGCACATGCACCCGGGAGATCTTTGGGGTCTCGGCTGCCGAGGGTAGCCGAGACCCCAAAGAACATGATCGGGGTGGGTTTTTACCGACCCCTGTTTTGCGATCGCCGGTAATTAACTGTTTACCGGCGACCGCAAAAAAAAAAGAAAAAAAAAAGCGATGTGTGATTCTCTGTCCTCTGATGTGATCGCACATCAGAGGACAGAGAAATAGGGGGATTCGGGGACCCTATCATACTTACCGGTGTCCCTGGGTCCTCCTGTGTCCTCCTCTGGCCGCCGGCTTCTTCCTTCTGTAAGAAAATGGTGGGCGCATGCGCAGTGTGCCCGCCATAATCTGCTGGCCAGCAGCTAGAGGAGTTGGGGCTAAATTTAGGGTTAGGGTTAGGGCTAGGGTTAGGGCTTGGGTTAGGGCTAGGGTTAGGGTTGGGGCTAAATTTAGGGTTAGGGTTGGGGCTAAATTTAGGGTTAGGGCTGGGGCTAAATTTAGGGTTATGGCTAGGATTAGGGTTGGGGCTAAAGTTAGGGCTAGGGTTAGGGTTGGGGCTAAAATTAGGGCTAGGGTTAGAGATGGGGCTAAATTTAGGGTTAGGGTTGGGGCTAAAGTTAGGGTTAGGGTTGGGGCTAAAGTTAGGGCTAGGGTTGGGGCTAAAGTTAGGACTAGGGTTGCGGCTAAAGTTAAGGTTAGAGTTGGGATTAGGGTTTGGATTAGGGTTGGCATTAGGGTTACGTTTGGGATTAGGGTTAGGTTTGGGATTAGGGTTAAAGTTAGGGTTGGGATTAGGGGTGTATTGGGATTAGGGTTAGGTTTGAGGTTAGGGTTGAGATTAGGATTAGGGGTCTAAATATTGATTATCCACAAAGTTGTCTCTTGTAGCAGTATATAGTTCACTGTAGTTCCTCATTGGTATAATTTTGTTTTTAACCTTTTATGTACCATCTTATGTTGCTATTGCAATAAGGGTGGTAGTAATAACAGTCCTCTTAATTTGGATGGTGTATACATAAATGTACAAGAATTATCTCTAAAAAAAATTTTTGTGATAGCCATAAGTAGAGTATGCTGCCACTATGTTTTGCTACTGTTGGTATAAGTGTGTCCCTGATCCTTCTATATATACCGTCCCTTCCATGAATATGGACATTGTTATAATGGTAATATTTCAGGATGGTTGTTTCCTTTTCATCTGCTGTCTTTTATTTCAGGTCCATGTTGGTGAGCCTGAATTTGTTATTTGTGTGCAGGAGTTGATTAACTCTCATGGCCACTCTAAGCTGAATGTGCCTGCCCTCGTCAGATCGCAAATGCTAAGCAGCTTGAGGCTGGGCAAGTACCAGCATGGGAGACTGGCTGGGAATTAATACCCGATTGGTTTTGCTGCACAATATGGACCTGGAATGAAAGAATACAATTGGGAGTTTTTTATTTATATGGTCAGACTGCACTTTGCGCACCAATGCGACTTGGAGAGAAGGAATGCTGAGAGAGCGCTCCTGTCATGCACACCTATGGCAGATTTGTTTTTGTTTTCTTTGTGCTGCTGTTATATCGGATCTGCGACATGCGCACAAGACTCCTGCAGACCGATGATGTCATGGACATGTGTGCGGCGATGAACGTTCCTGTCCTGCGCACCTTTGATCCTGGTGTGGTGTTGTAATTTCGGATCTGTGACATGTGCATAAAGACTCCTGTAAGCCGATGACATGCGCACAGTGATGGACATGAGTGGGCGTACTCATTGGAGATGACACGTCGAGAAATCACTCCTTGGATTGGTGGACTGCTGAACATTGCATGCTGGGGAGGTGGCGGTCACATGATGCGAGAGCTGGAGAATTGATTGGACTGTTACCGCTATGAACACTCCCATGCTGCTATGGCAATCACTGATGCTATGCTCTGATTGGTGCGATTGGTTTTGTTTACACCATGGACTCTGGGGATGTTTATGTGGATTTATGGGCGCAATTCAATAGTAGAGAACGATCAGAGTAAGTTGAACTATGTTAGTAGTTAGTATATACAGAGGGCTGGTTATTGGTTATTGTTTTTTACTGTGTATATGTTTGTTATATTTAATGTCGTTTTTTCTAATTGCACATGGCTACCCCATTGGTTACTAGTTAATTGATGGGTTGGGTCAGATGGTATATAATGGTGGTTATATGGTCTTTTCACTATGCTTGATAAAGGTCTCAGGACCGAAACGTTGCAGATGGCAGAATAAACATGTAAGCTGTTCTGTCACAATTGCTGTGGTGCTGTCCGTTTCTTCTTTTGCATTAGGATTAGGGGTGTCTTGGATTTAGGGTTCTGATTAGGGTTATGGTTGTTTTGGGGTTAGGGTTGCGATTATCCTTAGGGTTGTGATTAGGATTATGGATCGGGTTGGCATTAGGGTTAGGGGTGTGTTGGGGTTAGGGTTGGAGTTAGATTTGGGGGGTTTCCACTGTTTAGGTACATAAGGGGGTCTCTAAACGCCACAGCCAATTTTGCGCTCAAAAAGTCAAATGGTGCTCCCTCCCTTCCGAGCTCTGCCATGCACCCAAACAGTGGTTTACCCCCACATATGGGGCATCAGCATACTCGGGATAAATTGGACAACAACTTTTGGGGTCAAATTTCTCCTGTTACCCTAGTGAAAATAAAACCTTGGGGGCTAAAAAATCTTTTTTGTGGGAAAAAATGTTTTTTTTTATTTTCACAACTCTGCATTATAAACTTCTGTGAAGCATTCAAAGTTCTCACCACACATCTAGATAAGTTCCTTGGGGGATCTAGTTTCCAAAATGGGGTCACTTGTGGGGGTTTCTACTGTTTAGGTACATCAGGGTCTCTGCAAACGCAACATAATGCCCGCAGACCATTCTATCAATGTCTGCATTCCAAAATGGCGTTCCTTCCCTTCCGAGCTCTGCCATGCGCTCAAGCAGTGGTCCCCCCCACACATGGGGTATCAGTGTACTCAGGACAAATTGGACAACAACTTTTGGGGTCCAATTTCTCTTGTTACCCTTGTCAAATAAAAATTTGGGGGCTTAAAAATCTTTTTTGTGGAAAAAAAAATTATTTTTATTTTCACGACTCTGCATTATAAACTTCTGTGAAGCACTTGGGCATTCAAAGTTCTCACCACACATCTAGATAAGTTCCTTGGGGGTCTAGTTTCCAAAATGGGGTCACTTGTTGGGTTTTTTTACTGTTTAGGTACATCGGGGGCTCTGCAAATGCAACATAACGCCCGCAGACCATTCTATCAAAGTCTGCATTCCAAAAGGCGCTCCTTCCCTTCCGAGCTCTGCCATGCGCCCAAACAGTGGTTTACCCCAACATATGGGGTATCAGCCTACTCAGCATAAATTGCACAATACATTTTGGGGTCCAATTTCTCCTGTTACCCTTGTGAAAGCAAAATTTGGGGGTGAAGAATCATTTTTGTGGAAAAAATGTTTTTTTATTTTCATGGCTCTACATTATAAACTCCTGTGAAGCAGTTGGGGGTTCATAGTGCTCATCACACATCTAGATAAGCTCTTTGGGGGGTCTAGTTTCCAAAATGGGGTCACTTGTGGGGGGTTTCTACTGTTTAGGTACATCAGGAGCTCTGCAAATGCAACATGACGCCCGCAGACCATCCCATCAAAGTCTGCATTCCAAGCGGCGCTCCTTCCCTTCCGAGCCCCGATGGGTGCCCAAACAGTGCCCCCACCCACATATGGGGTATCAGCGTACTCAGGACAAACTGGTCAACAGATTTTGGGGTCCAATTTCTCCTGATACCCTTGAGAAAATAAAAAATTGCAGGCTAAAAAATCATTTTTGAGGAAAAAAAAAGGATTTTTTATTTTCACGGCTCGACTTAATAAATTTCTGTGATGCACTTGGGGGTTTAAAGTGCTCACCACACATCTAGATACGTTCATTAAGTGGTCTAGTTTCCAAAATGGGGTCACTTGTGGGGGGTTTCTACTGTTTAGGCACATCAGGGGCTCTCCAAACGCGACATGGTGTCCGATCTCAATTCCAGCCAATTCTACATTGAAAAAGTAAAACGGCACTCCTTCTTTTCCAAGCTCTGCGGTGCGCCCAAACAGTGGTTTACCCCCACATATGGGGTATCGACGTACTCAGGAGAAATTGCACAACAACTTTTGTGGTCTGATTTCTCCTGTTACCCTTGTCAAAATAAAAATTTGGGGGCAAAAAGATCATTTTTGTAGAAAAAATGCGACTATTTATTTTCACCGCTCTATGCTATAAACTTCCGTGAAGCACCTGGGGGTTTAAATTGCTCACCACACATCTAGATAAGTTCCTTAAGGGGTCTAGTTTCCAAAATGGTGTCACTTGTGGGGAATTCCACTGTTTAGGCACATCAGGGGCTCTCCAAACGCGACATGGCGTCCGATCTCAATTCCAGCCAATTCTACATCGAAAAAGTAAAACGGCACTCCTTCACTTCCAAGCTCTGCAGTGCGCCCAAACAGTGGTTTACCCCCACATATGGGGTATCGGCGTATTCAGGAGAAATTGCACAACAACATTTATGGTTAAATTTCTGTTTTTACTCTTGTGAAAATAAATAAAATGGTTCTGAAGTAAAATGTTTGCAAAAAAAAGTTAAATGTTCATTTTTGCCTTCCACATTGTTTCAGTTCCTGTGAAGCACGTAAAGGGTTAATAAACTTCTTGAATGTGGTTTAGAGCACCTTAAGGGGTGCAGTTTTTAGAATGGTGTCACACTTGGTTATTTTCTATCATATAGACCCCTCAAAATGACTTCAAATGTGATGTGGTCCCTAAAAAAAATGGTGTTGTAAAAATGAGAAATTGCTGGTCAACTTTTAACCCTTATAACTCCCTAACAAAAAAAAAATTTTGTTTCCAAAATTGTGCTGATGTAAAGTAGACATGTGGGAAATGTTATTTATTAACTATTTTTTGAGACATATCTCTCTGATTTAAGGGGATAAAAATACAAAGTTTGAAAATTGCAAAATTTTAAATTTTTTTGCCATATTTCTGTTTTTTTCATAAATAATCGCAATAATATCGAAGAAATGTTACCACTAACATGAAGTACAATATGTCATGAAAAAACAGTCTCAGAATCAGCAGGATCCGATAAAGCGTTCCAGAGTTATAACCTCATAAAGTGACAGGATTTAAATTGATTCTTCACGGTTAACCCAGTGATTTCCAAATTAATATATAAGGCGTTGCCGGCAACTGAAAATAACCAGACGGAGACGTGTGTCTCTGTTTGGGGGGATCAAGCTGATCTCTCTGGCCCCCGTTTATTCTGTATGACTTTATCATAGTCATAGAAATTACACTTCAACCAATCAGCATAAGAACACGCTCACGGCTCTTAGCCTATAAGAATGCAGGAACAATCTGTGCGTCAAAGTTTTGTAGAACAATACACCCTCAGTCTCATGTTCTACCGAGGTTGCAACAATCAAGGTCTCATCAAAATCTCATAACAGCTGTAACCTTTAGCCTACTAACAAAATTTATATCAAAACAACAAAATGGAGTCGAAAAGCACAAAATGGAGAATCTTTCTTAATTTCTTCCTTCACATTCCCCCCTAGATAAATTTTGTTAATTAATGTCCAGCATCAGAGATACTATCCCAAGCTCTAAGCTCGAGGGGTACTGGTCTTCACATGGCTGGTGCCATGTTACCAGACATGGCTGTTGCGGCGTACCCGTCCCCCCTGTATACTAGAATTTACGAATAACAAGTATTAATAACAGTAGTGGGGATCTTTTGAAGATAGCCATGCGCTTGGCTTCAACATCTTCATCAGATAACTTTGTGAAATCAGTGTAGAGAAGAGCAGGGGTGGCAACGCTTTTGGTTTCATCATTAGTTATCTTAGTTCAGAATTTCCTAATACATACAGAAATACACCAAAAAACAAATTTTAGTATTACATACATAACAAGGATAAAGGCAACAATATATAACAAACTTTGCAAAATTCCAGCTATCCAGCCCCCAGGTCCCTCAAACTAATTGGCTGGATTAAGAAAGGAGAAGGTGTCTTCCCACCAACTGTCCTTATTATGGTCATTGTTTTTATCATATTAATTTCTGAGTCTTTGAATATCCTCTAACTTTAACTTCATAGTGCTATTGGGATCTATATAATGACAGCATGCGGGTCCAATAACCTGACACGTACCACCCTGTGCTGCTGTTAAGCAATACAGTATATTGATTAGTGACTTTGATAAATTGGTTTTGGACAACAACAGTAGTATATTAAATATATCCAATATATCCCAAATTTGATCATCTAGATAGTCTGTGGCCCTAACCAATTTATCCCACATTTGTGTAATCATAGAGTAAATAGAGATAGAACTGACAATTTTATTGGCTATACCCATCTGTACTACTAATCTTTCATAATACTGTACAATCTTATTATTTCACAGTATAAGATATAGTAGTACAAAAAGTATATAAGAAAATATATTTTCACCTTGACAATCCCCCCTAAACACTAAGTTTTTCCCTTAAAGAAAGATCCTTCGAGACTGTCCATGTGATGGGAAAAGGGGAGGTGGATTTCTTCATCCAGACACCTCAGAAACTCTCCCCTAGCGAGAGGCCTCCAGGCAGCTGAACCCTTCACTAACTTCACATGGAGTTCTCCCACTGTCCCTAAACTAAATCTCTTAGCATCATCTGAGAATGAGGGGTTTTGTCTACTCTCTTGAGGGGGACATACTTAGGGATCTCCCTTGGATCAGTACCATCGTACTCTGGTGGGTCTACTTCTTGATTGAGGAAGGTGCCAGTCGGGATTTCTTTCACTAACTACCTAGGCCTGCCCAGGTGTACTTATACATCTATCATATTGTCATTATTTGTTTGTAAAATGAGAAGGGTTGGTTCTCAGGGTCAGCCAATTGTTTTTGCATAGCTAGCTAGTCAGAGGGCCTCCAGGGATAATACTCCTGTATCTGTCTTACCCTACCTGATGTGGTTGGTTCTCTGGTGGTGGGGGCGACATGACATGCTGGTCTACAGCTCCTTCCCAAAAGGATTACTGTCAGCCTACTCCCAAAAGTTAATGTCTCCAGTATCCACCAACCACAATCCTGTGTCAGCTTCTTATATCACTGCATGTGATCTTGTCTGGACAGGATTCAGTGTAATTCTCTTAGGTCGGGTTGCAGCACGGGTCATACAAGTATTAGGGCCCAAATCCTCAACTATACCCTAAAAGGCATCACAGCTATAATTGACAAATCTTTGTTCACTGTAATATATATATTTGATCCATTCAACATTTTTATTAATCTGCACTTGTGGGATTATAGAAGCAAAGCCGGCATAAATCTGGTTCTGGGCTTTAAACTGGTCAGGCACCCCCCTTGGCACCCCAATGGCATCAATACACACTTGTGGATCTTCTTCACAACTCATATAGAGCTGATCGAGACTTCTCCTCTTTCTGGTAAGTTCATCAGGTATCTTTGGTGTACATATATTGTGTATGTTTAATTAGCAAGTCAGTATCTAGAGAACTGTTCCCTTTGCAGAAACCTGTCTCGAAGATCCCTACTAGTGTACCTGTGGTGTCGTGGGAATTATAGCAGGTGTAATTGTCAGCCAATACGGTTACTTCTCCTGGAACCTTTAGTCTGGGTTTCTCATGAATTAGTAGGACATAATCTGGGCAATCAGTGGACTTCAAACCTTTCAACAGATTCATGACACAGGCAGTGGTGTTGTCGTCAGGGAAAAGCAATGCATGTGTGTATAGATGTGTATTCGCAGCAGCACAAGCAATACATCCTACAAAGATATTCTGGACTCTTACATTGTATCTCACCCATTCTAACCATAGATTTTTCCTTGGGGCTGTTTGTGTTTCTATGGAGAAAACCTCTTGCTAACTGAGACCTGGAATGGGGATTACTTCATTGACTACATTTTGCAAACGCTCACCTGGGCCTGTTTTAGGTGTACTGGTAACAGGGTCCTTGGTTGGTCTGAAGCTAATATCCTGGAGCTGTATATGGCCTAAATTCCCATTGTATCCACTACTAAATACATAATTATAATGCCTTCCCAGTACAAATGTCTGCAGGTCAGCAGATTGGGGGCTTTCGAGATTTAGGAGGAGGGGGTGACAACTTTTACCCCATTTACAGCCTCTAGGTGGTTGCAGAAAGGCTGTTAGATGCATTCTCTCACTAAGACTCCTACCCATCCTATCCTTGGGAACATGGCTTCACTAGGTTTATATCCCCAATCATCTCCTGTATTCCAGGCAGCATCTGTCCAATAATAACAATTATTGTTGTCATTTCTGGTAACACACATATAAAACTGGATGATTCCCTCTACCACCCGTTCAGTCTCGAGGCACTTAACTACATCACAGAAATCAAATCGCCAGATATTTGCCGGGGCTGTCAGGTTTACCCAGAGAATAGTGGGACCAGAATTCTCATTTTTACAATAGGGACCAAAGAGGTAGGGGCGAGGATAGCCCTCAGTTCCAGGATCAAAAACAACAGTCTCTTTTACAGTGTGAGGCATGGATCCAGGTGCTCTTTCCTTCGAGTTTTACTGCAGTGGGGGTAACCAGGATCACCGTGTGAGGTCCTTCAATTCTCGGCTGGAGACAATCTCTGCGCACAAACTTTTTCACATACACCAGGTCTCCTGGCACAAAGGGATGGTGTCCAAGAACCTTGTCTGGGTCTGGAAGAGAACTGAAAATGGTTAAATGCACTTTGGTAAGGTGTCCATGTAAGGCCTGCACATAGCTAGTCAAGTCCTGTCTTCCTGTTTGGGGTATATCTTACTGAAAACAAAGCTAGAGGGAGGCATTCTGTCCATGGTTTATCAGTCTCTGTCATTGCCTTCTGGATTTTAAGCTTAAGAGTTCCATTTAGTCTCTCCACTTTTCCACTGCTCTACGGATGGAGTTTGCAATGCTTGACTTACCCCCAGTGCTGCCATTACCTCTGACATGATCTCTCCAGTAAAATGGGAACCCTGATCGCTTTCAATGACTTCAGGAACTCCATACCTGCATATGATCTCAGCCATCAGTTTGTTCGCCGTTGTCTTAGCCGTAGCTTTGGCAACTGGGTAGGCTTCTGGCCAACCTGAAAATAAATCAATGCAGACCAACACATACTCATACGTCCCTACCCTGAGTAACTGAATATAATCAATCTGCAGTCTCTGGAATGGGTTAAAGGGCCGGGGAGCGTGTTTGGATGGGGTTTTCACTGTCCTACCCTGATTATGTGTTGCACATATCATGCAGCTCTGTACCTGCCTTTCTGCGCAGGTGGAAAACCCGGGGGCAATCCATTGTCTCTGTAGGGTGTCACACATGGCCGTCTTCGAGTGGTGCACATTCTCGTGCAGAACCTGTGCCATCATTGGGTACAGTACCTGTGGTAGGCAGACCTTTTCACCCCTCCCCCATAGTCCAGTGACGGTATCAGAGCAAGCCCCTATCTTTTGCCACCTATTTTTCTCCTCCTTACTTGCCTGTTCTTGTAACCGGGCTAAGATGTCTTTCAACACAAGTGGAGATGGTGGGGTGTCTAGGTGATGTACTTGAGAGGCTACAGGAGTGCTTGCTGCTTTCTTGGCAGCCTGGTCTGCCAGTGCGTTACCCTTTGTCCGTCCATCAGTGCCTTTGGTATGTGCCTTTACCTTTATGATGCCTGCTTGGGTGGGAAGCTGTAGTGCATTCATAAGTTGCTGGACTGCCTCAGCATGTTTAATGGGGTGGCCATTTGCTGTCAGGAAAGCCCTGGCTCTCCAGATAGGCTCATAACCGTGTGCAATGCCAAAAGCATACCTAGAATCAGTGTAGATATTTACAGTCTTACCTTCTGCTAGTTTGCTCTGCTTCTTGTGCAGACATATGAGCTGGCATTGACTCTGCCTTGATTACCTCATGTTCTGAGACCACAGCATATCTGGTACAGAAGCGTCCTTGGTCATCTTGGTGACGGGATCCATCTACAAAAAGCTCAAAATCAGCATTAGAATAGGCACACTAGAGACCAGCCGTTTCCTGAGACATCAATTCTAGACAATCATGTGGTTTGGAAACCCAATCTTGTTCCTCTGGTTCCATTCTAAAAAGAAAAAGAGTGTCCTTCCTCATATCACCTACTCCTCCCCCCTTTGGATCCATAGGAACTAGGAGAAGAGTAGCGGGGTTCAGGACAGTGCACCTTTTTAAAATCACATTAGTAGGCATAAGAATAGCACACTGAAGTCGCAGCTGTCCAGCCATGGACATGTGGCTAGGTTGTAACTGGAAAGGGGAACTTGAGGGTAGCATCTGTCAGCAGGGGTGTGACAATTTCTTTGAAAGTGACCGGGCCGGCCATAGCGCCAACACTGCAAGTGAGAACTGGTGCGGCGGGGCTGGGGAGCAATACCTCCAGACATAGGGTTAAAAGAAATATTTGAGTAGGGGACTGAATTGTATAAGGTGGGAGGGCTGGAGTTAGAGTTTGCTGCTGGGCAGCCCACTGATAAGGAGCCAGCTGCATGCCTGTACCTGGGGTGGGGGCTGAAATTGGAGCAGAGACTGCTGTGGCTGGTTTTAACCCTTGATCTTCCTGTTGATGCAGAACGTGCTAAATTCTTTTGAAAACTTTTAATTACTTTTAATGCATCATCCGGAGTGGAAATCTCAATATCGGTTCTGACCGACATTATTGCCTCCTTCAATTCAGATTTAAGGCCGGACATTAAAGCTGCCACAAATAGGTGTGAATGGGCTTTATTATACAATGAGAATCCCAAATCTTTAAACACTACCATAAGACGCCCATAAAACTTCTCGGCAGTCTCCCCCTTGTCCTGTGTGACATCTGTGAGGGAGGTAGCTTGGTCCGCTAATCTATCTTGTGCCCATACTTTTAAAGCATTACAGAAATCAACCCCACGCTCATATGTTCCCCCATCCAGGTTCACATTATACATTATGCCACCCTCAATGATTGGAAAATATTCCTCCCCAGCCTTCACTTGGAGTAAGTGTAACAGATCTCTCCGGGGAGTGGAATAAATCTCTCGATTCGCTGCTATTTGTCTATAGAAGGCCATGGGGGAGGTTTCTGGATCGGGTAATTGGTTACAAAGGGTGTCTATCTGGGATGGAGAAAAGGGGGTATACTTTGGCCTGTCAGGAGTAGCTTTCACATCATCTTCTTCAAACTCTGATATTACTGACTCGAGGGCGGGAGAAGATGGCGGTAATACGGGCACAAGAGGCATCTGCTGCGGAAGCGGGGCAGGAGGCTCTATTACAGTTAGATATTGTATTGCCTGATGGGCCGTTAGGCGGCTATCAAGGACAAATTGGACCTCCTCCAATTTTATGGGGTTTTCCTGTATACAGCGCTCTATTGCTGATACTATAACCATGGCGGCATCCTTCCTGGGATATTGGCAGATACCGGCAGAGATTAATGGTATGGCTATTGTACGTTGAGGCATCGTACCGGGGGGAACGGAGGAGGCATACAGGATTGCGTTCTAGCAGTGGCCGATAATAGGTGCCGTCAGCGTTTAGCAAGGGAAAGGTGGGGGCTACAGCCCCGGATCTTCTCGCTCCACAATTATAACAGACCTCTCTACACTGAGAATTAGTAACTTCGCATACATCACAGATCCATGCAGCCGGATCATAGGATGGAGGTGCACTAAGTTTTGACAACCCAGTATATATTGGTGCCTTGGGATTGAGGGTTACAAGTTTCCTTCTAAAACTAAACACTAGATTTCACTTTCAATTTACAATATTTCACAGATCTACCAGCGCGTAATCTACACTGAGAAAATACAGAGAAACCTTGGAATGCAGCCACATACTGCCCCCTCCTTACCAAAAACAGGAGATAAGAAGAATCACAGCATTCCTCTACACAGAGAAAGCCATAACGCAGCTGTATAACTCCCCCCGCCCATCGGATATTCCAAAGACAAACACAGACACGAAATACAGCAGTTCTTAGACTTAATTAATTTCTACAAAATCTTCATCACACATTTCACATGCCAGATTGAGAATATTTTCCCTGCATTCCTGACAGATTTCTTTTCCCTTCTTTGGGCTAACAATATCAAATTTTCATCACACAATTCAAAGTCTTCTTCTTCCACGGACTGATTCTCCTTTAAAGCGAAATACCCCTACTCAGTCGTGTATAGATACCAGAGCGGCCGTGTAGCCTATTCCACTAGGGTTTTCACCTGTCCCCCGCTGGGACAACCCAAAATCGCGGTACTCAGCGAAAGGAGGAGGGCGTCTTAGACTTAACCCTCCGGACCCCCCTGGAAATACACATATATATCTATGTATTCCTGAGTTACGTATCCTACCCAATCTTCGATCACCTCACCGCGCCTGATTCTAACAGTGATCAGGAATTCAGGATATTTCGACTGTAAAAAGAATTACATCACTGGTTAATCCGGGGTGTCCGTCCCTTATGAGGTACGGTTCGAGCACTGGGCTTCCAATGGAACTACACCTCTATATGATTCCACCCAAGAATCATCCCACCTCCGGGGACAAACCTCAGATCCTCTTTGCAGCAACAAACACAGGAAAACCACACCAAACGGTCAGTCTGGACAGTATAACTGCCAACTTACCGTGGTTGTTGTGGGGGATGATCAGTCCCAATTTTCCAGTGCCTGCGTCCGGTCCGAGGGTCCTTTGTCTTGTTGTCCTCCGGGGGGCAGAAGCGTTCCTGTTTGGAGCCCCACGTAATGGGCGCCAACTGTTGAGGGAGGATTTAAATTGATCCTTCACGGTTAACCCAGTGATTTCCAAATTAATATATAAGGCGTTGCCGGCAACTGAAAATAACCAGACGGAGACGTGTGTCTCTGTTTGGGGGGATCAAGCTGATCTCTCTGGCCCCCGTTTATTCTGTATGACTTTATCATAGTCATAGAAATTACACTTCAACCAATCAGCATAAGAACACGCTCACGGCTCTTAGCCTATAAGAATGCAGGAACAATCTGCGCGTCAAAGTTTTGTAGAACAATACACCCTCAGTCTCATGTTCTACCGAGGTTGCAACAATCAAGGTCTCATCAAAATCTCATAACAGCTGTAACCTTTAGCCTACTAACAAAATTTATATCAAAACAACAAAATGGAGTCGAAAAGCACAAAATGGAGAATCTTTCTTGATTTCTTCCTTCACAAGACCTTTTGGCTCCATTTGGCCCTGTGTTGCCTCACACAGGGAAGGCTCTGCAGACCGACTGCTCAGTCTGCCAGCAAGCTCAAAACTGACACACCTAAACCCTTTTGCAGGGTTTTTTTTTCTTCCCTCTAGACTCTGTGGCCATGGGCCACTTATAAGATTTGGGCTGGAGGAAATGGACCGGCCCCACTACCTTCCTACAGTCCGTTTCAAAAATAAAAGCCCATACCTAGTTTTTCTGAACAATTTCTTGGTCAAATAACTTGACCAAGTTCACACTCACTTTTATTCTGCCTTGTGACTCACAGGCAACCTGCTTTGAGCACAGGGCACTCCAGCGGATCTAACACGCTTCTGAGTACATCCTGGGGGACACATAGTGACCCTCACATATGACACCGTTCTTTGCCTCACAACATACATCAGGGGATCTCCAAACATGATATGACATCCACTAATGATTCCAGCAAATTTTGCGTTCAAAATGTCAAATGGCGCTCCTTCCTTACCATACACCCAAACAGTAGTGTTATGCCACATATTGAAGATGAAATGATCTCTAAAAGGGCTAAAGTTAAAGATGACACATTTCCTTGGTATTTTAGGCACCCCAAAAAAATATTTGGACAGCCTTGGAGAATTGTATGCTCAGATAACTTTGATCAAGATTTCAGACCTTAATTAGCTTGTTAGTGTTATGGCTTGTTCACTATCATCGTTCGGAAAGGCCAGGTGGTGCAAACTTCCCAGCTTTATAATAACTCAGCTTCCTCTATCCTTGTGCCAAAAACAGGTAACTAAGAAATGGCAGTTAACAGGAACGGTGGAGGTCACGATAAGGTCTAGAAGACCAAGCAAAAATTCAGTGAGATCTGCTTGCATGATTGCTAAAGAGGCAAATCAGAACCCCCACTTGACTGCAAAAGACCTTCACAAAGATTTAGCAGACTCTGGTACATTGTTCTACTGTTCAGAGACTGTTGCACAAACATGGCCTTCATGGAAGAGTCATGAGAAGGAAATCTCTCCTTTGTCCTTAACATAAAATTCAGTATCAGAAGTAAAAGTATTTACAAGCTGGGATACTTACAAAAGGGGGTGCTACTAGGTACTAACCATACAGAGTGCCCAATCTTTTGCATCGGTCTATTTTCCTTTTTGTAATTTTTAAAGTGTAAAAAATGACAATTTTTTTTTTTGCCTAAATTACAAAGGAAATGTGTAATCTTTAACTTTAGGACTTTTAGAAATCATTTCCTCTTCAACTTGCCTAACAGTTCACAATAAGGCCGGTTTCACAAGTCTTGATATTTCCGGTACAGGAAAATCCGATGCCGGAGATATCAGTGTCCGTGTGTGTACTCCGTGCGGCACACTTGTGGCAACCGTGTGCCACATCAGTACCATACGGATGGCCACCAGAGAAGAAGCGCTACAGTAAGCGCTGTTCCTCAGCGGCTGGTGCTGAAGCCGGCTGTCATCCATTCTCCCCTGCTCTGCCGGCGAGCAGTGCGAGCAGGGGAGAATGAATGACTGAGAAGCTGTCAGCACAGGCTCAGTAACTAGTAGTGATGTCACTGAATCTGTGCTCGCTGCCGGCATGAACTCCTGTGACCTCAGGACCGTGGGAGAATGCAAGTGATGAGGTCACGGCAGTTCAAGCTCTGTCACAGTGACTTCATCACTTGCATTCTCCCACGGTCCTGAGGTCATAGGAGTTCATGCTGGCAGCGAGCACAGACCTAGTAACGTCACCGCTAGTTACTGAGCCTATGCCCGCTGCATATCATTCATTCCCCAGTAATTTACGCATTAGCACTGCTCCCAGTTGTAAACTGTATATCCCCTAGATATGAATTACGGCGTGGACTGACTGAACCTTGGACAGGTATGGGTATATTGTTGGTTTATTATTTATTTTATTTTTTTTTTTACAGATCGAGGGTGTCGCTTGGATTAGCAGGATAATAAAGATGGCAAAACTATGTGTTGTATGATTTAATTAAAATACTTTATTCTTACTGTGTGGTGTTTATTTAACCCTTTACCTGTTGGCATATGCAACAGATTAGGACTTATTATAAGTGAAAGGAGGACTTTACACTTACCAGACAGCAGATGGCGATAGTGTGTAAAGTTATATACTTGCTGTAATGTGGGGAGGGAAGCTCTCAGTTGTTGGTTGTTTTTCTTACTTCCTGTTATTCATTCTTCTTGTTGAATGTGTTATGTGTCAGTGCACGGATTATGTGACACTGAATTGTATCTCATGTTTATCCAGTATGAAGTAAATACTGTTTACTCAAGATATCTTGCTGATTGAAGCTCTCGTAACTACAGCGGTGACTGCAAGAAGACGCACTCTGCAACAGGTTATGGGCCCATGCACCCCAGACACTACAGGTCTGTTCTACAAGCCCTGGCAGAAGGATTCTGGTTTATATCCCCAGATAACGGAGCACACAGATAAGCTCTGTAAACAAGGAAATAAATACAGAGTGACAGAGGAATTCATCATCCCAGGAGCTGGATATACAGGAGAATAAATTCAGTACAACTCTCTAAACAAGTAAGACTATAAAAAGATGATGAGTAACACAGAACTGAAATTTACAGTAGCTAAACTGAATAGTGAAAATTATCAGTTATGGAAATTCAAAGTAGAGATGTTGTTATCTAAGGATGATCTATGGGAAGTAATTGTTACAGCAAGACCAGATCAAGATAACCAGACATGGGATAAAAAGAATATGCAAGCTAAAGCCACCATTAGCTTATTAGTGGATGATGCTCAATTAATACATATAAGAAATGAAGAAACAGCTAAGGGAATGTGGGAAGCATTAAGAAAACTGTATGAAAGACCTAGCTTGAATCACAAGTTATTTTTATTAAGAAAGCTTTACAGTATGAGATTGAGTGCAAATGACGATATGCAGAAGCACATATTCTCAATTATGGAAGTGATATCACAGCTAAGATCTATTGGTGAAGATGTTAAAGAAAGTCATGTAGCAGCTATATTGTTGTGCAGTTTACCAGATTCGTATACAGCCTTGATAAATGCCCTTGAGACGAGACCAGAAACTGACATTACATTAGATTTTGTGAAAACAAGACTAAAGGTACCGTCACATTAAGCGACGCTGCAGCGATAGCGACAACGATGGCGATCGCTGCAGCGTCGCTGTTTGATCGCTGGAGAGCTGTCACACAGACCGCTCTCCAGCGACCAACGATGCCGAGGCCCCCGGGTAACCAGGGTAAACATCGGGTTGCTAAGCGCAGGGCCGCGCTTAGTAACCCGATGTTTACCCTGGTTACCAGCGTAAAAGTAAAAAAAACAAACAGTACATACTTACATGCGTCCCCCGGCGTCCGCTTCCTGCACTGACTGAGCTCCGGCCCTAACAGCAGAGCGGTGACGTCACCGCTCTGCTTTCACTTTCACTTTAGGGCCGGCGATCAGTCAGAGCAGGAAGCGGACGGCAGGGGACGCGCAGGTGAGCATGTACTGTTTGGTTTTTTTACTTTTACGCTGGTAACCAGGGTAAACATCGGGTTACTAAGCGCGGCCCTGCGCTTAGTAACCCGATGTTTACCCTGGTTACCAGTGTAAAACATCGCTAGTATCGTTGCTTTTGGTGTCAAACACAACGATACACGGCGATCGGACGACCAAATAAAGTTCTGGACTTTATTCAGCGACCAGCGACATCACAGCAGGATCCTGATCGCTGCTGCGTGTCAAACTAAACGATATCGCTAGCAAGGACGCTGCAACGTCACGGATCGCTAGCGATATCGTTTAGTGTGACGGTACCTTAATAGATGAATATCAGAGAAGAAAAGAACAAAGAAATGATTCTTCTACTGAAAAGGACAGTAAAAATGCTCTTAAAGCTACAGAATTCAAAAAACCCTATAATAAAGAGACAAGAGAATGCTTCAGATGTAAGAAAAAAGGTCATTTAAAGAAAGACTGTACCATATGGAAAGCAGAACAACAAAAATTACAACATAAACAGCATACACAGAAAGTAAAAAACACAATTTCCGATTCATGTGAGAATAATTGGAATGGCACATTTAAAGTAACAGACAAGAAATCATCACTTGGTTGGTTTATTGATTCAGGAGCAACGAGTCATATGACAAGTGACAAGAATTTCTTTACTGATCTTGATTTAGATAAGAAAGAAGCCATTTATCTTGCAGATGGAAGCAAAATAACCGCAGAAGGTATCGGACAAGGTATGCTAAATTGTTCAAACGAGTTCGGGCAAGATTCAAAGATACTTGTACAAGATGTGTTGTATGTTCCAAAATTGGAAGGCCGATTATTATCTGTGAAACGTTTAACAGCAAAAGGACTTACAGTGAAATTCAAACACAATGAGTGTGCAATTATTGCAGGAAACAAGGTGATAACCAAAGTCAAGGCAGATGAACAATTATACCATCTTGACACACCAAAGGAACAGATGAAGGTATGTACACATGATCACAAAAACTGTATTCACATGTGGCATAGACGTCTAGGACATAGACACCCTGACAGTATAAGGGAACTACAAAGAAAAGAATTGACAAAAGATTTAAAGATATCAGATTGCTCAATTACTATAAGATGTGAATGTTGTATAAAATCCAAAGCCACAAGGATATCTATTCCAAAAGAAAGTGAGATGAAAAGCGAAAGACCACTTGATTTGGTGCATACTGACATATGTGGACCCATGAAAGTGACCACATCAGGAGGCAATAGATACATGTTGACTTTTATAGATGATTACTCAAGATACACAGTCACATACTTAATTAAAAATAAAAGTGAAGTTTTTTATAAACTTGTAGACTATGTAACAAGATCAAGTAACAAATTTCAAAGGAAGCCAATTGTCATCAGAAGTGATAATGGAGGTGAATTTACAGGTCACAGAATAGAAGACTACTTAAGACAAAATGGAATAGAACACCAGAAAACGGTTCCATACACACCTGAACAAAATGGAGTAGCAGAAAGAAAAAACAGAACTCTAACACAAATGATAAGATGTATGCTGACGGATTCCAAACTACCAGAGAAATATTGGGGTGAGGCAGCAATGACAGCTACATATCTACAGAACCAACTTTTTTCCAGAAAACTGACAAAAACTCCATATGAACTGTGGCAAGGTATGAAACCAAGTGTCAATCATTTAAAAGTTTTTGGTTGTAAAGTTTTCATATTCATTCCAACAGAAAAACGTTCCAAACTTCAAAACAGATCCATGGAAGGAATATTTGTTGGATATAGTGAAAATTGCAAAGGATATAGAATCCTAGATCCCAAAACAGACAGAGTTACGGTGAGTAACAGTGTGACATTCATTGAAGATTTAAATGAAGACATTATGATTTCAGTTGAAACAAAAAATGAGAAAACCAATAGTGACACAACTGAAGAAATATCTGATGAGAAAGAAGCAGAAATTAACGAAGAACAAAATACTGAAAGTGAAGAATCACAAGTACAAACAGACACAGAACCAAGACGTTCAATGAGAGAGAACAAAGGAAAACCACCAAAACGTCTCTCATACAAGACAAGCACAAGAAAAATCTATGAGCCTACCTCTTGGGAAGACATATCTAATCTTCCTGTAGAAGAAGCTAATAAATGGATAGAAGCAACAGAAACAGAAATTAAATCCATGCAAGATTCAAATACATGGACACTAACAGATTTACCAGAAGGAAGAAAAACCATAGGATGTAAATGGATTTTTAAATTTAAACACCAAACAGATGGCACAGCTGAAAGATACCGAGCAAGACTCATAGCTAAAGGGTATTCTCAAAAATATGGAGAAGACTATGATAAGACATTTGCTCCAGTTGTCAAACACACTACAATAAGAACTTTACTTACAGTTGCAGCAATGAAACAGATGCAACTGAGACATCTGGATGTAAAGACAGCTTTTCTGAATGGAGATTTAACAGAAGACATTTATATGGAACAACCTCCAGGATTCAAAGATGAAAGAAATCCAAACAAAGTTTGTAAACTACAGAAAAGCATATATGGTTTAAAGCAAGCAGCTAAAGCGTGGAATGACAAAATCACGGAAGTACTTACAAATGAAAAATTTCAAAGAAGCAAAGCTGATCCATGCTTATACACAAAAAGGCTGATTAATAGATGGATTTATATACTCATATATGTAGACGACATTTTGATTTGTTTTGAACAAGAAAGGGATAAAGAAAACATTCTAAAAATCCTGAAGCAACATTTCGAAATCAAAGACTTGGGAAATGTAAAACAATATCTAGGAATACAGGTAGAAAGAGAAGAAGACGGAAGTTTCCTACTGAATCAAAATCACATGATTCAAGACATAACAGAAAAATTTGGATTAAAGGATGCAAAAACATTAAAGTCTCCAATTGAAACTAATTATCTCAAAGAGATGAACAGTGAAAATAATATGCTACCAAATAATGAAGAATACAGAACAGCAATAGGAAAACTACTGTATCTAGCGACCGTTACAAGACCAGACATTGCAGCAGCAGTAGGAATCCTGAGTAGAAAGGTATCAAAACCAAATAAAGCTGATTGGAATGCCGTGAAAGAGTAATGCGTTATTTGAAAGGAACTAGCAATGTTAAGCTGAAATTACCCACAAGTGATGATTGCATTTTAACAGGATATGTTGATGCAGATTGGGCTGGAGATCCAACTGACAGAAGATCTACCAGTGGACATATTTTTTTTTCTCTCAGGTGGACCAATAAGTTGGACAAGTAAGAAACAGTCAATTGTGACACTATCTTCAACAGAAGCAGAATATGTTGCCGCAGCACATGCGAGTCAAGAAGTACTGTGGTTAAGACAATTGTTGACAGAATTAGGACAACCACAGTTGGCACCAACAAAACTGAAAGAGGACAATCAAGGATGTCTTGTTCTTGCTCAGATGGAAAGAGTCAATCCAAGAACCAAGCATATTGATGTAAAATATCATTTCTTGAGAGATCATCAGGAACAAGGAGTCTTGAAGTTAGAGTACTGTCCTACTGAAGAAATGACAGCAGACATCTTTACGAAGGCGTTGAATGCTGATAAACATCAGAGACTAATAAAAAAGTTGGGTTTGATTGAATAAGTCTTTACTGTTGAGAAAGGGTGTTGGCATATGCAACAGATTAGGACTTATTATAAGTGAAAGGAGGACTTTACACTAACCAAACAGCAGATGGCGATAGTGTGTAAAGTTTTATACTTGTTGTAATGTGGGGAGGGAAGCTCTCAGTTGTTGGTTGTTTTTCTTACTTCCTGTTATTCATTCTTCTTCTTGAATGTGTTATGTGTCAGTGCACGTGGAGCGCCCCCACACCGACGCAGGGCCTAGGGGTACCCGGAGCCGGGCCTCTGGGTCTCAGTCCTGGGTTTGTCACGGTGGCTAGACCCGGTCCGTGGCCCTGTCCATCAGTGGGGGACGTCCGGTGCAATAAGTGGTGGTAATGGTGCAGTTGCAGAGTGCAGGTCGCGGTAAATAATGAAGACACCAGGTTGCAGTCTCTTTACCTCTTTACTGAAGGTTTTGGAGACCTCAGTCCAGAGCGCTGTTAACTGGGTTGTTAGAGACCGGCCGGTCCAAAGGCACATCAGGAGTTCTCTTTACAGGTGGGAATCAGTGTCTACCTTCTAGCGCTGGGTGTTGTAGTTCTTCCCTGCTGAGCTCCCGGGATAGTCCTCACAACTGTTTCTGTCTGTCTCTACTGTTCGTTCTCTCCGTCCTCCAGATGATATGGTAGGACGCACCCATATGACGGGGTAGGCCTGGAGTTCTTCCGGGACCCTAGAGTCGCCCCTCTCCCACAGCTGCCTCCGTTGTCTGCTTAGGTGTTAAGTGGGACAGCCAACCTGTAATTAGCTGTCCGGCCGTGGTTTGCAGTGTACTTAAAGTCTCTTACTTGCTCGGCGTTCCGGCCACCGACTGTTTGCGCTTCAGAAGGAGGTTGCCTCGGTCTAACAGCACGACCCCTTCTGGTCCCAATCCTTATTACTGTATTCCTGTTGTGCACTGGTTAGTTCTGCTCTGAGGAGTCTGCCAGGATCCCATCCCTGACAGGTCCTCTCACTAGCTCTTCCCAGCTACTTCTCTCTGTCTTCCTGTCCAACCCCCAGTTTTACCAGAGTGTGAGGAGTGGCCTACTAGATAGGACCACCCCCCCTGGTGGCCGGAGTGTGAAGTGTAGTGAGGTGTTACCTGGTCAGAGAAACTCCCTTAGTGCAATCAGACGTACCATAGCTCCCCATAGTGGCGGAGCCACAGTACTGCAACGACCAGGACTCTGGGGCGCTGCACTCCCCCCCGGTTAAATCCAGTACTCCGGGACTGGGAAGAACAAGAACAACAATATATGTCAACAGAAAACACATAACATTTTGAAATAGTATAAACAATTAAACATAACAGAGCTTCCCTTTATGGGAGGTGAGAATTCTTGAACGTTGCGAAAGTTAGGTCATGCACAGTTTATGACTCTCAGTTCAGTGGTTAAAACAGCGGGGACCCCGGGTAAACAAAGGGGCCCCCCTTTTTGAAAGTTTTTGAGCAATTCACCGTCCATTACTCTATTGTCCATTTAAAAACCTGTAACAAAAAGATATATATACAAACATTTTCAATTAAATAGCAGCCCTTATTAATACCTCCAAGTTTTGTAGCGGAGGGGAGTTTGATTTTGAGTGCTGCGTGTGGACCTTCGCAGCGCAGGGGTTGCTATTGGCCTAACAGGGCCCGCTATGCTTGCTACCGCTGGTGTAGTGCACTGTCTTCTAGCTACACTTCTAGTGAGTCTGGGTAGCACTGGCAGGTTGGGGCTCTCAGAGCTGCTGCTATCAACAATGGGTACAGCAGGTTCACTGATAGCAGAGGGAGGATTTGCCGGTTCAACAGTTGGCATGGCTTCATCAGGTAAGGCCTGTTGAGGTAGCGGGGCCGGATGATCTGGTATCACCATTGTTTCTGGTGGGTCCGGCTGTGGAAACATTAGACCAGGCACCACGATGGCTTGGTTTATCTGAGTCCAGGACTGGGGAAAGTCACCAAGGACGGTGTGGAACATCTTCTCCTTTTCTACCGGCGGGGAGATTTCTGGGGCCGTGCCCCTCTCTTTCAACTTATCGGGGCAGACCTTAAGGTGATCCCTGGATACCGCTGTCGAGGTCTCCCCTCTGTCCTTGCTGATGAGACAGACCTTTGTGTTGTCGAAGTCGGATGGCAAGATGGTATACGGTTCCGCTTCCCATTGGTCATCGAGCTTGTGTAATCTCCTCTTTCGTTTAAGTACTTGCTCACCAGGTGACAGGGGAATCGCAGGAGCGTGTTGGTTGTAGTCCCTTTCTTGTTTCTGCCTAGCCTGGGCGAGACTTCTCTCCACACACTCCTGTACTTCGCGGTATCTCCGCTGCCTTTCTGCATCCCAATCTGCCTCCGGCGAGGTATCTTCGGGTACTAGGACCCCCATGTCCAGATCAACGGGTAACCGACTAGATCTTCCTCGCATCAGGTACGCTGGAGTACAGTTGGTGGAACTTACTGGGATGTGGTTGTACATATCCACCAAGTCAGGTAACTTTGTCGGCCACAGGTTCCGTTCCTCCACAGGCAAGGTCTACAATAAATCGATTACCACCTGGTTCATCTTCTCGCACATCCCGTTGGTTTGAGGGTGGTACGGTGTGGTTCTGATCTTCTTACACCCGTACAGTTGGCAGAACTCTTGGAACACTTCTGCTTCGAATGCAGGTCCTTGATCGGTCAGTACTTTCTCTGGGTAGCCATGGGGCCTACAAAAGTGTTGCTGGAAGGCCCTGGCGGCAGTCCTGGCCGTTAGATCCTTGACAGGCACAACCACCAAAAACCTGGAGTAGTGGTCCACGATGGTAAGGGCGTAGATATAGCCCGACCGGCTAGGTGTCAGCTTCACATGATCCAGCGCGACCAGTTCGAGCGGCCGTTTGGTGATGATAGGCCGCAGGGGAGCCCGTTGACTGTCACGGTCTTTCCTGCGCAGACTACAGGGACCACACTCCCGACACCACTTCTCAATGGTTCTCTTCATGCCAATCCAATAGAACCTCCCTCGGAGCAGCTTCTCTAGCTTCCTCCATCCGAAGTGTCCGGCTCCATCATGGTAGGCTCCCAGAACCATGGGCGCATCTCGCCTTGGCACCACTATCTGCCACACCAATTCATGAGTACGTGGGTCGATGCTCCTCCTGCACAGCTTGCCATCATGAATAAACAGTTTGCTTCTCCCCTTCCACAGCTGTTGGGTTTCTTGTGGATCATCTGGGCCAGGGTGCAACCCAGCCTGCGTCAAGAGCTCCTTCACCTGACGGACCGCGGGGTCACTATCCTGGGTTTCTGCCCATCCGTGGTGGGGCAGGGGATTGAGCGTGGCATCCGGTTGGTTCTTGTGCCTATTCTTCACCTGATGAGAGTTTTGGGTGGCTTTGGGGTGATGGAATGCAGGCAGCTCCACCTCTTCAAGTGCCTCCGGGTCTTCTCCCGCTTCTGGCAAATTGGGCATTCGGGACAAGGCATCAGCATTGGCATTCTTGTGTCCTGCCCGGTACTTGATGGTGAAATTGTAGTTGGATAGCCGGGCCATCCACCGCTGCTCCAAGGCCCCGAGTTTGGCAGTATCCAGATGCGTTAGCGGATTGTTGTCCGTGAAGATGGTGAATTTCGCGGAGGCCAGGTAGTGTTTGAACCTCTCTGTCACTGCCCAGACAATGGCAAGGAATTCCAGCTTAAAGGAACTATAGTTGTCAGGGTTCCTTTCCGTGGGACGGAGTTTCCGGCTGGCGTAAGCGATCACCCTCTCTTTGCCTTTCTGGACCTGGGACAGCACGGCTCCTAATCCCACATTGCTGGCATCTGTGTACAGCACAAACGGTTGGTCGTATTCGGGGTAAGCCAGTACCTCTTCTCCCGTCAGTGCCGACTTCAAACAGGTGAAGGATTCCTCCAGCTCTTCATTCCAATCAAAGGGGGTGTTCCTCCCCTTGGTCTTCTTTGGTTGGCCCACCAACAGGTTTTGCAAGGGTGCGGCCTTCTTGGTGAAGTCCTTAATGAACCTCCGGTAATAGCCTACCAGCCCGAGGAACTGCCGGACTTCGTGGAGGTCACTGGGCTTTGGCCAGTCCTTAATCACTGTGACCTTGTCGGGGTCTGGGGCCACTCCTTCAGCGCTCACCACATGGCCCAGGTACTGCACTTTCGGTTTCAGCAGATGACACTTGGACGGTTTCACCTTTAAGCCAAAGTTGGATAGGGCTTCAAACACCTCGGCCAGGTGCTTCAGGTGGTCTTCGTAGGTCTTAGAGAAGACAATGACATCATCCAAATATAGCAGCACGGTTTCAAAGTTCAGGTGTCCCAAGCAGCACTCCATCATCCTCTGGAACGTTCCGGGAGCATTGCACAATCCGAAGGGCATGTAGTTGAACTCACAGAGACCCATTGGCGTCGTGAAGGCCGTCTTCTCTTTGTCCGCCTCCGCCACAGGAACCTGCCAGTACCCACTGGTGAGATCTAAGGTAGAGAAGTAGTTAGCAGATTTTAAAGCAGCCAGAGACTCCTCTATCCTGGGCAGTGGGTATGCGTCCTTATGTGTAATGCGATTCAACTGCCTGTAATCAACACACATCCTCATTGTACCATCTTTCTTTTTAACAAGGACTAACGGAGCTGCCCAGGGGCTACAGCTGTCTCTCACCACCCCAGCCTCCTTCATTTCCCGCAACATGTCCTTGGCACACTGGTAATGAGCTGGGGGTACAGGGCGATATCTCTCTTTTATGGGTCGGTGATCTCCCGTGGGGATGTGATGTTGGATCCCTTTCACCTGCCCAAAATCTGAGGGGTGTTTGCTGAATACCTGCTCGTACTCGTGTACCACCCTGTAGGCCCCCTGTTTTTGATGGGATGGGGTAGAGTCAGTGCCCACATGCAATTCCTGACACCAGTCTTTTGAGGGTTCTGCAGAACCTTTGTTCTCCGCCAAGTTTGACGGGACCAAGGGTTCAGGTGTCTGTATCACATTATTATTGACAGTGAACAGTTTGGCGAGCGTGGTATACTTGGTGAGGTGAACCTCTTCCTCCCCACAATTGAGGACACGTACGGGCACTCTCCCCTGGCGGACGTTGACCACCCCCCGGGCTGTCAGAACAGTAGGCCTATTGTCTGAATATACGGGTTCCACCAAGGCCTGATAGTCCTTACCCCTGAGGCCTATAGCTGCCCGACACCATATTAACATCTCACTCCTGGGGGGTATCGCGATGGGGTTTGAATCCCTCACAGTGACACGACCAATCTCACCACCAGTCAGCTCTACCTGCTGTCTCTGCATCAGAGCTCTGATTTCCTTCTGCAGGGCACGTTGTTCACTGTGGCCAGCGGTTTCTGCCACCTGTTGCAACAAAACAATAACTTCTGCAAGACAATTTTCTATAACATTAGTACCAAGAGTCATCATGGGATTACATTCTCGACGATCAATATCAACAATCACAATCCCTTGGGCTTTCAATTCAACCCGCCCCACCTTGATGGTGACCTCCTTATACCCCACTTGTGGCAACGGCTGACCATTACTGGCTATTATGGTGAAATCATCATCAGGGCCACGGGTAATATCAGTGTCCTCCCAATACCGTTTGTAAAGCACGTAAGGTATAGTCGTCACCTGAGAACCAGTGTCCAGCAAAGCGTTCAAGGGGATCCCATCAACCACTACAGGGAGAACTGGCCGTCCTCCAATGTACTTGGTTCTCCAATGCTGCGGGCCGGATCGTCCTACTCCTGGGGGTTTGCCCTTTGCCCCAGGGGTTGCTCGTTTAAAGGACAGTACCTTGCAAGGTGGCCCACCTGGTGACAGCGGCGGCAGATGGGTCGTCCATCCTGATGGAAGCGATCGTCGGGCCGGCTTCTGGTCGGCGGGGTCCTCCTCTGTCGCATCCAAGGGACATCCTCCGGGCTGGAAGCCAACTGGATCTTCTCTTTGGGGGCCTCCTGTAGGGACTGCACTGTCCGGGCCAGGGCAGCAACGCTCTTGGTTAGCTCTTGCATCTGGAGACGGAGTCCTGCAGGGGAGTCATCCTCAAAGCTCTGGGCGTCGGCCTCCGCGGCAACTGGGGTGTCCGATGCCACCTCCTGGTGGTATGTGAGAGCGGGGCGCCTGGGTGGTATTGTGCGGCTGGGCTGGCACTCCTGCAATGCCTGGATAGCTTTATCTTTGAATTGCGCAAAAGTCAAATCTGGATTTTGCATGGCCAGGAAGTGCAATTGGCCTCGCTGGTGACTGCACAGGAGCCCCTCAATGAACCGCTCCTTCAGAAGTTTATCCTCATCCTGCATGCTGCCGGGGTCACTCTGCTTAATGGCCCGCATTGCCTCCTGGAGATTAAGGGCATAGTCCCGTAAGCTATCCTGCGGTCTCTGTTTGCATCCATAGAAAGTCAGTTTAATTTCTGTAGCAGTGCGAGTATCGAAGGTGGCCTTAAGCTTTGCAAAAATCTGTTGCGCAGTTCCCTTATCCTCGGCGGGCCAGGACTTCAATTCTCTCAGAGCCGCCCCAAAGAGTTGACCGGTTATCATATGAACCTTCTGAGGCTCTGTCAGGGGATAGAACTCAAGCAGGCTGCAGAGCCCTTCCTTAAAGTCAGTGAATGTATGCGACTCTCCAGAGTATCGCGGGAGCCAGGCCGCTCCGGGTAGGTACGGCATAGAGAAGGGCATTATGGCTTTTGTGTTAGCGGCAGTGTCCGACTGGCTGGGGGGAACAGCGGGTTCCGCGGCTACCGGTGGTGGTATTAGGGCCGCGGCTTCGTCCGCGGCGGGGACCGGAGCTGCCCCTGCGTCTGCGGCCGCCACCTCCTCTCCTCCCGACTCGGACATGATGGTCCCTTCCTCCCACTAACCTGCTGGAGGTCGGAGTTCCTCTTCCGGGATTGGCGCCTTACCGCGCTTTCCGTTCCGCGCTTCTTTTGGCTGGTCCCGCCCGCGTAGCTAAGGCTCCTCCCTCCGTGCGCGGCAATGGCGAATTTTGGCGGTAAATGGCACAGCACACAGTCTTTTCAATAAAGTACAGTCCAAGCACAATAAATCACAGTTCCAAGGCACACATGACCTGATTCTTCAGGCTTAAGTAGATCCTGTTCGTGACGCCAAGTTGGAGCGCCCCCACACCGCTGCAGGGCCTAGGGGTACCCGGAGCCGGGCCTCTGGGTCTCAGTCCTGGGGTTGTCACGGTGGCTAGACCCGGTCCGTGGCCCTGTCCGTCAGTGGGGGACGTCCGGTGCAATAAGTGGTGGTAATGGTGCAGTTGCAGAGTGCAGGTCGCGGTAAATAATGAAGACACCAGGTTGCAGTCTCTTTACCTCTTTACTGAAGGTTTTGGAGACCTCAGTCCAGAGCGCTGTTAACTGGGTTGTTAGAGACCGGCCGGTCCAAAGGCACATCAGGAGTTCTCTTTACAGGTGGGAATCAGTGTCTACCTTCTAGCGCTGGGTGTTGTAGTTCTTCCCTGCTGAGATCCCGGGATAGTCCTCACAACTGTTTCTGTCTGTCTCTACTGTTCGTTCTCTCCGTCCTCCAGATGATATGGTAGGACGCACCCGTATGACGGGGTAGGCCTGGAGTTCTTCCGGGACCCTAGAGTCGCCCCTCTCCCACAGCTGCCTCCGTTGTCTGCTTAGGTGTTAAGTGGGACAGCCAACCTGTAATTAGCTGTCCGGCCGTGGTTTGCAGTGTACTTAAAGTCTCTTACTTGCTCGGCGTTCCGGCCACCGACTGTTTGCGCTTCAGAAGGAGGTTGCCTCGGTCTAACAGCACGACCCCTTCTGGTCCCAATCCTTCTTTACTGTATTCCCGTTGTGCACTGGTTAGTTCTGCTCTGAGGAGTCTGCCAGGATCCCATCCCTGACAGGTCCTGTCACTAGCTCTTCCCAGCTACTTCTCTCTGTCTTCCTGTCCAACCCCCAGTTTTACCAGAGTGTGAGGAGTGGCCTACTAGATAGGACCACCCCCCCTGGTGGCCGGAGTGTGAAGTGTAGTGAGGTGTTACCTGGTCAGAGAAACTCCCTTAGTGCAATCAGACGTACCATAGCTCCCCATAGTGGCGGAGCCACAGTACTGCAACGACCAGGACTCTGGGGCACTGCACACGGATTATGTGACACTGAATTGTATCTCATGTTTATCCAGTATGAAGTAAATACTGTTTACTCAAGATATCTTGCTGATTGAAGCTCTCGTAACTATAGTGTGACTGCAAGAAGACGCACTCTGCAACATTACCAACTATAGGATTAGTAGTGGAGAGGTGTCTTATTGACACCTCTCATTACTAAGCCGGGCTTAATGTCACCTTATAATAGGAAGGTGACATTAACCCCCCATTACCCCACTTGCCAACGCTACAGGGCAAGTGGGAAGAACCCGGCAAAGCTCCAGAATTGGCACATCAAATAGATGCGCCTTTTCTGGGCAGCTGCGGGCTGCTGTTTTTAGGCTAGGGAGGCCCATATCCATGGCTCCTTACCAGCCTGAGAATAGCCGCCTGCACCTGAGTTTTTCCGGGTTGGTTTAAAAACATAGGGGGACAACATGTCAGGTTTTTCATTCATTCATTCTCCCCTGCTTGTGCTGCTCACCGACAGAGCAGGGGAGAATGAATGAAAGCCGCGTTCAGCACCAGCCACTGGGGAACAGTGGCTTACAGTAGCGCTACTCCCCCAGTGGCCATCCATGCACACGGAGGACAGTGTGCACTGTTCTCCATGTGCACGTGTGTGGCATGTTTTGCAGTCCGTGTGTCCGGGTGAAAACGGACATGTCTGCGTGTTTTGCACACGGACATATGGTCTGTGAAAACACGCTGACATGTGCATAGACCCATTCATTTGACGTGTGTCAGTGCCTCCGGTACGTGAGAAATGTCACCACACGTACCAGAGACAATGATGTGTGAAACCTGCCTAACAGTGATTTTGACCAGGGGTGCCCAAACTTCTACATGCCACTGTATAGGCCCTCCAAATTCATTTCAAATGTGTTGTGGTCTCTAAAAAAATGGTTTTGTAAATTGTTGTGAAAAAAGTAGAAATTGCTGGTCAACTTTTAACCCCCCTAACTTCCTAATGAAAAAATTATGTTTCAAAAATTGTGCTGATGTAAAGTAGACATGTGGGAAATGTTATTTATTAACTATTTTGTGTGATATATCTCTCTGATTTAAGGGCAAAAAAATTAAAAGTTTGAAAATTGCTAAATTTTCAAAATTTTGGCCAAATTTCCTATCATACAAATTTTACCACTATTGTGAAGAACAATATGTTGTGAAAAAACAGTCTCAGAATCAGTGGGATCCGTTGAACCATTCCAGAGTTGTAAAATTTGGCCCTGGTAATGAAAATGAAAACATGCTTAGGATGTGAAAGGGATTATGGTATGTACGTATGTATGAAGCATTTTTTTTGCATCTATTTTCACATTCATTAGTGTGGGGGAAAAAACGATGAAAGAACTGGCATGCTGCAGATTTAAATCTGCTGCAAATGTCCAAGGGAAAAAAAGCAACGTGTGATTTCAGGATTCCCATTCACTTTGCTGGAACTAGGAAATACTTCAGATTATGTGACAAATCTGTGCAGAAGAAATGTGACAAACATGTTACAAAACCGAAATGTGTGCACAAACCCTAACTGTCCAAGCAACGTGGATGTGATCTCATGCCCTATCACTATTGAACTGTGCATTTTTGGTGCATTTTATTTAGGCTTCTGTGGCACCCCAGGAGTCTGGTTGCCACAGTGGCATTGCCTTCCTCACAAGGGGTGATGCCATGCATGGAAGCAAGAAGGGATTCCCTTAGCTGGTACGCTGGCATACAACACCTTTCCTGACTCCAGACTAGAAGGGGGAGCTCTAAACCCAGTTTCAGGGTAGCTTCCCTATAAATTCTGGCCTGGAGGCGGGGTTAGTCAGTTCAGCGTTCAGTGTGAGACAGTGAAGGGAGAGGAATCATGTGAGGAGAAGTCTGGGAGTGGAGCTGCAACTGAGCTCACCCCAGGATTGAGCGCAACAGAGTGGACACCAGAGTCCGTGGTTGTGTGGGAACTACAGGCCCCACAGCCAAATCCGGAGGACAGGAGATTGCAGGTCTTCTTGCCACAACTGACACCCAAAGGCACAGCCGCATACCAGAGCCCGGAGTCACCATGAGGGAGTGACATTTTGAACAGGCTCAAGCTGCCTGCCATGCGGGTAGCGTTTCACTAATTTGACAGACTGAGAAAGGGACTTTAAGAGAACTACAAGCATCAGAAATCCAATAGCAGCGAAGTAGGGAGGCTTCCAACCCCACCTGGCAAGGGGAATTTTGAACTGCTTACAGGCTGCCCGGATCTCCAATACCACCTGTTACCTGTGCTCCAGACTGCCCCTACAATTAAAGGTAAAGAAACTACAGTCCTTGTGTCCTCCAATTATTCCTGCACCCCAACATCCACAATCCCTCATAGACTGTTCTGGTAGCCCTGGGGCCTCGCTCCACCTGTGGGAAGCAGAACCATCCCAGCTGCATCACCATCGTCCCCAATGGTCCTATAAGCATCATCGGCCATCCCTGGCCAAGTACCACAGGAGGCGCCATGAACATTTCCCCTTTATCCCCTACAAACTTTATCATCAACATTCCCTCTTTCCCTTTTGTTGCGTGCCCAGGGCCACGGACCGGGTCACCGTTGCCATGACCACCCCTTTAAGAACCGTGCGACCCGGTTCCGAGTACCCCACGACCCTAGCGGTGTGGCACTTCTAGGAGGATCCTGAAAAAAAACACAAGTAAAAAAACGCAGTTACATTTTTACGTGCAGAATACCAGCTTTTCTGAACTATAAAAAAAATGTGAAAAATCCCGGTTATTACAAGTGAGTAAACCAATACTATTAAAGACTCATAATAGTCAATTGCCCTATAGCAGATTTTGCATTGGGGCTCACAAGCTTCAAGTTATGCCACTGGGAACACGTATAAAGGAAAAACGCAGCAAAAACATTTAACAGACTAGATTGTTAGTGGGTAGCTTGATGTGGACACACCTGCAGAAAACATGCAGATAGAAATCAGGAAATAAACTACAGCATTTATGCTACATGTGAACACAGCCTTAGGCCGGAGTCACACTAGAGAGAAATATGGACGAGTGCTATGCGATAAAAAATCGCACAGCACTCGGACCAATGTTAATCTATGGGGCAGCTCCCATCATCTGTTTTTTTTTTTCTCAGCCGTTTTATACGTGCGAGCGAAATCGCAGCATGCGATTTCCACCATATCTCAGCCGAGACTCGCCAATGAAAGTCTATGGGTGCCAGAAAAAAGCAGATTACACACAGACTATGCATGTGACTTGAGAGGAATACAGAAGACTTCTCCAGGTGACTGAAAATTGACTCATCCCTTATCAGGAAGCTTTGGCTTGCAAATTTCCCTGACACACTCTAGAGAAAAGCAGAAAGCACGCCTCCACGGAGCGTAGCAGCATGGCAAGACTCATTAATGTCAAGATGCTGATAGTTCTGGTCCAGGAGAGGCCAGAACTTTGGGACCAACGTGGCGCACATTATGCGGACCGCGCACGTAAGGACGCATCATGGAGGAAAATCTGTGGCCACATGTTTCCCGATTTTGAGGAGCGACCTAATGAGGTGCAGCAAGAAATTAGTAAGTACAATCCTTAAAAAAAAAATGTAAAGTTTTACATGAGGTAACAAATTACCATAACTGCATCATATGTGATGTGTTTAGTAATATGTGGCATATTTCAGACTATACACACTAAAAGTAGCAGGCCACATTACACTGAAGCCTACATATTTGAAGCCACACAATGTGATTGATAGTTAATACATTTCTTGTGTTTCTTTGCTGTGACTGATGTCACTAGACGCTGGCGGAGTTGCAATAACCAGTACCGGTGGGAACAGCAGCTTTTGGGCTGGAGTGGCAATGCAGCCCCCAAGAAAAGAAAATATATTTATTTTGACCGACTGCATTTTCTGGCACCGGTGATGACCGTAAGTGCATGCATGACCCCACATCTTTTACACATACTCTAATGGGCATATTTTAAATTGTTTCTAACTTCAAATTTGTCAAACCTTACAGAAAGGGAGACTGCTTCAGAATCTGAGGTCAACATTGACCCTGTTGGTGAAGGTGACGAAGTGGCTGGCCCATCTTTGCCTCCAACAGGCAGCAACCACCCACCACCAGCAGCAGCAGCGTCTTCTGCCACACTGGAGGCTAATCCAGAGATTAAGGAAGGGGCCCACAGCAGCAGTCCAACCTTGCCTCTGGATACTTCACCACAACCTTCTGCAATACCAGGCCATGGACAGCGCAGAAGGGTGCTTTCCACCACTGGCACCAGGAGGAAAGTGGACAAAGGGGTGCTGGACTATTTGTCCAGGGCTGCCCATAACGATGGGGAGGAAGCGTACTTCCACAGTCTGGCATGCTACTTGCAGCCCCTTCCTCGTGCAGTGAGGCTGCGGACCAGAGGTGCCATACAAATACTCATCAATACGTCCACACCCCCAAACAACCCTACTCCAGTGTTTATTTTTCTGGAAAGGTGGCAAATGTCATCAAGCAACCTTCTTCCACTGCAAGATATTCCAGAAGAGCAGGCAGGAACAGTCACTGAACCACCTCCACTACGTATGGCACCGCAGCCACAGGCCGCCCAAACCCAACATCAACCTCAACATTGGCCCACGTATGAGTATACAGCACCTGTCCAATAGGGCCACTTGAGCAGACCCACTATTGGAGGCTGGTCCCAACATGTGTCTGCTCGACATGGCCATATTATTATTATTATTATTTATTTATATAGCACCATTGATTCCATGGTGCTGTACATGAGAAGGGGTTACATAGAAATTACAGATATCACTTACAGTAAGCAAACTAACAATTACAGACTGATACAGAGGGGCGAGGACCCTGCCCTTGCGGTTTTACATTTTACAGGATGGTGGGGAAGGAGACAATAAGTTGAGGGTTGCAGGAGCTCCGGTGTTGGTGAGGCGGTAGCTTCGGTAGTGGTGAGGAGGCAGCGGGGTCAGTGCAGGCTGTAGGCTTTCCTGAAGGGGTGTGTTTCCAGGTTCCATCTGAAGGATCCGAATGTGGTTGATAGTCGGACGTGTTGGGGCAAAGAATTCCAGAGGATGGGGGATATTCGGGAGAAGTCTTGGAGACGTTTGGGTGAGGAGCGAATAAGTGTGGAGGAGATATCGGGAGATTAGTTCAGAGATATATGGAGGAGACAGGTTATGGATGGCTTTGTAGGTTAGTATTAGTAATTTGAATTGATACGCTGAGGGAATGGGAGCCAGTGAAGAGATTTGCAGAGGGTGGAGGCGGAGGAGTAGCGAGGAGAGAGATGAATTAGTTGGGCAGCAAAGTTAAGGATGGACTAGAGAGGTGCAAGGGTGTTAGCAGGGAGGCCACAGAAAAGGATGTTGCAGTAGTCAAGATGGGTGATGATGAGGGCATGCACAAGCATTTTAGTAGATTGACGGTTGAGGAAAGGATGGAATCTAAATATATTTTTGAGCTGGAGGCGTCAGGAGGTGGAAAGAGCTTCGATGTGCGGTTTGAAGGACAGGGCAGAGTCGAGGGTTACTCCAAGGCAACGGACTTCCGGTATGGGGGAAAGCGTGATGTCTTTAATTGCAATAGATAGGTCAGGTAATTGGGGGTATGACCAAATGGGGTATGACCAAATGGGTCACTCCACTACCAGGAGTTAATTCAGCTATACCCTACACACCACTATTATGCTCAGCGAAAGGATCGAGCCTTGGTCCAGAATCCTGCCTACCCATCTGCCATCCCACAGGTTGACAGTCAGGTTGGGCAACCACTTAGGCCTAGTTCGTCACATGCTGGCCTCCCGCCATCACCACCCCCAACCTCCAGAACCTGTAATGTTTTTGTTTTTTTTGCTGTCATGTAAGGTTGATCTTTAGTTTTGTGTTTTTATTATTTGCGTTGTCATTTAATACTTTATTATTGGCCCTGGTTAGTAGGCCTAAAATGCCATATGATGTTAATATGGTTTATTGTTTTCCCAAAAAATATTTTTTGAGTAAAAACATTTGAAACAATATGAGTGTCATGTGTTGTTAGGACAACATACATGATGTGCTTATTTACCAAGTCTACACATTGGTTTGGGCAAACAAAACACACACTTCAAACAGGAACATTACTATATTTAATTACTAAGAAAGGCAAAAAAACACTACATAGAAACAGCATTGTCTTGCCAGGGAGTAGATCCCTCTGGTGAAACAAAATAAGTTGTTAACACATCACGCACTTTAAGTCCAGAGGGCTGACAACGTGAATGAAGGACATGTGTAGTAGACAAGACAGTATTTGCATACTCCACTTCATCAACAGCATTTGATGGACAGTCATGGTATCTGGTGAAGTAGTGAAGTACCACACATACTTTAATCACCACATTCACATTCACAGAGAATGCCGAAGGCACACTCCACCAGACGTCGGACACGGGAAAGGCGTAAATTAAAAATTTGGCTCCGGTGGTCCAATCCTCTCCGTGGATAGGGCCTCATGAGGTTGTGTGTTAATTGAAAGGCCTCATCTACAACCATCACATAAGGCACCGCTTCCATATTAGCCCCTGGTAGGTGACGTGGGATGTCCAACTCATTATTGCGCAGCTGCCGACTCATAATGGAAGAATTAAAGACTCTAGAGTCTCCAGTTCTTCCATAGGCCACAATATCTACAATTATAAACCTGTAGGCACTGTCGACCAGGGCCAACAGCACTACAGAAAAATAACATTTATAATTCTAATATTGAGACCCTGGGTTGGGCGGCTTATGCACACGGATGTGCTTCCCATCCAGGGCTCCAATACAGTGAGGAAACTGGCACGTGTCCTGAAATCCACGGGCTATACGCAACCAGTCTGCCATTTTGGGCTCAGGCATGACCACTTGATGTAGTCCGGACCAGATTTCTGAGAACGTATACTGGACAATGTCTGAGATGATGGATTTTCCTATTAAAAATTCTAAATGCAGTGCTGCATAGGAAAGCCCAGTGGAAAGGAAGCTAAAAGAAAACATAAACAGAAAAAAAAATAAAATCCATGCCACAAAATACCAGTTTATTCTTTGCTAAAAGTTGTAGTCCATAACTAATAAGCCATGCCTTTACAACATTAAACTACATGCAATGGCTTTGCTCTTTATTATACAAGCATATATTGTGAATGAACAAATGTGGTTTTTTAAACATACAAAATAAGGAGCAAAAAAAAGTAAGGTTTAAGGCCATGAAAGAAACAAAGCTGTTTTAAACATCATCAACATAGAGGATGAATACATACCGTAACGTAAGGATAAGCCGCTGCTCTGCAGAAATACACTTGCACATCCTGGTGTCCTTAAAGGTGATTCCAGGGCGCACTATCTCCAACAAAACGTGAAATGTTGCAAAGCTCATCCAAAAATATTGGAAGAACTTGTCCGGATGGCTACGTAGAGATGCATAGAGATGGTGGAAGTGGCCTTTAGTGAGCCATTGCCTCAAAAGCGGATGGACCCACATTAGTCTCTGCCTCCTCGGATCCACATTTACTGGGTAAGGCTCCCCAAAGCGTTGGGACAAAACCCAGTTGTAAAGCACCTGCTCAGTTGTGTCTGTCTGACATGTTTGTCACAAAGCAGAAATACCCCCACACAAGCACGAACTCTACTGCATAGATTGGAGGCTGCCACCTGTTGTAGAGCCAATAAATAGGGTTCTTGATGATGATTTATCTTAATTTCACTCCTACAAACCGTTATGTGTCCATTTTGCTCTGTTGCAAGAAAATCTCGTCATACGGATGTCACATGGATACTTTGTTTCAAGGAAATTGCATCCTCGCATTGCATACAGATGACACACGGATCACTGTTGATTTGTGCGATTCTCATCAGTGAAAAACGGACCAATTTTTTATATGTTGTGTGTGACGCCGGCCTTAGTGTGATGCTGAACAAACCAAAATAGATGGGTTCCTAGTTTGAAATTTTCTTTTAAAGTCACTGTTTGGGAGATCTGTAATAGCGCTATTGTACACCGTGTTTGCTGCTTACGGTTTTGTTTCTTTGCAGCTAATACTGCTTCAGATAAAGACATTTTTTGTAAGTGTATTCCCACATGCACTGATGAAGTTATAACATTTGGCAGGACCAGCGGGGAGTTCAGGACGCTGCCATGAAAAATGGGCTCCGTCAAAGAAAACTGATTTGTAATCATAAAAATGCGCACCAAGCTGAGTGTTGTGCAGTCTGTTAGTTGTCCATTTGCAGATATACCTGGCATCCCAAAGGAGAGGCTTCTGATGAAATAAATCTATGAACTTTCATCTGTCAGGTATTACTCGGTGGCAATTCACTTTTGAGCATTTCTGTCAGAACCGATATGCGCTGATACTCGTTGATAGTAGATCTCCTTGGGAAAGAAAGTAGGTCACAGACCATGTTTTCACTGCTTATTTTATTCTTCTGTGTTATTTAATGGGGTATTAGTTTCTATTATTATTACGTAACCGTTTTATTATGACTCATTTCTCTTTAGTCTTATATGATGTGACATTTATTTGTATATTACAATAGTTTCCTTCCTGTTATGGCAATCGCTGCTCTTACTTCACCTTTGAAATTCCTGCTCAGTCACAAAAGACTTTCTTATTATAATGTTTCGATAGTTGAATATATTCCACGCGGCACATTTTCTCACATTCAGCCTGATTAAATTAATGTGGGTTTAATAGCAGAATTTTCTGTACTACATATCGCATTATGTTTAGATTTTTCTTAGGCAAACATGAAAATAAAGATTTTCATTAACTAAAAAATGGAAACACTCCTATGCTTATTAAAAGCATAAAAGCATATGAATTGGCCAGAAATGTATGCAGATCTGATTTATGCAGACTGATTACCCTTAAAGGGAACCTGTCATGAGGATTTCATACCTCAAATTAATGAAATGTATATACAAGCACTTTAATTCCATACTTTGATTATAGAAATCTGTTTTTGGCATTTCTCAGCAACAGAAATTGTGTGCAAATGGCTGCAGGTGCTTTGGGGTGGTCATCGCACTTGCATCTCTCCTGCCCTCCCTCCCGATCACCTGCCTTCTGTGTCTGACTGACAGGTCACTCTTATTTCAGGGGACCTTTCCCCCTGACCAAGATCTCTCAAAAACTGTGATTAGTGGCAGAGGCGGTGCATGCATAATAAAGTCCTCGTAAGGTCACTAGACCCAGCAAATCGATTTGCACATGTGTCACCTCAGGTACTAGCAACGCTTTCCGGAGATTTTGCCTTGAAATAGTCAGTGATGGTCCGGGGAGGCATTACCGAATTGTACTCCTCTCTCCCCCAGTATTAAAAACAACATTCTGTTTCCCTAATAACCATAGTAGTGCCCTCTTGCAACAATCATAGTAGTACCTACGCTGCTTCAGCAAGCACATGCCAACTCAGCCTGATGGGAAATCTAACACTCTGTAACAGACACCATCTTTTTTGCCACCATCTTACTAATGGTGCGTGGAAGGAAATAACAGGGAATTTTATTTTCATGCAGAAATAATATCACTCTTGCTGACGATCTATATGTACTGTATAAGCAGAAAATCTGTGTGTGGTAGCCCGGTGAATACAAAACCACATTTTTTCACTCGATTTGAGTGAAATTTTGCATAGCCTGTCTTTAGTATTAAACTGAAATACTGCGAACATTAAAACTCTCCCCCTTCATGAGATTTGCCCCCCTGAATTTAGACTCTATAGAAATAAAGGAGAAAACTGGTGTCTGTGTGTTTAAATGCAAAACCACAGTTTTTTCCCAAAGGGTCTTATAGAGTTAAAGCAACAGCGCCCAAAGAGTTGCTCTTAAAGGGGCAGCAATCATATAGTTGCTAAGGTTGGGCAACCTGATAAGTCGCTCTAAAGTCGGTAATTATAGTAACGGCTGTTGCAGAAGTAGCTGGGGCCTCATTTATGAGACTTGCCTCACAGTAAGATCATTCTCGTTGCCTTTAGCTACTACAGAAGTTATTGGGACCTCAGTTATGAAAATTGCCTCACAGTAAGATCATTCTGATTACCTATAGCAACCAGTGTGCAGCTTTCAGCATTGAAGCTGCTGAGGTAAAGTGAAAGCTGAGCTCTGATTGGTTGCTATAGACAACTAGAGCAGTCTGACTGTAAGGCAGTTTTCATAACTTAAGGTACCTTCACACGAAACGACTTTGTAACGATATCGCTAGCGATCCGTGACGTTGCAGTGTCCTCGCTAGCGATATCGTTTAGTTTGACACGCAGCAGCGATCAGGATCCTGCTGTGATGTCGCTGGTCGCTGAATAAAGTCCAGAACTTTATTTGGTCGTCCGATCGCCGTGTATCGTTGTGTTTGAAAGCAAAAGCAACGATACCAGCGATGTTTTACACTGGTAACCAGGGTAAACATCGGGTTACCAAGCGCAGGGCCGCGCTTAGTAACCCGATGTTTACCCTGGTTACCAGCGTAAAAGTAAAAAAAACAAACAGTACATACTCACCTGCGCGTCCCCCAGCGTCTGCTTCCTGACACTTACTGAGCGCCGGCCCTAAAGTGAAAGTGAAAGCACAGCGGTGACGTCACCGCTGTGCTGTTAGGGCCGGAGCTCAGTCAGTGTCAGGAAGCAGACGCCGGGGGACGCATGTAAGTATGTACTGTTTGTTTTTTTTACTTTTACGCTGGTAACCAGGGTAAACATCGGGTTACTAAGCGCGGCCCTGTGCTTAGCAACCCGATGTTTACCCTGGTTACCCGGGGACCTCGGCATCGTTGGTCGCTGGAGAGCGGTCTGTGTGACAGCTCCCCAGCGATCAAACAGCGACGCTGCAGCGATCGGCATCGTTGTCGCTATCGCTGCAGCGTCGCTTCGTGTGAAGGTACCTTTAGATTTGAGATCCTTTAGGACACACACTTTCTGCTATATATATATACTAGCTATTGAACCCGTTCTACGCCCGGGTGGCGAGCATTTATATTGGTATATGGTCTCCATCCTGGTATGTGCTGCTCCCATCTTGCTCTCCCATCCTGTCATGTGCTGCTCCATCCTGCGCCCCCATCCTGTCATGTGCTGCTCCATCCTGCGCCCCCATCCTATCATGTGCTGCTCCATCCTGCGTCCCCATCCTGTCATGTGCTCCCATCCTGCGCCCCCATCCTGTCATATTGCTGCTCCATCCTACACCCCCATCCTGTCATGTGTGTGCCCCCATTCTGTCATGTGCTGCTCCCATCCTGTGCCCCCATTCTGTCATGCGCTGCTCCCATCCTGTCATGTGCTCCCATCCTGCGCCCCATCCTCTCATGTGCTCCCATCCTGCACCCCCATCCTGTCATGTGTGCGCCCCCATTCTGTCATGTGCTGCTCCCATCGTGCGCAATCATTCTGTCATGTGCTGCTCCCATCCTGCGCCCCCATTCTGTCATGTGCTGCCCCCATCCTGTGCCCCCATTCTATCATGTGCTGCTCCCATCCTGCGCCCCCATTCTGTTGTAATGTGCTGCACCCATTCTGCCTGTTCCTGTTTCCATTCTGCCATATGTTGCTCCCATCTTTCTCTCTCCGCCTCTACTGCCCGATTGCGGCTGTGCTGAGTGCGGGCGGCTGTGCTGAGTGCGGGCGGCTGTGCGTGGCGGTGCTGAGTGCGGGCGGCTGTGCGTGGCGGTGCTGAGTGCGGGCGGCTGTGCGTGGCGGTGCTGAGTGCGGGCGGCTGTGCGTGGCGGTGCTGAGTGCGGGCGGCTGTGCGTGGCTGTGCTGAGTGCGGGCGGCTGTGCATGGCTGTGGTGAGTGCGGGCAGCTGTGCGTGGCTGTGGTGAGTGCGGGCGGCTGTGCGTGGCTGTAGTGAGTGCGGGCGGCTGTGCGTGGCGGTGCTGAGTGCGGGCGGCTGTGCGTGGCAGTGCTGAGTGCGGGCGGCTGTGCATGGCTGTGGTGAGTGCGGACGGCTGTGCGTGGCTGTGGTGAGTGCGGGCAGCTGTGCGTGGCCGTGGTGATTGCTGGCGGCTGTGCGTGGCTGTGGTGAGTGCGGGCGGCTGTGCGTGGCTGTGCGTGGCTGTGCTGAGTGCGGGCGGCTGTGCGTGGCTGTGGTGAGTGCGGGCGGCTGTGCGTGGCTGTGGTGAGTGCGGGCGGCTGTGCGTGGCGGTGCTGAGTGCGGGTGGCTGTGCGTGGCGGTGCTGAGTGCGGGCGGCTGTGCGTGGCGGTGCTGAGTGCGGGCGGCTGTGCGTGGCGGTGC